>NW_027423715.1:1260000-1890000 GCF_013202065.1 Cotesia typhae | reverse complement strand
TAACAGATTTGTATTTTTTTTTTTTTTTTTTTTTAATTAAAAGATTAAAAAAAATTTTTTAATGAAATATTAAAATTTAAATTATTAAAAATTAATGTAAATTTCAAAATTAAATTTTTATCAAAAATTGAAACGAAATAAAAATTAATTCGAATTTTTTTTAAAAAGATCTTTTTTATCATAAATTTTTGAAGCGCTATCAATACTAATTATTCTATAATTTCTGATCCCAACTTTGATAATAAAATTCCAAAATTAGGATCTATTAATTACCGCTAATAATTTAAAAATAGTAGGCGGAAAAATAATTGGCTTTTAACAGCTGAATCAAGCGGTTTAAAGACTAAAAAAGGCGCGTGTGCATGCTGAGTATACCACTCGTTCTTAAGTCAACTCAGCCGGAAATTGGTCAACAGCATACTTGGCGATCATGCATTTTTACAACCTGCTTATCGCTCGATATCTGATCATAAATTATCACACAATAACAAAAAAACAACAACAAACAATTGAACCTAAAATAAAAAATAAAAATATAATTCTTACCCCAATTTGATAGAGCACCCTGGGCTTCTGGTGCGCGTGATGCGTGTGCCGATGTTTCTTATTTTTAATATCGACCAAGTCGATCTCGATCGCCGCGTTCCGGAACTCCTTGAGCTCCATCAGGAACCTGATGTCATCTATCGACAGGTACTCGCCCAAGTATTCTTCGCTCTCTTCATCTAGCTTCAGAACACTGCTCCGGATTGTCGTCAACAATCCGAGTAAAAACGCGGCTTTTAGTACAGTCGTCATTTTTTATTATTTTTTAACCCAAAATAATTAAAGTAACAATTAAATTATTTCAATAAATCTCAAAAAAAATTCACAGAGTTTAGGATTAGAGTCAGTGTCCACATCACAATTTAATATAAAATTTTTCACATCACTAGTCCGTTTAAAATATCATATTTTTTTTTGACACAAAATCCAATAAAATTTAATAAATAATTAAGAAGACTATTTGCGCGTTTTAGTTTTTTAAAAATCACTTAAATACTTTACAAAGTAAAGTAATTAAAATCTTGACACTTTAAATAAAAATCTTAGAATTAAATAAAATTAAATTAAAAAAAAATTTCTAATTAATTTTATTTATTAAATAGGAATAGTTATCAGTTAGTTGTTAATTATTGTTGAGTAAGAACGTCCAGGTAGTAGGTGAACAGCACTGAGTAGAGTGCCGGGCTTCGAATGGCGCCCACGGGATACACCAAGGTATGCTGCGGTGAACTGGAGTCGTAGACTAGAGGCAAAGCATGAATGGGTGCCCCCACTTAGTTTTATGTTTCTCTCAGCGACTATGTCCCTCAATACGACTGAAGTTTAGTATAAGTATGAGTATGAGTATGAGAGAGCTACCACCACCATTACCACTACCACCAGAACATTGGCTTACCTCTACTCCGAAGTACCACCTCACCTCATCCTCCTGCATCCTCGTCTTAGCCTTAGTCTTATATCTTCTGTAACCGTACGATCTTGATCACGATCACGATCACAATCCCGATCAGATCCCCTTTGCCTCCTGCTCTCAATCTCGTATCGCCCTTCTCCTTATAAAACTTATTATTTTATTTTATTTCATTTTCATTTTTATTTTTATCCTTTACTGGAGACCAAACCACCAGAGCAAGACCGAGCTAGCTGGACGAGGAATAAATACAAGTGTTTACTCCTCCCACCTTAATTCATGATATATAACATGTATTTATATATATAAGGATGCTTTAGTACTTCACCTGCAACGTTAATTTACTTCAGATAAAACACTTTTTACTGATTATCGTTACAATTACAATTACCTGTTGATGCTTCGATGGGTAAAAGAGCAAGTGAAGAATAGCCCATTAGCTCGTCATTTTTATGGAATAAAAATAATTAAATTTTTATTTTTCAAACTGATACTTTAGATAATAATATTTTGAAAAATTGTTTTAATAAAATTTATGGGAAGAATATTATTTTTCAGAGTTATTTAAGACGTTTAATTTTTTTTAATTTTTCAAACAGAAATCTCTGTTTTAATTTTACTTAAAAAAAAATTATACTTCAAACTGGTAGTTATTTAATTTACCATTAGTCATACAAATACCTGGAATAATTATTTAAAATTTTTCCATCATGATAGATCGGACCTTAACCCATTACTTCTCTTTCACTTCAACATTAATTATACTTCAATGCCGCATTTAAGTCATTTAATACTCCTTAAATAAATAATACCTTGATAAAAATATCGGAGATATTTCCAATTATTAATCAGCCGGTTTGATTTTTTTTAATCTAAAATAAATATTTTTAAATTATTAAAATTAATTTTTAATAAATTTTATTACTTTAAATTTATTAATTGTAAAAAATTTTCTTTTTTATTTAAATTTATTATTTGCTCTTATTTAAAAAATTTTCTTTTTTATTTAAATTTATTATTTTCTCTTTTCAAAATTTGCTAAAAAAATTTCTTCTTTATTTAAATTTATTATTCGCTCTTTTCAAAATTTACTAAAAAATTTTCTTCTTTATTAAAATTAATTAAAAAAAAATTTCCAAAAATCCAAAAAATAAAAACTAAAAAAAAATTCATGATTCGATTTACATGACAATTACCAAAAAATAAAGCAAAGCAAAGCTCTAATTTAAAACCACGACTTCATTCATGAAAATTGAAGTCCATTCACGTTTACCCCCACCTCAGCAAATACACATAGCTGGTACTCTGTCCTTGTTGGGCAGTCTCAGGTCTGTGGCTCTTACCTCTTTACTCACGTAACTTCTTACCCCTCAGCATCAGAGCCCGAGCACACCTCAGCTTCTTATCTCTCGACTTCTTTCCTCTTAACCGCTACAGCTAAGGCTGTTGTTGTCTTACCACTATAATATTTTTTTTAATTTTTTTATTTTTTCCTCATACTTATAAACAACCACTTGGCATCACCACAGCATCAGGCTACAAGGAACAAGGTACAGGCTCTACTGGTTCACCTTACTCGTATAATAATTGTACTGGTGAGGTGAACAGCAACACATAAATATATAAATAATCCCCGTGTAAATGTACTGGACAGTCAGTGTCTCAATGGACTCAAAACACTATCTATTATGTAAATATATGTAACTTGCCGATGTGTAATATATATTTACTTACACAGATAATTATCAGTACGAGTAATACGTAAATACCTGGGTAATTATTTAAAAAAAAAAAATAATAACAATAATAATAATTTAATGATTAATAAATAAGTAAAGTATGTAAGAAGAAAAAATAAAATAGAGAAAAAAAAATAAAGAAGAAATGAATGAACGAGTAGTGAATGAATAGAAATAAGATGAATGAATAAATAAATAAATATAATGAATGAAGAGAGCAAGAGAAGCTGGAAAGGGAGAAGGGGAGCGCGATGGGGCAAGGGGCAGGTGGACGCAGGTGTTTCAATAACGCCCGACCGGAAGCTCGAGAAACTGCGTTCGGACCAGGCCAAACACGGAAACGAGACCCATTAATATCCTTATAAGTAATCTTCTTTGATCCAGTACAGTAGCGACTTAACTCAGCCGTTTTTTTTTCTCTCTCTCTTATTTTATTGTTATTCTTTTAAATCCTCCGATACTTAAAAATACATTTGACTTAAAACGGGTTTTTCTTCTTATATTACTTCCAGTCGGTCTTTTTTATTTTATTCTTTATAATAAGTTTTAGCTTAATATATGGAGAAGAAATAGAAGGAAGAAAGGAAAAATTATTTTCACTGGCTAATGGGATTCACTTTATTATTATTATTATTATTATTTACTCAAGCTTTTTTTGTGATTGCAGGTAAATTGTACGCGGTATTTGGCCGTAGACATGGCCGTGTAATTGCTGCGGATAATGCCCTTGGGTTTGGAGGGCAATTTCAGGTGGAAGCTATACTCCCGGTTCCAGAAAGTTTTCATTTGGCGAGAGAATTACGCACGCAAACCTCCGGATTAGCTACTCCTCAGCTTGTTTTCAGCCATTGGGAGGTAAGTTTGACAATCTAAAGTTATGTTATAAATTTTATTAAATAATTACTTTTGTTTAATTGCACTGTACTTTCTTAAATATTGACATTTTTAAAGATATTAGCTTACCTTGGTGTTACATTCATCAAGAGCTTTCATTTGAGTACCCACATGCATTTTCATATATTTTTCATATATACATATATATAATATATATAAATATATGAAAAAATTGATGTGGGTACTCAAATGAAAGCTCTTGATGAGTGTAACACCGGGATGAGCTTATATCTTTAAAAACGTCAATATTTCACAAGATACAGGGTCATTTTTTAATGATGATAAAGTATTTTTGAATGCAGCTTAAATATTACTTAAATATTGACGTTTTTTAAGATCTCTTAATAATAAAAATTATAATTTCAGGTGATTGAGCAAGATCCATTCTGGGTACCATCGACGGAAGAAGAATATTTACATTTCGGGGAAAAAGGCGACAGCGTAAACCGCGCTAAAAAATATATCGACGCGGTGAGACATCGTAAAGGACTACCTGTTGATTCACAACTTGTTACACACGCTGAGAAACAGAGAACGTTGTCTAAAAAAAAATAAACTGATATAATACATGCATCCTTACTCCCTACATAAGCAAACATTATTTTAGGTATCTTGGGGAAAAAAAAAAAAAAAAAAAAAAAAAAAAAAAATTATTTAACATTATTTAAATTAATTTTATAATCAATCAAGTTAAATGAGTACATATGAAATAAATATTACAACAACAATTAATCATCGTCATTAAATACTATTTTCTTTCCTTGGAATCCTTGTTTCAGAGCATCCTGTTGTTTTTTCCTAGCTGCCCATGACGGATGCAACTCTGCGATATTTTCATTTTTATCTTCCTTAAAACTATTTGTTCCTTTCTTAAAATCATTTGATTTATTACCGTATCTCGATTCATTAATCTTTCCTCTATTAAATTTATTATCACCAAACTTACTTTTATCATTATTGAATTTATTTCTATCCCTGCCAAATTTATTGTCCTTACCAAATTTATTATCCCTACCAAATTTATTTCCACTATTATTATTAAATTTATCATTTCTTCTTTCCCTTCCAAAATCATTACGATTATTTTTTCTTTCCCGTCCAAAATCATTACGATCATTTCTACCCATATTTCTTCTCCAATCATCTTCTTGTTCTTTCTTCTCTTGATTATTTTCAACAGGAATATCTAAATACACTGGATCATTATCATCCGATATGAAGAACGGATCAATTATACGTTTACGCTTAACTTTATTTGCGTCTTTACGTTTTTTATCTTCAATGTCATCACGATCATTATTATTATCTTTGCCGTCATCGGTTTTCTCAACAGTCATCTTTTTCTTATTAATTTTATTCAATTTTGTAATAGATTTCTTACGAGAGCTATCATGTTTATCTTGATTTTTATTCGTGTCATCTTGATCTTCATCATCTTCATTATTCTCTTGATCCGTATCATCTTCACTGTGATCCTTAGATTCAATTTTTTTAATTTTTTTCACCTTAGAAGTTTCAACTTTTTTGTCCTCAGCTGAGCGTTTTTTATTTTTATTTTCATTTTTTTCAGCCTCAGACGCTTCATTTTCATCATTATCATCTTGATCTTCATTATCTTCATTATTTTCTTGCTCCACATCATCTTCACTGTCATTCTCCGACTCATTTTCGCTTTGTTCAGCCTGAGAGTCTTCAACTTCATCTTCTTCATCCAAACGTTCTTTCTTCTTATCATTTTTACCTTTTTTTAATTTTTCATCTTCATTATCATCATCATTATCACCAGACTTACCCTCCTTCTTCTTCTTCTTCTGTTTACCTCCATCTTTTTTCTCCTTATCTTTCTTCGACTCAGCTTTGTCTTCCTTCTTCTGCTTCAACCAAGACAAATACGTAGGATTATCTTCTTTAAATTTACTAACCACGTTTTTCATCGTCTTGAAAAAAACCAGCCTCGCCATGGCCTTCGTTCTGCTGTCCAGCTTGCTGTCAGACAAAATTTGCTGCAACTCCAGGGTATTTTTCAAAGCAAACAATGACACTTTATCACACTGCTTAGTACTACTAAATTTCTTCATATCCATTACTTGATCAATTAATGTTTGAGTTTTCTTCTCAACTTCTGGGTTTTTACTTTTTTTCGTTTTCATCGCTGTTATTTTCTTTGTTAGCTTACGTATCACTGCAACTCGAGCAGATCTTACTTCTTTTCTCAATTTTAAAAACTGAAATATAAATTAATTAATTAATTAATTATTCTATAATTAAAATTTAGAATAAAATTTTATTATAAAAAACTTATTATTATTATAAAAAAATTCAACATGTGAAAATTAATAAAAATTACAAGTGACAATTTTTTTAGAAGCATTTTTTTATTGTTAATAATTTATTATAAATATTTTTAAAATTGACAGCTGACAGTTAACTTCAGTATCATAATTTTGCAAGATACTGAAAGTAGATATTTGACAATTCTCTTTGTTTTTATTAAAGAATCAATTATAAAAAAAAAAAGTATTTTTTTTTTTAATTGCGCTTGCAATTTTTTTAAAATTTTTAGGTGTGGAATTTTTTTATTGAAATTTGTTCATAACAAATGAGTTGTTATAAAAATTGTGACATTAAATTTAGCTGTTACTTGACAATTTTAAAACTCTTTTTAATAAATTAATTTGTTGGGAAAAATTATCTTTAAAAAATTGCAATTTTAATTTTTTTTTAATTTCTACGTGTCAAATTTTTTTCGCCATAATTTATTTGTTACAAAAATTTTTTAAATAATCAAATATCTGCTTAAAAAATTTTTTTATAACCTTAAATATGATTCATAAATTTAACAAAATTTTTTACTTACATTGTTATTGATATTTTTCAAATTTTCACCTTTCTCATCTGTTTTGGACTTCATGTTTGTTAATTAGATAAACAATTATCTAGTAAATAATTATTTATTAAATAAATTTAATAGTTGTCACTAAATAAAAACACGTATCGTGTAATACGTAGTCGTTAAAAAACTTCAAAACATATACGATATATATATCGAACGTCCCATGCTTTCAGATAGAGAGAAAGTATTCTTACCTTTTATCGGTACTGAAAAATTCTTACTTACTCCGAAACCTCAAAATAAAAAATTTAAATAATAAAAAAATTTCTCAATAATTAAAAGATTTTTTAATATAATAAAACAACACCTTAGCAGCTTAACAATTTTTTTATTAATTAAATTAGAAGTAAAAATATTTTTAAAAAGTTTCACGCATAATTTTCAAATTTTTTACAATTGAAATTTTTTCTTAAATAAATGAATTTTAGCAAAAAAAAAAAATCACATTCAACTAATTTTTAAATGGAAGAAAAAAATTTAATAAAGTAAATTAATATTAGAAATAACATACCTAAATCCTATCAATTTAAAATAAATTTAGTTTTAAATCATATGGAAGAAATTATAAATTTTTAAAACATGAAATAAAATTAATTTGATTATCGGTAAGTTTAATTATTAAATAATAAATTATTACTTACTGTTTTATTGTGTTATTTTGTTAAAATTAAACAAATGCAAAATTTTGAACAATTACTCTACTTAATAATTTAAAAACTCCAACAGGAAAAATCTTGAAATTTAGATCATAAAATGAATAATCCATAATTACATGAATTTCAATTATTTTTTATTGTGCAGATGTTTTGCAGCCTTCTACAATGGAAAAACAATGTAAAAACTTATGTTAATGTTTATAAATTATAAATAAACAAGACTTAAGCCTTGACGGCGAATTTCCGTTGTGGCCACTTGGATAACTTTCTGGCTTCCTTCAGAGTTTTAGCGTTTTCCTGGTGGGTAGTCAAACGACGACGGATAGCCCGTGTCTTCTTGGGTCTAAGGTCCAAAGGCTTCCATTTTTTGTTGGTGTACAACAAACGCAAATTTTCCTTTTGCTTCTGGTTGATGATAATGTGGATACGTGCGATGGATTTACGGAGCACACGCCTGTCAAATAAATTATAAAATTTTAATTACTCACACTTTAATATTCAATCAGTACAAAAGTATTCATAGTTATTAATGAATTGTCATGAAAACATCCAACATAAATATGACTGGTCTGACCAGCAATCGGAAAATAATCGGAACTTACAATTTCAAAGGATCAGAGGAGTTGTGTCGTGCTACTCGAGCACTCATAAGCTCCTTCTTCAACTCCTCGAGCTGGGTAAGCAGCTCCTTCTTGTTCTTGATCCGTAATTCTGAACAGCGTGGCTTCTTCTGTAAACATTAAATTCATTTTCTAGGTTAAACACACGTCACACCTTGCGCAAAAGTAAATTAAAAAACTGAGTCTATTTGCAGAATATAAAAAAAATAATTAATCAACAAAAAACTAATTTTTACAATACACTTATTTTTTTAATTATTTTTTTTAAGATTTCACATTTAATTAAAGATTAAATTATTAAAGCCTCACCATCGCTGCACTATTGCCGTCTGTAAAAGAAAGAGAATATCTATAATTTCTCTCAGGTTCTCCGTTTTCTCACATTTAACTGCGCGCGCCGTTCGTATTTCGCGGGAAAATTTAAAAAATTTTGAAATATATTTTTTTTAACAACAAACAATTATATTCAATTTAATTATAATTTAATAATTAATTTATGCCATTAAAGTTAGCAATTTAACAAAAAAATTATTTTTTAAAAATTGCATTTTTAATTTTGAAAAATTTTTAAATGTCATTTTTTTTTTTGACATAATTATTTTGTTAAAAAAATTATTAAAATTATAAAACATCCCTTACTTAATTTTATGAAAATTTCTTCAAAAAATTGCTACAAAATATCAAAATAAAAATTTTAAATAATAAAATGTTATCGACAGAATTTATTTATTAATTAATTCTTTGACAGGTAGGTGGCGCAGTTGTTACTTTCTATGTTTACATCTTTGTTTATATTTTTCTGTCGAATAATCGCAAATTTTTAACAATTTCACAGGTAAATAAACAAATGGTTTGCATTTAATTAATAAAGTTACTAATTTATAACTTGATCGAGTTTTAAGTTAGCTAAAACACTCGCGCACTATTCATAGTAGTAAAAATAGTGGACATATAGTAACTGACATTTTCGTCAACTAATGTACATATACTGAAAAAAAAAATATTCGAAAAAACGTAAATTAATTATTTTTGGGTTCATTTTTTCGTTGGTTTTTTTTTTTTTTTATTATTGACTGCTTTGTTTAAAAATAAAATATCAAGATACTGATAATTATCATAACAAGTTTCTTGTGAGTAAGTATTACATTATTACTGAAAAAGAATACTTACACATCAATAAGTTTTTTATTTCATATTATTCTTGAATTTTAAAAAATTTTTAATTATTTTTTATACAAAAACAGTTAAAAAATTATTCATAAATGTGTTAAATATAAATAAAAAATAATTTTTTTAAGTTTAAAAATTACTAAAAAATTGTTGAGTCTCATACGCCCATGATGAAACTCATACAACCTGTCAAATTAACTGTATTTTACATTAAAAAATATATTTTTTAAAATATAATACTGAAAATTTCATATTTTGGAAACGAGAATTTTCAAATGATATTTTAAAAAACAAATAATGAACGTTATATATATTTTTTTAAGTATGCAAAAATTTAACCTAAAAATTTAAGTAAAGTCATTTAGAAATTAAAAAAATTAAAAAATGCATTTTTAATTTTATTAAATTTCTACAAGTCCATTTTTTTGATAATTTTTTTTTTTTTTTGCAATAATTTATTAATTAAAGAAAATTAAAAAAATTGTCAAGTGGCTAAATTTAATGTCATGCTGTATTAAATATAAATAAGAAAAAAAAAATTTTTAATTTTAACAACATTAATTAATAAAAATTAATTTTCAGATAGAGTGTTACTGTCCAGAATCTAATGAGTTAAAAACTCCAAAATTCCCAGTTAAACTAAACACAAATATGGCGGACTCCGAATCCCTGGACAATGTAAACTTTATGATAAAACAAGCCATATCAAAGTCAGATGTTGAAACGGTCCGAGAAATAATAAACCAGTACGGCTGTTCTTATTGTCCAGAATGGGACGACGGAGCGAATTTACTGTGCTACGCAATAGAGTTCGGCGAGCAAGAAATAGTGGAGCTGCTGATAAAAAACGGAGCTAAAATAAATTGCGAGCCTTCGATCTACGGTGCGCCACTCAACGAGGCTATTTTATCCGGAGACAATAAGATGGTGAAGATGTTTTTGGAAAACGGAGCGGACATAGACTTGATTCTTCCGAAGTACAGCAACGAAAAAGAATTGCTGCTGACTGCTATCGAGAACAAAGCCGTAGAGATTGTCAAGATTCTCTTGCAAAGGGGAATCCTGGAGAGTAATGACCAGAACTTTGACAAGCGCACACCATTGGAAGTTGCTGTTTTTACAAAGCAACGCGACATATCAAAGCCACACGAGATATCGTTGCAACGCGACATAGTCGAGCTGCTGTTGGAGTATGGAGCTGATATTAACGAGAAAAATGGACACTTGCTGTATCGCGCTCTTACTGGGTACAATCATGAGGAAAATAACGTTCAGATGTTGTTGGACTACGGAGTAGATGTGAATAGAGTTGACGAGGAGGGGAAAAGTCCTTTGTATCTGGCTCTAGAAAACAACAAGCCGCCTAATATTATTAGAATGCTTCTAGAGGCTAATGCGGATGTTAACCAAAATGAATATGGAGAACCATTTTTGTTTGCGATATTAAATTTTGAGGAAATTGACGCAGTTTGTCATGATTATTACAGAATAGTTGTTGAGATGATGATACGACACATGATTAAAATGAAAAGCTTAAATTTGTTTTTATCAGAAGAAAATTTGAGGCTGCTTGATGAAGTTGAGTCGATATCCGCGTACAAAACTCGCTGCGAAATAGAAATGCGTGATTTACCGCTTAAAAAGCTGCCGAATTGTACTACTTCGTGTTACGATATCTTGACTAAAGATATAAATACTCTGAGTGCTTACACAAGAAACAGAAATATTACAGTACCAATAATGCTGTCAAAGAATTTTATTAATTACTTTCCAATTTACGGGCCTTCGATTCAAGATAACATTAAAAAAGGAATGACTAGAAGATGGCTATTGGATAGATGTGCTGAATTATTAAAGAGAAATAAAACTTGTTGTATTAATATTTTACCATTTGATGTTATTTATGGCATAATAGAGTATTTAGACAAACGCGACCTGCTAAATATTCTTAAGACTAATCTAGTTACGATTTTGTAGATTTAACAAGCTCTTGTCTTTGCTGTATTTAATTATCTAACATTCTCAGCTGAATATACGAATTGTAAATACAAATTTAATTGACTAATAGAAAATTATAATTAATTTATGTACAATATCTACAATATTTGGAATTATTTTACCGATTACTTTTGTATCTTTTATAAATTTTAAAATAAATAATTTATTTAAATTTGTTGTGCAAGTATATCAAAAATACTAATTCACTTTTATTGATTTTTATACATTGATATTGGTATTAAGTATTGTAATAAATAGATATCTTCAAACAATAAGTTTATTGATAAATTAAATTCATTTTTATTTTAAAGATGCTCCTGCGGTGCCTAGTAAAGTTTTAAATATTTTTAATAGTTTAATATCAAGTTGTAAAAAATTTTTTTATAAATATTTATGATGCTGAAATTAGCATGACATTTTTAATTGTAAATGTCAGTTAGCTTTAGTATTATTGAAATTAACAGACATCTGTCAATTTCTTATGAAAATAAAGTTTGCCGACATTTAAAAATTTTCATAATTTATTTTATTGAAAAATTATTTTAAAAAAAATTAAAAGAAAAAATTTAACATGTAGAAAATTTTTTAAATTACAAGTGACAATTTATTTAATGGTTATTAATTTATTATAAAAATTTTTAAAATTGACAACTGACAGCAAACTTCAGTATCATAAATTATTGTAAAAAAATTCCACATTTAAAAATTGAAAAAAATTAATGAAAATTAACTTAGCAGATAGTTGATAATTTTAAGAATTTTTGTAACAAATAAATTATAGCAAAAAAAAAAATTGACATTTAGAAATTAAAAAAAAAAAAAACTAAAAACGCAATTTTTTAAAAATAATTTTTTGGAGCAAATTTATTTGTTAAAAAAAATTGTCAAGTGTCAGCTAACTTTAATGTCATAAAAAATTACCAGCAAATTTTTTTCTTAATTTATTTGGAATGAAAACTAAAAAAATGATCAAATTAAAATCATCTCAACTATCAACCGAGTTTCTGAGACATCTATCAGCCACTGAGCGAACTATGACAAATGTTTAAATTCCCACAAGTGGTGACCTCAGGCAAATTCTCATGGAATTGTTAAAGCGATCTAGTTTTTCATTAAGCCAAAAGTCAAAAGAACTATTTAACTCTAATAAGATTTTAAATATTAATATTAATGTCTTCTAGCCAATCAGATATAATTTAAAAAATTACAACTTCAATTAAGAATAGTTTTAATTAAATAAAGAATGCGCTGAGTCTCCATATTATCTCTCCTCTACATTTACAATTTGCAACGAACGGCCAACCGAGCCAATTCAGCTGAAGCCTAAAAATTAAAAAAGTGAAAAAGTTACTCTTATGGCCATAAGAGTTCGTCTATTCTCCATGGATACAAGTAACTAAAAAAACAGTCTTTTTATTTATTATTTACTTTTTAAATTACAATAAATAGTCGGTTTATAAAAAATTAGAGGTGCATTGGTGTTGATAACAATGATAAAAAAAAAAAATTAAACATTTTTTTTTAATTAAATATTAAAATGATTATTTGTTACTTTTAGATCAATCAAAAATGAGACAAGTGACAAATGTTAAGGACTCTCATCATTCTTATTAGCTGGGTGTTAATAATTAATTGATGTACAATGATTGATATTATGCGCTCGTCTGACCATAATTACCCAATAGTTAATTTAACTGTCAAATTATTTGATTAGTTGTCGCAAACAATTGATGTTTTGCTGGAACATTTATTTAAAATGAAGTTGTAGCGCTGTGAAAATAACATAAATAAAATTTCTGTCGATTACTCATGCTTTTGATATGTTGCATTTGGTAAGTTTTATAAACTCCAATTGAGTTTAATTAATCCTTTAAATGTCAGTGCAGAATTTTATATTTTATTTGTATTATTTATTCTTTAATTTACAATATCTTTATTTGTTATATGAAAATTAAGTTAGCCAACATTTAAAAATTTTAATAATTTATTATATTGAAAAATTATTTTTAAAAAATTAAAAAAAAAAATTTCACATGTAGAAAATTTAAAAAACTATACGTGCAATTTTTGAAAAATATTTTTTTGTTTTAATTTAATTATTAAAAAAAAATTAAAAACGTCAGCTACCTTTAATATTATTATTTAGTTATGGTTATTAATAATTTAATTATTTACATTTATTTTATGAAAATTAACTTAGCCGATATTTGAAAATTTTTGTAACAAACATTAAAAATTTTTTTAAATCTTATATCAATTAAATTATCATAAAAAAAATTCAACATGTGAAAATTTTATTTTTTAGATTAAAAAAAGCATGGGTTGTGTTAATAGCCGTACAGATATAAATGATCTGCACCCGAATATATTTCAAGTAATGAATGTTGATGATCTGGGCAATCTCATCACTCCAGGAAGGTTAGAAGTTACTGAAACAGATATTGTACTCTATCAGAGAGGAAGACAGCCAGTTAAATGGCCATTGAAGTGTTTAAGAAGATACGGCTATGACTTTGAAATTTTTAGTTTTGAGTCGGGCAGAAGATGCTCCACTGGCCCGGGTATTTATGCATTTAAGTGTCGGAGAGCAGATCAATTATTCAATCTTGTACAAACAAATATACAGGTATTTTTATATAGTTTTAAAAAAAATAAATTATTAATAATAATTTAATAATAAAAATAATCAACAGGCTTGTAATAATGGCGAAGATGCAATATCTCGTGACCTCTCAACCCCTTCATATTCCGGTCCAACGATAACACGTACGACAATACCAAATGAGCCAAATTACCTCGATCCAACACCGCTAAGGCCTAACGGTCGTGTGAATCTCCGGTTTTCACACAGTCAGCCGAATGAAGTCGGAAGATTAGGAAGTGTAGGCAGTAGCAGTGGCCCAATGTCACCACAAGGAACGATGAGTTCTCCATCTCCACCTCCTATGATGTTGCCACCACCTCCTCCTGTTCCACAACCTTATCCGTCCGCTTTGTACGTCAATGATGATGTTCTGTCGTCAATGGCTATGGAGTTGGAGCATAACAATAACAAAAGTTTACGAAAAATGCAAAGGTATTGTCTAATAATATTTTTTATTAATCTATTAACTACTTACTAGCAATCTTGAAGTCACTATGTGAACTATAAATAAATAAAATTTTGCTTTATTAAATAATGACTTTTTTTAAATTGCGCTGTGCTATCTTAACTGTTGATTTTTTTAAAGATATAAACTCATTTGAGTACCCACATGCACTTTTGATATATTTTTCATATATATATATATATATATATATAAATATATGAAAAATTGATGTGGGTACTCAAAAGAAAGCTCTTGATGATTTTAATACCGGGATGAGCTTATATCTTTAAAAATGTCAATTTTTCATAAGATATTTGTTAAATTGCACTGTACTTTCATAATTACAGTATTAGTCAAGATTTAATTAGATATTTAATTAGTCAAGGAAACAAAATTTTTTTTATTCTCTTAAATTAATAAAATAGATGATTTATAAATTTTTATTTTATTTTATTTCCCAAAAATACATATATAATTGTACATATAACTACAGATAATCCCTATAGAGACAAATGGTTGTCTGTACATAGAGTATAAAAAAAGAGATAGACTTAATTCCTAGTAATAAACATTAATATTAATTAATAACTGAGTCACTCTCTCATGAGTCTTCTAAGGAAAAATTACAATAAAATTTTGACAAATTTCATATATGATTTTTAGTATTTTAAACCTTATTTTATTCTGTATTTAGTAACTAAGATTGTATTATTATTTATTTAATTATTTGTTTAATTATTGTTATTAATTTATTTGTAGATCTTGTACAGTAAGCAGTACAACTTCGAGTAGTGGTTTTACATCGGATACAATAGGAATGTTGAATCAAGAAGTACATAATCACAATCGACCGCCACCATTGCCAATGGCCACATACATGAATGTAGATTTAAGCAATAACGTCAGTCCACTCTCGCCTTCACATAGTAATTCTATTTCAACACCATTGAAAGAAGACATAAGTGAGACAGATAATTCACGACATGCCTATATGAATATAAACCCCAGTCAAGAAAATATTATCGAGTGCTCAAATAATCAACGCACACGATTGCCGACATTGCCAATACTACCGCTGTCTCTTCCAACAGATTGGGATGACAATAATTCCCGTCACTGTTATGCCAATCTCGAGCCCAAAGAGATTGATAATTTGCGTAATAAATTCACAGGAGTCTCTACGAATAATGATAATAAATTGACAACCTTACCACCTACTCCGCCTGTTGAAGCAATACGGGAAGTTAATTACGCTGTATTGGATCTCGATCAAAATAGTATGTCTGTTCCATCGGTGTCTGATATTGCGGCTGCTGCTGGAACCGCAGCTAGTTCTGCTACCACTACTACCACTAATGCTGCTCCATCTCCGCCAGAATCTCCTAATAAACTCCAAAAAGGATACGCGACCATTGATTTCAATAAAACAGCAGCGTTATCGCATTCTGTTAATCCAAATGGCGTGAATGATAATGAAGGCTCCAGAAAGACACGACATAATTCAACTATCAACGACTTAGCAACTCCGTCGAGACAAAGCTCTTCGATAAGTGAGTGATTTCATATCTTACGTTTTATTTTTTTTTTTTTTTATTATGTTTTTGTTAGGAGACCTTCTGGTAAAAATTGTTTAATTTATACAATTTTATTTATAATGGTATTTGTCAAATATATAAATATATAAAATATATGAAAAATTGATGTGGGTACTCAAATGAAAGGTCTCAATGAATATAATATCAGAGAGAGTTTATATCTTTAAAAATGTCAATAGTTCACGAAATACAAGGTCATTTCTTAATTATGTATCTAGAATATTTCCGAATTACCAGTGAAATGTATTTTAAAATTTTTATTATATTTAAAAAATTTTTTTTAATTTAACTTGAGAATTGATTAGAAAGGAAAATGATTTTTATCAGAGGGTCTTCTTGAAAAAATAATAAATTTTCTAATCGAGAATTCAAAGGATCTTGATTATTCAACGAAATGATCTTATAATGGTATTATTATGCCTGCACAATTAAACTATAAGAAAAAGATCTCATAATATGAGAAAATTATATAACTGATAGATTGTGTAAAACGAAAATGCACTATTGGTATATATAAATAAATAAATATATATTTAAATAGCTGTTGCAAAGTGTGTGGAAAGTAGCTTGTTCATTCAAATGAAGCATGTTTGGATGTTAATAATATACATTTTTGAAGAAGTTAAATTTTATGTGCTTAAAGAACAAAGTTAGAAATGTATAGTATTTTTTATTAATTTGGGTAATGAAAAACAAAAAGAAAAAGAATATTTTAAACAAAATCATGTGCCTGTAGTAACTACATGTTTGTAAAATTTTTCCTCAATTGTGGAGAAACAAAAATGATAATATAATAATAAATTAAGGCACATTACTAAGACAGTTGTAGCTTGATCGACTAAATTTGTGAAATGGGTTTAAGCTTTCACTATGTTGGATTTATGTACAATTACTGATATTTCAAATGCATTTTCGTTATGACAATTGTTACACATTCAAATATGTTATTTACAAGATTTAAATATTCGCAGCTATTTTTTTTTTTTTTTTAATTTAAATAATTTTTAAATGAGACAAATATATATTTAGATATATAAAGACATTTGTATGATAGCTTTATGTAAAAACGTAGTGTTGTATACGTAATTTTAAACCTAGATTAACAGGTTACAAGAATCGTGTGAAATTTCTTTATGGGGTCATTATTATTTCATACTTACTTCAAATTTTTTTTTGTAAGCTTTTATCTAATGAAAAAAAAATTTTTAATTCAATTAAATATTTTTTTAATTCATTAAAAAATTTTTTTAATTTATTACAAAAAAAAAATTAAATTTTTTAGAGTTTTAAAATTATTTTTTTGATTCATGTAAATAAAATAATTTATTACATAATGATTTTTGTTTACGAATCAACAGATAAGACTAGAATCGAAGGTCATTCATTGATTTAAAAATTCTATTCAGTTTTTTTTAGTTATCGTAAAAAAAAATATATATATAAATTAAAACTAAGAAAATAATGCTCAAGATTTAATGAGTTAATATAAAATAAATGTAAAAAAATTTTTTCTGTAAATAATAATTGCCCCTCGATTTTCTAGGATTAAAATAAAAGACGAAGTAATTGGTGCCAAAAATGAAATATTTCATAAAGAATTTTATAGAACAAAAAATATAAACGAAAAGTCTATTATTGTTGAGATATAACACATTGATATTAAAAAAAAAAAAAAAAAAAAAAAAACAAAGTTGAATGTTAAATTATGTTCTATGTAAGAAAAAAATGATCTAAGTTTTTTACAAACGTACTAAAATTACGGAAATAATAATAATGATAATATTAACAATAATAATAATAATTATAGAAAATTGTTGTAAATCATAATCTTCCATTTTGACAAACACTCACGTCAGTCTGATTATATTTATTTAAACGATGTGATTATATATAATTATTTTTAATTCCGACTTTTAGTTAAAGCGAACACGAACGAAAACATAAAACAAGAACCAAATGATTAATTTAAAAGATAAATAAAATATTAAGATATGTTGAAACAATTTCAATTGATCCAGATATTTAATTCACTTGATTTATTGATAAATATCAAACTAATTTTTTATAATAATTGAAAATACCAAATATTTTTATTTATTTATCTATTGAGGCAGTGACTCGTTGCAGAGCTGAAATTACAAATTTAAGATTACGGAATTATGTTCCATATTTATAAAATATTAATGTTAATTAACTAAAATATAACAATTTAATTTATTAACGTATTTAAAAAATATGTTAAAAATTTATATAATTCAAATTAAGTTTAAATATTTTTATATTGATAATTTTTCTTCAATTCCTGTGGATAAAAATCACACAAAAAACTAATTATCTTGTAAAATTAGTAACGATTTATTAAATTATAAAATTGTTTATATTAAAAGTTTTAAGCGTTGCAAAAATGAAAATAATTATATATATATTATACTTACAATTAGTACATATATATATATATAGTAAAACACGCACGAATAGTAGTTGACAAAAAAAAATAAAATTGCATTGTAAGTTGAATGTATCGTGCAATAATTTTAAGAATTTGTAAATAATGTGTGGCGTAATGTATTTTGTATCAAGCGAGACTGCAAAAATATATTATTTGCAGTAACTGTATCCAATGGCTGTGAAATGTCATTTGCCACAAATGTTATGTTTCAATTTAAAAACAAAAATTTATTGGGTGTTTTTAACTAAATTGACTACTTTTATTAAGGGAGATAGCCACTTTGAGGATCTAAAAAATATGTAATTTTCGGGAATTTTTTTTTAATGGGATAATAAAGGAATTTAGGGATCGGATTTTTTTTTTTTATAAAAAATACATTGAAGATTATTCTCCTAAATTTTTATGAAAAAATATGATATTGTTTCAAAGTTATTAGAATTTTTGTGAAGTACTAAAAAAAATTTTTTTTTTTAATTTCACTGTGGCTTTCTCCTTTAAATTTATTATTTAAAAAAAAAAAAATTGGAAGATTCTGTCTATAAATGCTCTCAAATTTACAACATTCAAAGTACACAAAAGACCTAACAATGACATCACATCATCGATTAATTATAAAACAAAAAAATTATTAATATAAACAAAGAGACAGCGATAATCATATATTATATACATATTTTAAGATTATATAGAGCATTAGAGGCAAATATTTTATTTTTCTATGAGGAAAATTTCTCATGGTTGATCTTAAACATATATATATATATATATATATATATAATAATGATAAGTAAATTGTATGAGTGTTAAATTTAAATTAAGAACATTCGATTGCACATTATTATTAGTATAAATATATAATGTAAAGGTATGTTTTTATTTACCAAAAAAAAAAAAATTACCCTTTATTTCAATTTTTAAGATTTTAGTTTTAATAAAAAATAGTTGCTCGGAAATCACACACTGCAATGAGTAGTTGAATAGTTGGTACATAAATGAACAAATTTAAAAATGTACTCATTATTGATAATGATGAAAAGAAGTGGCTAATTGAAGTAACCATCACATACAATACAATAATAAAAAAAAACGCTACAATAGATCACGCCAAGTCGTATTTTAATAATAATAATAATTAATATGATAAATAAATAAACATGTAGTATACAATTATTTTATACATTATTGTAAATATAATAAACCAAAGAAATGTCATAAAATTTATTTGTGCGACTTTTCGACCCATGCATAATAAAATATATATAACAATGTTATTAAAAAAAAAAAAAAATGATTGAATTTTATTAATATAATTTATTTATAAACCGTACAATTAGTGATTTTACACGTATATCAGTTTAAGTAGACTGTTATCACAATATATAAAATAAAAATTCACTGTAGATTAAGAGAAGAATTGTAATTTTAAAATTTAATGAATTAATTAATTATTTATTGTAGTAAAAGTAAAAAAAAAAAAATTAAGTAGCAAGTTGACGGCGTTTTGTCAATTCGTGGTTGATAATTATCGAAATGTCGGGATGACGACGGAGTACTGAACAATTACTAGTAATTAGAGCCGGATTTGCACCGGCTTTGAGCAATATTTTAACAGCGTTAACAAAACCGCTTTCTGCAGCTACTTGGAGGGCAGTAAGACCTTCATCGTTAACTTTTTCAAGTTGTGCTAGCGGCGAGGTCACTATTAATGATACTATTTGATGGAAACCTCGAGCCGAAGCCAGATGCAAACAAGTATTACCACCAGCATCTTGTATACTTGGATCTTCGCCATTTTTCAGCAATTTACCCACCACTTCGGTATGATTTTTTCTTGCGGCGATGTGGAGAGGCGTTTCACCGTACCGTGATATTATTCCAGTCGGTGTGTGGGGCATTAATATATCAGCAGTATTCAAAGCACCGTATTCTAATGATTCATGCAGCGCTGTTTCACCACGATCATTTTGTAAAGTCGGATCAGCTCCTGCTTCTAGTAGTATTTTTATTAATAATTCTATTTCTTTTTTGTTGTTACTATCTGCAAATTTGTAAACAAAAAAAATATTATTTCTTATTTTTCAATTCAACGATTTATTCTATAATTAAAATTTTGGTAATTATTTACACGTGGAGTCAAATTTATTTTGGGCCGTAACTAGATGAAAAATTATTATTTTTTTTTTTTTTAATTAAAAATTAAAATTGTGATAATCAACTTTTTTATTTTAATTATTAATTTTTTTATGTATTTTTCAAAAAAAAAAAAAAAAAAAAAAAAAAGATATCAATAAAATAAAATAAAAATTTCATTCAAAAAAAAAAAAGAAAATTAAAATGGTTGACCCCACGTGTAAATATTTATAAAAATTTTTTAAAACTTGACTAAAAAATTGCTTAGTCGACTAAAAAAATTAAAAAAAAGAATACCAAGTATTGTCGATGAAGCTAAAATATGTAGCGCACTGCGTCCTTGATGATCTTTATCATTGATCGCTCCGGCTTTAGCAAGAATCGAAAGTGTCTCTAGAGCTTCTTCAAAGTTATAGTGAAGACTTCTTGACGGCTGCATGTGTGCTAGCTGTCGTGCAAGAATGTGGAGTGCTGTCAAGCCACCTCCAGCTTCTTTAACACTGGGCGAGCATCCATTCTCCAGCAACTCTTTAACAAACTCTTTAACATTACCAGGTCCTCCATTAAGAATAGCTCGATGTAGCGCAGTTTCTCCTCGAGGCGAACGTGCGCCTGCATCGCACCCGCTTGCCAACAATATGCTTGAATAAAAAAAAAAAAAATTACAATCCTTGCAAATAATTCAAATAAAAATAATAATAAATATGTCAATAAAATGTATGAATGCAAAGCGTACCCCAAAACTGGCAAAGAATGATTAGTAGCAGCGACAAGAAGCGGCGGATCTCCAGAAACATTCCAATCAGGCTCATCAAGATCATCAATAAGACCATATGTGACCAATTCTTCAACTTTAGAAGCGTCTCCAATCCTGACAGCCTCGTGGAACATCTCAATCCCCTCGTGGTCTATTTCTTTCCTCGTGGATTTTTTACCAACATTTATTATCTTGCGTTTTACTTTCTTCAGCTCAATGTCAGTCAGAGTAACTTTATTGACCGAATTTTCAATGTCCTTGATCGAGCTGGTGATCAAAGAAGCCACGCAGTTCATTTCTCCGGAGTCGCTTCTGCTAGAAGTTGAAATAGAATCCGAGTCGCGTTTACTTTTATCGTCAATACCGGATGAATTGTATCCGGATGAGTTTCCCTCGCTTATTAACTCGTGGCTTGTGCTCTCCAGGCTGCTCGACGACGCGGCTTCTCCGATGCACGTGTACTCATGCTCGTCCCACGTCCGGATTCCACGAGATTCCAGATATATATCCAGTTGTCTCGTACAAGGCTCCACATCTACATCCACAGTCGCTGTTTCTATTTTATCTTCCCCATTAGCTAAGCTTTTTGTTGTATTATGACTATCACTGTGACTATCACTGTTGCTATTGTCTGTAAATAATTCTTTATCTAAATCATTTTTTTGGACTTCGAAAAATGTCGAGTTGTTTGAACTATTAGTGATTATGTGTTGACACAAAAGTGTTTCATCCGTACACGCGGCAGTCATTGTTCTTTTTAAAAAAATTTTAATAATAATATTGAGTTTTAATAAAAATTATTTTTTAATTCCACTTTAAATACACTTGACTGAAATCCACAAAACACTTGAGTAAAGCGTGACCCTGTTAAGTGCTCCAAAGTGATACAATACTTAAGTTAGCCGACTTTTTTAATTTTTTTTCATTTATTAAATTATAACAAAAAAAAATTTTTTAAAAATTGCATGTGTAATTTTTTATTTTAATTTTTTTTAAAATAATTTTTCAATAAAATAAATTATTTAAATTTTTAAATGTCGGCGTTTTTAATTTCTTTTAATTATTAAATTAGAACAAAAAAAAATTTTTTTTTAAAATTGTACTTGAAGTTTTTCAAGTTTTTTACAAATAAAAATTTTTTTTTATAATTTTATAATAAATTTTTTAAATAAAAAACAAATTCTAAAAATTTTTAAATGTCAACTAACTTAATTTTCATCAAAGTAACAACTTTTATTAACAATAATAAAATTAACCGACGTTTTTAATTTTTTAATTATTAAATTATAACTAATAATATTTTTTTAAAATTGCACTTACAGTTTTTCAAGTTTTTTATAAATAAAAACTTTTTTTTTATTATTTTGCAATAATTTTTTCAATAAAAAACAATTTCTAAAAATTTTTAAATGTCAGCTAACTTAATTTTAATTTTTAATTATTTAATTATTTCTTCACAAACTCTTAAATAAATTAAATTTATTTGCCGTCACTTGAAATGAATTTTTGACGCCTCGGCATGAAATTTCTTTGTAAAATGAATAAAATGAATAATTAATAGTGATAAAATAAATAATTACTTAAAATTCAAGTTTAATTAATGATTAACCTCAAAGAAGAAATAAATAAAATAAAATAAAAAAAATAAATAAATAAAAATATGTAAAATAATAAAAATACACACGTAAATAAAAGGGAGCAACAGGCGAATGTGCTCCAAAAGCGAATGAGCTCTCGATTGCACTGCTCTAACCGGCTTAACTTCTTCTACTTCCTCTTCGGAGTCTCTTTCTTCTCTTTAAATTCATTCCCCTTTTTATTTGGTCATTTTTACACCTCCTTGTTGTAGTATTGGTCTCGCTCGTCGTGGTGGTGATCTTGTCAGACCCCTCTCTCCACTCCCACGACAACTTGGAGCCGTGCAGAAGTCACCATTGGCGCCGGCAACCAATGGAATGTTTGCGTTTTCTGTACAAATACACTGCACGGGACTACTAACTACTACACCGAGAATATCAGCAAACTAAGCAAAAGCTAAAGCAACTGACGGACGGTGCGGGGATTAAAAAAAACTCCTTTTGTAAAATAAAAATATACTTAATACTCGATGAGTAACTTAACTTAACTATATAAGTCTAAGTATTGTATCTGCATGAGTAACTGAGTAAGTAAAACTAGTAAAACTCAAACAAGAAAATACAAGACACCCCACTGAGTATTTATGTTTTACGCAATGCTTCTATCTTGTATTCATGAGTGTCTTCCTCTACTTATATACTTCTATATCTAGTTTAGGTTTCAGTAGACGTTTACTTAAAGCTTTACATGCTGATCGTCATTCAGATTTCAGATACGAGCTGTCCTATCGATAGATATAAATATCACCCCGACATCTGCTAATTTATTTTATTTATTTATTTTAAATAGACGGTTTTTTTTTATAAATATATTGATAGTGTCTATTAATTAATTATTTCAAAATTATACTGTTGGAAATTTACATGATACTCAAGTTAGCTGTCAGCTGTCAATTTTAAAAATTTTTATAACAAATAAATTTGCTCAAAAAAATTATTTAAAAAAATTTGCATTTTTAGTTTTTTTAAATTTCTAAATGTCAATTTTTTTTTTTTTTTTTTTTGCCATAATTTATTGATTACAAAAATTCTTAAAATTATCAACTATCAGCTAAGTTAATTTTCAATGACACTGAAGTTGACAGACATTGAAAATTTTTTTAGAATTTTATAGCAATTAAATTATTTAAAAAATTCTACATGTGCAATTTAATAAAAATTATAAGTGAAAATTTTTAGAAGCATTTTTTTATTGTAATTTATTTGTTAAAAAAAATTTTTAATGTCTGTAAACTTCAATGTTATAAATTTACATAAAATTTTATTTTATTAATAATTTTAATTGCTTAAAAAATTTTACCAAAAACTAACTATTACACGAATTAAATTACAAGTACTTGATATTAATTTAACTAACATGTTTATTTTAATAGTGTAATAACTTTTTCAATAAACTTATTTAAACGTCTAATTACTTTCAACTCTATTACTACACTAATAATAATAACATTTATTACTAAAATAAAATGGAAGGTTTATTAAACAGATAAATGAAATTAAAAGATAATAAATATTGTATGAAAGTGTATTTTAAATTTTTATTTCAATTAAATGTTTACTTATTTCATCTAACACATTATTAATATATATTTATGCTTCAGTATATACTTACTGAAGTGAAAATAATTACGAGAAAAATGAAGAACAATAACAATTACCTTGAAGTATTGTTCCAGAATCGCCTACTAAATAAAGGCTCAGTTACATGACAATAAAACACATAAAACTAAAATTATATTGTTAAGTAAATAATAATTAGTAACATTAAAAGCTTGAGATCCTTATTATGAAATTGTGTTACTCAAAACTTTCCGTTACGGTCACCATTAGATTTCCTAAAAAATAAAAATTTTATGTTATATTTAAAAATGTACATTAAAGTAATTTAAAAACAGAAAGAAAAGAAAAAAAAATAATAAAAATGGTTCCTCAATGGCAGATTATTGAAAGAGTATTAAAAATGCATTTGAAGAACCACTCGTTTAATATTTACCATTTTTACCTGCTGCGAGATCTTGAAGCCGATCGTGAGCGGGATCGACGCAGTGGTGGGCTACGATCTTTAGATTCAGATCGGCCCTTGCTGGCCGACTTGGCACGTCTGCCGCTACGGCTACGTGACCGGCTGCGGGATGATGAGCGGGATCTAGAGCGCTTGCTGCGTGATCGCGAACGCGATCGTGAAAATGACCTAAAATAAATATTTATATTATTACAGCTGTTTATTATATTTATATTAAATTTTAATTCTCGTTACCTATTACTTTTAAATATATATAAAAAATATATTTAATAATTTATACTATTTGATACGTAATAATTCTTCTAAGACTGGCAGACATTGGCCAAATGTTACAGTATGTACTTGAAGGGTTATTTAGTTAATTGACAGAAAATATAAAAAAAAAAAAAAAATAATTGAAAATAATAATAACAATAATAATAATAATAATAATAATAATAATAATAATAATAAATAAAAAATACTGATTAATTGATCTTCATCAGTACCAAATATCCAACCCTGATTTGTTTTTCGTCATAAATATTTTTATACCATTAATTGATGGCAGACTAATTCGCAGGCAGCAGAAGTACACGCGATGGCAATAACCAGAATGTGGGGAGAAGAGCAGAGACAAGCAGACTTATGTAGGTGAATTCACGCGAGGGTCAGATGAATGAAGGCAGAGTAGCTAGATGGGACGACCAAGACGACCAAGACGATCAAGACGACCAAGACGATGACGAAGGAGCTAGATCGTTTTATTAATTTTTTTTTTTTGATTTTTTAATTTTATATTTTTGACTCCTTCATTTCGCAAGCAAAAAGGAAGGAACACCGTGAGTAACTCAGAAGAAGGTGCCAGTGTGCCGTTAGCTCTCTTGTCTGTCATGGATGATGTTCAGTAGTTCAATAATTATTTTTGTAATATATTTTTTTTTGTGATATATTTTCAACTGTTTGTTAAACATAATCGAAATTATTTATCGTGGAAGTATTGAAGTGTGCTAGCGAAAACAACACACTAGCCACCCCCGTCAGTCGTCATGTGTCTGTTTATTTTGGCGCTCTCTTGGCCCTGCAGACGTGCAGTAGGAAACCCCAATAGTAGGTAGGTAGGTGCTCTACGCTGTAATCTACGCAGTGTGTGTGTCACAAAGTGAACCCCAATGGCGAATCTCGCGAGTATCTCGGTTGCGATTGCATTGCACACATGCGTATGCCTGCTCAGCCGCATCTCCTATAAATAACGGGGAGGATTACATCGGCAACAAATAACTCCAAACAATTGATTTCAATTTTTTTTTTTTTTTTCTTTTTTTTTTACCTCCAGTCATTTACTCACCAATTGTTTTAATATTTTTAAAATAATCATTTGACTTACATCATTTACTTATAACTTTCCAATATCACCCGAAATAAAACAAAAATGCAAATGAATAATGAAATTAGTATTTACTAAATGACCAGATACAATTTAATTCATTTTTATTAAGGTAGTACGGTGTATTTACCGCGTAATTTTCGAGATTAATTCAAATAAATATCACTTCCAGAGGATTATTTTTAGGAGAAGGGGTACGAAAAACAGCTACTAGTCACTGAAACCGTCGTGAGTGTATATATGTATTGAAAATATGGTAATCGAGGAGTACAGTAACGTTAAAAAAATTTAACTTACAACCTTAACTCTGTCGATGCGTATAACATGGATAGTGAGCCAAAATTATGACATTAAACTTAGCAGTCATTTACTTTTTTTCAACAAATAAATTTGTTCCGAAAAATTGTATTTTTTATTTTTTTTTTAATTTCTGCATGGCAATTTTTTTTTTCTAATTTTTTTTGCCATAATTTATTTGTTAAAAAAAATTCTAAAAATTATTAAATATCTGCTAAATTAATTTTCATGCCAAAATTTTTAATCTGGACTATCGCGGAGGTACTACCTTAAATTAAACATGCAATCAAATTGTTATTTATTTTTTTATATCTGATCATTTAATGGATTCATGAATTTCAAGGAATAAAACAAAACTCAAACACTAAAAAATTTTTTAAAAGTTAAACATACCTGCGTTTGCGGCCGCCCCTGTGTTTAGGACAGTCGCGGGCATAATGACCACGTTCTCCGCATTCGTAACACCTGTCCTCTGGATGGAATGGTCGGCCACCACCGCCTCCGCCACCACCACCGCCCCCACGACGGGAGCCGCGGTCTCGCATCAGACGTTTCCCATTGGAACGTTCAACTCTAGCTCTGCGTCCGCAGATTGTCCGTCCATCAAGGCCACGAACTGCATCGTCGGCATCTCGCGCGTCCTCGAACTCCACGAATGCGAATCCTGGCGGGTTCCTGGCTACCCACACGTTTCTGAGTGGTCCGTAGTATGAAAAGGCGTCCTCGAGGTCTTGCTTTGTGGCGTTGCTGCCCAGGTCACCGACATAAACTTTGCAGTCGGACGGGTATCGAGACATCTGTTTTATAAAATAAATTTTATTTATTAATAATTAATTAATTAATTAAATAATTTTTTTTATCGATTCAATTTACTCCGAAAATTATTTATTACGTAATTGCAATTACAGATAAAATTTATTTTTCAATGATTAAAGGCCACTCGTTTATATTTACGGCAAAAAAATGCACAATGCTGGCTGGGCTTAATTATTAATTATTATTTTACTTACTTGGCTCATTGTGATGCTTTTTAATACACGCTATTTAGCGCATACACGTAGTTGAAAAAATAATGTTTGGATTCTACTGATGCAGTTTTATTACTAAATATATTTATTGATTTTAACAAACTTGTTTAATGAACACGATTACAAGTACTTTCTATTGCGTGCTTATGCCTTATGCGATTGATGAATTTCCGTTTTTCTGTCCGGTCTCTTCCGTCGGCTGCTTACAAAATGGCGGAGCGTCGCTTACAATCAGCTACGGAAATTCGATCTAACTATCGCACGGACCGGAAGTAGTTCTAAACTAATTTTACGATTGGGTGTTTTGAATTTACCGCGCTTTTTTGGGACCAATTAAAATTGGAAACGTGACATTATTATTACTTGGGTATTAATCAATAATGACATGCATCATCACAATGGCGCAGTTTTGATCAAAGATGATGTCTTTTAATTTATTAAGTTTACATTGAAAAAATTTAAGTTTTTCAGGTTATAATTATCTTTAAAATTACAATTTACAATTTTTTTATGTCATTAAAATTAAGCTAGCAGATATTTATTAAATTTTAATAATTTTTTTAACAAATAAAATAAAAAAGAAAATTAACCTGTAGAAATTATAAAAAATTAAAAATTAAAAAGGGGAAAAAAAGACATCTAAAAATTAAAAAAAAATTTTTTTTTATTGAAAAATTATTACAAAATAATAAAAAAAAATTTAATTTCCAAAAAATTTGAAAAACTGTAAGTGCAATTTAAAAAAAATGTTTTTTTATTTCAATTTAATTATTAAAAAAAAAAAATATGATATTAAAGTTAGCTGTCATTTAATTAATTTTTAATTTTATTTACCTATTAAATTAATTCAAATAAATTATTTTAAAAAATTGCATTTTTAATTTTTTTAAATTTCTAAATGTCAATTTTTTTTTCTCATTTATTTTTGCTATAATTTATTTGTTGAAAAATTCTAAAAATTAATAAATATCTGCTAAATTAATTCTCATAAAAATAATCCAAAAATTAAAAATGTCGGCTAACTTAAGTATTATAAATAATCATTAAAATAAATTAAAAACTAAAATTTCAATCACCCGCGCATGCGTTTTCAGATGTCAAAATTCGAGGAATCGAGACTAGGATTCCGACTAATCGATTCCACACATATACAACTAGTTACATGTATGTACGCACTAGATATAGGTATGCTATTGTTTGTTTTTATTTTCCTTTTTATCCGGGGTCAGTAATCCTCTGATCGCGGAGCATTTCGCAGTGTAAATGGATACGAAATAATACTTCTTACTTGCACTTGACAGGATTATTTTGTACAAGCAAAATAAATTTTTTAATCACCTGCCTAAAAAGAAAACAATTAAAAAAAATCATGAACTGTCAAAATAAAGTTTCATTAAAAAATTTAAATGGTTCAAGTGATGATAAATAATGAAAATAATTAAAAAATCTTCATAAACTTGAATAATGAGGAGCAATAAATAATCCAATAAATTATACTGTCATCTAAAGTTTTTTAAATAATAAAATAAATAAATAAAACAGCAAAATGACGTTGAAATTAGAGTCTACGACACCTGAAAAAATGCTTTCTCTGATTCAAGATCTCGCTGACTTGCCTTGCAGTATTATACAAAAAAATTTAAACAAATATGTAAGTATTTCTTCATTTTTTTAATTATTCAATCTAATAATTTTTATTATATCATAGATTGTTATGTAAGAAAATTAATTACAATAAATTAATTAATTTATTGTGTCATAAAATTACACAAACTGATGTTTACGTAGAATTAAAGTCTAAAAATATTAATACAAATTTAAATAAATGTGAAATTGTTTTTTTTATTGTTATTACAAATGTTTCAATCAATAAAAAATAAAACAATCAATTACGTAATAAGAATAGATAACGTATTTATAAGAAATTTATTTGTTTAATTTATCGAATTGAGTTAAATAAAATTGTAGGAATTTGATTGAAATTTAATCAATAAGTTACTTTGACAGCTGATAAAGAAAAATGATTTATTATTTATTGGTTATTTATTTGTCTGTAGATTCAATCAAAATCTGGAGCTAATATATCATTTCTTGCGCCTATTTTACCCGAATCTGAGGAAATGGTGATTCACGTCGTGGGTGAAAAAATACTCGACAGAGGATTAAGAATTCCTATAAGCCAATCTAATGTAATAATCTTGGAATTATTTTTTATTTACCGTAAAAGGAGACAACTTAATATTTTCTTTTAACTTAAGTACTTTAGTCTAATGGTTTTACTTTTATCGTTCTTATTTATAATTACATTAAATCAAAATGATTTTTTCGCCTGAGTAAATTCAACAATTTAATCAATCTTTTTTTAATTAATTTTAATTGATAATTATTGTAACTAAGATAATTATTAATTATTAATTATTTAATTAAATCATTTATTAGGCAAACGATCATGTATTGCACCGGGTTATTAAATCAAGAAAGTCGTTGAAAGTTAATTGTACAGAACTGGACCAAGAATTATTAGAACATTTAAACTCCGTTAGTAAACTGGTACCTGATACACTACTCAGTATTCCTATTGAACATCCTAGTGAGCAGTATATTGCTCTAGTTGTTTCGTTGGTGAATTGCCCTGAGGATCAAGACTCTGAAGATATTTGTATTAAAATTGTCGAAGAATGTTTTCGGTACAAATATTTGTGCATATATATTTTTGGGTGACCGTCTTTTAATTCTCATGTAATAATTAATTACGACGAAATTTCTCCTCAATAATTTTTTATTCAATATTTTCTCACACCAAAACTTCTCATTAATTCTTAACATAATTAAATTTATGTTGTGAGAAATTTTTGCTGAGAAATTTTGACGTGGATAATTTTTGCGGATTAATAAAAGTGGGGAGCCGTATTTTTGGTAATTATTTACAAGTGGGTGCTTGTTTTTACGGCGCATTTATGATAAAAAATGTTGTAATTTTTTCAAAAAAAAATTTCGTTAAAAAAAATGAAAATTAAAATATTTGACCCCACTTTTAAATATTTACCGTATTTTTTAAAAATTATTTTATGAAATAAAATAATTAAAATAGAATGTACAATTTTAATTTCTAGATATTGCTTGGGAATGTTGTTAAATACTTTGAGATGCCAAGAAGAAACGCGGTTGAAAGTTCAATGTCAAGATTTACTTACTGTTTCAAGAAAGCTTTTTACTCATTTAGGTAACTAAAAATAAATATTAAAATTAAAACTTTTATTTTAATGAATGTTGACAATTTTTTTTTTTTTTTTTTTTTTTTTTTTTTTTTTATAACTTCAGGTGACCTGCCGGACTTGTTAAGAGAAATAATGATTGAAGCAAGAAAATTAACTAATGCTGAGAAGTGCTCATTGTTTTTAATAGACCACGAGCATCATGAACTTGTCGCTAAAGTTTTCGATGGAATTTCAACGTCGGACGTAATTATAAAATTGATATTTATTTATTAATCAAAATATTTATTTATTATAAAAATTATCATTAAATGAATTTAATTAATTTAAATAAAATTTTTGTACAGGAAATGCGGATAGCTTCAAATCAAGGAATAGCCGGCCATGTAGCAACTTCAGGAGAACTAATAAACATAAGAAACGCTTATGAACATCCATTATTTTACAGCGGAATTGATGAAGTGACAGGATTTAAAACGAGAAATATTTTATGCTTTCCTATACGTGATGAAAATCAAATTATCGGTAAAGAATAAATTAATTTTTAATTTTTGTAATTTCTATTTCTATTAATAAATTAATGCATGATTATTAAAAGTAAATTATATATCGATTAGCATTTGTTTGTCCGGTTGTCACGCTATTAGACATTTAATTTAATTTGTATGTTTATTTATTTATTTATTTGTAAAGTGAATTTTTAATTAAAATTATTTTTAAATATATTAATTAATTTTCAGGAGTCGCTCAATTGTGTAACAAAATAAATGGACTGTATTTCGACGTGTGTGATGAGGAAGTTGCTACAGCTTTTAGTATTTATTGTGGAATTTCTATAATGCATAGTATAATTTATAAAAAAATCCAAGACTCTCAAGCAAGAAGTAAACTGAGCAACGAATTAATGATGTACCATATGAAAGTAAGTACTTTATATTATTGAATGAAAATCTATTATCATTATTTCTTTTTTTATTGCTTCGTGTAATTAAGTAATAAAAGTTTAAACGTCATAATTGATATTAATTAACCGATTGTTTGCTCACGCAAATCGATAACCATAGCAGGTATTATTCGAGTTATTAATTAAATGGCATGGAATATGAATTGCTATTATTAGACTATGTTTTAATTGATTATTCCTTTTTATAGGTAGAGGAAGAAGCGGTTCAAGCATTACTCAATTGTCGAGATGATCACAGTCCTAAAGATTTTGATAAATTCCATTTTACGCCTCGTAATATTCCGCATCAACATACGCCTTGCTATGTATTAAAAATGTTTGATGAACTTGATCTAATTACAGTGTGGAGAATAAAACGAAAAACATTAGCTAGGTAATAAAATATTTTTTTTTTTTTAAGAGAATATTTAACAAAATAATAAAAAAATAACTTTTCAGATTTATACTTTACGTGAAGAAAGGATACCGAGATGCTCCTTATCACAATTGGGTCCATGCATTTTCCGTCGCACACTTTGCCTATTTGATGATTAAAAATTTAAATCTTGTTAAAAATAATTACATGACTCGACTTCAGTCATTAGTTTTTCTTGTATCAGGCTTGTGCCACGATATTGACCATAGAGGGACCAATAATTCATTTCAAACGCAGTGTGGTACTGTATTAGCGAGTCTTTATAGTTCGGAGGGTTCCGTGATGGAACGACACCATTTAGCACAGTCTATGTGCATTCTCAATACCGAAGGTTGTAATATTTTTGAAAATCTTACTAGTGATGAATACAGCGAGGCTCTAGATTTACTTCGAAATAATATTCTTGCCACTGATTTGGCATCGCACTTTCGTTCAATTGATGAGCAAGACGAAATGATTAAGCAAGGATTCAATAATGAAGACCCGATTCATCAAAAACTTTTGCATGCCATGTTGATGACTTGCTGTGATTTAAATGACCAGACGAAGGATTGGAAAACGTCCAAAAAAACTGCTGTAAGTATATTTTTACGCTGATTAATATTTTTCTATAAGTGTTAAAAATATTTTTTTAATCATTATTAATTATTTTAAAAATTTATTAAAATTTTACTGGAATTTTTATTTAAAAAAAAAAAAAAAAAAAAAAAAATAATTTCTGACTTGAAAAAAACCTTAAAATTTGAAAATGTTAATTTTTCACCTAATTATGGCCCAAAATGGGTTTGACCCACTTGTAAATAATTTCTTTAATTTTTTATTCATAAATATCAAAGATTTTTTTTAGTATAAACGAAAACTGACTATTATAATTTTTTATTTTTAGGAACAAATATACGACGAATTTTTTTCTCAGGGAGATTTAGAAAAAAGTATGGGCACTGCCCCAATTGAAATGATGGATCGCGAAAGAGCATCAATACCAGATTTACAAGTACAATTTATAACAAATCTTGTTTTGCCTTTGTTTGAAAATTTATCTACTTTATTTCCTACTGCCGATTGTCTTGTTGAAGCAATAAAACGAAATCGTGAAATTTGGCGAGTTGCCATACCTATATTTCACAGATACAGCGAAATAGGAATAAAAGGGATGGATATACTTTTGGATCCAAGTATTGAAAACGAAATTCTGACTGCCTACCACACACAAACAGTGCCGACATAGACTAAATATATTATATACATTATACATTATATTTATTAATACTAACAATATAAATATAAGGTACTGCACGCTAAATCAACCACTTTGACAGCTTATATTTCAGGATTAAATGAAATTCTACTATTTATTGTATTCAATAAGACAAATTTCCTTTTATTTTTTTTATTTAAGGCTCTTATTGAATATAATAATTAGTAGAGGTTTCAAAAAAATAATAAAAAAGGTTTTTAAGTGGTAGATTTTTCATAAAATATTCTGTATACATATAATAAATATTTTAAATTATATTTTTTATTAGCGATAATAAATTAAAAAGTGCTTGTTATTTTTAAATGTTTAGAATACTCTTACAGCTATTTTTATTATGATTACACTGTCTTTAATGATTATAAAAATTATAAACATTCTAAAGTATCGCTGCTGTTATGATAGAAATATTTCAACTAATAGTATTTAGTAAATTATAGTGCAAAAATATAAATTTCAGAGCGCTGGCGCCTTTTACATTGTATAAATTATTATTTATCAAATAAGTAGATATTATTTTTAGTAGTGTAGAAAAAACAATCTTAATTAAATTTAATAATCTGCATTTTTATTCTTTATTCTATTATTAAATATTCAAATATCTTTTGATGTAATCTAAAAAAAATTCAATAAATAGTTTTTTGTCAAATTCATTTTTGGGTTTTATATTTATTTATTTTAATTTTTTTTTTTTATTAAAAAAAATAAAAATAAAATTTCATTTGTGAATAACTTGAAAAACTGTAAGTGCAATTTTTAAAAAATGTTTTTTTGTTTTAATTTAATTATTTAAAATAATTTCAAAAACCACGGCTAATTTTATTATTATAAATATTAAAGAATAGACTAGCAGCGCCATGTGGTTAAGAAGAAACAGGTGATATCAGAAAGAACAAATTTAAAATCACACAGAGTATAGGTTAGAATTTTTTAATATTATGACAAAATAAAAACATATTTTTATACTATTAAATTAAATTAGTAATTGTAATTATTAAGAAAAATTTATAAATTATAATGGATGAAATAGCGTACAAATTATCATCAAATAATTCAATTCTTATTACACATGTGAGTATTTAATATTTAAAATAAAAAATAAAGTATTAATAAAATAATTTTTTCAGGGTATTTCAAAAATATTAGAGATTATCAAGAACAAACTAAGTAACAATGAAGATCCTTTGAAGGTAATTTAATAAATTTATTCAAGTTATTATTAACAACTTCTATGAATTTTTATAAAAATTAAATTAGCCGACATCTAAAAATTTTTCGAATTTTTTTTATTGCAAAAAAAAATAAAATGTTTAGTTTTTTTTTTTTTTTTTTATTAATTGAATTAGCAATAAAAAAGTATTTAAAAAAAAATTGCACTATAGTTTTTAAAATTTTTTACAATTGAAATTTTTTCTTTTAATTTTTTTTAAAATAATTTTATCAATAAAAAAATTCTAAAAAAGTTAAGATGTCAGCTAACTTAATTTTAGACGTGGAATTTATTTATTAAATTTTTTTTTATTGTAATTGTCATAAAAAATAGATTCCAGAATTAAAATCACTCTTCACAAAATGCAAGAGCGAGAACGCGATAGTAAGCCTAGTATCCTGCCACGCAGTGGTCGCTCTAGCAGAGTCCGGGCTGATAGAAGTCTCTGCAACTCTCTCAAAGCTGTCAGCAATGCTAGGAGAAACAAAGAACTACTCAGCAGTGACTTCAGCAATTTGCAGCTTGCTAATTTTGCTCTTAAAATCTCACTCCGGGAACTACGTATGTCCGTTTTCAATCCAGGCTCCTCAGCACCCGCTGATAACAGTTCTGAACGAGAAAGCCGACTCCTGGCGCAGTGTTCTTGGCGACATAAAGTCAATGCTTCACGGTTGCAAGCCAAAAGCCGTCCAAAACCACGTGGAGCTCCTGAGGCCTGTATTTATGTACATAATCGGTAACCCGACCAACTCATCCCTAGAAAACTGCCGCCAGCAGGCCTGGAGTCTCCTAATAAGAACACCAGGCGCTCTGGAGCTGCAATTAGAGATCATCCAATGGTTACGAACTATTAACTTGAGCTCCTGCATAGCCACCAACAATTTAATCCTCGAGTTTACGGAATTAGCGGTGACGAAAAAAAATGTTCAATTATTTTCAGCTTTAACTCCGTTGATTATGGCGCTGGCTTTGGATCTGCTGAAGCACAATTGCGACCCGAGGTCTAACATAGTCATGATCGAGTCTATTCTTGACTGTACCGGACCCGATGACATTAATCACCTTAATGCCATGCACGAGAGCTTAATTTCCAGTGTCATACTGTCGATACTATCCGAAATGCTGGTCATAACACCGGTTATTTATCTCCACGATTTAATTAAAATAGCCGCTTCAATTGTAAATAAATTAGGGTGCAATGAGATTGTGGCTTATTCATTAGTAGGCTCGATATTACCGTGGGTGGCCTACGCGACGCCTTTATCTTCAGAAGCCCTAGAAATAGCCGACAACTTAATAACTACAATCACCACTAAAACATTTACTCGCAATAAATACCCTGAAAAAATTTACAACGACGATTTGTTCAACCACCTCAGCCACTCGAGTCGCTATGTTCAATTTTACACAAACCTCTGTGTACACATCGAGTCGTGCGTTAATTTAAACACTTGTTTGGATAAATTGTCAAATATTCCCAAAGAATTTTTGTACAATTATAAATTAATTCTCGGAGGAATTTTTTTGAGCAGTAAATCCACCTCTATGATTTTAAAAGCGATTAATTTACTTGTAAGAATTGCCAAAGAAAATGATTCTTACGCAGGTCATGTATTGTCAATGCTTCTGTACAAATTGTCAAAGTCGAAAGAAATTGAAGTGACTAAAAAATTGTTGTACATTTTACCTGAATTGGCGGTGAGTAAAGAAAATGTACCGATAATTATTCAAACTTTACAAACGTTCCTGGCTGCTGACAAGCCATTGAAATATGTGGGAGTAAATTTATTCCTCAAGGCGTGGATGGTTGAGCCGCGCTGCCATCGGTACTTGATGACGGGATTAATCGACATGAGCTCTAACGACAAGAGTACGCAAGCTAATATTACTTGCGCGAAGGCCATGGTATTTATCTGCGAGAACAGACCCGAGCATGGAGCCGAGCTTGTGCCGTTGTTATCACAAATATTAAATAGATGCGGAGACATGGACGGTAGTGCTGCCAGCGCGTTAGCTTTGAGAGGAATTTCAGCGCTTTGTGATGCTGGTATCGCGGATATTTGCTCAACCTGGCGAGTTTTAGCACCGAAGATGAATAAAGAAGACCGGCCGATTGTTATAAAAAGCTTGTGTGATTTTTTCGCAACCGTACCGACGAATTCTGCGCATCCTGAGGACCAGTTTGAAGAGCTGGTAGATGAATCTCTGACTAAACTCTGGGAGCTGACGACTTTTGAGACCACCCGGAACTTGGAGATCGTTAAAGCGGCTTTCAAAGCTCTGTCGGCTTACACAATTAGCCAGATAAAAATTTCCGTGCTGCCGGAAGTATTTTTGAAAGATTTACCTGCGAGTAAAAATCCAGAGGAAACAAAAACGGAAATAGCGTTTACTTACGTACCCAGCGCTTGCTGGATCACGATGCTAGAAACTATTCATGAGCCTGCTTTGTCTCTGGCTGGGGATTTAATTATTAAATTCATAACTGATGAATTGTACGGCTTTAAAACGGGAATTTACATGTGGGCGATGGGGGAGCCGATTAATTTCAAGTATCTGCCGGAAAAAAGCCCCGTTCGGGCGGTCGGCGAGTATTTGAGACGGTTCAGCGCTGATAATTTAAACACGAAGAAGAAAAAAATAATGATGGAATGCTTGAGGATATTTTCTCACAAATATCTAAAACCTTTGCCGCCAATCAAGTGGGAGCTGTTTACCAAAGCGATAAGTGTCTCTCCCGAAAGCTGGACCGCGGGTATTTCGCTGGCTTGTCATCAAGCGGCGGTATCTCCTTCGACTAAAGAATTTCTCAGCAAGCATCTGACCAAAATGATGGAGAAATACGCTGATAATCCAGATGTTACAATAACGTCTGAAGAATTCAAAGAATGCTGGCATTTGTGTACTCACTTAGATGACATTTGCCGCGGAGTTACTTCTGGAGTTCTCGCTCCGTTTTTAGACGTTACTTTCAATTGTATTATTGACAAAGCGATGGTAGATGACGAGACTGCTGTTGATATGTTCGATCAGCTTATGGGATTTTATTCTAAGACTCTGAAAGACGATCTTGTTCATTTTGATAACAAAACATTGATCACTGGAATTTTAGAAAAATTGTTTGATAAAATTGACGTTGACAGCAAGATTTTTGAAGCTTATACCAAAGCTTTGTTGGAAATGACAGCTGAAAAAATAGAAAGAATTACTCTTCCTAATGTATGGGAAGAAATTACTAATGATAAATTGAGAAAAGCTATTATTATTCGCGCAGGATTAGTTTTAAAACGCGATAATGAAATTCCATTGAGTTGGATGAATGAAATAATACGTGTGTCATCTTCAGAACCTGGGTATTTATTTTTAATTATTTTTTACGAAGTTATTGGACAATAGTTACTATCTAATTATAAATTATAATTTATATACATTAAAAAATTATTTATTTATTTCAGAGTTCAAAAATGCTTACTGAGTAATATGAAAAAAATTCAGAGTAAATTACTGACTGAAAAATCAAATGCTACGTGGTCTTGGGACTTGATGTGTCGCATACAAGCGACAATTGTTAATTCCCACGACAATTACTCCCTTGAAACTACAACCTCGCTCTGTGATATTTTATTTGTAACAATAATAGTACTTGCGTGTGACGATTGTTTTATAGAAAATTACGAGTCGCTAATTACATCGCACGATATAAGAATTCAGTTATTTCCACATGCTATGGCCGCTATTATCTTGATGCCATATTGGAAGAATATTACCCAACAGGTACACAATATTTACAACACGAATTTTAAACTAAATTAAATATTTCCTAACAATCACATGTTATTTATAATTATAAACTATAAATTACAATTACGATCTAGTCCTTTAAAATCTAATTTATAGTTATTTTCGATAATTATTTACAAGTGGGGTCTACCATTTTAATTTCCATTTTTTTGAACGAAATTTTTTTCTGAAAATTTTGATGAAAAATTAATTTTATTTCACTAAAATTATAATTAATAATATATGAATTTTTCATAACTTTAAAATTTTTTCCAAATTTTGAAATAAAAAAAAAAATTGAAAAATGTTAATATTTCACCTAAATATGGCCAAAAATAGGGAGGACCCTACTTGTAAATAATTACCTTATTTTCTTTTACTTTATTTTAACATCTATTGTTTCAGATTATGGAGTGGCTAAACTTTATGAGAAATAGTACACTACCTACGTCGTACAAAATTGTTTTTCACAATACACTTGTGTCTTTAAAAGAACAACGACACCTCAATGACTTGTGGCCAAAATATTTGTCTGTTAAAAGTCCGATCCAGTTATAATAAACTTTTTTAATTAAAATATCGCTTTTCATAAATATTGTGTGCGCTTACCCATTAGACTTACAAATAAGTTAACTTAATCTTACAATTAATTCAGTTAAATTAAGTAATAAAATAATTATTTATATAGTCTCGTCACATGTGCTGGATGTGACGATATTCATAATGCTAGACAGATGTCTCGGTATTGTCTAACGCCATCACCGTCAAGGTATTTGGCCGTGACCCGCTGAGAACTTGTTCCTCTGGAGGCCTCATTCGTGGTTCCAGGATGTTTCTTTTCGTCTCGACGTTTTTCTTGATCGGCGTACGACTTGGGCTTGATTTTCTACTGCTTGGATATGATTTTAACAGACGAGCTCTGTAAATAATTGAATTAAATTGTATCAATTAAAAAATAAAAAAAAATTGACAAATAACTTACGCATCAATAAGTTTTAGGTGCAATCTAGAGTACACTTGGTACTCCTCATCAGTAAACTCAGTCGGATCATGTCTAGCATGTTCATATAAATCACAAAACTGATGAATCATACGCTGTCCGCTGCCATTTAAAGCCGCAGCGAGTGTTGTTAGTAAATAAGCACGCAAATTTTCAGTCGGGTGGCGTTTTAAACAGTTGTCATATTTTGTTATTTCTGCTTCTATAATTAATAAATCATAAAAAATAGAGACATTAAAGTTAGCAGTCACTTGAAAATTTTTTAATTTTATTCAACAAAAAAAATTTGTTCCAAAAAAATTATTTAAAAAAAATTACATTTTTAATTTTTTAAAATTCTAAATGTCAATTTTTTTTCTAATTTTTTTTTGCCATAATTTATTTGTTATAGAATTTTTTAAATTATTAAATTGAAAAATAATAAACTAAGATAAAAAAAAAAAAAAAAAGGCTTGTAAAATCCTTACCAAGAGTCTTAACATCATCTACAGCTTTTAAACGATAATAATGAGGTGGTACTTGGCTTCCTGGCTCCATAATATACCTAGGATCACTAATTAACTGTGGTTCGTGTTGTATCCTAGGAATTACTTGGATTCTCCTTTCTAGTTCCCTCTTCAAAGACTAAAAGTATTTTTAGTAAAAATTAATAAAAGTAATTTTTATAATTATTTTACTACTTTAACCTTAACAGTGTATACAAACTTTTTTAGCATCCTGTCCTATAGAAATATGAGGACCTCGACGAGATCTCAGGGCGAATCTCATAATTTGACGTTTAGCAAAGATAAACAGGAGTAAAATAGTTAAAACACCAGCAGCTATAAACACAACAATTGTTACTCCTGACAGTTCTTCTGTCATGTTGAAAACGTGACTGCAACTATCAGCTGATCCTTGGCTGGTTTATCTCGTTTATCCACAGCGTCGATACAGTAGGAAATTTAATTACACACTCATGCCACAACTTTGCAATTGGGTATTTGCATGATTTTGATATTCATAAACTTTTGATATTTTTACATTCTATATAATTTTTTAAAATTTTTGGAAGAAAAATTTTTCGATTTTGTTCTTAAAAATTTAAATAATTTAATAAATAAAAGTGATCCTAAATTACATAAAAGTCACGTGATGTAAAACGTGATGTGATTGGTGTGACGTCATTGTGCTGTTTGTAGCGCGTATATTTGAATGAGCATTTAAGTCATGTATAATATTTTACATTGCTAAAAAACTTAAAGTTAAGTTTTTTTCAATTTTAAGTTTTATACATTCTATTTTTAATGCTAGATTTTGTTGAAAATAATTAAAAGTGAAATAAATTTTTGTGAAATGTTTTTTTAAATTTAAAGTGAATGTGTTTGAAGGTTATGAACATGTCAATGTTGTTATACTAAAACTTTTGAGAAGCATCAGTTCAACAGTGTAGTTTGTGATTATCAACGAATTAATAAAAATGCCTCGGCGAAAAGTGGATCCTGATTTTTCCGTTTAACAGAATTTAATGAAACATTTATAAAAATTTTTTCTGGTGTCGATTTATCAGTATTTCTACACGTTGGAACTATACACCAATAAAACTCATTTTTTGACGACATTTCGAGTAATTAAATAATTTTATTTTATTATAAACAACACAACCAGATCTTTTTTTAATCAATCACAATTAACACAACAATTGTTTACACCTGCCACGTGTTTACAAGAGATTGGCGCTTAAAATTTCAAATGAAATAAGCACTATGACGTCACATACACGAGATGGAGCTACTTATTCATTTAAATATCTGCTTTTTTTTATTTATTAAATTATTTAAATTTTTAAGAACAAAATCGAAAAATTTTTTTTCCAAAAATTTAAAAAAATTATATAGAATGTAAAAATATCAAAAGTTTATGAATATCAAAATCATGCAAATACCCAATTATAATTAATTATAATTGACATTTTTATAATTATATTAATTTTCTCAATTAGCTGCATTGATATGCCAGAAATCTCGGTGAAAGTACATTTTATTCAAAAGACTCTCCATCGCTTTTTTAAAGATCGTTTCGTTGATAGCCATTATCTCGTCCAGGGAACTCTTTTGCTCTCCGCTAAACGGTGGGTTTAATTTAATGAACGATAAAATAAATTTACTGCAATTTTTGTCCTTTGAGAAAGTCGTCGAGCTGTCTAGCAGAAGCTGAATCAATCGGTCTTTTAAATTATTGTCTATTTTAATGTTTATCAGCGCGGGAATCACTGACATGTGCCAGACTTTTATCTCTTGAATGCTTGTTAGAAAATCCCTAAATAATAATTTAATATATTAATTTAGAAATAATTATCTGACAGTGGAATGAAAATAAATTTACTAGATATTTAATTATTTTGATGACAAATAAAATAACATTAAGTTAGCAGTCACTTGATAATTTTTTAGTTTTTTTTTTTTTTTTTTTTTTTTTTTAACAGAAATTTGTTCCACAAAATTATTTTTGAAAAATTGGATTTTTAACTTTTTAAAATTTCTACATGTCAATTTTTTTTGACATAATTTATTTGTTATAAATTACTATTATAATTTATTACAATTAATTATAATTTAATTATTAATTTTAATATTAGTTAGCCGGCTTTTTAAAATTTTTTTCTTATAATAAATAAGAACAAAAAAAAATTTTTTAAAAATTGCACTTAAAGTTTTTCAAATTTTTTAGGAATGAAATTTTTTTTTTCCTTTTTTTGTAACAATTTTTTCAATAAAAAAATTGCACTTACAGTTTTTGAAGTTTTTTACACGTGCAAATTTTTTTTTTTTATATTTTTGTCATCAATATTTATTTATTTATTTCAATGAAAAAAAATTCTAAAAATTTTTAAATGTCAGCTAACTTAATTTTCATTCATGGCATTGGAGGTAAATTTTATTGAAATTACTTACGAGATAAGTTCAGCTTTCTGCTGTCGTGGATAATTTTTTATAATATCACATACTACTGACGTATCCTTTAAATCAGCATTTACCAAAGGAATGAATATCAACTTCTGAACATCTTGAAGGAACTTATTCATCAATTTATTCACTGCAAGAGTGATAATTCTTGTAGGTTCTTCTAAATCAATAATCTGTAAAAAAAAATTATTTTAATACAACCTGAAAAAAGTTATTAAATTTTATAATTTTAATAAGTACCTTTTGGAGTAATAATTTAGAACAAATAGGTTTAATATACTGAACAGCCAACTCTCCTTGTATGTCACACAAAGAATTACACAGGTCATGAGTATTATTCAAGTTCAACCTTTCAGCCAATTTTTCAATCACTGTCAAAACTTTAGAGTCCGTCAAATCTTTCAAGAACTCGGTATTTAATTTTTTGTTTTGCTCCAGGGACTCAAATATAATTTCCACGACGCTATTCAGGTCAGCTTCCTTGACCTCAAGAGCAACAGGTGTCGCGGGTTTCTTTCGCGGGACTTGTGTAAAGAAAAATTGCGACGACTGAAGCATGGACTCGTCAGCTGACTCTTCTTCGTCGACTTGATCAATTTCCATAGATTCATCTTTTTTTTCTATTTCTTCTTCAGTTTCCTGGAAAAAAAATATATTTTTTTTGGTAAATAAATAATATTTGACAGATGTTTTCTATAAACTAACCTCTGAATTAAATAACCTATGCCAAGCAGAGTCACTGGATTGATAAGTTGGCTTTAATAAGTCTTCATAGTTTGTTAATTTATTTATTGTCGCTTCAGAAAGTGTATATTTACCAAAATAACTTGAATTATTCATTTTTTACTTTTTTATAATTATAAAATTTATAGAAACAAAAATTGGTGTGTATTTTTCACTTTTTCACGTGTTCATATTTTGACAGATGGCGGCGAATTTGAATGTCAATGAAAATATGACGTCTAAAAAAAATAAAAAAATCATGACATTAAATTTAGCTGTCACTTCACAATTGTTTTAATTTTTTTTAACGAATAAATTATAGTAAAAAAAAAAATTTATTAAAAAAATGGTCTTGTAGAAATTTTAATAAATTAAAAATGCAATTTTTAAAAAGTAATTTTTTAATTTTCTTTAATAAAAAAATTTGTTCTAAAAAATTGCATTTTTAATTTATGAAGAATACATATTAAAATTTAACGACATGAAAATTTATCGAAAAATTTTTATTCAGTAATAATTATAAAAAATCATTCATTAATTCTCTTAAACATTCCTGTAAATTTTATAAATATTATTCAATTTTATAAAAAAAATCACAGAATAGAGGAATAAGAATCTTTTGAATCATCTTTAAATTTCTGAATTTTAGAATGTAAATATTTTAACGATTCAACTTTACGATGCTGACTATCTTCAACATTATCTCTCGCAGCATAAATTCTTCTCAAATTTAATCCCAGTAAATCCAGTTGGATCTCCGCCAACTCCTGAAGAAGTTCTATCGACACCGCGATATAACAGTCTGGTCTCACCTGGCGAAGAATAGTACTCAGTGTTTCTATGGCGTCTGCTCTCAATTTTTGGACTGAATACTGACTATAAAAAAATACAAAATAAAAATATCTCTAATTTTTTTTTTTTTTTTTAATTCATATAATACCTTTCGATTTCTTCTTCATAGAAAGCCAAACACCGATAGAGCTCACTCAAATCAAGGATCGCGTTGACGTAGTCCATAGGGTTGGATTCAAGCGTATAAAACGTGCGTACTTTCGTGAGATAATCATGTGAATAATTAAACAACAATCTGGCTTCACATGTATTCTCAACCAGAGTCGTTGAGACTTGACAGATATCAAAATTTAGGTTAAATAATAATTTAGTTTCACTACTGAGTTTGCTATCATCTTCAGCAGTATTTTTTTCTTCATTTGTCTCTTTGATTATTTCTCCACATGGAGGGGACACAAGCTTGATTTGTTCTGATGTTCCTGGGGGTGACAAATCTTGAGATAAATGCTCAACCATCTTCGAAACTGATGCATGGAATAAATTCAGGCTGTACTTGACCCAGCCTTTGGCAACAATCATCGATTTTTCCTGGACGCTTTTTAATCTGATTAAGCATACAAATTATTAATCTTATTTTTTTTATAACATGATAAACATTAATAAAATATTTAAGAAGTTCTAGCAACCTTGCAGTCACTTGACAATTTTTTAATTATTTTTTTAACAAATAAATTTGCTCCAAAAAACTATTTTTAAAAAATTGCATTTGTAATTTTTCATAATTTCTAAATGTCAATTTTTTTTATAAATTTTTTTTGCCATAATTTATTTGCTACATAAATTTTTAAAATTATCAACTATCAGCTAAGTTAATTTTCATAAATTTTTTAGATGTCGGTTAACTTAATTTTCATTTTTAAAAATTTTGATAGTTTACAAGATACAAGGTCATTTCTTAATTATGTATCTAGAGATAGAGCATCTTCGAATGCAGCCTAAATACTTATTATAATAAATTGACTATCAGTGAAAATGATATAAAACCTTGAAAAGGCACAAATTAAAACCGTCATTAAAAAAAAATTAAAAATGATCTCACATGTATAATACCCATAAGAGATAGTATTAAAAAGGATTTAAAGGATTAGAAAGTATTCAAAATGATTAAAAATAAAATGACTTTGAATTTTTTCTAATTCCTTTTTTTTAATAATATAGATTAAATTAAAATTTTGATTACTTCTCTGAAACTTCTGCTGACAGCTCCAATGCTTTCAATTCTTCTTCATATTTCTTCAAAACAAATTCAGCAGCTTCTAAATGACTCTTCGCTTCTCTAAAATAAAATAAAATAATAATTAAATTCTTTACAATAAAATAAACAAAAATAAAAAATACATACTCAAACCGATTATTAGACGACAGGTAGGCAGCCAAAGTGGTCGACTTGAAAACCCAAACCAGCGGCTCTTTATCATCCAGCACCAGCTGACGGTTCAGAACTCGATGATGATACTCCGCAAACTTATCATGAAGTTCCATCTTACTGTAAACAAAAGCCAGCATTTGCACATTATTGGTCACCAGGTGCTCCAGTCTGCTGGTCGCATTGGTCGTCGCCAGAAGAGTCCCAGCAAATAAATCATCGCTGCTCCAAAATCCATTTTTTATGTCAGCTGTTTCGTAAACTTTTTCTCCAAATTCGAGAATTTTTCTCGCCTCAGTATAGTCTTCTCGCTTGGAAAGAAGATAACCGTAATGATTTATGATTCTCAGTGACAAGTAAATTAATTCTTTTGAGGTTATGAAGTCATTTATGTCCTTCAAACACTGGGCCAAAATTTCTTCTGCATCGTCATGCTGGTTCAAGTTTGTCAGCAATTTTGAGCGTTCGTACAACAGTGTCGTCTTCATTGCCAACAATTGGACATACTGATTTTCAGAAACTTTTATTTCTTCAATTTTATTAATTGATTCTTCAATCAATTTGTTTATCTGATCAGATTTACTGTCATCTGATTCGTTTTCGCTGTTTTTCTGTGACTTTTGTAATTGTTTTATGAGTTGAAAATTATGATTCAGTAATTTAAAGTCCTCTTCATGCTTAAGAAAATCCATAATTTTTTTTTTTTAATAATTTATCCAACAATTTTACTCAAAATAATAATCAGTTTGTAAATATTTGTTTTTTGACATCAGATGATTGTTTTATTCAAAATAAATGCGCGGACCACTAATTTAGATGTCACCAGCTGTCAGTATTATTTTCTTAACCTCAAAGTTACCGATAAAATGCCAGCATCACAAGTTTTATTATTTTTAAATTAGTGTCAACAAAAAAAAATTGTTTATTTATTTATTATTAATAATTAGCAATATTTATATTTTTGTTTATAGTTATAAAAACATACACAATGGATATAGAAATGGAAAACGTAATAAAACTAGTTTTTCCTGATGGAATACCCGGTAAGACTATTTATAACTATTTACAACTGACAATTATTTGCTTATCCATCAATATAATTTTTCAGATTCTTGGAAAGATAATCCGGACTTCTATCAGTATCTAACAAAACTCGGTGGCCTTGATGCCGACCAATTGAGTAAGTAATTGACAATAACAATGATAACATATGACGATTTTCAACCACTAAAAATCGCAGACAGCTCACAATTGTTTGGGTCTTTTTTTTTTTCTTTCAAACAAATTAAAGTGGAAAAAAATTATTAAGAATTTACTGACAAATATTTTGAAAAAATTCAATCCAAATTTTTTTTTTTTTATTTTCTACTCACTTGAAATTTATCTATTTTGAAATAAAAACTTCATACGTCACGCACTGGTAATACCAATTATTATTTTAATAGTTTTATATATTTTCTTGATAAAAATAAGATTAAATACTTATAAAAAATACTTGTTGAAAATCATTGTTGGTATTTTTTTTTTTTTTTTTTTTTTTTTAAATAATATTTACTAACAACCTTGCAGTCACTATGCGACTTGCGAACTATAAATAAATAAAATTTTGTTTTATTAAATATTGACTTTCATTAAATTGCACTGTAATTTTTTAACTACTGACATTTATAAAGATCTAAGCTCATTTTTTAATTTATTCACTTCTTCTCTCAATAATCTAAATTAATTAATTCCAGTGAAAGAACCAGACCATCTGACAGATGAAAAAAATTTAGCCCTGCAGAACACCCAAGAACTTGCGTATTCAAACTACAAAACATTTATCGAAACGGCTGAAAATTGTCACGAAATATTTCGTGAGTTCAATTCCAGTGAAAACCACTTGGAGAATTTATTAGAAAAAATTCCGGTGTTTGTCGACAAATGTCAATCATTTTGCGACAAGTCTAAGGAAATAAACAGTCATAGGCGCTTAAATGACTTGACTCTAAAAAAAAGTTCTGTAATACTGGAGATTTTGGAGATGCCTCAGCTGATGGAGACGTGTTTGAGGAGCAGTCAGTACAATGAAGCCCTGGAGTTGTCGCAGTATGCTCGGCAGCTAGGATCTAAGCACAGTGAAATCCCAATTGTGGCCTCGGTGGTAAAAGACATCGAAAACAGCTGGTCGGGGATGGTTGGCCAGGTTGTGGGGTCTCTTCGCGGAGACTTACCTCTAGCGAAATGTCTGCAGTTAGTCGGCTTACTGAGGTCGATGGACGCTTTCACGGAAGCCGAGCTGAGAATAAAGTTTCTTCAGGCTCGTGATAGCTGGTTCCAAGGATTACTCAACGCAATTCCCAAAGAAGACCCCAATTTTCATCTGACGAAAACTATCGAGTTATCACGTATCCATTTGTTTAATATAATTACTCAATACAGAGCGATGTTCAACGACGACGACCATTCAATTGTGGGTCGTGATAATGTTATCAATGAATCCGCTATTTTTTGTCACTGGTTGGAAGAAAAATTGTCACAATTTTTGGCAACATTGGAGCATGATTTGCCCAATGTTACTTCTATTGATTCAATCTTGGGACAATGTACGTACTTTGGATTGTCATTTGGCAGAGTTGGCGCTGACTTCACCACTAGGATGTCTACGATATTCATCCAAGTCATCAGTAATAAATTCTTGAAGAATATTCACAGCGCTATAAAGAAATTCGACAAAGACATGGAGACTTTTACCTTGATCAATAAATTACATCGCGCTGATATTAAACTTGATACGGAAATTAAATCTGTAAGATATTTTTATGTTAAATTTTTATTAAGGGAGTAAAAAAATTTTTTTATTCAAAAAGGCTCCGTAATACCTCCTTAATCAATTGTGATTTTTATTAATTTAAATTTTTGATTTCAGGAGAACCCACCAGACCAACTGGTTAATTTTTACCCACTAGCTGAGTACTGCAATGGTTTAATCTCGACTTTCAACGAACTAAGATTGTGTTCGCCAGTAGCTCTGTCAGAATTCTGCACGTCTACACTCGAAGAATCGCTGATGAGTGTCGCCAAGGGGATTCTCGTGTTCTACAAACAAGAGCAGCAAGCTTTTACCGCAACTGAAAGAGATAATATGGTTAAATTTGTGGAATGTTTCAGCGACCAGCTGATTCCTTATGTTCAGTTTTGTATACACGCTATTTTTCCTCAAGTTCAAGTTGCTGCGCATCTTGGAATTACGGTCAACCAACTCCAAAAAGAGGTGAACTATATTTATTAAAATTAATTTAAAAAAAAAAAAAAAAAAAAAATAAATAAAAAATTGTTAATATTTATTTTATTTAATTCCAGGGAATTACGTATTTAAATCGAAAGAAAATTGTAGAACTTTTGATTTCTTTTTTACCTATAAAAAGTATTGTTCAAGATCCGTTGATCCCGATAACTTTACCAGAATCTCTGAGCCAGACTAGTACTCAGAGAAGAGTAGCTTCGACGGTCGAAAAAACTCCAGAATTAGAATTAGTAACAAATGTCGCTGAACCTCAGCCAGAAGAATCTAAAGTTGAAGTTGAATCGAATGAAAAGCTAGACGAAAAACAGATTGAAACTAATGACGAATAAATTATTAAATAAATTTTAATTGTATATAATTTATCTAATTTAGCAATTTAAAAAAGATTGTATTATATTTATATTTATATTTTAATTTTAATTAAACTTTTTAGTAATTAATAAACAATATTTTTAAACATTTGAAAAAATAATCAAACTTAACTGACGATCAAAGATCAATTCGTTTCCATAAATTCACTACCGATAGTTTTCTCGGCGGCTTCTCGGTTGTTTAAAATTCCAGGATTCGATTTTCTTCGACTAACATCATTATTACACTTAACAATTGACTCATTGGACCCCGAAATAGCCTCATCAGTGGAAGCTCGAGGGGGTTGATGTGGTAATTTTATAATTAACACTTCATTATTTAGCATGCTTTCATTCTCGGGCAGTGATTTCAGTTTTTTGTTGTTCAGTTCTTCGTGACTGGTATCGAATACTAGACTTGCATTAGACTTAAGAAGATCAAGTTGACTCTGCAGCTTCTCCACTTGATCAATTTTTTTTTTTCGGGTCTGTCGGAGGATTCTAACTCGTCGGCGGAGCATGTTGAAATTTTTCTGAGCTTCTGTGTATCTCTTTTGTAAATCTGTTTCCGTCGTACTGTAAATAAATAAATTTACATTTTTTAATTATATAGATAATAATGATAACAAAACTTACATTGGCTTTTGGCTACTAGTGCTTTGACTTGATTTATTGCTAATTTTTTTTAAGTCTTTTAGACTTAAAGGTTTATCATTAATCACAGGTCTGATATTATTAACTACATGAGTGTTTTCAGGAACAGTCTTTAATTCATTATTCAAAGGAGTAAGTTTTACTTCATCATCCGAAATTTTAGTATTATCATTTTTTAAAATTTCTTTAGGTTCTTCAGCTGAAGAAATTGCGCTTTTAGAAATTTTTATTTCACCTGTTACAGGGTCTAAACTAAAAGTAACGCGTCTGTTTAAGGCAACATTATCAATCATAACTTCTTCTTGATCTGTTTCTTCATTATGGGCTCCGCTTTCATTTTTATCCTGCGAGAATTCTGATAAATATTGCTCCTTGGTATAATGTCTGTCGACTTGAATTTTGAGGGTCAATTTCTTCTTCTCTGGCTCTACAATATTTGACACTGCATTATTCGCAACGACAGGACTGTTATTAGCCACTGGAGTATTGTTATCAAAAGGAATTAAAATTAAACAAGGATTTGTTACATTTGGAGTACTTTGTATTGACACCGGAATTTGATTCGGTAATTCAGCGCTTTGATCTACTTTGGGTAGAATTTTTCTGTACCTCTGCCCGCCAATAATTCCCGGCCGTTGTTTTATGAGCTGAGGGGTGAGAATCGCTGGAGCCGGACCCTGAAATGATATCAGTTTCATATTTGTGTTGTTTTGATTGACTAATGGGGCTTGAAGTCCCGGAATGATTTTATAATTTGGAAATATCGTCGGCACAGCACCAGCTTTTAATTTCGGATCTCTTCCAACTACTGTTTCAATTTCTAGAGAAGGAAAATGCATTACACATAACTTATCATCTTCTTTTGGCGTCCAGTCTTTTCTTCCTATTTGAGTAATCCATTTTTGAAGTAAATTTTGATCTTCAAATGGGAAACTGTAAATAAATAATTTATCAAACAAAATACTAAAATTATTTATGATACTAAAGTTAGCCGACGCTTTTAATTTTTTGATTTTTTTTTTTTTCATTTATTAAATTAGAAATAAAAAATTTATTTCAAAAATTGAATTTATAGTTTTTTAAGTTTTTTACAAATAGAAATTTTGTTTAACTTTTCTGTAATAATTTTTTCAATAGAAAAAAATTCTAAAAATTTTTAGATGTCAGCCAACTTTATTGTCATCTTAATTGTTATTGATTAAAAATTTTTTTCATTCAAAAAAAATAAAATCAATTGTTTTTTATCGTGATAAATTTGATATTTATAAATAAATACTTACTTAAAACAAAATATCTTTTTATCTGGAGACAGTTTATTGCTTTCACATTCAATTATACAACACCTGTTCATTTTATTATTTCTTCCTAATTTTTATTCATGCAAAAACCTTTTTTATAATAAATTATCTATTATTAAAAAAAAAAAAAAAAAACATAACTTCTAATCCTAAATCAGAACACAAATATTTATGTCAAAAAATTCAAGCATACAATGACTTTAACCTCACTGTCATAACTTGTTTTATATTGAAGAAACTACTCCTACCGACAACAGATAATTTGTTTCAGCGGGAAATTTAAACTTATGATTTTTATTGTTAAAAATTAAATATGCTGCCATCTAGTCCGACATTACATTATTTTAATTATCAACTTAATCGGAATGACGTGATGAAAATGATACTGAAGTTGACAGATATTAAAAATTTTTTTAGAATTTTATAGCAATTTAATTATTATAAAAAAAATATTATTAAAAAGTTTTACATGTGAAAATTAATAAAAATTACAAGTGAAAATTTTTGGAAGGATTTTTTTATTGTAATTGATTTATTTACAAAATTTTTAAAATAAACAGCTGACGGCTAACTTCAGCGTTATTGATGAATTTATAAAACAAAAAATAACCTTAGTGCTGAGTGTGATGATCAGGTAGTGAATAAAAAATTACATGTCAGTATTAAATAGCATGTCAATAATTAATCAAATTAATAATGATAATAAATTTAAAATTTTCAGGTTCTAAGAGCGTGAAGTGACATTTATTTGAATCGTGCTAAAAAAGTGCTTCTTTATGTTGGTCATTCTGTTGTTTGACTTGCACCAGCTGACGAAGGCATATCTCCAATGACAATCGTTTTCGTAGTCAACATTCAGACACATTTGTGTGTTTCTAATTGTACAGCAGGTTAGAAAATTTATCACTCTTCACTGATGTAGTGATTTAATTAATACATTAAAAACATATAAAGGAAAATCCAAAACAAAAGAAAACAAAAAAGGAAACAATCAGCTGTTGAAACATGATTAATTAAATTGGTGACATTATTTAAATTCCTCACTTACAAATGACTAAATAAAAAGAGTAATCGCGATAAAACATTTGATGATTTGTCTGAATATATCGAGGTATTAAAACACAACTCGTGAGTGTATATTACAATAGAGTAAACGTAAAAATTAAAATTAAAGCAAGTCAGGATGCCTCTGGTCGCAAGAAACTGCCCTCACATGTGTACTCACTCGGACGTCTCGCTGGTAGAGGCGGTTATTGCCCAAAAAGAAAAGTTTAACAAGTGTTTTGACTGTGATAATGGTGGTCCAAATTTATGGCTGTGTCTCTACTCCGGATGCCGATGGGTTGGTTGCTCTGAGAATCACCTGGACCACAACACCATACACAACGCCAAGAATCCATCCCACTGTACCCACATAAACCTCACGACCAACAGAATTTGGTGTTACACTTGCAAACGGGAAGTACTTGCTAGGCATGTACCCTCGCCCCCGGTGTCACCTAGTCACATGGATGTCAAATTTACCGGTAATAAATTTTTTGGAGATGGTCAAGCTAATTTTGACAACAAAGTTGAAGCTGATATGAGAGTTTTGGTTGACAGGTAAATCATTTCTTTATTTACAGTGAAGATAATGTTAATATATGAAAATTAAGTTAGCCGACATCTAAAAATTTTTAGAATTTTTTTTTTTACTGAAAAAATGACTCCAAAATAATAAAAAAAAATTTTCAATTGTAAAAAAATTTGAAAAACAATGCGTGAAATTTTTTATTCTTAATTTAATAATTAAAATAAATTCTAAAAGTTAAAAATGTCGACTAACTTTAATATTACGAATTAAACTAGCATGAAAATTAATGTACCATATATTTAATTATTTAAAAAATTTTATAACAAATAAACTATGGCAAAAAAATGGCAAAAAACGAATCAGAAAAAAAATGATATCTAGAAATTTAAACAAATAAAAAATTCAATTTTTTAAAAATAATTTTTTGGAACAAATATTTTTGTTAAATAAAATTAAAAAATTATCAAGTAACTGCTAACTTTAATGTCATTGTTAATATAATTTAAAAATTAACTTATTGAATATTAATTATAGGTTTTACGGTAACGAGAGATATTATCACGAAAAATCTGGTGACACACCTGACAGCACAGATTCAGAAGACAGCAAAGATTTTCCGAGCAAACCTCGGGGTCTAGTTGGCCTACAAAACATCGGAAACACTTGTTACATGAACGCTGCGTTGCAGGCGTTGTCAAACGTGGTTCCTTTGACGCAGTATTTCATGGACTGCAGTCACATGGTGGTGTACATTGGGAAAGACAGGAAGCCAGGTCTCAGTCTGAGCTACATGAATCTGATAAAAGACATGTGGAACCACAAAACCAGAGGCTACGTAGTACCAAATGGAATTTTGTCTGGGATTCGCGCAGTAAACCCGATGTTCCGCGGATACCATCAGCATGACACCCAAGAATTTCTCCGCTGCTTCATGGACCAGCTGCATGAAGAACTAAAGGAGCGGATCGAGGACGACAGAGAAGTTATTCAGAATCTGAAAACTTTGGAGTCTTCAGACGAAGAGGAGACGGAGATGGACGGCAATGCGTCGAGTCAATCTGACGCAGAGTACGAAACCTGCGACTCTGGTGTAAGCGAACAAAGTTCACTGAGCGACGAAGGGGAGCGCGGAATGAAGCGTAGGTACTCGCGCGTTTCACAATCAGATAAGTTGAGAAATAAATTTACGACGCGAAATATTAAAAAAACTGCCAGCGATGAGACTTTCTCTCAACCACAGAGGTCTATCCAAAGTTCACCGACTAAACATCGAGCCAAGAAGCCTGTAAAGACCAGGAGCATAATAAGCGACGTCTTTGATGGAAAATTACTGAGCAGTGTCCAGTGTTTGACCTGCGACAGAGTTTCTACAAGAGTTGAGACTTTTCAGGACTTGTCCTTGCCGATTCCCAGCAGAGATCACATAGACATGCTCCACCAGGGCTCGCTGACACCCCAAAAAGCTGGACCCTGCTCGGACGTGGTCTACGTGACGAATCAGTCGGGCTGGATATCGTGGCTCGTCCAATGGATGCGTTCCTGGTTCTGGGGCCCAGTTGTCAGCCTTCACGACTGTCTCGCGGCATTTTTCAGCGCTGACGAGCTCAAGGGCGACAACGTCTACAGCTGTGAAAAGTGCAATAAACTCAGGAATGGAATAAAGTACTGCAAAGTCCTCGAGCTGCCCGAAGTACTTTGCATACACTTGAAGCGGTTTCGACACGAGCTGATGTTCAGTTCGAAAATAGCCAGCTACGTGTCGTTTCCCCTCGACGACCTCGACATGCGTCCTTACTTGCATAAGGAGTGTGTGTCAAAGGTCGCGACTTACGATTTAATTTCTGTAATTTGTCATCATGGAACTGCGGGAGGCGGCCATTACATTTGCTACGCGCTTAATGCTGACTCGAACCAGTGGTTTGAGTTCGACGACCAGTGTGTCACCCAAGTTTCCCCGGAGACGGTCAAAAACTGCGAAGCCTACGTCCTGTTCTACAAGAAACGATCGCCAGAGATGCTCCAGTACCGAGACAAAACGCTTGAGCTGATGAATATTTCTTCAAGAGAGCCTGAGCTTAATTTCTTCGTTTCCCGGCAGTGGATCTATCGCTTCAACACTTTCTCGGAGCCTGGGCCGATTGATAACTCAGATTTTCTATGTCCTCATGGCGGTGTTAATCCCGTTAGGGCTTCTTTTGTTGACAGGCTGAGTATGCCGCTTCCTCAAGCTGTCTGGGAATATCTTTACAACACCTTTGGCGGCGGGCCAGCTTGCTCTCATTTGTATGAGTGTCCTGTCTGCGAAGAAAAATACGAGACGCTCCAAAAACGCCGTCAGTATGAGACGGATATTTTTCAGCGATACAATAACATCGAAAATCCTATAGCGATCTACGCGGTAGCTATGTCCTGGTTGAGGCAATGGCAGAGCTTTATCAAGGGCAAAGAGACTCAACCACCTGGTCCTATTGATAATTCTTCTATTATTATCAATGTCAATGGGATGAAAGATTTGAAACCTGGTAAATTTTATTTTATTATCTTAATTAAGTTTAAAGACCCGGTTATTGACACTGGCCTTGTTGTTTGACATTTGCAATTTTATTCTAACTAAAAAAAATTAAATGGTCTCAAAAAACCAATTTTTTTTAAATTAATGATTTTTTTTTTTTTTTTTTTTTTTTTTTTTTTTGATAAAATCGGTTTTTTTTTACTAAAATTTAGTGTAATTGCAAAGCTCTTGCTTGAATTTGTACCTTTTCAAGGTTTCATAATTATTTTAATTTTTTTTAATTAAAATAAAATTGCAAGTGTCAATAACTGGGTCTTTTACTTTACATAGAAAATTATTTTTTATTCTATAAGAAGTAACGATTTAATCAATTAATTATTGCTTTAGGTTCTGATTGCGCTCAAGTTTCTGAAGAAGTTTGGCAGTGTTTCCTCAATATCTACGGCGGAGGTCCAGAACTAATGCTTTCTTGTCTAAGGCCGGCTCAAGTGCAGTCAAATCCTTCGTTACATTCCACATCAGCACCAAATTTGATAGAACAGAGTCCTAAACAAATTCACACGGAAGTCAAAACAAGCAATAATAGTAACAAAACAGTTGCTAAAAGCTCTGACACAATTTCTCAGCAAGACAGTGCTATCGAGAGTGTTCCATCTGACTGTGATTCACTTAAATCACAAAGAGATACTAATACATAAAAAAAAAGAAACTGAAAAATTAAACAGCATTTGGCATTTTATTTAAACTGCATTAATTTGTTATTTGTTATTTATTTGGTTTATCAATTTTTTCGTACCACTGCGTTTTAAGTGCACTATATATATTTATAATACAAAACGTTGATCGTCAATTTATTACTATTTTATTATTTTTATTATTATAACAATTATTACAGTAATTAAAATAATACAATAAAATACAATATTTAGATTTAATTGAGTTTATCAAAATGTCCTAACGTGGAACAACTGGTTATGCCTTTATTTCTATATTTATAAAATGTTTTGCATAAACATCCGAGTATTATTATTTTAGCTAATTCTTAATTATCATTGTGTGCAATTTTATTAATTAATAAATTAATAAATTTATAAAGTTTTAAATTATTAATTAGCACTTGGCGTTAAAGTGGAAATTAATTGATAAAACCAATTTAACAAAATTGTTGGGTCTATTTGTAATTTTTTAATATCGGGTTACTGTTTTAATTGTTTATTAATTCTTTAATTATTTTTTTAATAGTTGAACTTTGTAAATTATTCGTACGTCACACCTCTATGTACAAAGGCATTTCACGAGGCTAACTACACGCCCAATTCCAAAGTAAATTTTTTTTTTTTTTTTTATCAAAATATATTTACTGAGGGAGTAATTTTTGACTGATCAAATTTACACTAATTTTTTTAATTTTTTAATTAAAAAATTAACAATAATAATTATTATTATTATTAATTACAAAATAATGTGAAATGCCATACATTTAAATTAATTTAAGTAAAGAACCACTAATGATAAATTGATCCACTGAATTAATTATATTATTATCATAAATTACTATTTGTATGCAATTAATTTTTTTTTCTCAGCAATGTTATTATATTTTTTATTTCAAATGCATTTTATTATTAAAATTAAAAGCGTCTATGCAACGCAATTATATCAATTACTTAAAAAAATAAATAAAACGATAAAGTATAAACATAAATTGAAGTAAAAAAAAATTAAATTAAATTACGTAAGAAAAATTGTAAATTAAATGGTTAAATTGGTGATTATTTTATGTGTAACATACTTAGGGAATAAAAAATAAAATTGGTTTAACTATTTATTGAAATAAGTACTTGAATTATTGTAAAAGTAGAATTTAAATTATTGTAAATTAATTTTAAGCGATCAGATATTTGACCGATTAATTACAGATGACGGATAAGAAACGGATGCTCCAAAAAACATTCACACGTGAATAAAGCTTTGAAAAAGGAAAACGGGGAAAAGTGCGTATGTGGCTGGCTTTTATTATAAGCATAAGAAGAAATTACATACAGTCTAGTTATCTATTACACAGAAGATAGAGATACAATACATACTGAAACGGTGCGCATGACGAGCGTAAATTCACCCTCATGGACCCCACATTGATCGCTTGCGCTTCAAGGGATGCTGGGCAGTCTCGTTCCTGACCCCCAAACGCCGCCTCCAATCAATGCCGCGATTAAAATTTTAAATTCTATTTCTAAAACATTACTACTAGACATTAGTAATTAAACCATGTGGTTACAATTAAATAAATAAATAATACGTGGTTTATTTTATCTATATAATTAATAGTTTCGTACAAGTGCCTAATCTTTAGCCTAAGACAGACAGGACTTCCAAGGATCTCGTTCGCTTCCAGTTTCCATATTTTTTTTTAATCGCCTGACTTTTAATTAACACGTGAGTTATCTTTTATTTTAATTTATATTCTTATTTTTACTGTAATTATATCTTCACTTATATTTTTATTAAAAAAAAAAAAAAAAAAAAAAAAAAAAGGATTCTTTTAATTATCGATCGGTCTATTTACTGAAGAGTTAAATTTAATTGGAACTTGTGACAATAATACATTTCCTCGTCACTTAAAATTGACGTCGCTATCAATCGATAGACTGAGACAAAAAAAAATTATTTCTTCTTGTTCTAAATTATTTTTTCAGGCATTTCTTATTTCTTCTTATTGATAATTTTAATTAAAATAGCAATAATTTTTATTATTTTAATTAATCTATATTATTAAGAGAGTAAGAAAAATTTTGTGGCCACTGTATTTATATGATAAAATGGATTTTTATGGTCAAATTGGGTATCATTAGAAAGGTTGTGACCTGGAGTTGTGCCTTTTAAAGGTTTCATTTTATTCTCACCATTAGTCAATTTATGATAATAAGATACAAGCTCACCCTGACATTACACTCATCAAGACTTTTCATTTGAGTACCCACATCAATTTTTCATATTTATATATATATATATATATATATATATATATATATATATATATATATATATATATATATATATATATATTATATATATAAATATATGAAAAATATATCAAAAATGCATGTGGGTACTCAAATGAAAGCTCTTGACGAGTGTAACATCGGGATGAGCTTATATCTTTAAAAACATCAATAGTTAAAAAAGTACAGTGCAATTTAGTAAAATTCATTTTTTAAATTTATAAATTTAGATTGAAATGGCGGAGTTCAGAGGGTACCACATCCCGTCATTCGGCGCGACGGTGAACGTCGTGTGGGAAACGATAAAAATGAAGCTACCAGAAAATAGCCCCTGCATGGAATTAATCCGAGGACCTGAACCTGGACAGCCGAGACCGGGGGTCGGACAGGGGTTCCAGCCATATGGCGAGGGTGAAAACACTGAAATGACTGAGATGAATGGAGAGCAGGCGTTTGGGGGTCCACAAAATTCCGGAGTCGTCGAAGAGTCGTTTAGTTATCAACGTAATGGGTATGATTCTGAGGGAAATTTTTTTTTCTGATAGAACTTTGCTATTGCGTGAAACAATGACGTTTAATACAAATTGATTCTATACTTTTAGGGATAAAATTCGCGGAGGAAGTGTTAGCAGCGGCGGGTTCAGTGAATACGATGACGGGGGCGGAGAATTTGCCAGCGGAATTAAAATTAACGAATGGCAAGCTGCATGGAATGTCACCAATGCCATCCAGGTAATTATAAATAGTAATCACATACAATTAAATTATTTTACTTAATTTTTTTATTCTATTTAAAAATTAGAAAAATTGTACTTAAAAAAAAAAAATTAGTAATTTTTTTACGCTAATTAATAATTTTCTAAAAAGTTAAAAACATTTTTTGGTCATTATTAATTTTTTTTTTTAATTTAATAAAATTTTACGTTAATTTTCAATTAAAAAAAAAAAAAAATAATTTTTCTACCAATAGCTTCATCAAAAAAAAAAATTTCTCGCTTAAAAAAAAAAAAAAAAAAAAACTTTAAATCTAAATAAAAATTTCTTCCAGGGAATGTTTATCGTCTCTTTACCATTCGCGGTTCTCCGTGGAGGCTACTGGGCGATCGCAGCGATGATAGGAGTGGCGCACATCTGCTGTTACACCGGTAAGATTCTCGTGGAATGTCTGTATGAGCTGGACCCAGTGACAGGCCAGCGAGTGCGAGTGCGTGATTCGTACGTGGCGATCGCAAAAGAATGTTTCGGGCCTCGATGGGGAGCAAGAGCAGTAAACATCGCGCAAATAATAGAACTATTGATGACGTGCATCCTCTACGTAGTAGTATGCGGAGACCTGATGATCGGTAGCTACCCGGAGGGAGCAATAGACGCGCGAAGCTGGATGATGCTGATCGGAATATTCTTGATACCCTTGGGCTTCCTGAAGTCGCTTCACCACGTCTCAGTGCTGAGTTTCTGGTGCACGATGGCCCACATTTTCATCAACGTAATAATTCTGGGGTACTGCATCCTGGAGATAGCAGACTGGGGATGGTCCAAAGTAAAGTGGACCATCGACATCGAGACCTTCCCCATTTCCCTTGGAGTGATCGTCTTCAGTTACACTTCTCACATCTTCTTGCCTACCCTCGAGGGAAATCTGATCGACCGGTCCAAGTTCGATTGGATGTTGGACTGGAGCCACATCGCAGCGGCTCTCTTCAAGTCTGTCTTCGGGTGGGTCTGCTTCTTGACCTTCCAGAACGACACCCAGCAGGTTATCACCAACAACCTCCACTCAGTCGGCTTCAAAGGCCTGGTAAATTTTTGCCTCGTCATCAAGGCTCTCTTGTCCTATCCCCTGCCGTATTACGCGGCTTGCGAGCTGCTGGAACGCGCTTTTCTTCGCGGAAGACCCAAGACCATTTTTCCGACCATCTGGACCGTCGACCACGAGCTCAAGGTCTGGGGTCTCGCCTGGCGGGTCGGTGTCATTGTCTTCACTATTATGATGGCCATTTTCATCCCTCACTTCAGTATTCTGATGGGTTTCATCGGTTCTTTCACTGGAACTATGCTTTCGTTCATCTGGCCCTGCTATTTCCACCTGAAACTTAAGCGGAACTCCATGGAAATGCGCGAAGTCGCTTACGACTGTTTTGTTATCGGCTTGGGAGTTGTCTTCGGGGTGATCGGTGTCTTCGACTCCGGCAAGGCTCTCATCAAAGCCTTTGAAATAGGTCTTCCATTTTAAGCTAGCTTTATTATACACACAAATAAAATACAAATTATTATATACATAAATGAGAATATAAAGATATAATATATAAATAGTAATATATTAATTATAAATTATAAATTTTTAATTAATTCATTTTTTTTGAGTAGATTTTTATCTACTTTATTTCAAAGTTTTAGTCGATGATTTCCGGTAAAAATTATCTAATATTATGAAGTTCATTGTGAGTATCATAATAAATCTTATGTTTTAACACAAATATGAGATTCATATAAAAGTCATCAATATACATTTGAAATCCGTAATAAACAAAATGCTTATGAGAACGAATTTTTTTTTTTTTTTAAGTAGATTTATTTATTTATTTATTTTTTATAGTTAATTAATCTAAAAATGTTTATAATATTTAGATCTGTAAGAAAAGCGAATAAAACTATTTTTTTTGTATCCTTTTGGCTCTGACAAAAAAATTTTTAAGCCAAAAGGGCGTATGATTTTTTTTAATCATACTTAATTATTAGCCTTAGAAAAAAAAAGTTATAACACCGTTTAAATAATTATGACTTCTTTTTTTTTTTAATAATAATAAATTATTATGAAAAAAATGATACGCCCTTTTGGCTTTAGAATTTATTTGTCTTAGATCCAAAAACTCGGACACAAAAAACATTTTTCTATTCACTTTTCTTACAAATCTAAATGTCATAAACATTTTTAGCTTAGTTGGAGTGAAAAAAATTTTTTTATACGCCCTTTTGGCTCTGCAGAGTTGTCTGACAGTTTATAATCACTATTTGATAGTTTATAATGATTATCAGATGATATTTACCCGGAAATTTATCAAATTAAAAAGATTAATTTAATAAAAAGTGTCTTTCATTAAACAAAAATAAATTACCGGATGTCCTATCAGTTTTTTAAGAAACACTTATCAAATAAATAATACTTTTGCATATCTTTATTTGGGTTTATCGCATGTTTTCAAAGATATCTTTATTTCACTGTTGATTTTTTTAAAAACAGACATCAGACCCGTCGCTCGTAAAAACTTTTATCACTACAGGAAACTATTATTACTGACAACAACATATTCTTCGTATTACATGACTAATAGTCATTCAAATATATATAAAAAAAATATACATGCATATATTATGTGGATAAAATTTAATTATTGAAAAATATTGACTGCGTTATTTGCAAAATTGTCTTCCAGGGGCAACCTCAGATATTTCTAGGCATAGACCCCCGTTAAGTAATGTCTTCAGAAAAATTTTTTTATTAAAATAAGTCAAGAAAGCAGTTTGATTAGTTATTGAAAAAAAAATATATATATATATATATTTATCAAACGACTAGAAATCAGATAAAAGTTTCAATTATCGGTTAGATAAATTTTATTTTAATCTAACCGGGGAAAAAGGATTCTTTTATTTTCTATCGGGAGTATGTACAAGATTAAATTAATTAATTAATTAATAATAATAATTATATGATGTTGGCTACGTTTTTTGGATTTTATAACTGTATAACATTATAAAAGACAGTTAAAAATTATATAAGTGTAAAGACGTAAAATTTTAAGTAAATTAGCGCATAAAAATAAAGTTCAAAGTGGTGATTTTGTTGCGATTATTGATAAATAAATTGAAAAATTAAAATTATAAACGCAATAATAATAATTGATAAGAAAAATAAATTATCAAACGATCAAATCCAATGTCTTCCAAGGTCTTATACGTAAGATCGATAGATCAGTTACTGATTAGTCATTATCATTAATTTTAAGAGTTAAAATAGGATTAACTAGAGTATAGAGTGCATTTATTAACTGTTTTACAATAAATTTATTATTATAATTAATATTAATAACAACAATACAGTGCAAAAATTTATTTTATTTTATTTTTGGCTAAATTTTGAACATAAAAAAAATTATAAATGGATTTTTTTGTAGAAAATTAAATTTTCTATAAAAAATATTGTCAATTTTTTTGTATCTTTATTTTTAAGCGGGAAAATTAATTTAAAAAATAAAAATTTTTATTAATATTATTTTGACGAGTTTTATTGAAAAAACTAAAGAGCAGATCGATAGATCGTGTCTTATTTCTTTGCTTTGAGTTTTTATATATCAATGCGATTATAAATACACTATAAATGTTATTAATTATGACAATAGTTAACGATATAATACTAATAATGATGATGAATAAGTATCAATTGAATGATCTTTAAATAATCATGAGTCTTCCATAATAATTGTAATTCTAACGATTAAAATTATTGACAATAATGATATTGACGTTACCTTAAATTTAAAAAAAAATATATAAATAAAATTATATATTATTTAATATATTTATTGTTAAGACAAATAAATAAATTAATTAATTAATTAATTGAGAGGAATATAATAAATATGTATATTATTAAACGCTAAAAAGTGTTAATAATTACTTACGGATAAATTTTACATTTAATAATTTTGATTTAAATTTTTTAAAGAATATTGGTTCGAGTTTTTTATTAATTTAACATTTCTTCTGGCGTAGGAATAATTTTTTAAACTTTTTATTGGTGTAGAAAGTTATCAGAGTTACAAATATTATAATAAAAATTTAACCGTAAATAATTATTATAAAAATGCCTGTAATATATTAAAAAAAAAATAATTACCTAAAATGCAGCAAAAAATATAAAGAAGAAATGAATAAAGAGAAATTTAAAGGCACAACGAATCCAGTGGGATTTATTCCATTTGCCTCTGAAAACTGGTAATGTTAAACTCAAGTGTATTATAACACAAATATTATAAATAGAAATGATAATTATTATATAAATTATAAAATAAAATAATGTAATGGGCTTCCATGATAAAAAAAAAATTGAAAATATAATGTGAAAATTTGTCATGACTGATCATTTATGCTTTCGTTTTCTTTATTCCCAAAAAATGTTTCGCTTCGGTGAATATGTAATTTCTCTTTGCTTTTTCTCCATCGGAAATCAATAAAAGTCTTGTCAGTTTCATAAATTTTTCTATTCGTACTTTTAAGTTGTAGCATCCATGTTATGGATATGAAGATTTTGGTGAGTTAATATTTTTTTTTATTATTAAATTATTTAATAATAATAAATAGTTTATTATTTAATTTTTAATTTTTAATTAAATTTCGAATTTTATTTAATTTAATTTTTTGTTTGATTTATTTGAATTTTTAATTTTATTTATTTTAAATTAATTACTTCAAAGAAAAATGTAATTTTCAATATTTTAAAAATTAATTAATTTAGAAAAAAAATTAATTTTTAATTTTCTAAAACTTAATTAATTTTTAATTTTAGAAATTTTAAATTTTCCAAATTAAAATGTTTTTTTTTTTTTTTTTTTTTTTCAATTTAAGAATTTAAGAATTAAAATATATGCTATGTAGACAATAAGAGAGATGTTAATTATGTATGTTTTACCAAGCTCATTTTTAGGCCATCAGACTGAAATAAATAAATAAATAAAAATAAAATAAATTGTTTATTATATACTTACTAATTATCTTTTAGATGGTTGTTTTAATGGTTTGTGCAATTTTTACGAGCATCAAAGCGGATTCAACGAGGAGGAACCAGAAGAAATTAAAAATAAATCGCAGAGAAGATGATGATAGTGAGTTTTATTTTATAATTTTAAATAAAAATCTATTTAAATAAGTTTTTAGATTTTTAGCGAAATAAAGAAGAAAAAATTATAAAACAATTTTTTTCGGCAATTTAATTATTAATAAAAAAAATTTTTATTAATTCTTTTGTATTTTTAATTTTTTAGACAGAATATTGATTCAAATAAAAAATTATTATTATTATTATTACAGATTTAGGACGTGTCAGAATAAAAGTTTTTCATGATGGATTAGATGAAAACCAATTTGCACGATGGGGATACTGGGTATCCCAGCCGAGAGAAGAAAATTAATAAAATTATAATCTACTTAATTTACTAAGTATTCAAAAATAATTAAAATAATTAACTAAATTAGGTAATAATTAATTATTTTAAAAAAATATATATAAAGAAGAAAATTAATAAAATTAATAAAATAATTTAAATATACTAAATAATTAAAACAATAAACTAAATTAAATAATAAGTAATTATTTTAAAAATAATTATAATAAAATATTTAAAAACATATAAACTAAACTAACATGCAATAAAATAAAAAGAAACAAGTAAAATTTAGATTTTACTTTATATATTTTAATATAAAATGCTATTTAAAGAAACATTGTTACAAAAAAAAAATGTTCCACACTTTATATCCAAAATAATCATTTCATTTTTCACTTTTTACCGGCGAACTTCGGGTTATTTTGATTCAATTGCTGTGCGTGGTGATCCAGATCAGCTTTGTCGCCTTTTCCGTGATACCCCGCTTTATGTCCTGAACCAGTCTGTTTGTCGTTTGGGTTGCATTGGTTGGTACGGTTGTCTCTTCCAGCGTTGTCCATCTGTAAAAATTAAAAAAAATAATTATTAGAAACTTTTTTTATGGAGTAATAAAAATTATTCATCATCAAACATTATTGTAATAATTATCAAAAAATTTAATTACATTTTTTTAAATAAAATAAAATTATTATTAACAAAGCGATATATTTAAAAATTATAAAAGAAGAAATTTTACTTAAAAATTTATACCTTAATTTTTTGATGAATTAATTTAATTTAATTAAATTGAAAATATATAGAGCTTATACATGAAGCTGCTTGAGTTGCTTGCGCGAAAATAATGAAGTCTGATGCTGAGTATCAGGGTTTTTATTCTCGTTTCTTCAGGAATCCTATAGTTTCTTCACAGCGAAGTAGTTGTAAGTGGGAACCCTATGATTCGTCATACAAATTCATACAAATTTCTGCGCATGCGCTGAAGTTAAATCAAATTACAATTATTGTTTAAAAAATATAATAACAGCAAAAAAAAAAAGATTGAATTTACAATTATAAAATTTTTTTAAATAAAATTTGTTTATTAATATTAAAAAATATTAATATTAATATTTATAAATATGGTTTTTCTTCATTTCTCTGTAATAATTTTATTTATTTAATACCTACTTCCTATTAATTTTATAAGCATCTTTTTTTTATAATAATTTCCCAGAAGAAATGGTTTAATAAATCAACAAGTTGGCGATAAATATAATTGAACAATATCGAGGAAAATAATGACTACGAAATCCAAATTTTTTCCTTAATTTTTTTGTATTCAATATTAAAGATTACGTAATTTTAATTAGTTAAAATTTTATAAAATAAAATAAAATGAAGACTATACGTGAGTGAAAAAATACATGAAGAATAATTTTCACTAAATTTTATTTTTACAAATTTAAAAAAAATTATTAAACTTATTTTTATTCAATTCCCATTATGTCTTTTACAGTCGCGTCGAATGACCTGAAAAATTAATATATATTTATTAATTTAATAATCAACAATTGTCACATTTAATATGGCTAAAAATAATTACTTAGATTGAATTGGATCTCCAGGAGAGTAAAATGGATTGGAAATAACATTACAGTAAGCTGTGTGAAGTTTTCGGAAAATCTAAAAATTAAAAAATGCATCAGTTATGTCTCAAATTATTTAATTATTTATGACATTTAAATTTTAGCTGTGATTTTCAAATTTTTGAATTTTATTTAACAAATAAATTAGTTCTAAAAAATAATTTTAAAAAAATTGCATTTTTAATTTTTTAAAATTTTTACATGTCCATTTTTTGACATAATTTATTTGTTGAAAAAAATTATTAAAATTATCAAATATTTTCTAAATTTATTTTAATTAATTATTTAGATATTGTATTAACAAACCATTCTGACATCATTGTCTCTCACAGTGGTACTTGGAGTCTGCAAGACTACAACAAACTTGATCTTGGTATTTGTCGCATACCCGAAACTACAAAAAAAAAATTAAACAAATAAATAAATTCATTTAAAAAATAATAATTATAAAAATACTTACATTTTATGTTCATCTGTAAAATGGAGTAGTCCTAAAAATAATTCTCTGCTGTCAGTGGCTGTTATTTTATTCCCGGTGTTTAACTTCTCGAAAATAATATCTATTGACGTGTGTACTTTGTAATGAAGTTCGACTTCACTCTCTTCGGATAAACATTTAATATAGAGCGGTGAATTCTAATAAATAAACAAATAAATATTATTAGAGAAACATAAAATATAAATTATGGCAAAAAAACAGATGATATTAAATTTAGAATTGTTTTAATTTTTTTTTAACAAATAAATTATAGCAAAAAAAAAAAATTATTAAAAAAATGGACTTGTAGAAATTTTAATAAATTAAAAATGCAATTTTTTAAGAATAATTTTTTTGTTAAAAAATTAAAAAATAATACTGAAGTTAGTGATCAGCTGTCAATTTTAAAAATTTTTCTAACAAATCAATTATAATAAAAAAATGCTTCTAAAAATTTTCACTTGTAATTTTAATTAATTTTCACATGTGGAATATTTTTTTAATTAATTTTTTTTTTTTAATAACTGCATTATTATAAAATTTTAAAACAATTTTTAATGTCTGTCAACTTCAGTGTCATATTTAAAATCATAAAATACAAGTTACTTACATCTTTACCGATAACTGCAATGCAAAGAATCATTTTCACAAAGTAAATATTAAATAATCAATAAACAATCACTTAAAAACCTTCAAACTAAAAAACAATAATTAAAAAATCAATAACAAGCTTTTATTTACAAATACTAATCCCACTTATTGATCAGCTGACCATGACAGGAGTGAATTTGAAGGTTATGATTTATTAGTGTACATATTCAATTTATTTACATTAATTAAAAATTACAAATGACATTTATTTAATAATTTTTTGCTTTTAAAAAAATAGAGCAGTGTGAAAATTACTCTGATTAATTTTTTCAAGAACTGAGTTTTCTTGAATGAGTCAAAAAAAAAAAAATCTCTGGCTACAACTGCTTAGAACTTGGTTCCTCGTAATACCTCCTCTTCATCGTTCGATATTTTTTCAACATGTACAGCGATTCAATTTCTTTCATGACGTATTTACCACGATCGATCATCTTTTCTATTTTCTCCGGGTCAGTTTCGAATTTATTTTTTATAAAAGCTTTTTTCAGATTTTCTCGGAAAAATTTGTATCCTTGAGGATAATCCTTCCCCATATACAAGAGCTAAACAAATAAATAATCATTAAATTGTTTAAATTAATTCAGTAAGTGTTAAAAAACAATTTTATTAACAATAAAAAATTAATTAATTAATTTAAATACTAAAAATTACCTCTTTATATAACTCCAAAACTCTAGCTCGTAGAGCCATCGCTTGCCAAAGTCCAATTAACCGTCTGGTCTATTACCCAAGGCCTTTTTAATGTGATTCGTATAAATGTTTACTTTATTTATCTTTAAGCTGGCCGTTTTTTATTTAATTATTAAATATTAAATAATTGCCAGCCTTGTATTAAATCTACAAACTTAAAAAATTTTTAGTAATGTTTTTTTTTTCTTTTTAACAATTAAAAAAAAATATATACATATATATTTCCTATAACATTTTTTATTGTCCATTAATATTATCTCTAACAAAGAATTTATTTTTAATTACTATTAATAATTATCTTACTTAATTTACTTCGCTGAAACAAATAAAATTACTTGTTAATTAAAGGAAAAGGATTGGCAGCTTGTTCCCTGAATGATTAATAATAATAATTAATTAATTAATTATAAAAACAGCTTTTAATTAAACTTATTTAGACATAATGGTACGTGCTAAAAAATAGACAGCAGTATAATTGATTTATATTTAAATTTATATAATTATTTAAACCAACTCAACGTGAAATTGCACGATAAGAACGAAAATATAATAAAATTTAAAGTAAAAGTAATTGGAATTTTATAATGGAACGAATAGTTTATGCAACGGCCCGGGCTTCGGGTAAAAAGCTTTCCCAGTGTTTGATTAATTGGTTTTGATGCTGAAGCATCGCCTCCAAATATTCTGTGAGCTGTTTTTTAAAATCGTCAACTCTCAGTACTTCAAATCGTTCGACTTCCTTTTTGATCATCTTGGAAATATTATCAAACTCTTCTTGACCTCGGTCTACTTTCGCTTCCCAGTCGATTACTTCAGTAGCTGCTTGTGTTGTTTTATCGCTTCTACCGGCTTGTTCCAGTCGCGCTTTTTGTTCTCGTTTTTTATTTAACATCATTTGAGCGTGCTGCCAGTTTTGGGATACTTTTACTCGTTCATGGAAAACATCCTAAAATTATAAAATATAAATCTATGTTATTAAGAGATAGTTAATTTATTGTAATAATTATTTAGGCTGCATTCGAAAATTCTTTATCTCTAGATACATAATTTTAATGATATAAGCTCATCACGATGTTACACTCATCAAGAGCTTTTATTTGAGTACCCACATCAATTTTTCATATATTTTATATATTTATATATTTCACAAATACCATATATATATATATATATATATATATATATATATATATATATATATATATATATATATATATATATATATATATATATATATATATATATATATATATATATATATATAAAATATATAAAAATTCCATGTGGGTACTTAAATGAAAGGTCTCGATGAGTATAACATCGAAATGCGTTTATATCTTAAAAAACGTAAATATTTAAGAAAGTATAGTGCTATTTAACAAAATCTATTATTTAATAGTGACTCCAAGGTTGCAAATTTTATTTAAAAAAAAAAAAAAAAAAAAAACTAATTATTGATTTTATACCTTAATAGCACCAATAAGAGCGACATAATCTCTCAACATTTCTCCAAACTGATAAAGATCACTGTTGCTCTGAGCGCGTCTAACAACTTCGACCTTTTCCAAAGTCTCAGCCAACTGAGCCAAGGCTCTCCCTAAGGAAACTCCAACTTCTCCATGACCTAGGACTGCTATCGACTTTGCACTGGCACCAGTGCAATTGGCCAATTCGTGTCTCTGATTAGTCAAAGTTTCAACAGCAGAATGTAGTGCTCGCAGCTGAGTGTCCAACGAGTCTATCTGGGCAGTTTTTTCCTCGAACCACTATAAATAATTTTTAAAAAATTACAAGACAATCAAACAATAACTATCGATGGGTAATGCTAAAGCAAATGCTGAGTGACGATGTAAGCGTTTGATGCTGCGAAATTTAATGGACGTACCTTACCCTCCTAATGCAGGCAACAAAAAAGTATGTCATAGTCTTATGATCTTTTTATTGCATGCAGCGAGGCTTTTAATAGGTATTTATTATTTTTTTTTTATTAATTTTTATTTTTTTTTACATAATTAAAAAACCTTACAACTTACCCCATCACTTTCATCCATTTTGTAAGTAATTTTGTTCATCGTCTCGCCTACTTTGTTGAAGAGACGCATTACTCCAGCACCACTCAACGCCGAGGTATTTGTAGCTTTTGGTAATTCCATATCTAATTAAGCATTTAATATTATTACATCAGTATAAATTAATTAAATTCAATAATTATGCATTAAAGATGGTGGTAAAATTAATTACCAGCTTCTAAAAATTCTCTGAAGTCAGGATCGACGCTGAGAACCGGATGCGTTGCTGTTCTATTTAAATAACGCTCCAAAGCAGCCCGGCGTCTCTCGATAAATTCCGTAGAGCTTGAATTTTGTTCCTGACTTTTATCACCAGACATTTTTATTTTCGTCATGCCTAAATACAAAGGAATTAATTGTTAATATTGTATAGATATATGTAATGTAAGAGATAAAGATAATGATAAAAAATAATGACATTAAAATTAGCAGTCATTTGATTATTTTTTTTTTTTTTAACAAATAAATTTGTTCCGAAAAATTATTTTTAAAAAATTGCATTTTTAATTTTATAAAACTTCTGCAAGACAATTTTTTTCTCCATAATTTTTTTATTAAAAAAATGATCAAACATCTGCTAAATTAATTTTCATTAAAAAATAAAATGAGCAGTACCGATAACGCTCTTCTCCGGTGCTGGCGGAATGATTCTGCCGCTTCTGAGATATTTTTCGACGAGCTTATCATGCAGCCCAAGGAAATCGCTGAATCTTCTGATAACGCTGAAGCTTCTCTTTCGGAAAATAGGGATGTTGGTTTTTGTTTCAACTCTGTACACGACGTAGGCACTCATCCCTTCGCCGATTTTCTGTGGCGAAGTAACTGTAATTTTTAATAAAGTTTCCGTGGACTCCGTCGGCACCTGGATTAAATTATTAATTTACTTAAAAATTACTAAATTGAAAAATAAATAAATAAATATTTAAAGAATAAAATTAACTACTTCTTCAAGAGATTGCGACTGTTTAAGCGATTGTCCAGTCGCTTCATCATTAATTGGCACTTCATGAAGATCTCCCAAGTCTTCAGACATACCCAGCGGCGAACTGAGGGGTCCTGGAGCTGGACTGGACACTGTGGAATAAGAATTGTCGTCGGGTGCATCTCGTAAAGACAACTTGGGCAGCTCAGCTGTCACTGATACTCCATTGAAAGAGGAATTGGTCAGTGGATTTTGATCCTGAGATAAAATTAACATATTGCATGTCATCAGCACCACCAAAATAATCACAACAATTAAATCTAATAAGTAATTGTTTAATTTACCTGTATAGCAGAAGCAAAAATATCTTCATCATCATCCTCCAGCTCATTGTCTCTGTTAATGTCAACTTGATCAAAAAGTGGTGGAGGTTCCTTGTTATCAGCCATCTTTACTATTTCTTAGTTAATAAACAAATAAAAATAAATTTGTGCACTCTTTAACTGATGGCTGTGCTGGTTAGTTTTTAATTGACAGCGATTACCAGGGGATCGGCCCACTAGCAAGCACTATCGCGTCCTGTAATCACAAACAGTCTCTGTTCTGAGAATCGTAGTCGTAGGACAATTATTCATCTAATACCGGTTGAGTGACGGTGATGGTGATTAATTTATGCTACTTGCTGGTGTGTTGCTCTTTTGTGACAATCAGCAGAGAATTATTGACCAATCGGGTTCAATTGTTTTTAACCAAAACATTGTTATGTCGCAATAACTATAATGCTTTGGGTTGCATCTGGCAGGTGACACTACTTGTCAGATAAAACAGAATTTGAATATGTTAATTAGTTACATTTATAATTTAAATTTATATTTATATTTTATATAGATTTAGAATTTCTATTTGATTTAATTGCTGAGTTTAGTCGTTGAGTGCACACGTGTCTTCGAAAGAGAAACTTTAATCTCAAGAAAATAATACAAAGGAATATAGTATTAGGTTCTGAAAAACCATAAAATCTTCGAGTAAACACAGAACATGTCCTTGCCACATTGACAACTTCAAGTCCTTAAAAGAAAAGCCATAAAAGACACGTGTGGAAAGTCAACGGTCTCTTGTTCTCTAAAAAAAAAAAAAAAAAAACAAGGCACTTGAACTGAATTTAACAACAAATAAATAAATAATAACTTATTTATCCACTTTATTATAAGTAACTAAATAACATAAATAATGAGTATTTAGACGCTACAACATGTGTATATATGTATGGATTTAATGTCACAATGGTTTTAGACAAATTTAATTACATATTAGAATAATTGAATAGTAAATGGTATTAAATTGAATTTAGAAATGATTAGCAAATATTTAAGTAAAATCCGCATCTGATATAATTTATTGAGCAGATAATACTTTAAAAGCCTTTTAAAATTATAACACGTTAATTGATTCTAATGAATATATGTTAATTAAATTATAAATAATAGATAAGGATGATCATTGTTAACAACGATCTGATATTATGTTATCATTACTGTCTGTACCTCGACCAGGTTTTCTGCGGTTTCCCTAGGTCGCTGTGCTGAATTTAAAGCCAGGTAAATACAGGTAAATGAATATGTAAGCCGGCCGCAGCCGCAAATAATAAGTGTTATATAAGTACATGTAAGATAGTATATTACGCACTATGTATAAGGGTAGTTCTAGCAATAGTATAAGTGTATACGTGTAACCATAGTGGGGGAAAGTGAAGCTGAGGAGTCAGAGTTGAGACTTTGTGACTTCACTTCTCCCCGAGAGCTGTAACTATTCACTCCATCTCTCCGATTTCTAAATAAACATCAACATAAAGTTCAATTGAACTCTTATCATTTAAAAATCATACCTTGACCACACAATCTCAATCAGTAAATTTTTTAGTATATTTCAAATTAAATTATAAAATCAAATCCCGCGTGACAATAAACAACCCACTTGTCCACGAGGTGTCATCATCAGCGAATCTAGTAACCTCGCAGGACATTAACAACATTTCTCATAGAGAATTTTCAATTTCTCTAGAGTGTTGGTAATTTTTAGATTATACTGAATTTAGCTGACAATTTGAAATTTTTTAAATATCTGTAACAAACAAATTACAATAAAAAAAAATTAGTTTTTTTTAATAATAATTTAATTGCTATAAAATTAATGACACTGAAGCTGACAGACATTAAATTTTTGAAATTATTTTCATTAATTAAATTAGAACAAAAACATATTTTTTAAAAATTGTACTTACAGTTTTTTAAGTTTTTTACAAATGAAAAATTTTTTTTAATGATTTTTTCAATAAAAAAAAAATTCTAAAAATTTTTAAACGTCAGTTGACTTCATTTTAATTAATATTTTATAATACTTTAATTATTATAAAATTCTACATTTGAAAATTAATAAAAATTTTTAGAAGGATTTTTTTATTTTAATTAATTTATTATTAAAATTTCTAAAATTGACAGCTAACTGCTAACTTTCGTATGATTAAAATTATAAAAAAATTTTGAATGTCTGACAACTTCAGTGTGATGTATATTTTCTGCTTTTGTGTATATTTTGAGTAACGTACAAAAGTATGTGGTAGTTAGTTGTAAATAGATTTAACCCGCATCACTTTTCACACTGACAATACTCAGTATTTATTTATTTATATACACCAGTCAAATATTGATAAATAAATGAATAAGCATGAGCTAAAATAAATCAAAGTTGTTATCATTGAAATAGATTTGATAATGTGAAGCGAAATAAAATAAAATTTATCTGATCAAAATAAAAATTTTAATTTCATTGAAAAGTAAATAGAAAAATTTATAAATAAATAACTTTTATATATAATAATACACAGAGAGAGAGAGTATTAATAATATTTCTAAAAATATTTTAGGATGCCATTCAAATTTCATCTGAAGAAAAGTCGCCAGTACAACGTAGTGTCTAAAAATCAGTACGTAATATGTGTAGAGCTGCTGGACCAGACCTCGATAGAGTGTACTTTGGGGATTGACAGTCTGGGTCAAGAGTGTCTGGAAAATGTCACGCAGCGGCTGGGGCTAGGACAGCCCGAGTTCTTCGGTTTGAGGTACATCTGCAGGCATGGAGAGCCTTCGGCAAGGTGGGTTGACATGGACAAGCCGCTGAAGAGACAGCTGGAAAAGGAGGCCAAGAGTTTCAGTCTGTATCTCAGGATTATGTTTTACATAACCGATGTTCAGTTGATACAAGACGACATGACCAGGTATCATTATTACTTGCAATTGAAGAGTGATATTTTGGAGGGAAGAATTCAATGTAGCTCGAGACAAGCTATTTCGCTAGCTAGTTACTCGATGCAGGCTGAGCTGGGGAACTATGACCCTGCGAGACATACTTTCGAGTGCCTTCAACAGTGTGTCTTCTTTCCTAAAGTAACCTTTTTATTTATTTTATAAACTCAGATAGACATGATCCAATAAGTAATTAATTAATTAATTAATTAATTATTTTTTTTTTTAGGATGTAATTGATGCTGAAGCAAGTGGTAAAGATGGATTGTTACATTCTGCGATTTGTCAATATAAAAGTTTGGCTGGAGTAACTCAAGCAGTTGCTGAAGAATATTATATATCCAGCGTTATTCAATTAGAAGGATACGGCCACGAATCATTTACTGCCAAGGTAATTAATTAAATTTTTTAAACTTTAATTTTATTTGTTTGTTTCCCAAAAATACATTTATAGGATGGATATTGATGATACTGAAATTAAGAGAAATCTAATAATTTTTAAAAATAATTTTAACAAACAAGTTACAGCAAGACAATTTTATTTAAAAACTTCATCTTTAGAAGCTCTGAAAAATTATAACAGATTTTTATAAATATTTTTCTGTCTAGTCTAAAAATTTTTGTAATTTTTTTTTTTTATTGAAAAAATTATTACAATTTAATAAAAAAAAATTTTCATTTGTAAAAAACTTGAAAAACTCTAAATGCAATTTTTAAAAAATATTTTTTAGTTCTAATTTTATAAATTAAAAAAAAAAAGTCGGCTAACTTTAATACCATAATTAAATGATTAAAATAAAAATATTGTAAATCAGGACGAAGCTAATAACCAAGTAGTCCTTGGAATATCAATAAACGGAATAATGGTTGGATATCCATCGACACAAGCAACCCAATTCTACCGATGGAAAGACATAAGCAATGTAATAAATCACAAGAAAACATTTCGAATAGAGTGTCAATCGGAGCATGAAGAAGCTAAGCAGTTTTTCTTTCGTGATTCACGCAGCGCTAAGTACACATGGAGGTTGTGCATAGCTCAACACACGTTCTACATGCAGCATCAGGAGTCTCGACCCTCTGAAAGGCTAACGGGATACTTTGATAGCGATACTAATGATTCAACCGAGCAGACAGCTTCGGTGAATTTAGAAAATCGCAACACGGATGACTCCATGCGCTGGACTAGTTACAACGATCTCTCGACAACGCCTTATCCGCCAGTGGTTTCAGTTTCTTCCACGGATCTGAACAATCTTCGGGCTCTTCTGCCGTCCTACAGACCAGCGCCTGACTACGAGACTGCCGTCCAGATGAAGTACAACGGTGGTAATCCTCCACAGCCTTATTATGCGAACCAGTCGACGATAGTTAACGCTGAACTCTGTCTACTCGGCAATTTTGTCAACAGAAATAGATATTAGTTATTTTATTTTATTAATTTTAATCCACGCTTGTTATTTTTTTAATATATTTAAAAATATATTTTAATAATTGTATGACAATTTTAATCAAACATTTTATGTATAATCGTTTTATTAAATCACAATTCACTTTTTAAAATATTTTGTAGTTTTGTTTATAAAATTACCGTCAGGATATATTTTTTATAGCTTCCAGGAGAGACTTGGGATTTGGTTTAGCAGCGGTACCAGCGACAATTAGTTCAGCTTTGACTAGCGCTTCTGCTGTTACAGGTCCAATTGCTACAGATTTAATTTTATCTAGTGACAAAGATTGTTCTTTCGCAGCATTTAACAAAAATTCTACCACCGACGGGCTAAAAAATACAAAAATTTGAGGAGTATTTGAAATAATTTTTGACAAATCTTTTCCTAACGAATCTGCTGGTAAAGTTTTGTACACATCCAATTTTTCGAATTTTATATTATTGGCAGTTAAGACTTTTAAAATTGTGTCTCTTGATATTTCGCTGCAAGGATACAGCAAAGGTTTGCTATTTTTTTTTAATTTATTTACAATATACTCGGCGAGCTCGCGGGCATTCCCGCTGTGAGATCCTTCACATGAATTTAATTCAAGATAGTCTTTAGCACAGGCTTCTGTAGAAGGTCCTACGCAAAAAGCTGGCAGTTTTTTCCATGCATCTAAATTTTCTGATACAGAATTGACTGCTTCAATTGATCTCGGGCTAGTAAATATAAAACCTGTAAAGTGATTTTTTTATGAAAATTAATGTAGTACATATTTAATAATTTTTTTAACAAATAAATTATGGCAAAAAAAAAAATTGACAAGTAGAAATTTTTAAAAATAAAAAATGCAATTTTTTTTAAATAATTTTTTTGTTAAATAAAATTCAAAAATTGTCAAATAAATGCTAACATTAATGTCATATTTATTTTTTTATAAATTATGAATAATAATTTTTATTTATTTTATATTTTACCGGAGTAAGATTCTGGATGAAGTAAACATTCTTTAAGAATGTCTAAATTAATAAATTTAAAAGTCAGTGTCTTCAATACTTGACAATTGTACCCAGTTGCATTTAAAAAATTGACATACTCTTCTTGACTTTCATTTTTATCACTCAATCCTTTACACAGAATTACATCCCAATTATGTAACATATTACTAAGTTTTTTTTCAATAATATAATTAATTTATAAAACTTTAAATATTTATTCATTACTGATTACTTGCACTTGCTAAGAAAAAAAAAAAAAATAAACATTAGACCTCTGGTGAGGGGTATTAAAACTTCCGAAATAATTAAAGCCGCGAAAATATAAACTAAATTTAAAATGAGTAAATGGCCCTGAAAAATAAAAAAACCTGTAATTAAAAAAAATAAATATTTGAAATTAAATTTTATGATTAATTATTTTTCATTAAAAAATTTTTACAAATTTAATTAATGAGTAAATAAATAAATTTATAAAAAACTGTATTTATTACATACTGGTTCTACAAGCATTATTTACAGTATTTATAAATGAAAGCTTCAATAAAAAGAAGCAAAGTGTCAAAGTTGCTTCAAAAAATCTAACTCATTGGACGAAAAAAACTCAAACTCGAAAAACATCTTAATTATAATTTATAATAGTATAAAAAAGTTCTAAAATCTATGAGCTAGAAAATGATAATTACTGCTCAGAAGTTTCGTCAAGACGTTTTATAACTTTCTTGTACTCTTCTTCGAGCGTTCGGTACTCTTTTTCGAGTGCTTGAATGCGTTGTTCATTGGGCAACAGGATCACGTTGCTAGTTTCCTTTTTATCCAGACTCTTGACAACAGATTCTAATTTTTTAAGATCTCTGCGCTCGCGTTTGTAAGGAACATTCAGACGTTTCTTTACTTCAAGCCTGTAATCCCGGTACTCTTTCTCGTTAGAGAGGTCTGTTACTTTTAGCCTCAAAATTTCGTAAATTCTCCTAGCTTGTCGCTTGTTAATTTTAAATTTGTCCCTCGCCTCTAGAGCCATAGCTTTGTTGAATTTATTCTGAAGAAATTCCCGTCCGAAAGCCAGGAGAGTTGCGCAATTCAGTGCGTCGACGTAGTCTCTCACTCGTTGAAAGTCAGGAGAAGGATCTTCCACTGAAATTAAATTTAATTATTATTAAAATTGATTTTTTTTTTTTTTTTTTTTTTTACTAATAATTAACTGTTAATTGATAAAATAAATACCAGTAATATCTTTGACTTGGTTATCGCCGATGTATTGCCGGTACATGGCTCTCAGTAAATTAGCGCCTAATCCCAGACCTTGGAAGGGCGGTAAGACAAGAATTTGAGCAATTCGCGGTCTGGTGTGGTTGGGATAAGCGTAATACTGATAAACAGTAGCGAAACCGACACTTGCGTAACATGCGGACCCAGAAGTCGACGTAAATTTTTCAAACATGTTGAAATAATGCCACTGGTCGTCATCGATGTCGATAAAACTCGCTGCGTCGATATACCACAGTAAAAATGTCTGCAATCGTTGATGATATTCCTTGAATCCTTTGCAAGTCATATCCGCTTTGTAAACTTCAAAGTTACGAGTTTTTTCTTCTTCATCTAAATAATATAATATTTTAATTACATAATATTAAAAGTTACTCTTTAATTATAAAAAAAAATAAAATTGACACTGAAGTTAACTGACGTTAGAAAATTTTTTATAATTTTAAAGCAATGAAACTATTATCAAAAAATTCCACATGTAAATTTAAAATTAAAAAAAAAATTATTAGTGGAAATTTTTTAAAGCATTTTTTTTATTAAATAATTTGTAGTTGTAACACTTAATAAAAAACTTTTAAAAAATTGTCAGCTAACTTAAGTATCAAAAAAAAAAAAAAATCATATTTCAATACCGGTAGCAGTGAATGAGTGTATGAGTTCTCCAGCCGGTCTAAAAGTTTCATCCTTAGCGAGAGCTTTCATAAATGAATCCAAGTTATCATGAACCTGAGAAGCCAACTTGTCTTTTACCTTAGGCAGAACATCATCAGCTTCAACTCCCTCAAACATTCCCTTTGGCAATTTTTCAGAATAACTCATGCCTAGATAAGTTTCTAGAGACCCAGCGGAATAGTACAGCTTTATTTTTAAATCCTTGTAACCGAAGATGGTCTCACTGTCTCCGAAGACCTGGTGGGACATCTCAGGAGCAAACGAAGTCTCCGCATCCTCGAGATCTCGTTCGTCTCGAACTAGTTTGAACTCCAGAACTTCATTGCTATCAATCACGTATCCTTGCAAACGTGCGGTTGTCGTGTCATCCATCATTCTAAATAAATAGTTTAACCAAGTTTAATTAAATTTATTAAAAACTGTCAACTTAACCTATAAACTTATTTTACACTTTTACTTGATCATGTTATTGTTAGTATGATTAATTAATTTATCATGCTCAGTTATTGATATTAAGTGGAATTTTTTACTTACTTGATTATATTATTACTTGAAGCTGTTATTGTTTAATTGGAATTATTCTGAGTGTACACAAAGCTATCGCTCCTTTAGTTCGCGCCAATAATTTTTTTCACATTAAAATGCAGCCAACGTTACAGATTTTACAGTCGTGATTTTAACTAATTTTCACGCATGCGCAAAGGTATGTCAATCAATGTTTTTGAAATATGACAGTTCCGGTTATGTTCAAAATATTTGGTAGTGACACTGAAGTTAGCTGACAACTGTCAATTTTAAAAATTTTAATAACAAATAAATTACAATAAAAAAATATTTTTAAAAATTTTCACTTATAATTTTTATTAAATTTCACATGTGGAATTTTTTAATTAATTTTTTTTAACATCAACAGCTGACTGCTTACTTCAGTGTTATAATTTTTTAGAATTAATTTAATTGTTAAACAAAATTAAAAATTAATCAAGTGACAGCTACTAACTTTATTGTCATCAATTTAGGTTACTTATCAATAATTGGCATTGAAGAAAACTAAAAAGCCTACACTTTAAACAATACGTTAATATGTAAACATAGAGAGCGCTGATTGTTTAGTTATTGTGTAAATTATATTAATGAATACCTGGACTTCAAAAACAAGTTGATGATTTTTATAATAATTTCGTTGATATTACCTAAAATATGATGGATTATGACTTCAAAATAAAGACACAAAAAGAGAGGACCAAGGTTGAGGATTTATTCGAGTTTGAGGGCTGTAAAGTCGGCAGAGGTACTTATGGACACGTATACAAAGCTCGCCGAAAAGAAGGGTTAGCTCATTTTAAATTTAATTATTTTCTTATTGCTTATTATTTTGACACTGTCTTACACCTGTAAGTACCTATTTCTTCTCTATAACCAGGGTGTCGGATAGTGAATTCAAATCCAGGCCAGACACGAAAGATTTCGGGCTGAAACAAATCGAAGGCACTGGACTCTCGATGTCTGCCTGCAGAGAAATCGCTGTAAGTATTTGCTATTTTTAACAAAAATTCACCACTTCTCAAAAAATAATTACGAAAATTAAGTTAGCTGACATTTAAAAATTTTTAGAATTTTTTTTATTGAAAAAATTACATGTAAATTAAGTTAACCGACATCTAAAAATTTTTAGAATTTTTTTAACTGTAAAAATGATGACAAAAAATTAAAAAATAAAATTCAATTGTAAAAAAACTTGAAAAACAATGCGTGAAATTTTTTAAAAATATTTTTGAATTCTAATTTAATAATTAAAAGAAAATCAAAAAATTAAAAACGTCGGCTAACTTTAGGATTATAAAAATTATTACAAAAAAATTTTTCTAAAAATTTTATTTGTAAAAAATCATGAAAAATTGTAAGTATAATTTTAAAAAAATGTTTTTTTATTTTAATTTAATTATTGAAAAAAAAAATCTAAAAATTAAAAACGTTTAAATTTAATTTTAGTTACTCAGGGAATTGAAGCATATCAATGTTATTACACTTATTAGGGTATTTCTCTCACACAACGACAGAAAAGTATCATTACTATTCGACTTCGCTGAACATGACCTCTGGGTATGTCTTTTTAAATCAACCTGACAGCTCAATTTATAAATTAATCTACTAATTGATATAAATATTTATTTCAGCACATCATAAAATTTCACAGAGCTGCTAAGGCTAGCAAAAAGCCAGTGATGGTGCCGAAGGGCATGGTCAAGTCTTTATTGCATCAAATTCTTAACGGTATTCATTATTTACATTCCAATTGGGTTCTTCACAGAGACTTGGTACTTATTTTTATCTTAATATTTTAAATTTAGTGTATTTAATTTTTTAATTTAAACAAATCTTTCTTTATTAATTTATTACTCGTGATTAGAAACCAGCAAATATTTTAGTAATGGGTGAAGGAAATGAAAGGGGTAGAGTTAAAATAGCTGATATGGGATTCGCAAGATTATTTAACGCTCCTTTAAAACCTCTCGCTGATCTTGACCCTGTTGTTGTTACATTTTGGTACAGAGCACCTGAATTGTTATTAGGAGCGAGGCATTATACAAAAGCAATCGGTAAATATTTATTTTATAATTTTAAAATTATAATTGCAATGCTCGGTAAATTGATTAATTTTTAAATTACTTTTATGGCAAAAATTATGAAATTACCGAGTACATAAAATTATAAATTATTAATTTAATTTATCTAGTTAGCAGTCTTAATAATTCAATAAATTATAGATATATGGGCTATCGGTTGTATATTTGCTGAATTATTAACTTCCGAGCCAATATTTCATTGTAGACAAGAAGATATTAAAACTAGTAATCCTTATCATCACGACCAGTTAGATCGGTAAGATAAATGATTCTTGGTAATTATTTACAAGTGGGTTCAAACCTATTTTTGGCCATAAAAAATATTGATGAATTGATGGGTCATCATAAATTTTTTTTTTAACTTCGTTCAAAAAAATAAAACTTAAAATCGTTAACCTCACTTGTAAATATTTACCTAATTTTTACTCCAAAGATAGAAGCTATTTAACAAAAAATTTTTGGTACAGTATTTTTAATGTGATGGGCTTTCCTTTGGAGAAGGACTGGGAGGACATTAAAAAAATGCCCGAACATCCTACATTACTAAAAGACTTCAAGCGTTCCAAGTAAGTATATAATATTATCTTTTTACAAACTCTGAAGTAATAATAATAATAAATTAAATTTTTATAATTATAGTTATGCCAATTGTTCACTAACCAAGTATATGGATCGCCATAAAATAAAACCAGACAGCAAAGCGTTTAGTTTGGTAAAGTAAATAAATTCGATCTTACGGCATTAAATAAATATTTTTATTTTTAGAAATTATTTTTTTTTTGTTAATTTTTTTTAAATTAAATTTTTTTAAACTGTTTTTTTTTTTTTTTTTTTTTTTAATTAATTAATTTTATTTTATTTTATTTTTTTTATAAAATCTGCAGTTACAAAAATTATTAATGATGGATCCCAATAAACGAATAACGTCTGAGCAATCAATGCAAGACCCCTATTTCTCAGAAGATCCACAACCGACACAAGAGTATGATTGATTTTAATAATAAAAATGACTATTTTACGTAACTAGTAATTTACTTATGAGTTATTTCACTTTTCAGTATTTTTGCTGGTTGTCCAATTCCGTATCCGAAGCGGGAATTCCTCACAGATGACGATACCGATGAAAAGACTGAAAACAAAGCTCGTCAGAACCAGCAGCAAACGGTAAATAAGTACCGGCTGTCTACTGTTGTTAAAATAATTGAAAAATAATGAAATTCAAATAAATAACATTAAACTGTTTATTATAGCAACCGAATCAACCGCAGCAAGGAAATAATGAGCATAATCATGGACAAAATCCAAAACGACCGAGACTGGGTACTCACGGCGCTCCCGAGTTCCACCAACATCAGAGTCATGCGATAACTCACCAGCAGCCTCCTGGAATGGTTTATTCGACGGCTCAGCCAACTCAGCCTGCTAACTTTCATCAGCGCTACTAGTCGACTGTCAATAATTTTTAACTAAAATTATTATTTTATTACAATTACAATTATCATTATCACTATTATTAAATCAGAAGATTAATTAAAAGTAAAAAGAACATCGGCGACACTTCGTAACTTCGTAACAAAAACTATCTAAACGTTTATTGCAATGCTATTTATATTACAAATACAGATGAATTTATTTAATCTTTTCAGCTATTATCTATATTATTAAGAGAATAAGAAAAATGACCTTTTATCTTGTTAATTAATGACATTTTTAAAGATATAAGTTCACCCCGACATTACACTCATCAAGACCTTTCATTTGAGTACCCACATCAATTTTTCATATATTTTTCATTTATACATATATATATATATATATATAAATATATGAAAAATTGATGTGGATACTCAAATGAAAGGTCTTGATGAGTGTAACATTAAAATGAGTTTATATCTTTAAAAATGTCAATAATTAAGAAAGTACAGTGCAATTTAACCAAAGTAATTATTTAATAAACCAAAATTTTATTTATTTATAGTTTACAAGTCACGATAATCACACAGTGACTGCAAGGTTGCTAGTATTAATTATTTATCATTCATAAAGGGAAGAAAGTGTCATATCAACGTTTTTATTGACACTAGTGGTCATTTTATTATCCAACTCAACATTCAACGCGTAGAGTCCCATCCCGTCATCACCATTTATCGCATTGAGTAACTCGAATCCACTGAGCTCATCATCAACCACCAACAGTGCAGCCGATGTCCGGTGCATAACTCGGACGTACGTGGTCTCACATATTAATTACAATGGAGATAAGACATGAATGAAAATTCTTCTTCTTCCCGGTATCAAGTCATGTACTTATGCTGAATCAGAAAATTTTTTATTAACATTAACTCTAGGTCTCGGTTTTCTCCTAGGTCTTGGTCTCGGATATTTAGCTATGAGTTACAGGTTTGGTTTTACTACCGTACTTGAGAATTGTATGGAAAAAGTCTACTTAGAGGGGACATTATTATTACATTACATTAGATGAAGAGAAAAAAAGACCAAGGATCTTAAGTGGGAGGTATCGCGCTTGCGCATATCTTATCGCGCGCTACTTAGTTCTTCGCGTTCTCCTAAGACTTGAACCTCCTGAAACGCAGTTTCCGCGAATCCGTGCTATAGTTGACGAGATAAGTGTGCTGTGGTGATGTTGGATGTCAGATTGCTGTGTGTCGAGAGAGGTGAATTAAAAGGGTGAAAATACATTAAAGGGTAATATACTCTCTTTATTTTTTTAATTATTTTTTGAGTAAGTCATTTATTTTTAAATCTTAAAAATTGAAAAATTTTTTTTTTTTAACGAAGAAGAAATAAATAATTTAAAAAATTTATTTTTTTTAATTATAAAAATTTTATTTTAATCATTTTTTTTGTGTCATTAATTTTTAAATCTTGAAAATTGCCAATTTTTTTTTTTTTTTTTTTTAAAGAAGAAATAAATAATTAAAAAAATTTATTTTTTAATAATTAAAATTTTGTTTTTATAATTTGATAAAAAAAAATTGTCTTTTTTAAAAACTTTAGTATTAATAAAATTCAACCGGTTGCATAAATCATCAATAACTTTGCTTACTGCTTAAAGAAGAAAAAAAAACAGCGTAAACAATCGATTGTCGGAAATTTAAACGTCGATTAGTTTATCAAACGCGTGGCGTTTAACCACGAAAAGTGGTTGGCAAGTGTAATTACCAGATAAATGAATCTGGTGATTCCCAGGGGGGTAACACGAGTAACTTTTATGCGACAGCGGGTACTCGCACACCTTTCAAACTCGATCAGCAAGATCAGACAGATACGACAAAATTCCATTCATTCACTTGGTTCCTTTCTCTTTAAATGTTACCCAGGATAAGCGTATTATGTAGTCTATAGTCTTACCCGCGTCTATCATTCTGTCACTTGTGTTTTTTTCCTATCCATCTAATCACTCAGATTATTTCATTATATACCCTTATCTAATTTATTTTCTAAAAACTATTATATTGGTAACTGATCACGTTTTAGGTCGCAACTCTCTGAGTAAGAGTTCTTGCTTATAGAGATTGTGATAAATAATCGATACTTTGAATATTGTCTGATGTTTTGCAATAGATATTATAAAATATAAAATATAAAATTTATTTTTAAGAGGCTGTTAGATAATATGTGTAATATAAATTTTATAATATGTTATAAAATTAATATTGATGAAAAAAATTTAAATAGGCTGTCCGTGAGTTGTTGGTGATGTCTTGGGTTGATGTAGAAAGTACCTGATTTGGGTCCGTCACCACGACGACCTTGCCAGTGTCACCTTGTCCAAACTTTCCCATGCCCGGCTTGACTCCTCTACACCTAATGCTTATACACTAATAAAATAAAATAAAATAAAATTAAATTAAATTAAATATTTAAAAAAATTAAATTAAAAAAAATAAAATAAAATATTTTAAAAAATAATTCAAAGAAGAAATAAAATGTAAGATTGTATCGCGATTTACTAATAAAAAAACTTTTATTATAAAGTAATAAAAAAATAAAATGTAATGTTGATGGTAATAGCTTGGACCAGGATTGGGATTGTAAAAGAAGTCTGAGACAATATCCTTAGTTACCTGGACGGATTAGATGCATACCTGCGGTAACGTAATCTATTGCATATCATTATAATTATTGCGGAGGTGGGTACCAAATGATTGCCGGTTGTGATGATGGTCACCGGGGAAATTAGTAAAAGTGAAGGGGCGGGTATCTCCTCAGCATCACCATCAGCATTACATCTACTTAAGAAGAAGGGGCCATGACCACGTTGCGACAAGGTAACGACGTTCGATACAACAAACAACGTATATATAATAACTTGCTGCAGGAGCTGGATAAACAAACCCAGCCTCGCGGGAGTTCTAACGACGACCTCGTACGTTAAATATTAATTATCAGGGTCAAGAGGTGTCCATATTTGTACTGGGTAATTTTAATGGGAATAAAAATAATCACCGGCTTACAATAGCTTCTTTTTAAAATTTTTTTTTTTAATTGATTTTCGAGATTTTTTAATTTTTGAGAAATATTTCTTAAATACTAAGAAATCTTCTTGAATATTAAGAAATAATTCTATCAGTCCAGCCTTTATTAAAAATGATACTAAAATTAGCCAGAGTTTAATAATTTTTGACTTTTTTTTTTATTAATTAAATTAGAACTAAAAATATGTTTAAAAAAATTGCACGAATAGTTTTTAAAATTTTCTACATGTGAAATTTTTTCTTTTAATTATTTTTGCTTAATTTATCATTAAAATAAATCACAAAAATTTTTCAAATGTCGGTTAAATTATTTTTAATCTCAAAAAAAGCAAATTTAAAATTTTTTTCTGGAATTTTTCGAGTTGAGGTTTGTACAGAAGATTTAAGGAAAATATTTCTTCAGAAGAAAATCAATGACAATAAATTTGAAAAGTGAATTTATTATAAAATAAACTTTCACTTTTGATCATTTGGGTTCAGCTAAGTCGTAAAGGATCTTGGAAAGTTGCTGCACGCTTCTCTGCTGTCCTCATTGTTGTGATGAACACGTGGGACGGATTACAGCGGTTATAAACATGTTTTTATGAGTACATAATATAATGCAGGATACAAGTATCGGTATTAGTATCGATACATATAGATATAAAGATAAATACAATATTATATTATATTATATTATAAAGGCATGAAGACATAATACACAATATATAATACTAAAAACCGCACGAATGGTTGTTCTGTCGGGTCAGTAATGATACCTGGCTGCTGTCTGCTACTGTTCGCTGTGCTGGGCTCGTTACTGATCTACCTCAATTTTTTTCGGTCTGTCCCATTATACGCCGGCTAAATTAGGGTCCATTCTGCTGGTGCAACTGATGCGGGCACCAGCCAACTAAACCGCCCAAAGAAGAATTGAGAAATTTACAAAATTGCTCTGATAGAATAAAGATAAAACGAAGAAAATTAAAAAACTAAGAAGAAGACGAAGAATATAAAGAATGAGAATAAGAATAAAAATTTATAACGAGCCTGTGTAAAAAAAAAACTGTCTTAAAATTGACGTTTGTTTGAAATTTTAAACGTAACACAAACTAAGACTATTTTAAATATTTTTAAGACCCAAAAAAAAAAAAATTCCGAGAGCAAATTTTTGAAATTTGGTCCTTGAATTTTTTATTAAAATTAATTTTTAGACAATTTTACGACTTTTTAACCGCCACATTTTTTAGTACGCTCTTTTTAAATTGTTAAAAACTTGTGGGATAATTTTAAGACTTTTTTAAGTCGCTCCGTTTTAATATTTCGGGGCTCTGTTACTGTTAGCTCATTTTAAAACTGTCTCGAAAAAATTTTTTAAAACTATTTTAAGATTTTTTTAAGACAATTTTAAGACTCTATATTAATTTTCCGGATTTCAAATTTCAAAAATTTGCTTTCGGAATTTTTTTTTTTTTGCCGCCTTAAAAAAGTCTTAAAATAGTCTTGGTTTGTGTCACATTTAAGACAAATTAAAGATGATTTTTTTTTACACGATAGAACTCGCCGGTTGTTTATAAGTTTTTTTATTTAATTCGCTCGACAAGAATTAATTCCTATTTGCATCTACGTTTATTTAATCGCTTGATAATCTTGTTAATGAATTCCATAAAAGTCGAGAAAATAAGGATGACAATGCAATAACCGGTTGGTTTATTATATTATATAAAAAATATTAAATAACCATTTTATATAAAATAAATATTTAAAAAAAAAAACATTTATAATATTGATGATGCATTAATTATTATGTAAATAAGCCATTTAATTATCATAATAAATTAAATGTATTTTTTTACTAAAATTAAGAGTTAATTAATCCGGCTGGTTTTAATTGGACGGGTGTGATTTTCTCGGTAAAAAATAATTAAAAATAAATCCACAGCCGGTGAATTTTTATACGAAATAAATAAATTAGTCCAGTGAATCGTTGAAAGTATCGTATATAAGGCGCTGAAAAAAGAGGCGGAGAATAATATAAGGAGTAAGGAGTAAGTGATTAAAGCTTTAGCTTGCACTTACATTAACATTATATTTATATATTATATATTATGTACTATGTACTGGGAAGAGAAGAAAGAGAGAATGTGTGTAAGACAGAGAGACGACAGGCGAGGTCAGCGAGGTGCCCGATATGGTATCCATCGTTCGCTGGATACTGGTGACTATTTTACATCTACATATATACGTATTTACCTGCTGTATGCTACCTACGATTTGTTTAAACAGCCTAGACCCTACACCTGAATGTAATCCTGTCAACTGCAATTTCAATATTACGCTACTTAAATAAATAGCCGTCAGTTTTGACAGAGGCATCTCTGCTGTAATATCAAGATTGCTTTATTGTTATTATTATTTTTGTTATTATATCTCTGATAATTCATTACTGTATTATATTCCATATGGAATTTTCATCGGCAATCGGCTTCCGTTTCTATTCAGCGAAATTTAATCCCTCGTTAGCATTTAATCCGGAAATAGTCTTAGATGAATGGACATGCCAGGAAGATTAACTTATTTAAATATATAAGAGATAGATTTTATTTTCTTTTTTTTTTTAGTAATAAATTTTATCCTTTTTTAAATAAGTACAAAATTTGCTAAAAAAAAATTTTTTTTTCTTCAATAAGAGCTTAAAATATTTTTAAATTCTGAAACATAATTATTATTGTAATTTTTTAATTAAACAGATAAAAGATATATTTTATTTTCTTCTTTTTTTAATAACAAATTTTTTTTTTTTTTTTTTAATGAGTATAAAATTGGCTCAAAAAAATATTAAATATTTTTTTACAATAAGAGCTTTTAATTTTTTTTAATTATGGAATGTAATTATTGTAATTTTTTATTTTAATTGATAAAAGATATATTTTATTTTCTTCTTTTTTTTTTTTTTTTTTTTAGTAATAAATTTTATCTTTTTTTTAATGAGTAAAAAATTAGCTCAAAAAAAAAAGTTAAATTTTGAATTTATTGAAGATAAGATCTTTTAATTTAAAAAAATTCTGAAATATAATCCTAATAATAATTATTATTATTGTAATTTAATAAACATCAAATGATAATTACACAGGCGTAGGAGCACGTGGGCAGCTAATAAATCTGATCAGATATTATTTTATTTTTTAATGCCTCTGCCATAACGAGATGGTGATAAAAGTCGAAAACAAAAATCACTGAAGATTACCAGTGACTATTAATTTGATTTCAAGGTAAATTACTTCCCGTGAAGAGTATTTATCAAATAATTTATAAGTTGGTAAACAAGCAGTAATAAAATAATAATATCATACATTTATAATTACTTCTAACTACTCAGTGTACGTAAATAAGGTGCAGGCATATGATTTTCGCACGTCCGAGTTTATTTACTAGAGCATGAGTCATTGATAGAGTAAAGGCCTGAGCTCACATCAAGCCAGCAGATGTTGTTCCATGAACGAAATAAGACCTTAGCATTATATTAAGCCACTGAGAATGGGAATAAAAATAAAATAAAAAAAAAGATTCTGCTGATGCTGATGCTGAGGAAGAAGAACAACAAAAAGCAATCCACAAGACCAATGAGAGAGAATAAGAACTCGATGGGTCTCGAGGGCCTATATGGATTCTTTAATAACTGGAGAGATTCTATTTTTAAACGTGACTTCAAGTTATGTCTTGCCTCCACTAATGTGACGCAATCGGCTCTCTCTTATTTTCTTCCACTTGTTCCTATCAAGAGCCTCCTGTCCGCGAATTTTCTTACAACATTTATTTCTTCTCCGCTCGTTAAACTCTCCGTTTAATTTCATTTGTTCTCCAAAAAAAAAAAAAAAAATTAAACAGTTACGGTAATAAGTTATAATTATAAATAAAGTAATGAATGATAATTGTGATACCGATAAACCCGTAGATGGAAATATCCCAGTTAAATCCTTGTTTGCGAGTATGACACACTCGTTCCTTTTACTTATTGCTTTCCACTGTAGCTACCTAATATAATGTAGTAATCTCTTGTATACATGATTTGTAATGGACAAAAGTCGGTGTGAATTATAATCCAATTATTTAAATTATATTTTTGTATATCTTCTCAATTAAATCATAAAAATTTAGTTAGCTGACATCTAAAAAAAATTTTTTTTTTTTTAATGAAAAAATTATAAGAAAAAAATTTTCATTTGTAAAAAACTGGATAAACTTTAAGTGAAATTTTTAGAAGATATTTTTTTCTTTCAATTTAATAAATAAAAAAATTTATTAAAAATTTTTATAATTTTTTTTATTGAAAAAATTATTACAAAAAGATGAGAAAAAAATTTTGGTAATTATTTAGAGGAGGGGTCCACCTGTTTTTGGCCATATCTGGATGAAAAATTAATATTTAAAATTTTTTTTTTATTTTACTTGTTTTTATGGCGCATTTATGATAAAAAAATGTCGTGAAAAATATAAAAAAAAAAAATAAAGATTTCGATAGTTTTTTTGCTTTAAAAAGTTGGAAAAAATTTTGACTCTTATTTTTGGATAAAATTTCTATTTTATCTTTTTTTGATATTTTTTTTTTTTTGAAAAAAACATCAAAAAACGAACAATTAAAAAAAAAAAAGTTGAATCTCACAATTTTCAAAAAAATTTATTAATTTTAATCCTCACTTAGAATCTTGAAAGAGATATAATCTCACTCTAGTTCCACTTATTATTTATTACTTGTCTTGAATTGATATTGATATTGATATTGATATTAATTATTAATTAAAATTAAAAAAAAAATTTACCATCTTGTATCACATCATAAATAAATTTACTTAATAAAACTTATTAAACGCTCTTTGTTCATACGGCAACTGAAGATAATTCGCTATTTTATATTTCTAAATAAGTCCGCGTATCCTTGAGACACATTCGTTTCAGGAATGATTAATCAATAAAAAAAACGTAAACAATTAGTCGTGTTGTCTCGGTCCCAAGTTTAGAGGAGGCATTCAGCATCTGAAAAAATTAAAAAAAAGTAAAGTGAAGTAATTTATAGAGTCGAATTGAATTTAATTGAAGATAATTAACCGGAAACATTGACATTAGCGCCAAATAAAGGAGTATCCTAAAATAAACGGCATTAGTTAGTGTAATATAAGGTAATTAGTGATTTTAAGGAACTACCCAGTGTTAAAGACACCATGAAAGGCTCTCTCGTTCACCTCGAGCGCAATCCTCGGTTACTTTTACGTATACGGGCCCGGTCGGAGTATTGCGCGACTCATCGGCGGGTGTCCGTGACTGAATTCACAGTAAAACATTTATTATTTTTTTAAATATTTTTATTTCTTTACATTTGTCTATCTCGCTCGCTCTAATCGCTTTACTCGCATTACACAGTAAAAAATTTTGTGTTAAATATTTAACACTTTTTTGTGTTAATTTAACACAATAAATGTTAAATTTACACAATTTTATGTCAATTCGTCAAAAAATTTTGTGTTAAAAATTTTTGTGTTAATTTAACATTTTTGTGTGTTAATTTAACACAATAAATATTAAATTTACACAATTTTGCGTCAATCCGTCAAAAAATTTTGTGTTAAATATTTAACACTTTTTTTCATGAATTAAAAATTTTTTTGTGTTAATTTAACACAATAAATGTTAAATTTACACATAAAAGTGTTAAATTTTTAACACAAAATTTTTTGACGTAAAGACGCAAAATTTTTTACTGTATAGTATTACCGGCTCTCCAAGAGCTAGTGTTGGTAGATATCACATGTAATGAAATGTAATGTAATGTAATATAACTCACGTATGCAAAATTACTCAATAACTTTTGAGCGAAAAAAATTCACCGTCTAGAGTAATCACCGTTTTCGTATTTAATTTCAAGCGCTTAGCTGTGGTGTTTGATATTGAGGAGTTCATGGCCGGTCATAAGTTTGCCACTTAGTTACTTACCTCTACTCGTATCTCTATCTATATCTCCATCTGTATCTGCCAATTATTTTATTCGCCATCGAATCAAATCGCAAATTTATTTAAATCATATCAGTAATATCTTCACCCACCGTGGCAAGCTCACTCGGCTTCTCAAGTTTTACAAAATTCTGAAAAAAAAAAAATTAAGCGACAATTATTACATAGATTATTTGTTCAAAAAGACATTCAATATTAAAAAATAAAAAAATAAAAAAATAAATTAAATAAATGAATAAAAATAATATATACTTAGCAATTACGCGTGTCCTCGTATATTTCTTCGAACAAACTATTATTGTTATTAGTTATTATAATTAAATACTGCTAGTAATATTAATTACAATGTATTGTACATTAAAAATACGTATTGAATTTTTTTATTTGTTTAAGATTGCATTGAAAGTTATCACAAATGCATTCATCATGGACTCCAATGTCGGTCTTGACTACATTGTTGATAACCCGGATTACTGCAAGAAACTAGCATCAGGTTCTTACCTTTATTAATTATTTATTTATTTTTATTAATTACTTACTTTATTTATATTTTTAGTACAATATAAATTGTCTAAATGTTAATGTTTAAGCTCTCGACACGGCGTGTACCTCCGTTAAGAAACAAGTTGTCGAGTTATTATCAGCGCTCTGTGTATACAGCCAGGATGGCAGACAACGCGCTATCGACACTCTTCACATATACCAGGTGATTTTTATTTGAACAGCACTTTTTAGTCTTACTTTTTAGATATCTACTGAAATATTGTAGAGCACCGAGAACCGTGGGACGCTTTCCCGTTTAGTTGACAGACAAATATGTCTGAGCCGGAATCTGATCGGATGAGGAAATATATTTTATAGATCTTTAAATAAAAAATAGGATACATTAGCAATATAACTGGAGTAAGCTGAGAAAAAAAAATTATTTTTTGAAAAATTCTTCAGTAGAAAGTCATTTGTTGGAAATTTTTCATCATTATTTCTTGACTGAACAAATCAAAATTCTTTTCACACTGTTAGAAAAACGATTGTTTCTTTAGTTATAAAATAAAATAGTTTAAAATTTTTAACGAATTAATTTCTTGTCACAAAAATGTCCATTTTTTTACGATAAATTTTTTCTCTCAGTCCAGAGCGCAAATATATTTTTTTCTGCTTCTTACCTGAATATCATTATTATTGCAAAATTATTATGGATGATAAAAAAAGAGACAAAGAAGACATTTATTGAAGAGAATGACTAGAGGGACTGCCGTACATCTTAATTCGAAACGGCTTGAATAATTCATTGACTTTTAATCGAGTTGACGTACGGTTTGTTTACTGTAAACGGACACTTGTGAGTTACGATTAACATACGATGATGCTTCAATGGATCATGTGTTTTCTTTTCAATAACAATTTTCTATTTTACATTGTCTAGAAGACTTTTTTGGTCAATAATACCATTTATTGTATACCAATAGATCTAACGGATACTAGGATAGTTTTTTAATTTTTTGGTATTGTAGAAATTCAATGTAGAAATTATCAATGGTTAAAAGTTTGTATTGAATTGAATAGAATGAAACAATTTAACAAAAATGGTCAGTAAAAATTTTTAAAGTACCAAATTACAATTTAAAAATAATCTTTTGTATATATTTAATTTTTTTAGGTTAGAATTTTTAGAAGAAAAAGTCTGGTACTTTTTTATTAAATTTGTAAGAATTTGGTGAAGAAATTGTCGAGGATAATGAATTTACACAGTAAAAAATTTTTTTGTCATTGTGTTAAGTGTTAAAATTTGTGTGTAAAATATTACACTCTAGTGTGTTGATTTAATGATTTAACACACAAGAATGTTAAATTCGTGACGAAAAATTTTTTTTACTGTGTATTTTTATTAACAAAAATATTATTATACACAGGATAAAAAAAGCGAGCGATATCGTCTACGAGTTATTGTCGACGAGTTACAAAAAACAACAACAGAAGATTATCAAGCGGCATTGTTAGCATTCATAAACTGCCTGGTTATCTCGACGGCGGTCCTCAAGGACCGCGTTCGTATACGTAATGAATTCATTGGTAATGCACAGAGTGTTTTATTTATTTATATATTTAAAAAAAAAAATAAAATAAAATTATTTTCAGGCTTGAAGCTGCTGCCTATTCTCAATGACCTGAGGTGAGCGTTACTCCTGGTAGTTTGCAATTACCGGGAGTTATTAATAATCATAGTTTACGATCTAACCGAAGAAATAAAATAGAGAAAGTAAAATTGGAACAAATTTGTCATTTACTTATGAAAACAAAAATAAAGAAATTAAAATAAAGACTAAAATGCTGAGCGGCGCCACGGAAGACTAGAAGCGAAAAATAGAACCAAACCGAATATATACCACACGTTTTCTTTCTCCTCCACATTCTTAGAGTAATCTCTAGTATGTCGAGTTTATCGGATAGATTGTTAGAAGCTAGACCAAAGCACCAGAGGGTTAAAAAGAAAAATTAACGTTTTGTTAATCGGGTTGAAGTTTGGGAAGGGAGAGATAAAATTAACTCTGTGTAGCTTCTTCTTTTCCTACTTCGTCACAACTGCACCTGCATCTGCCTGCACAACACTCTCTTCTGGAAGATCATTGCATTCTCAATTGATTTATTTTAATCCACTTCCGATTTTTTTTAACTCGGAAAAACAACACGTGCTCTATAATATATCTTTTAGTTTGATTTTTATCTTGTTTAACGAAGAAATTTAATAATATTCATCAAATAGTTTGGTTGATTTTTGATTGATCTATTGTGATTGATGAAAGTGAAAAAATGGAATTATTTATTACATGGAAATAGTTATTGGTAAGAAATAACATTTGTAACTTAACTGATTTTATCTTGAGTTCTGTAATATTTTTTTTTTTTTGTTGTATAATAGTAAGTTGAACCTGCACGGAAAAAAGTAAACTTTAATAAATAATAGTCGATTTATATTAAATAATGATCAACTGGAAAAAATTACCATTTCAAACAGTAAAATCGTAATTTAATAATTAATTTATAATATTTATCATTTAAACGCTACAATTTATTTTTTACGTGGAAAAAATACTATTTCAAAAAAAGATAAAATATAAATTTTATCAAAAAAAACGAGCCAAAATTTTTTCCAACTATCAAAGATGATTTTTTAATTGAAATATTAATTTTTTGATATCACTACCATAAATCCGCGGTAAAAACAAAGTTAAAAAAAAATTATAATGATCAATATTTTTTATGGCCAAAAATAGGTTTACCAAAAATTATTTATCTTACCGATCTAACTGGTCGTGATGATAAGAATTACTAGTTTAAATATCTTCTTGTCTACAATGAAATATTGGCTCGGAAGTTAATAATTCAGCAAATATACATTTTTAATATAATTTTTTTATTAAAAAAAATTATTATAAAAAAATTGAAAGAAAAAAATTTTAAAAATGATCCATGCAATTTTTTCAAAGTATTTTTTTACTTGTAATTTAATTGTCAGAAAAAAAAATTATTTATATTTTTGCCACCCCAATGTTCGCTGTATTGTTTGAAACTCTAAAAATTAACCAAAATTCGAGTGAATTTTACAGTTTATTTTTTTCCGTGTGATGATTAATACTTTTTAAACAATCCATTGGTCGTTAGATTGTGATAATACAATTGAATATATATATTTAAATATTGTATATACTTTAAATAGAAGTAAATGTACAGAGTAACGGGTCAAGTATAATAATTTTAAAAACTAAGTGGAGTAAGCCGGTACCTTGTTAATTTTCTTGCGGGTGACAAACACGAGACTCATCGTATCAACAGTGACAGTTAGTTCCTTATAGTTAACGGAAATATATAATATATCTGAGTAAATTTGTCAGTCTATAATAGTTTTATTATTCGGCTAGTCATAGAATAGAATAGAATATAAAAGAAAAATAAACATTTACAATTACAGTCGAGTGATAAACGATGGGAGAGATAACGCCGCGATTTTTTCACTATGGAAAAAATAAAGGGTGGATCTCATTTTAGGAAGCAAAAGAGCCAGTACCCGGAGCTGAGGGTTCAGCTGGAAGTTTTCGACGACCAGAGGGAAGCGGATGAAGAGCTCACGAACCAGGGTCCCCCTGGAATCGATCTCTCCTCGCATGTCGATGTCTTTTACGCTATTTTAGGCCAGGCTAGTATATTACTCTTTTGGTGGTGATGTTTTAATTTTAATTTTATTTATTTTTTTTTTTTTTTTCATCAATATGTGGCTGATGACACTGTCTCTTATATCTCTTTCCAGATCGCAGATACGCCGCAAGAAATAGCTTTCTTGAGCATTCTCCAACATCTGTTGAGGCTAGATCCAAAGGAGCCGGCGAGCGATCTTGCTTGGGACACTGCTGAGACTTTAGTACACCGTGCGACGTTACTTGAGAGTCGTAATGACGCGACCAAGCTCTTGAGATCACCGAGTCTTCAAGTATTTTATTTATTATGTTTTCGGGGAGGCGGAGGAAAATTATAAAAAAGTTGACGAAATCTAAAAAAAATTTTACGATCAATTTCGTGTGAAGTACTCTCAGAAAAATTTTTTTTTCAAAAAAATTTACATTTTTGTGATAAGAAGTTAATTTTTTTTAAATTTTATTTTTTAGCTGAAGAAATAAAAATTTTTGTGGGTTTTTTGTTAAAAAATTTTTTTTTTAGGTTTGGAAAAAAAACAATTTTTGAGTTGTCTATTTAGAATAGTTTTTTTTTTTTTTTTTTTAATCTAGAGTTTATATTTTATCTTTTTGATATTTTTTTATTTTATTACCAAAAGTACATAAAAAAAAGAACAATTAAAAAAAAAATTCAAATATTAAAATTTTTTTGAAAATTTGTTAAAATTATGGTATCTTTTTTTTTTTTTTTTTGTTAATTTTTTGATGTATTTTTCAAAAAAAAAAAATATGTCAAAATTTAAAAAAAAAAAAATTTTGTTCAAAAAAATGAAAATGAAAATTATGAACCCCACTGATAAATAATTACCTTAATTTTTAACTTGAATTTCGTCTAAAAAATGAGAGATACGATAAAATTAAAAAAAAAAATGTCTTCTATAATTTTAGCCTATCTCCAATATTTAACGCAACATTTAAATGGAAGTTTAAAATTAAGTTGTTAAAAAAAAATTAATCTTGCAGACAAATTTATGCTGTCATTGCCGAAGTGCTGATCAAACGTGCAGTACACCTCGTAAACCATCATTGCCAAGCAGTAGTCCAGCTCCATTACCGCCCCCGCTTCCGTCAGGTGGAACTTCACCTGGAATAGTATCTTCACCAGCAGCTCAAAGTCCACCCACCAGCGTTGCGTTGGCTCCGCCGCCTCCGCCGCCGCTCCTGGTCGCCGTGACTGCTCCCGATGCAGTCATGGAGCCTCCACTACCTCCACCTCTCCATGTGCCAGCGGTTAATCGGATCCCGACACCCGAACCGCCCAGCAATAATGCAAAGCTTTTACCTCAGCAGGAAATTCCCACGCCAAAGTCCAAAATGAAGACTATCAATTGGAACAAGATACCCAATCACAAGGTTGTCACTCTCTCTCTCTACTTAACTTTATATTTATTAATACTCTAAGATAAGCAGGAACAAATTAAATTGAATTTAATCGAATGTTAGAGTTGTTAGAATGTAGTGTCTACCCGGTGATTCAAGGACACGGTGTATTTTTACCAGTTATTTAGGTGCGAGACTGTTGGAATAGTTTTAACAGAGTTTTTTTTGTTGGTCTTTTAGGTTATTGGCAAGAGAAACATTTGGTCGTTAGTCGCTAATGAGCATCAAAATTCCCCGATGGCTGACTTGGATTGGGCTGAAATGGAGGGTTTATTCTGTCAACAAGCACCACCTATTTTACCTCCGACTACTTATACTTTGTCCAGTGGAACTGGCCAAGACACTGAACGTCGTCGACGTGAACCTATGGAGGTAAAAAATTTACCTAATCAATCATCTGATAAATACTAGTAACCTTGCATTCACTATGTGAATTATAAATTAATAAAATTTTATTTTATTAAATAATAATTCTTGTTAAATTGCACTGTACTTTCTCAACTATTGACATTTATAAATATATAAGCTCATCCCGATCTTACACTCATTAAGAGCTTTCATTTGAGTACCCACATGCATTTTTGTATATTTTTCATATATACATATATATAATATAAATATATAAAAAATTGATGTGGGTACTCAAATGAAAGGTCTCGATGAGTGTAATGCCGGGATGAGCTTATATTTTTAAAAATCTCAATAGTTCATGAGATACAATGTAATTTATTAATTATTTATATTTTTTAAAATATAAACTCATTTTGATGTTACACTCATCGAGACCTTTCATTTAAGTACCCACATGGAATTTTTTATATATTTTATATATATATATATATATATATATATATATATATATATATATATGGTATTTGTAAAATATATAAATATATAAAATATATGAAAAATTGATGTGGGTATTCAAATGAAAGGTCTCGATGAGTGTAACATCGGGATGAGCTTATATTTTTAAAAATGACATTAATTGAAAAGATACAAGGTCATTTCTCAAGTCACTTATTTTTTACTTAATCAACAGATTGCTTTATTAGACGGCAAAAGAAGTCTAAATGTCAACATATTCTTAAAACAATTCCGAAGCTCTAACGAAGACATAATTCAGCTGATCCGAGATGGTGGTCACGATCATATAGGAGCTGAGAAATTACGTGGGTTGCTTAAAATTTTACCCGAAGTAGACGAGCTCGAGATGCTTAAGAGTTTCGATGGCGATAAATCGAAACTTGGCAACGCTGAAAAATTTTTCCTGCAACTCATCCAAGTGCCAAAGTAATTTTTTTTTCAGGATTTATTCCAAATTAATTTTTTCAAGGAGTTGAATATTAATTGTAATCACAATTTATGGTTTTTTTAGTTATAAATTGAGGATAGAGTGTATGCTGCTGAAAGAAGAATTCGCAGCGAATATGAATTATCTGGAGCCGAGTGTTGACTCAATGATTCTCGCCGGCAAAGGTTTGATGACTAATAAACAGCTTCAAGAGGTGCTATACATGGTTCTAGTAGCTGGAAACTTTCTTAACTCAGTAAATAAATTTTTTAGTATGTAATTATTTAGAATTGATGAGTCAGTATACTAATCAGCGATTATTATTGCCAGGGAGGATATGCCGGTAATGCAGCGGGTGTTAAATTGTCGTCGCTGCAAAAATTAACAGAAATACGAGCCAATAAACCGGGAATGAATCTCATTCATTATGTTGCTCTGCAAGTTGAGAGGAAACGGAAGAATTTGTTGGACTTTTCTCATAAAATGAGCACACTTGAACCGGCTACGAAGTAATGAGAATACTTGACTGACTTTTATTTGAGGAATTAAATAATTTTATTTTTATTAAAATTAAAAAAAATTTTTTTAGAACTACTATCGAACAATTAACAAACGAATTTAATGCTTTGGACACTAAAATTAAGAAAATAAAAAATCAAATTCAATTATCGACGACTGAAAGCGATATTCAGGAACAAATGGCCCAATTTTTACAGGTAATTGCTGAAAATATATTTTTTTTTAAATATTTATGTTTTTAAAGATATAAGCTTATCCCGATGTTACACTCATCAAGAGCTTTCATTTGAGTACCCACATGAATTTTTCATATATTTTTCATATATACATATATATAATATATATAAATATATGAAAAATTGATGTAGGTACTCAAATGAAAGATCTCGATGAGTGTAACACCGGAATGAACTTATATCTTTAAAAATGTCAATATTTTACAAAATATAAGGTCAAGACCTTTATAATGATACCTTTGCAATGACACTAAATTTCATTAAAAAAAAAAAAAAAAACCCCGATTTTATTATATGACTATTGGGGACACAAAATTTTTCTTATTTTGTTAATAATATAGATTTGCTAAAAATTTTATTATTTTTTAGATGGCCGAGCAAGTAATGACGCAATTAAAGCGAAATATGGAAGACCTAGAAGGCGTGAGACGTACGCTCGCAGAATTTTTCTGCGAAGACATAAATACCTTTAAAATAGAAGAATGTTTTAAAATATTGCACCAGTTTTGTTTGAAGTTCAACCAAGCGATCGCTGAAAATGAAAGACGGAGGATACAGGAAGAGCAAGCAACTGCGAGACGTAAACAACGGGAAGAACAACTGCTGGCAAAGAAGCGGCTTTGTAAGTGTTTTATTACTGAATATAAATATAAAAGGTTAAAAGATAAATAAATCTTAATATTTAATTGGTTATTTTTTAAACAGTAAATAACCCGGCAGATATCCCCGGCTCAGAGTCTGAGAGCAATTTAATGGATTACGGGCTCTTAGACATCCAGAGTTTCGCCAGACAGTCGTATAATCGCAGTGAAGCTAAAATAAAAAGATTACAGCAAAACGGCGGAGTTACTTCTGATGAAGACATATCAATAACCGGATCACCGAGTATCAGACGTCGACTGGGATCGTGCTCGGGCGGTCCCGATCAGCAAATTACCAAAGAAGATACTTACTCACCGGACATTACTCCTAATGGAACTCTCAGGCGACGCAGAAGCCGTATTCCATGCGAAGATAATGACGATAATCTTATGGACTTTTTGAGAACTTCTGGACAAGATAACACGCGTGAGCGTAAATCTTGGGGAAGTTTGGGTAATTTAAAATTCTATTTTATTCTTTTCATTTTAATCCATTTAGCATGGGAGGTCTGATTTATTGCCGGGTTTATATTGTAGATCGATCGTGGGCAAGACGAGCCAGAGGACAGCCTCGTCGCAGCGATTTATTGAATGCAGACTTTTCAGGCGATCGCGAAAGACCCAATTCTCCGTCTCCTTTGGCAGAAAATAAACCATTTTTACAGGAAGAAGAAACTAAACCTACTGGGTATGAAATTATTAGTTTTTTATTGTAGGAAGAATTTATTTTATTTTAATTTATTTCAGACGAGCGTGGCGACAAAAAATCGAAGCTTGGTTATCGGAAAATGAGAAAGAAGAAAAAGCTGGAAAAGAATTACAACGAAGAGCGCGACAGTTACAGGCTAACAGAAAGTCTTTCGAGGATTCAGGTAAACTAGCAAACTTGCAGTCACTATTTTACTGCCGTGACTTGTGAACTATAAATAAATAAAATTTTTCTTTATTAAATTGCACTGTAATATCTTAAGTATTGACGTTTTTTAAGATTTAAGCTTATCCCGATATTACACTCATCAAGAGCTTTCATTTGAGTACCCACATGCATTTTTGATATATTTTTCATATATACATATATATAATATTTATAAATATATGAAAAATTGATGTGGGTACTCAAATGAAAGGTCTTGATGAGTGTAACGTCGGGATGAGCTTATATTTTTAAAAATCTCAATAGTTCATGAGATACAATGTAATTTATTAATTATGTTGGGAATAAAATTTTTTTTATTCTATTAATAGTATAAATTATAAATTATAAAATAAAATAATTTTATATTTGTAGAAAACGAAGGCAAAACCAACACAACAGAAGAAAATTCACGTTCTGGTTATTCAAATGTCTACGACTGGCGCCCTTCAGTTGAAAAGACTGACGTTATGCGAACCATGGAAGCTATAGAAGGTTTGTCTAATTAAAAAAATTTTTTTTTGTTTACTTTATTCAATATAACTAATTATAAAATTATATTAAAGAAGCTCAACCCGATTCAGTCCAAACGGACAAATCACCTTGGAGAAAATCGAGCCTGAACGTTCCGAACAGTCCCGAAGAAATAGACCCGAGATACTCTCGACGGATAAGATCTCGTCTGACAAATGACAACGTTTTGGGTTCAAGTACATTGCAAGCAATAAGAGAAGAAGAGCGAAAGAAAAACAAACCAAACGAAGTAGCGAACGAAGGCCAAGACGAACTGACAATTTATCTTCGCACACCGAGTGTATCCGCGCCAAGTTCAGTGGTCCGACGATTCTCAAAATCTGGCAGAAAGTCTGAAGAAGATAAATCTTCAGTGAGCGATAAGATCGAAATTGACTCGGAAAATATCGAGACGCCTCCCGTGACACGTCGCGTGTTTAGTCCTCCAAGGGAAGTGAAACCCGTGGAGAAAGAGCCTTGCAAGCGCGAACGCTGCAGCAGTTCTATTACCGGCCGCGAGTTTGCGAAAGTATCTAGTTGCAGCAGTCCGAGTAAGCCAGCGACGGAAAGTGACCTCGGAAGCGGTAACTTTGACCGCTACGCCGCAGCTCGCAAGACCAGACGCTACAAGAAGAGCCAGGACAACAACCCAGTGGACAAAGATAGCACCGGGAAGCCCGAAAGCGTTTCTTCAGAGCTTGAAGACAAACCTCAGCGGCCTAACACTTTGTCTCTCTCAGAAGACAACAATCTTGATGAAGATAAAATGCTAAGACTTTGGCAAGATAAATTAAAGCGCCGACACGCGTCTAATGACTTCGAGTCTGCTTTGACGGAGATCGCTGCCAAGTCTACCGAGGAAATTAATCAGCGTCTAGCGAGGCACAGGAGCTCGCGACTGCCCATCACCCAGCCGGCTCCAGTCGTCGCGGTTACCAACACTGTTCTCAGTCCAGTTATGCAAGAGTCCAGGCCCAGGGAGATGACTCCAGTCTGGCCTGAACGCGCGGTTTCTTGCCGCGAGAGACATCGCAGCATGATTGACCCCAGCCAAGTCCGCGAGGCCATGAGGCTGACCAGCCGCGTTGATAACGAAGCCAGCGCGGTCATTGTCAGCACCAATGGAGACCAAGAAATGCTACCGGCGCTCCGCGTGACTTCTCCAGAGCCTCAAAGCGACCAGGTCGATCGCGTTGTCCAGGAGAAGCAGAAAAATAAAAGTTTGCTCACTGAGAAAGTTACTGACAAGGTTTCAATTGATAAAAGTTCGTCTAGTCCTATTAAAACTTCTCCGGTGTTTAAGAGCAAGTTTTTACCCGAGGTTAATATTTCGTCCGGCCACCTGGTGAAGGGAAAGGAGCTGGAGCTCAATGATGAGGGCTTTGAAGAGACTCAGAGCCTTGTTTCAGAGACTCTTAGCCAGGAAACTTCATCTGGGAATTATGAAACTGATATTCATGACTCTCCTCGTTGCTCTCCCGCTGAGATGAGGTATGTTAAAGAAGCTGAGCCCAAGAGAGTCATTGGCAAAGATGAAATTGCAAGGCTCAAGTCTTTCAGGGCGAGGAAGGTCCTCAAGCCTGAGGAGAGCGACAAGACTGGCTTCTTGAAGAAATCCGAGAGTCCGAAGCGCGAGCTCAAGAAAATTGACTCCAGCAAGAAGATTTTACCGGCGAAAACTGGACTTACTCGAAACCCGGTTGAGAAGTCGGCTTCTAGGAGCAGCTTGAGGAGCTCTAAGAGCTCTTTAAACAGCGCAAGCTCGGTTAATACTGTTCGGAAATTAGCGCCAAGCCATCCACAGCTCAGAGGATACACCTCGGTTATTTGTGCCATGACGAGTGATCTCAGAAAAAATTCTAGGTCGCTGGTCAAAGAAGGTGCTAAAGAGGCCGAGAAACGGCAGGTGCCTTCGAGGGTTGTTAGTAAAATTCCTGCTAGCAGGAGCAGCAGTAGCGAGAGCAGTGTTGGTCCCGTGGTACGAAATGTTCGAAAAATTCAGTCAGTAAGTGCATTTTTTTTTTTTTTTGAAGGTGGTGATGATGATGCTGGTTTTGTTTTAGGGAACAAGTGAAAGCACGAGACCAAGACCTGTTGTTTCGAGGAGCAGCAGCAGTGTGTCGACTCCGATGTTGCAGAATCGGACTCCTAGCTCAAAGACTTTGACGTCGACTTCTAGTAGGAGTAAGCTCGTACAGCCTCGCAATCATAGCTTCATGAGACCTACCGCTGCTAGTGTCAATAAAGGTTCAATATCTAATTTACCTAAAAGCATTAAAAGTCTGGTTAAATAATTTAAATTATCAATAGTATTAATTATTATTATAATAATTAATAGAGCCTTATTACGACGGTAATATGGGTCGGATAAAAAATTTTTTGAATAGAAGTTGTTCAAAATTTAATTTTACTAGAATTTGAATTTGCGCGCGCAAGCGCGCGCCTGAATATAGAGTTTGCATATATTTTCATGCTTATGATATATTCGACCAATCACATCACGAATAAATTGATGCCTCATACATTTCATCTCAATTTTATATTAAGGAATAAAAAAAAAAAAAAATGTTTATTGTAATTTTTATTAAGACCAATTAGAAAACTGCAAGTTAAATTTTCATAATTAACAAAAATTTGGGTAATTATTTACAAGTGGGGTACAATATTTTAATTTTTATTTTTTTGAACGAAATTTTTGATGATTTTTTTTGTGGAAAAAAAAAATGAACAATTAAAAAAAAACAAGTTGATTTATAAATTTTTTATGAAATTGTTATATTCAACTTTTTTTTTTTAATTGTTCTTTTTTTTTATGTATTTTTCATAAAAAAAAATATCAAAAATTTCGTTCAAAAAAATTAAAATTAAAATTGTAAATAATTACCGAAATTTGAATCATTTATTACAAATCTTAATTGATGAATTATAAGAGAAATTTCCTTGTAAAAAATTAAATTTTCAACAACTTCTTTCTAAAAAATTTTTTACAAGCCCTAATAATGACAATGAACTATAAAAGAAATAAACAAAGTAACTTATTATCGGAAAATAGCAATCGGACTGATTAAAATGCTTTATATACAGGCGGTCTCACGTTATTTGTCAACGACTAGTATTATAAGATCTTTAAAAATTGATTAACTTACTAACCGTCGATTTATAAATATAAATATTGATTATTTATACATAAATTATAATATAAACTAAAATCAAATGTAGTACCGTAAGAATATTTTATAGATAAAAAAATAAAATATAGATTATAAATACAGATAATACACACATTCAGCACGATTTTAAATGTCACGGTTCTGGTTATTACAGTCGATAAATTCGTATTTTTTTTTTTTTTTTACTTTCACTTAAATACAATTACAACGATTACCAAAGTTTGACGAAACCAATAAAAACGTACAGATAGCCGCTTAATCTTCTATATGAGCTCGATTATAATTACTCATTATAAAAGCTGTTAGTTTTGTTCCGAGTTTCAATTTAACCGAGTAAATAATTGTTTATTGAATGTTTTATAATAAATAATAAAAAATAATAATATATTAATAATAACATTTAAGTGCCATGTGACTTGTGACTGAGCTGGGGTATTTTGAAAGTAAACAATTTCTCCAATTAATTTATTAATTTATCAACGTTATTACCGGTCACTTTTTATCTTGACGCATTCACTTAATATTTAATTAAATATAAACAATTACTGTTATTTATCCAGATAATTTTTTATGTTGATTAATAACATAAAGAGGATTAATCAAAATTGTTATAGTATTTTATATGATTATTAATTATAATTAATTTATACGAAAAATTAAAGAGTAATAAAAGAATAAAATTTAATTTTAAGAATTTTTATTATTTTTAATTTTAATTAAAGTATTTTTTTTTTTTTTTTTTCAAATTCACTAAAAGCACTTCGGTGTTCACGGAAAGAACAAGATTATACTTAGTATAATCCTTGATTATACTTAGTATAATCCTTGATTATACTTAGTATAATCCCAGATTATAATGAGTATAATCTGGGATGATATTCAGTGTTATTTCGTTCTTTCGGTGTAAATTTATAATATATTTATTTTATGTATTTATAATATATGTATTTAATATAATATCTATATAATCCTTTATGTTGTACAAATATTGATGTATTTACATAAATTTTCGTATTTACAAAAATTTACTTTAATATTATCTATGTGTACATATATTTTAGCAGATAAGGTACTAGTATACATATTTACTTTTAACGTAAATACATATTTTGAAGATCATAGTTTAGTTTAGCTTTACATGTACACTTAGCTTATTATACTGACATAGTACATCAAAATATATTTATTATCTATTAAATACCTTCTACGAGTCGGGTGGTGATGCACGACAGCATGACATTAATTAATTTATCAATTAATCATTACAAAATTATTGATCAATTGAAAATTAATTTTTCTATGAAACAAATGGATTTACATTTACAAAAAGTATTGATTTCAGTCTTTAACCACTTGAGCAACAATAGTTACAATATTACATCAGGCTAGTTGTGAATAAACTCCTTATATAATATTTATAATTTACTCGCCAATATTATAGTTTTATAAATTGGGTAAACTTTATTCTGGAATACTTTTTTAAAATACTCCCTTGATTGTAATGGTAAATATTAACAAGTGGGCTCAACTATTTTAATTTTTTATCTAATTATGGCCCAAAATGGATTTGAATCCACTTGTAAATAATTACTAATATACCTTTTTTTTATTTCTTGATATATTTACCAGCAGTCTTATTTGTAGTGTTAGTTATAAGTAAATAATTTTTACAGACAGACATTTTTTATCATGAATTTAGTAAACGGAGAAAAAAAAATGTTTTCGTAATGAAAAATTGATTAAAATGAAAATTATGAAATATTTATATATGCAGTGATTTAATAAGATTAATTGGCGAGTATGAAAGTGTAACTACGATAAAATGGAGTTGAGTAACAATAAATAGTTAGTTAAATGAAATTGTGAAAGTACTTGTAGAAGAAAAAAAAATTTTTTTTTAAATATACAAACAAATGATGAAAAGAACAGATAAGAAGAAGATAAAGAATGAAGTGAAGGAGAACAATTGGTGACTAAAAAAATAATAAACTAGTAATTAGTGTGTAATTTGGCGATCTTTGAAGTCGAGGGAAATGGGACCCTTGGGAGCAAGAATGTACTCAAATTGCAATTGCAGCTCGTCTTTAGCGACTATTTCGTATTGACGTACTACTTTAGCGACGATAAGTTGGAGCGCCTTCTCAACGAACCGCTTTCCGGGGCATATTCTGCGCCCGAACCCAAAAGGCTGCACCAGAAGCGGGCTGTGGGGTGCGAGGGGGCTCAGCCATCTCTCGGGCACCCATTCCTTGGCATTCTTGAAATTACAGTCCTGTAAACCTGCTATCCACGTGTGCAAAAGAACAACAGTCTGCAACGGATAAAAAATAATAATAATTTCAGGTCTATTTATAATTTTTATCAGATTTATGCTAGTTTTTGGTTAAATCTTGGAAACTTACACCCGCCTCCATTTCGCGGCCAGACAGCTTAATTGGTTCGTCTAAAATTCTTGCGATACAAGGTGTCGTGGGGATTACCCGAAACGCTTCAGTGATACAGGCGCGTAAATATTTTGCACTGTTGAGATCTTCAGCCGCGATATCGCAGCCTGCTGGAGCCAGGTTTATAACTTCTTCGTAAAGCTCTTTCTGGACCGCCGAGTTGCTTCCAATTAAATGGAAGATAAATACCAGGGTGTTACCTAGCTGCAATTCAATTTCATTGTTTGTAATCTTTCACTCTTATTTACAATAAATCATTTTTTTTTTTTTTTTTATTATTATTATTATGATCGGCTGCCCAATTTTAAAACACAGTAACTGCAAGATTCTGATAACTTTTAGACTTTAATTTCAAGTAATTTTTCTTAAAAATATATTCAAGTATTTTTTATTCATTAATCAAATTTTTTTATCAATTTGGCGCGCAAACTGTTTTTGAATAAGAAAAATTTTTTAAAATCTTCTAATTGTTTCGCTTAAAAATATTATGACATTAAGATATGAAAAAAAATTAAGTTAGACATCTAAAAATTTTTATAATTTTATTTTTTTTTTAATTATTAGAAAAAGATTAAAAAAAAAATTTAGAAAAATTTTTTAGAGCTTATGAAGATGGAATTTTTAATAATAAATTTTATTGTCATACTTTATGATCCAGTTTTTAAATCTAGGATAAAGTTATTATCATTGCCATTAAATTTTTTTTTTTAGTAGTTATTTATTTGTTGTAAAAATCCAAAAAATTGACAATTGATAACTTCAGCTTTAAAAAATTCCATTTTCAAAATTTAAAAATTTTTGAGTTGTCAAATTTATTTTTATCACAATTTATTAATTAAAAAAATTTTTAAAAAGATCAAATATCTGTTGAATTAATTTTCATAACTCAAGTGTCATTAAAAAAGAAAAAGAATTAAAATTAAGTTAAAAAATTGAGAAGAAAACAGTAATAACTATTGAAAATAAATACCGTATGTATTCCAGCAGCTATAAAATCGACAATAGCAGCTCTCTTGTCCTTGATATTAAGACTTTTCTCCCTCAAAATGGACTGAAAAACGGCCTCCACTGGTTCATCACGCGCGTTTTCATTCTGTTCTCTTATTGTTGTGTCCAGCAGCTCGGAAATAATGCTGAAACAAAAATTTACCATAAAATTGCCGTCTTAAATAATAAATAAGTAAGTATAAATTAAAAATAAAATTCTTGGGGAAGTTACCTGTAAATTTCATCCTCACTTTCGATCAATTGTTTGTAAGCCTTTGTGGGTAATATTTTCCAAAGCGGTAATCCGTAAAATGCATCGCGAGAAGCAGTAAAATGTATTCTCACGGCTTCGGCCAACCTGGCAGTAAGACAACTCGAATTGGGCGTTAAAAATCCCAAATGTCTTCCAAGAATTAACGTACACGTAGCTGAAACAAACTTTTGCTTTAAAACCTGGGCTCTTAACTTCTCAACTAAAACAAAATCTGTAATTATACATTTAATTTATTTAATTAAACAGATACTAACTCTCAAGACCAACTTTGTAAGCGATGTCTTCGAAAGAAGAGACAGTGTCTATGGTCCTGTGATGGTTTATGAGATCAATCAGTTCGTCAGATACTTGATTGAGGGCGGGGAAAAATCCGAGGACTGTGCTGGCTCCCATGAGCTCTGGCGTAAGAGCTTCTCGCAATTTGTGCCATGTTTCCCCCTGCCTGGAATTATAAAAAATTGGTTCGGCATTAAAGTGGTATTATTATCCCTTAAATTACCTTCACTTGTATATTGTGTGTTTTTTTTTTTTTTTTATTTTTTTTTATTTTTTTATTTTATTTTATATTTTTTATTGCAGGTTGTTGGATGGTTGTTGGTTGGTTGGTTAGTTGGTTGTTTGTCAGAGGAAGAATAAAGGACGTAATAAACGTGACTTACTCGTTGACAAGGCCGAGATTGGTGTAACGATCTTGACGAGATCGTCGGTAAGATGATATGACCTCCTGAGGTGGGCGCATCGGGTACCTGCAGCCCCGGCGTATCACCTGCTCAATGTCATGACGTGAAAATACTGATATAACTGGATGGTTCCACAGCGCTTCCTCCTTGCACAGCGGACCGTACCTTTGATTCATGTCTGCTCTTAAATCGGGGATTAGTCACCAGTTGATCCATCAGTCAAGTACTAAGCTTTTTATTTTTAATTATTCATTTATTTTTAGGTAATTATTTACAAGTGGGGTCAACCCCATTTTGGGCCATAACTAGGTAAAAAATTAATATTTTCAATTTTTTTGAAACTCAGTAAAAAATTTTGCGTCAAAAAATTTTGTGTTAAATATTTAACACTTTTTTGTGTTAATTTAACTCAATAAATATTAAATTTACACATAGAAGTGTGTTAAAATTTTGGAGTAAATATTTAATACTTTTTTGTCTTAATTTAATACTTTTTTGTCTTAATTTAACACAATTTTAAATTTACACATAAAAGTGTTAAATATTTTACACAAAAATTTTTTGACGAAATGACGCAGAATTTTTTACTGTGGATAAAAAATGTCTTGAAAGGAAAAAATAAAAATTTTCATACCTCTTTTGCTTTCAAAAGTTGGAAAAAATTTTGGCTCTCATGTTTTTGGATAAAATTTATATTTTATCTATTTTTGAAATTTTTTTTTTTTTGAAAAGTTCATAAAAAAAAACTTTGAAAAAAAATGAATATTACAATTTTCTAAAAAATTTATAAAATTGTGATAATTAACTTTTTTTTTTCATGTTTATTTTTTATGTATTTAAAAAAAAAAAAAAGATATATAAATAAAATAAAATACAATTTTCATAAAAAAAAAATTAAAATTAAAATAGTTGACCTCATTTGTAAATAATTACCTATTTTTATACGCTAGCTTCATTTTAACTTTTAGCTTCCTTATTTATTGCTAATCTAATCTGATTAATTGGGTTTTACACTTGAAAAAAATTTTTTTCAGAAATATTTCTTCATTGATAATGATAACAATTCATTAAAACGTAAGATTCTCTTTATATTAATTTTTTTTTGTGGATTAAATTGATAAAAAAAAAAATTTCTCGCCTAATTGAGACATTGATAAGATTAATCTTTCGGCGGATTTTATTAATGAACAAAACTGTGATTATAATGATGAAATATTTATTTTATGTAACTTAATATTTAAAGAAATGAATAAAAGAGTTTTTTTCCCAAAAATTAGTATCACTAAATATAAACAATTATCGATAAAATAGCTAATCCCCGGATAACAAGAGTTGAACTGTGACCCGGTATTTTTTTTTATCAAGTTTAAAAATATGTTAATATTATGAAATAATAAAAAAGTTGCATCTAAGGCAAAAAAAAATTTTTTCAATGTCAATTTAAATGAATGTTGAGTATTGAAACATGAATAATTTATATCAAGGTTTAAAATGATTGGACGTAATAAGAATAATTCAAATACAATATAATATTACGAGGGTCAGTAACTGGGACTATTGAGAGTGTTCCGGAAATTAATTCTTATTTAATTATACTACAACTGATTTCATAATCATGATTTATAGTTCAATAATTAAATGATTGTTGACATTAAGTTATTGTCACAGTGAAAGTACCAGACGTACTATCATTTGCTATTATTATCATTTTTATTCTCTTCCTTTTTTATTGAGAAGAAACATCAAATAGTCAACTTAATAATATTTTTACAATTGATAATTTATTTTTTTTTTTTAATTGTGAAATTTACATAGCTGACTTTACAATGTAGAATAATCCCGACATCGAAATACAATTATAGATACTACATAAATAAAATATAAGTATGAAAAGGTATAAAAATTATTGTTACGTAACTGTGATAGTTGAAGTAAGAAGTGTAATATTAAATAAAAAAAAAGAGTACGAACACCCTGATATTACACTCATCGAGACCTTTCATTTGAGTACCCACATCAATTTTTCATATATTTTATATATTTATATATTTATATATATGTATGTATGAAAAATATATCGGGATGAGCTTATATTTTTAAAAATATCAATATTTAAGTATTCAGGCTACATTCTAAAATACTATCTCTAGTTACATAATTAAGAAATGACCTTGTATCTTGTAAACTAATGACATTTTCAAAGATATAAGCTCATTCTGATATTACATTTGTCAAGAGCTTTCATTTGAGTACCCACATTAATTTTTTATATATTTTATATATTTATAAATATGTATATATGAAAAATATATCAAAATGCATGTGGGTACTCAAATGAAAGCTCTTGACGAGTTTAACATCGGGATGAGCTTATATCTTAAAAAACGTCAATATTTAAGAAAGTACAGTGCAATTTAACAAAATTTATTATTTAATAAAGTAAAATTTTGTTTATTTTTATTTTGCTAGTAATTAAAAAAGATCAAAAATCCAGTTTTGTAAGACACACTTTGTGATACAAATAAAAACACTACTCTATTTTGTAAACAGCTGACTTTTAAAAATTTTTGGTTTTTATATACACGTGGTGATTTAAATTTCTTGATATGCAATTTATAATTCAAGCGAATAAATTTTATTTAAAAATAAAACATACCTTTGTATGCATCGTGAATTTTATCCAATTGGTAGGGCCCAAACCACGAAAAGATCCACCTGGTCCCAAGAACTGGTATCGGCACGGGTCCGGGAATCTTTTCTGAAATAAAATCCAGTTTAGTGATAAGCTCGGTTTTCGCTACTGAATACTTTAATAGCTACTAAAAATTTTATCATTCTTCTTATGATTATTATTATTATTATTTTTGTTATTACAATCGGTGACGATTTTAGATTACATTGAAATTCAGCTGACGTTTGAAACCCGACGACGTGGTTACCGTTATATGTTCATAAAACTGGCTTCATCAGCTAATAATTTCTGATATAATGATTATCGCGTCGGTCAGATTCGCTCATTATCATCAATCTCATTTATCGCCTATGCTTATTTAGTATACATATATGCTGCTGATACTCTCCATTCTCTCTTTCTATTGCTAAACCAGTTTTCTCCAATGTGGACTTTGATATTCTCATTCTCTTTTTTTTTTTTTTTTTTAATTATTTTTACCTTTTTTTATCGATAGTGTCTTATTATCACTAAATTAAAAATAGTTATACTTTCGTTAACTTTATAATGTAATATAATATAAAATAATAAATTAATACTAATAATAATTATCTCAGGAAAAAATATCAATTTTTAATTTCATTTCAAATCTAAGATAATAATTTATAGATCTATATATTTTTTTTTTCCTTTTTATTTTATCTTCAAACGAAAAGATAAAATAATCAATTTTTTAATAAGAATTAAAAATAACTTTAAAAATTTTTTTTATCCAATAAAAATCAGTAAAAAAAATTATTTACAGTCATTAAAAATTTATCATTCAATTATAATCAAAAATAATTTAAAAACCGGAGCAATAAAAAATTATATTATTTTTTTTAAGTCTTGTAAGTATTTTAGGTGATTAAAAAAAAAAAAAAAATGAAAAAATCTTAATTACTTTAATTTATAGCTTAAGCAATAAAAAAATTTTTCTTTCAATCAAATAATTAAAAAAAAAAAATCTAACGAATTAAATTTTATTTTTAATTATTTAATTATTTTATTGTGTAGCGTGCTTCGGAAGAAAAAAAAATAAAATGATTAAAACACTAATTAATTTTTTTACAGCAATTATATTTTTAAAAATATAATCCAATTGTGTTTTTTACCTTTAGAAAAAAGCCAATGGGGCCGGTAGCTGGTCGCGTAAGCCCAAATCGCCAATAGCACCCCGGTGATTATTTCCAGTAATGCCATCATGATGTCTTGAGTGATTTACTGCAACACAAAAATTGCTGGTAATAAATAATTAAGGTAAAAAAAAATTTATTAATGTAATATTAGTCAGCGGTTTAATTTAATCTCAGCAAAGACAAAGACCTATACAATTATAATTGACCGATAAGTTTGATTATTTCCGTATTAGTAAAGTACTGATTACTGTCGGCCTTAAACCGCTTAAACAATTTATCTTTTGTTTATTTATTGACTTCCTGCGGCTTCAATTGCTCGGTTTAACTTAGAATTGCTCTAATCATTTTGATCGCTTTCCGCTGCAAGATACTATTATAAATATAAATATTCAACGCGAATTAATATTTTACATTTATATAGATCTCATCGGTATCTTGCCGATACAGACACAAGATATTAAATTTGTTTACTTTTATTAAACAAATTAAATGAGTAGATAATTATAGAATAAAATTTTTTAAAAAATAATTTAATAATTTTTTTTTTTTATATAATTCTTTTTGTGATACTTAATTTTTTTTTTAAACAGAAAATTGCCAGATGTCTGCTATTTTCAGTATTATAATTAAAGCAACAGATGTACAATTTTTTAATTAATTTATGTCGGAAAAAAAATTAAACAATTATATATTGAGACAGTTTTAAATGATAATTATTTTATTTTATTTATTTTAACAATTATATTCTATTTGTTTGACTGAGTGTAGACGTTTGTTAATTTTTATTATTTTAATCTAAAATAATTAAATTTCTAAAATTAAATATTTTTTTTTTATTTAAATTTACAGAATAATTTATTTAAAAAAAAAAGTGTCAAAAAATTAGTTTGCTATTTCAATTATCGCAATATTATACTACTTAATATACAATCCTCGAACATGCGTGAAATATGATTAATGAATATGATTAGAAGTGAGTAAATTATTGTAAAATTAGATCACGCAACATACGATTATCAATTTTTTTTTTTTTTTTTTTTTTTTTTTTTTTAATAATATTTATATATAAAATAAGAAAAAAAATTATCATAGATAACGCACGTTGTGTTTTATTTGTATTGCGAAAGTTATTAAGTCGGGGTTAATGTATGCGTATAAATGTTGCAAAATTTCATTGTCATCCGAAATAAATATTCATTAACAGTTAAATATAAATGTAAATATATATAAAATATAAAAAGCACACTGTTAACTCGATATATTTAATAATTTACAATAGAATACATTATATGGGTTATCAAATGAGGCTAATTGCGTTAATGGTGAATGACCGATAATCATAATTTCTAAATACTCACGTTAGAACTATTTTTTATTGCCCATAGACAACCCATACACATTTTAATTAAAACACACGCACTAATTAATCAGCCCGCGCATCAAAAAATAAATAAATAAATAATTTACCGAGTGTATATCGTCACTAATTAAATAATTGCAAAGTTATTTATTTGTTTAAAAAAATTGAGCGCATTTCCGAAAAGCGACCTCGAATTTTTCAATGCAAATTTTGTTTATTAATTCACATTATCACTGATACTCATTAATTATTAAATTATTGAAAAAAAAAAAAAATAAATAATAATAATTTGTGGTAAAAAAAAAAAAATGAAGAAATAAATAATGTAAATAAAGAAGCTTACTGGTTGTAATATCAATAAATGTCTAGAGTAATTGATGTAATTAGTAGTAAACATCAGTAATGACTGTACGGGCGTTACTAACAGACTAAGCGAGTGTCCGAGAGTCGAGTCCGAGACAGCGTGGGCCTAGACGATTGTGATCACGCTCGAGATACTGATTATCGCAACATCTTTGCCCGTGGGTCAGGCCGGAAACTCAAATTACAATTATGACAATTGCTCTAGTACTCACTTCAGAAGGTCAAGCGCAGTCCAGATAGGATATCGGTCAGCGAGCGAACAAATGTTTATTATAAATTATTATAAATAAATATTCAAATATTGACTAATATTTATTGTTTGTAATATTTAAAATATTTAATAGATTATTTTAAGCGGATTAAACTTCACTAGCCAAGAAGAATAAGTGAGTTAAGAGAGACTGGTGGAATAAATATATAGCTTCACTGAGTACACATGTAGACGTAACTTAACGTGATTGAGTCGTAAGAAAAACTGTGGAATTGGGTGACAGCCGGAGTATTATTTATTGGAGACGGGAAGAAAGGGAAACTATTAATAACAGTACAACAGATTATAAATAGTAAGTATTTATGATAATAATTATATTTGTAGTGATAAAAAAAAAAAAAAAAAAATAATTGTAGGTGGTGTTAAATTGAGGAGGAAAGCGGTATCACTCAGGCACGGGGGTGAAGCGGGATTACCGCCTCCCCAAGCGTCTGCGATCGTACTGATCCTAAAAAGTATCAGAACACGTTATATTTTTGAAAAGATAGGGGAGGAAGAAGCTAACTAAAGCTACTAAGGGGATTGGGATAGGAGGGAGATACGCGACCGTGGACAAACGTGTGGGGAGGACGAGGACTCTGTCGGGGGGACAGCAGACAGGAGGCAAAAGATAAAGTAAGGACCCGTTGCTGTTACGAGTAAAGGGGAAGAACAAGAAGAAGAAGAAGAAGAAGAAGATGCAGAAAAGGAGGATGATAAAGAAGAAGAAGAAGAAGAAGAAGAAGAAGAAGAAGAAGAAGAAGAAGAAGAAGAAGAAGAAGAAGAAGAAGAAGAAGCGAGAAGGAAGGCGCGGAAGAGAACGGAATCCCTCATTTTTTTATCTTCTTTCTTCTTACTCCTCCTCCTCCTCCTCCTTCTCGGTGTCTCCTCCTCTTATTCTTATTCTTGCGGCCGGTACTCACACTTAACTCAGGCTCTCTTTTTCTACTCTTCTTTGCTTCCTTTTGTTACGCTGAGTCTCATCTCCTCCTCCTTAAGAGTGACTCGTCTCTACTTTGTCTCGGCGGTACTTCCCTCCTCCTCCTTTTAGTCACGCATGCATTTTACGCACGTGTGTCGTTATCGTCGGGCACATTACAAGACTCTTCGTGTCTCATGTATATGACGCTATCACGGTTTGTTTTTTACCGAGCACTTTTCTGTTTGTTGTTTTTATATTTTATTTTCCTACCCTTTTTTCCTTTTTCAAGCTTGCTTTGTTTATTTTCGCAGCCTGGTAGCGAAAATTAACCACCGTATAGTACACCGACACACCGACAGCCTGGGACAAACTGTTCCATTCGCTTTTGCTTCATTTGGCTTTGTTCCTTTTGTTTACGGACCGAGCTCAGTATGACAACAGTCAGCTAAACTTGTTGTTTTTATTGCTGTTGTTGTTGTTGTTGTTTTTATTTTTATTTTTGTTGTTGTTGTTATAGGAAAGAATCGAGTAAAATCAAGCTAAAGTTTGGTATAATCGGTTGGTTGTGGTTCTTTGGCGTGAGTACCACCGAGAAGAATATAATATAATAGGTATTATTTAGAAATGAGTCTCCATCTGAGACAGTAATTGTAATTTAGAATTCTGTTGTTTAATAATTCTAGAAAATATACTTAAATTGCCGAGCAACTACTACGGGAATCTCCAGTTATCAATGCAATCTGAAAAATAGTAACAATTATCTGTATTATTAAAAGAATATGAAAAATTTTGTGCCTAGGATAGTCATATGATAAAATAGGTTTTTTTTTAGTTACACTTATCGAGACCTTTCATTTGAGTACCCACATCAATTTTTCATATATTTATATATATTATATATATATATATGAATATATGAAAAATATATAAAAATGCATGTGGGTACTCAAATGAAAGATCTTGATGAGCGTATCATCGGGATGAGCTTATTTATTTAAAAATGTCAATAGTTTAGAAAGTACAGTCCAATTTAACAAAATTCATTATTCAATAAAGCAAAATGTTCTTTATACTTTAATTTAAATTATTGATAAAAAAATTGATGCGTAGAAAAAATTTACGGGACTAATAAATGATAGTTAATTGAACGTAAAAGCTAAAAAAAAATCTATTAAAGTATAATAACAGATTAAATAAAAATGATAAATTATTTTGTAAAAAAAAAAAAATATATTTTGAAATATTGGGGATAGTTTTTATAATTATAAAAATAATTTAAACTGTCAAAATTTTAATAATTATATTTAAATGAGCGATAAAATTTTGATGATAAAAATGAATAGTTTTGAAATACTTATCGATTAGTGAAAATATCTGGTTGACTTAAGCCGCTAGTCAACAACATTAATTATCGATATTGTTCGGATTTTTGTCGTAATTACATAGAAGATAACTTTATTGGAATTTAATGAATTTAGAAAATGTCATAGTTGTTTTAGTATACTTAAATAAAAAATTTTAAAGTTTAAAAATAATATTATTATTTTCATTATCATCCATAATTCTTAATTATAATATGTATATCAGGAATGTGGATTAGATAGGATCATAATAACAAATTACATTATTATTTCGGCGACGTTTCGGTCATTTGTTAGAGCTTCATCAGGCATCTGAAAATTACACAAATTAATAACTAACAAAATAACATACAAGGGGTAAAAATTTTAGATAAAGAAAAAAATTGGTGGAAACGCAACGTTAGCGAAATGATTTTTATTAAAATAAACGATACTGTGAATAAAAGAACTGACACCAACAATCTAAGTATTTTATATAATGATATATTAAAGGATTATAAATCAACTAGGAGAAAATAGTTTATTTTGTATTAGAGACTTAACGGAGTAATTTAACTTTAAGTTTTTGTTTATATAGTATGCTGACCTTCGAGAGTAATTTATTTGAGGTATTTGGAATTATATTTTATGTACGGAATTTGAATTGAATATTTCACGCAAGCAGCGCTAGTTTGTATGACGAATGCTTTGCGGTATAGTACATAAAGTTTAGATTCGAGTTAACTGTTGCCACGCAATAACAATTTTATAAGTATCGTTTATACTTTATTTCTGAGTTAATAGTAAGAATAATTAATGAATCTATCAATTTTGTTAATTTTGTGATGATTTATATGACTAAGGCAACTGTGCAATGTAAGATAGTGATTGTTAGAATTCGTATTATGATAAATATTGGAATTGTATCAATTGTTATGTTATTTTGTTAGTTATAAATTTGTGTAATTATCAGATGCCTGATGAAGGTCTAATAAATGACCGAAACGTCGCAGAAATAATAATGTAATTTGTTATTATGATCCTATCTAGTCCACATTCCTGATATACATATTATAATTTAAAAATAATAATTTTATTTTAAAAAAATTTAATTGATAGCGAAAATATTTTTAAGACATCAATAACCTTGAAAATTTAATACTGGCAAATATTTATAAAAAAATTAATTCATAAAAATTTAGCTAGTAAATAATTTTAATCAATTGCAATTTTTTTATTAAAACTTAAAGAAAAATAACTAAAATATTTTTTACTATCCCTCATAAAAATTTGAACGCATTTCGTCAGCGACCAGGAGAAGAAATTAGGAGCACTACGACAACGAAAAAGACAGCGTGGTAGGTTTTGCATCAACTGGAGTATAAAAGCAACAATAAAAATAAAAAGAGAAGAGTAAAAAAAGAAAGAAAAAGTAAAAATAAAATAAACAGGCAGATGTATTATTATGTCATACATAAGCGCGGTGCAGTGAAGCGAATCTCGAGCGGAGTGGAGTAATTTTTCTTTATTTTATCCTATCCCTACTCTAAATTCTACACTCTACTAAGCCCGGTGCGTGTCTGATGCGACGAAGATGATAAATAAACCAAAAAGAAGAGATACAGGAAGGATAAACTCGGACAACAACGATCGTATTGTGTTATTTCGTGGCTGTGGTTATGGGAGCTTTTGCTCGAAGGGAATCCCACCATCCTACCGGTTCAAGCCCAATAGCAAGGTACAAGGTATGAGCAAATATTAAAATAAATATATTTATTTTTAAATTTAAATTTATGCTATTTAGATTTAGACTGTCGGAGCAGTCCAGACGGGTAAAAAATTAACGTGCAAAGTAGATCATCTATATTATTAAGAGAATAAAAAAAAATTTTGTATCCAGGATAGTTATACGATAAAATCTTTTTTTAGTGAAATTTAGTCTCATTGCAAAGGTCTTGATTTAAATTTCTGCCGTTTCAAGGTTTCATTTCATTCTCACTGATAATCAATTTATTATGATAAGTATTTAGGCTGCATTCGAAAATTATCTCTAGATACATAATTAAGAAATGACTTTGTATCTTGTGAACTATTGAAACTTTTAAAGAAATAAGCTCACCCCTACATTAGACTCATCGAGACCTTTCATTTAAGTACCCACATGGCATTTTTTATATATTTTATATATATATATATAGTATTTGTGAAATATATAAATATATAAAATATATGAAAAATTGATGTGGGTACTTAAATGAAAGGTCTTGATCAATGTAACATCAAAATGAGTTTATATCTTAAAATATGTCAATAATTAAGAAATGACCTGGTATCTTATGAACTATTGACATTTTTTAAGATATAAGCTCATCCTGACGTTACACTAATCGAGACCTTTCATTTGAGTACCCACATCAATTTTTCATATATTTATATATATTATATATATATATATATATATATATATATATATATATATATATATATATATATATATATATATATAAATCTGAAAAATATATGAAAAATGCATGTGGGTACTCAAATGAAAGCTCTTGATTAGTGTAACATCGAGATGAGCTTATATCTTTAGAAACGTCGATATTTAATAAAGTACAGTGCAATTTAACAAAATTTATTATTTAATAAAGCAAAATTGTATTTATTTATAGTTGACAATAGTGACTGCAAGGTTGCTAGTTTTATTTTATAGAGGTAAGGGGTAGAGGGTATGGAACCCTCATAGATACCGAGGAATGTTAGACCACCCATCTTGGTCTTGGTCTAATATAATCTACGGGTATTATACGCCGCGGATGGATACATGTTAAGACCCGTGCATATAAAAGTCGGAGACGAAGACGGGCTGCGCTAGCAGAGATATTCTATGTGTAGAAGAGATAGAAGTCTCGAGGATGCTGAGGAGAGATGAATAGTTAAACTGATAGTTGCAGCATAACATACAAGTTGTACCATTTGAAAGTACTGGACGATGTTATGCGGCGATAGAACAAGAGATAGAAGAAGTTCGACCGGATCGAAACGTTGGGAGACGAGTTGAACAGGGGGAGGTAATGAATTTCTATACATAGAACCAAACCTCCTAGAATCGACTCAGGGGAAATGATATACTTGCCTACCTTTTATATATATATATATATATATATATATATATATATATATATATATATATATATATATATATATATATAAGTATCGATGTATATTTAAGCGCGTATAGATATATTATCAACTCTATACATAATGTCATTTATTATTTATTATTTATAATTTATATTTAATATGATTACTTTACAGATGCCAGAGTGAATCGTCGATTAAAACGAGTTTTACACCAGCTAAGATTTTTGATTGATTTATTCAGGACTTGAATGTGTGGGCGAGTTTTATGGGAAAATCATTTTCTTCGGAGGGAAGAAAATTTATTTTTTTTTTTATTTTATATTAATTTAGATTAAATTAATTAATTGTTTTTTTTTTTTTTTTTTTTTTTTTTTATTATTATTTTATATTAATAGAAAAAAATTACTATGAAGAATTTGATATTTATGGACTATTTAAGCACAAATATATTTAAAAAAAATACACAATTAAAAAAAAATTGATTACCACAATTTTCACAAATTTAACAAATTTTTAAAAAAATTTATAAATTAAAAAAAAAAATTTGAATATCACAATTTTTGAAAAAAATCATATGATCCAAGATTTTACTGAGTATAATTCAAATTGTTCGGGATATTTTTTTGGATTGTATCCAGTGTAATCTGGGACGGTATAACCAGAAAAATTACTTGATCAAATCGGAGATTACACTGAGTATAACATAGGAGTTTTTTTTTTTATATTTGAAAATGTCTAACAAGTTTTAAATAGTTATTATTTATACATATTAAAATTATACATGATAATAAAAGTTGTTCATCTATAAAACATACGTTGTAGCGAAATTAGATCCATGTATTGTATAAATAAGAATGTCTTGTTATTTTTAATAAATTTGATATCTGACATATTTTTACAGGTTTCCGGTGACTAAAATTTACCTGACTAAGTTTTTTCAACAGAAAAAAAAAATAAATTTTAACAAAAGAAAGAAGAAAAAGATTTAGCAAAAGATCTGAATTTGCTGGCTCGAAGACAACATTTTTCTCATCGTATTATATTATAAGTAATATCATTCTTACACGGAAGTTGTAATGAGCCTGGAGAGTCTAGACCTCGAGAATAGAGCTCGGAAAATGTCCTTTTAGAGTAACTGTTGTAAAAGTTTATTTTTTATTTTATTTCTTGTGGCATCATTGCGTTGGAGAACAAGTTCTCAGCAGCGTATGAGCAGAGTATATATACCATAATAATAACACGTAAGATATAATAGTCCACACATTAAGCCCGAGATCTTACATATATGTAATGCGTAATTCCGTCTTTAGAATGAATGGGAAACCTGGAAAAGAGTAAACTCCGGAAAAACGTACCCGGACTTTATTGTAAGAGCGAATCATTGAATTTTTTTTCTGTGAAGCTATGGAGTTACCAGTCGCCGTTCACAGGAGGGTATTGATCCTTTACCAAATACAAATACACTGACAAAGATTTAAATGAAAAGAAAGAAAAGAAATTTCGCCTTTCGATTCAACAAAATAAAAATAAAAATTAATATAAATCCAAGGCTGAGACTTTTATTTAGTATTCAGGAAGTTTATTATTTTTTTTTCTTAATTTCTTCCGAGGAATCGTATCGTGTAAGGACTCGTGAAGTTAAATATTAGTGACGTGACCTAAATGACCTCTCAGCCAGTTAATTTAGTTAATTTAATGCCAAGAAATTTAATGGTTATTATTTTATTAAATCCTTCGGAAGAAATCTTATTCTCCGTAATTGTGCTGTAATTTAATGAAATAATAATTACGGAATCATTTAAATTGAAATGAGTACAAACACGTGTACAAAATATATATATAAATATATATTTTAGAGGCATGCTGTAATGTGTGATGGAAGCTTCTGATATTATATTAACTTGGAATACAAGTTTTTTTTTTTTTTTTTTTTTTTTTTTTTTTGACGTTTGTGTTTATTATACATATGTAATATGTAATACGTATTTTATACGTTGGACTCTGTTCTTTGGGTTGTTGATTCTCTGTTGGAGTTGGATCATGACCAAGACCAGGAAGCGAAAGAACCTTCTACCAGCTACCAGCTCGAACTACCAACGATCAAAGACCGCTCGGGGAATAATCGTCAATGGCATTATTTTTTAATGATTACATGTTTGGTTGTAACAGCTTTTACAAACCAAAAAAGGTTTTTTTTTATTAAATTTATTCACTCCCTGCAGCAAACAATTTTTGGCACGTTTTTTTGTTCCTTCGTAATTACAACTTGCTTTAATTTTGGTTCTAAAAAAAACTTTTTCATTTATATATACCGAACGTTGATGGATATAATAACCGGTTGTGTGTTTCGTATGGTTATTTTTATCAAATAAAATAATTAACTCGGTGTAATGTATAAACTGGTATCTGGCATGGGTGTATAATGTATAATGGATAATGAATAATGAGTGGTATTCAATGAATGAATGGCTTTTTTTATGTTGCCGCGACTGAGATTTTTTTCACTTAAATTATTGTACTTTTCCGACTATTTTTAAATCTGATAATTATCTGTATTATTAAGAGAATGAGAAAAATTCTATGTCCGGGATAGTCATACGATAAAATCCGTTTTTTTTTTTTTAAGTGAAATTCAGTGTCATTGATAAGTGTTATCATTCAATTTATTGATATTTAGACTGCATTTGAAAATAATCTATCTCTAGGGACATAATTAAAAAATTACCTTGTATCTTGTGAAATATTGAAATTTTTATGGGTATAAGCTCATCCCGATATTACACTTATCAAGAGCTTTCATTTGAGTACCCATATCAATTTTTCATATATTTTATATATTTATATATATTATATATATTTATATATGAAAAATATATAAAAATTCCATGTGGATACTCAAATGAAAGCTCTTGATGAGTGTAATATCAGGATGAGCTTATATTTTAAAAAATGTCAATAATTAAGAAATGACATTGTATTTTGTCAAGTAATGATATTTTTAAAGATATAAGCTTATTTCGACATTAAACTCATCGAGACCTTTCATTTGAGTACCCACATCAATTTTTCATATATTTATATATATTATATATATATGTATATATGAAAAATATATAAAAATGCATGTGGGTACTCAAATGAAAGCTCTTGATGATGGTAACATCAAAATGAGCTTATATCTTTAAAAACCTCAATATTTAAGAAAGTACAGTGCAATTTATCAAAAAAAGTCATTATGTAATAAAGCAAAATTTTAATTATTTATATTTTACATAATGACTGCAAGGTTGCTATTAAAGATTATTTTGAAGGAATTTTAATTAATTAAAATTTAATTTTTTAATTTAAATCTCAAAATTAAATGACGTAATTTGATTTTGATTAAAATAAAATATCTAATTTCGATTAAAGGGCTATTTATACTTTTAATTGCCAGACATTAATCTGTCTTATGGTTGAGGATTTATATGGGTAGACAAATGCGTCTTAAATCTCTACACTTGTATAATATATAATTTAATTGAACAGACAGAAGGTCCTGATGTGAATTTCATTATAATAAGTCGTAACTCTGGGTATAACTTCCATAATAATGAAAAGTAACGGTTCTTTGAACTAAAGAAGTTATTTAAGAATTCCATCCATGAGGTTATCAGCCTCAAATTTCATATGTAAGCTGGTTTTGCGACGGTTCGTTAGCGCTTAAATATATTCATTATTATTATTTAACAGTTCGATAAACTTAAGTCTACGAATAAAAATTATACCGCATAAATGTAAATCTATGTATTTTTATTTTTATTATTCTGGGTATTTCTCGTGTTCGCCGCGTGATTTCATCAAAATCGTTCCTCGGTCTTCACTTATACTTATTAATTATTATCATCGTTCTATTCAGCTTCTAGCTTCCAGCTACTGATGTCATGTCTCTTCTGATTAACAGCCTTCAAATAAAAAAATGTAATTGTTTTTTCTTAGAAACCGAACGTGGGTTAGAAATAAAGCATGCAGTAGATAAATATCTGTGTCCTACTTAAATCGTTATTTTATTATGACGAAATATTTACAATTTATTATTTTAGTAATTCAACTTCTCGAAAATTCTAGACTTGTTTATTAATTTTCACTTTTATCTTCAGTTGTGTGACCGAGATTTGGTTGTTTGTTTATATTAATAATAATATAAGTTATTTCAATTTTCTTACAAACGTCATTTCATTTCATACCAAGCTTTTTTTTTACCTTTTGATCCAAAAATTAAGAGGCATTTAATAATTTTTTATAAAATTAAATATTAATAAAGTTGGCCGAAATTTTTAATTTTTTGATTTTGCTTAATTTATTAAATTAGAATTAAAAAAAATTTTTTTTTTAATTACAATTATAGTTTTTTTACAAATTAAAATATAAAAAAAAATTTTTTTTGTAATAATTTTTTTAATAAAAAAAATTATAAAAATTTTTAAATGTCGGCTAATTTTATTTTTATTTACATCAAAGTTAGCAGTCACCTCACCATTTTTTATTTTTTTTAACAAACAAATTTGTTCCAAAAAATTACATTTTTAATTTTTTAAAATTTCTACCCGCCCATTTTTTTTTGTCATAATTTATTTGTTAAAAAAATAATTAAATATCTGCTAAATTAATTTTTATAAAGTAATTTTTATTATTACCTTACCATATTTACTTAATATATTAATAATAATAAATTTATTGGCAAGATATTGCGGTCTACGTACGCTGAAGAGATACTGTATCTTCTAAAGTTAATGACTGGTTAATTGATTTTTTTAAAATAATTATTAATAGAACAAGGAAAAATAATCTGATAAGTGGTATCAAAAGTGCTTGACAAATTTATTTTTAATCCTTTGTTGACACTTGAGGGCATTTCACGGATAAAAATTTTTAAAAAAGACCTTTCATTGAAATTTTTAAATATCTGCTAAATTAATTTTCATAAATTTTCTATATGTGAAATTTTTTGAATGAATTTTTAAAAAAAATTTTTTTCAATAAACAAAATTAAATTATTATAATAAAAAATTTTGACATGTAAAAATTATTAAAAATTACAAGTGAAAATTTTTATTATAATTGATTTATTAAAAAAATTTTAAAAATTAACAGCTGACTGCTAACTTCAGTTTTATAAATTTTTTTTTTTTAATGTAATTTTTAAAAAATAAAAAATTTAAATAAAAATAAAAATTTCCCGCCATGCGAATGCGCAGTGCGCACAATCTAAATCTAAATTTTTTTAAAATGTAATTTTTAAAAAATAAAAAATTTAAATAAAAGTAAAAATTTCCCGCCATGCGAGTGCGCAGTGCGCGGAATCTAACACCATCAAAACATGTGTGCTATATACACATATAACATATGTAAATTCCCACACGACCCTCTGAATTTTTATGTGTTGACAAATTGGAGGGCAGTCAGTATATCTATTTACGTTTACGTTTATGCATTAACGAGCGAGAGACAGTACACGTCTGAAGTAATTTTCTCTGTATACTCTGCGTACATTCGTCCATATAACCACCACAAGCTTTAGAGTTAACTTGACCAGAGGGCTGAAGAGGAGAAGGGAAGGTGGTGGCGGTTACTACCGTCAGGGAGGAGGTTAAAAATAAACAACAAAAAGGGAAAAGTTGTTTTTAGTAAAACATATTTAAGAAAATACCTAGAATAATTGTCTAGCCAGCACCAACGTAAATATATACTCTAATATTTATTTTTATTTATACTCCTTTATATATACATGTATATAAATAAATATATACATCTATGTATATATTTGTAAGTACTTACTCTATTTATTTATCTAATTAATAATTAATTATTTAAAATAAATTCCAGTCAGTTGAATTAAATAAAATAAAAATAAACAGTGAAAGAAAATTAAACGACAGTAAATAATGAGTGCAGTGATCTATTACAGACAGTCAAAATATCAGTTGGCTCGGTGGAAGCAACCGAGCACTTATTTTAAAAAATAACAACTAACCCCCAGGAGAAGTAAGGAATCAGTGTGAGAAAATATGTGATGGACATTCACCAGTGACAGCTTAGCTTATCTGCGAAGAATAAAAATATTAATAATAAACCAGAATGCCGGCTGTTGCAAATTCATCGCTGACGTACGAAATATTGATGTACCTAAACTCATTTTACTTCGGTATGTTCGCGGTATGTGAACTGGGGATGGGACTCTACAAGGCGACGAGTCTTCCAGGATCTAGTTCCAGCACAACCATCACCGAGTTTTCGCTCCTACTCTTTCTGATTCTCACCGAGGGCGGACGAGTTTACCTGGGTAGGAAGGGCAACCTCACCGAGCGAGGACTCCCCATTTTGCTGGGAATCCTTCTGACGATACCCAGTGCTCTGGCTACTCTATATTTTCTCGTCTGGCAGAGCTATGTCCTTAAACTAGAGATGATCCTCTGTAGTATCCAGTTGGTCCTGCTTACTTCTGAACTCATCATCTCCGTCCTGTGCCTTATTGCCATTTTTCGTCCTCCGCTCTTTGAAGAATAAATTATTATTATTATTTATTATCAATTATATATTCATGACACTTTATAATCATTATTAATGTTATTCACGTTCTTATACATGATTCGTAATACATTCAATCGGTTCTTGTTTTAAAGAGATTTAATATTTGATGTTTATTTAATTTTTATACAACTAATAATTTTATCTTATTTTAACTATTGTGAAATTATACTAGAAATAGAGAAAATTATAAATTGCATAAATGCCAAGATTATTAAGGTAAAGTTTTTTTTTTTTTTTCTATAATTTATTCGTTAAAAAATTAAAATTAATTTAGCAGATATTTAATAATTTTTTAAAAAAATAAATTATAAAAAAAAAATTGCACTTATAATTGTTAATATTTTTATATATAATTAAATTTTTATTGTTATTACTGTCTGTTGTAGCACCTGAGGAAGAAAAAGTGGCGAAACGTTGTATGAAAATTAAATAAACATCAAATATTAAATATCCTTAAAACAAGAACCGATTAAATGTATTATTATTATTATTATTTATTATTATTGTAATAATATACGTTTGTAAAATCCCAGCATGTGGCCTGATCAATAATGCATTGTATATATACATATATATGTATACATCATGATGATTCATCGTCAATATACATCCAAAGCTTTTACTTTTATTTAATTTTTTAATTTTAAAGTTAATAAATTTCACAGATTTTTTTTTACAAATCATTCCAAGCATCATCGGATGTTGATTTCAAAATACAAATTTTGGTTTATCATTAAATATGTTAGGGTAGAAATTGTTATTATTATTTTTTGGAGTTTTTAATTAATTGGCTGTCTAGTTTAATTTACAACAATTTTTTATTCTCTAATTTTTCGGAATATTGTGAGCGTTTATTTCTTTCTTTTTTGATGTCAAGTTTTTATTTTATATCTAACATCTTTTAAAAATTCTGAAAAATGTCCTGAAAAGTTTTAAAAAATTTTTAAAAAGCTTAAAAAAAATTTTTTTTAATTTTTTTAAAACATTAAACAATATAAATAACAAATAAGTTAAAACAATACCTTGAATAATTAATAATTAACATAAACTTCAAACATTTTTCCAGCATTAAAATTAAATTGATTTGTCATTAAAAATAAATTTGACTGAAAAAATAATTCAGATGGACCAGACCATGATAAAATTAAGGCTAAATTGTTTATGCCTGAAGAAAATACAAGTTAACAATATTACGAAAAATTAGAGAAAAAAAAAATTGTTGTATTATACTGGATAGTCAATTAAGTGAAAAATCTAAAAAAAAAAAAATTATTATAAATCAGTCTTTAGGAAAAATAGACATTAAAATTATTATTATTATTAATTTATTATTTATCTTTTGGTTTTATTTAATTAATTTATTTATTTGTGTGCAAGTGTAAATATATCGTCGAATAAACTATAAGTTATTAATCGATAACATTAATATTCCATTTTATTGAAATGAATTTACGTAACTTAATATAGCTGGTTTGATTTTTATTTAAAAATTAAAAAATATTATTTAATATTAATGATTAATGATTAGTGATAAATTATCAATTATCGTATTATTGTATCTACTTTACAAACATGTCATGTGCATGTTATTTTTTAATTCATTATCAATACAATTGGCTAATAAAAATCATTTTAAATAAAATTTAATGCGTAAATTGCGAATCAACACTGCTTAATCCCTATCTTCAATCATTTTGCACGATTGTTCTGCTTAGTAGGCGCCTTTTTTTTTTTTTTTTCCAAATAAATATTAATAAAAATAGAAAATAAATTTATAAAATTTGTACATTATTTTCAGCTAAAAAATATTTATATAAAACAAAACTAGATTAAACAGATAATCTATGTTTTTTAAAGGACTAAGTACGTTTTTTTTTATAAAATACCATTGATTGAATATTCTATTATTGTCGGCTCAATTAAAATAAATTCCGTAAATAATACAGAAAATTTTAATTAAGCAAAAGCTTAAATTATAAAAATATTTCTGTTGCTGTTAACTTAGTAAGTTAATTAAAAATAATTTATACTATACTGATGATGATGATTATTATTATTAATTTTATTAATAATTAATCTTTGATATTTAAATTCTCAGCTCGGTGTTTTTTCAACGCCCGCAGCCTGTTGCGGCAATAATTCCGTAAAAATATTGAACCAAAGACTATAAATATTCCAATAACTCCGAATATCGTTATTTGATGTTGATATATCAGACAGGACAACAAAATAGCGAGGCCCTAAGAGGGAAAAAATGGTTATGAAATTTATTAGAGATAAATAAAATATAAAAAAATTTATTACCTGGCGTATTGTCATGATTATTGAGAATGTAACTGCTCCGAATTGCGCTATTGTATAAAATAGAAATAATTGGCCCATTGCAGAACATATTGATATGAGTAGACAGTCTATCAGAAAAGATGGGAACTGAAAAAAAATGTAATGATTAATTGATAATTTATATTATCACCAGAATAATCAAAAATTACAAAAATAAGTATCTCTAGGGACATAATTAAGAAATGACCTTGTATCTTGTGAACTATTGACATTTTTTAAGATATAAGCTCATCCCGATGTTACAATCATCAAGACCTTTCATTTGAGTACCCACATCAATTTTTCATATATTTTATATATTTATATATTTCACAAATATCATAAATATAAAATATATAAAAAATGTCATGTGGGTACTTAAATTAAAGGTCTCGATGAGTGTAACATCGAGATGAGCTTATATCTTTAAAAATGTCAATAGTTAAAAAAGTACAGTGCTATTTAACAAAAGTCATTATTTAATAAATCGAAATTTTATTTATTTATATTTCTCAAGATTACTCGTTTAAAAATTCAAATCAAAATTAATGAATTGAAAATAAAATTGCAAGTGGTTAATTATTTTGAGTTAATATTAATATTGTTATTTTTATGGAGCGAAATTAATTTTTCAAAAAAAATTAAGAGTACCTTGATAAGAAAATAAAGAGAATGTGTAAATCCAGATTGCTGGAGTAATGACGTTGCTGTAAGTAAACAGGAAAATAAATTAACTCCACACATCATTTGAATACTAGTTGGTCCATATTCTTTAGAAACTGCTTCTTGCCAATTGCTTGTAAAACTGTCGAGTACCATGTAACCGGCAAGTAAAATTACACCTGATATAGTTGTTACTTTATCTGCAAGTAATGTAATATATGCACCTAAATTATAATTCACGCTTAATTTTATTAAGAAGAAAATAAAGATAAGGCTACCATTAACTGTTTCGGTGCTTCCCAGCATGAACAGTGTCATACCGAGGGAAATCAAACCAGCTGTCACGTACTCGTAGTACTCATATGTTTTACGAGATACTAATTTTCCCATTATCATTACGGGAATTATCTTAGAAGCTTTCGCTAATACCTAGTCCAAAAATATTAATTAATTAAAAAAGATATTAAAAATAATTAAATTAAAAAAAATTATTTTTGAATTTTTTTTTTTTTTTACCTGAGTTGGAAAACTAACAAACTTAAGTGCCTCATATTGACACCAGCTGCTTAAAATATTAGACAAAGAACAATAAGAATATTTGTACAGTGGCGTTATATGTCGTGGCTGCTTTCTGATAATTAAATACAAGCCCGATATTGTAAAAGCGAGAATTCTATTTACAAATACTAAAAATTGCGAATCTTTAAAGTGTTCTTTTTCGCCAATTGAATTAACATATTCCTGAAAATATATTATTATTATTATTATTATTATTATTATTATTATTATTATTAATATTATAAATTTAAAGTTTAAAAAAATTTTAACTTTACTTGAGTCATTATTTTTTCCTGGAAGTATCCCCATGTCAAATAACTTATTTGTAAACCTGAAAAACAATATAATAATAAAAATGTTTCATTTTTAATGAAACGTTGCTCTTGACTAGCTTTTGGCGCAGGAATGTAATCAGTTGTATCAAGCAGGCCGGATTCTCCGCCGCCTGAAATACATCTATGGACTAGTTTTGATATTACTCCAGTTCCTGAAATAATAATTATAAAAATAAATTATTTTTTTTAATAATAAAATAGATCTAGAAAATTATTTTTAAAAAATTGCACTTATAATTTTTTAATATTTTTACAAGTTAACATTTTTAAAAAATTTTTTTTGTCATAATTTATTTGATAAAAAAAATTTTTTTAAATTATTAAATATTTGCTAAATTAATTATGATTAAAAATAATTAAATTAATTATGATTAAAATTTTTCTAAAAATTGTCAGATTTTTTTCAGTTTCAATTTTATAAAAATAATAAAAATTTATCAACTGTTTTGAAAACAATAATTACCAGCTCTCTGCAGGTACTTGCTGTGCCTAACATATTTATACACTAAATATCCAGGTAATAAAATAGTTGTGTATCCTAACAAATTAAGACTCAACCTAATAATCCAATTGTATGAACCGGAATTTAGTAACTCGTGTTGATTTTCGGTTAATGATTTAACTATTTGTGTCGTGCCATAAATTACTCCGATTGACAGCACTACAAGGACACTGCAACAAGTAATTAATTATTAAAACTAAATAAAACAAATAAATATGTTTATAAAAAAATATATACGTACCATATTATTATATTTCCTACATAATTTCCCATAATTACAACTCTGTTATTTAAACTTACTTAATAAACAATAAATAGTGGTAGAACGTATGGAGGTTATTACGTTCATAGAGAATAACGTAATAACTATCTCAAGGCTTCTGTTTATGTTTTAACATTGTTGGCTCATTTGTTATTTATTATTTAAATAATAATTATCTAGCTGCTGAACTACAGTTGACTTGTTAGTTTGTTTGTTGATTAAATATTCCATGAGCGAGATTAAAAATTCGGTGTGGTACACTATTTAGATTTCAATCACTTGCTTTATGAGATTGAAGGAAACTACTGTCTCACTGTCGGTATTAATAAAACGTCAAACTTTCTGACTAATTTTACCGGCTAATTTTTTCAAGGATAATTAAAGACATTTAATTGAAGTTAGTAGTCACTAGAGAATTTTTAAATTTTATTTACCAAAAAAATTAGCGCCAAAAAATTATTTTTAAAAAATTGTATTTTTCATTTTTTTTTATTTCTAAATGTTAATTTTTTTTGCTATAATTTTTTTGTTAGAAAAAATTCTGAAAATTTTTAAATATCTGCTAAATTTATTTTCATAGATAATTATGTATAATAGGTAAATATTTTTTTTTTTTTTAAATATGACAATGAAGTTGACAGACATTATAAATATTTTAGCAATTAAATTAGTAAAAAAAAATTTCCACACGTAAAAATTAATAAAAATTTTTTGAAGAATTTTTTTTGTAATTTGTTATAAAAATTTTTAAAATTGACATGAAACTGTAGTTAGCCGACAACTGTCAAAAAAAAAATTTTTTTTTACTAAATAAATTATAACAAAAAATAAAAAAAAAAATTACACTAATAGTTTTTATAAATTTCTTAATGTGAAATTGAAAAAAAAAAATAGTATCGGCCGACAATTGCATGTGATCTGAGTTAAAAATTAAATTAGGCGACATTTAAAAATTTTTAGAAATTTTTTATTGAAAAAATTTCAATTAAACAATAAAAAAAAATTTCACCTATAAAAAACTTGCAATTTTTTAGAACTATCTTTTTAGTTGTAATTTAATTAATAAAAAAAAATCAAAAATACCACTTTGACAAGTAAATTCTATTTATTTTAGTTTGTTATTTACAATGGAAGTATGTGACAAAATTTACAACATACTCAAATTTATAATACTACTTAAATATATATTTATATTGAATATATATTATTTATAAAACCTTTTTTATGATTAAAATTTATAATTAGATACATAAAATTATTTAATAATAATAATGTAACAATATTACTCCATATTTTATACAAATATTTTTAAGTATAAATAAATTTAATTTATTAGTATGCAATTCATTTCAAACGATATGTTATATTATTGTTATTATTATTATTATTATTTTTAATATTATCAGTGGCTAAAACGTTTGGATGGAGTTGATCTTAGCTCACCTGATATTAAATAATCCAGTTACATAATAAAATATTAAAACAATGAATGATAATTGGTGATTAGCTTAATTAACTGATATAAAAAAGCGGTCAAACTTTAACAATTATAAAAATGCATGTGCGAGTATTGGTTTGTAAAAAAAATGTTGGTGATGCCAATGTCTTGATTAAAATATTCTGATTCATTTAAAACTATTTACACTTTACTCTAATTGAGGAATGATTTTATTTATTATTATTTTTATTTTTATTATTTGTCTAAGTATTATATCAAGATTTACAAATGAACTTCGCTAACTGTACAAACGCTTTCCAGGCGCCACTTCTGAGGTACAAAGTTATCAAATTGCTCGAGTCTCGCCGAGAGATCTAGCCGCGACGCTAAGTCATAAGTACCAGGAGATGATATTACCGCTTGCAATTTAACTGAGTGTCGCTTGTAAGACTCTATTTGACAGCAGATCGTTGTGTGTCGTGCGTAACGAAAGTATGTTGATGCTTGAGGTACATAGAGTTGTGACTTTACACTTGGCAAGTATAATTGACTGTAAAAAATTAATAACTTATTAATTCATCAATAATTAAATATTTTTAATTAATTTAGAAATTTATTATCTTTAACAATCGGTGAAAGATCAATTAAAGATTCATTGAACTGATTTTTTATATACTAATGCAATAATCAGCAATTAAGTTTTATCAATTATTTTATTTACAATAAAATAATTTATAAATTAAATAATATTAGCAACCTTGCAGTCACTATGTGATTGCCGTGACTTGTAAAAAATAAATAAAGAAAATTGTGCTTTATTAAATAATGAATTTTGTTAAATTACACTGTACTTTCTAAACTATTGACATTTTTAAATAAATAAGCTCATCCCGATGATACACTCATCAAGAGCTTTCATTTGAGTACCCACATGCATTTTTATATATTTTTCATATATACATATATATATAATATATATAAATATATGAAAAATTGATGTGGGTACTCAAATGAAAGGTCTTGATGAGTATAACATCGGGATGAGCTTAAATCTTTGAAAATTTCAATAATTCACAAGATACAGGATCATTTCTTAATTAAGCAAGTTTCAATAAAAAAAATAAAAATTTCCTAGACCCAAAATTTTTCTTATTCTCTTAATAATATAGATAATAAAAAAAAATAATATCTAGACTTACCTACTAGTTCCAATAGTTTTTATTTGCACATAGACCTTCGACTGCGAATTATTCTGCAAATTCAAGGTAACAGGCACGATACAAATCTGATTTCTCTCAAATTCATGCCCAATTTTCCTCGAATGACCCAAAGAATACGTGATAACATTTTTCTGCAGCTCGCTTTCATCCACGGCATCTTTCTTAACAACACTATTCGAATCCGGAATATTCCTGTCAGGCCCAAAGATCTTCAACCTCGTCGAGTACTCACTGGGCTCCGTCAAAGCATCTTCGGGATGCTTGTACATTTTATTAACAAGCTCCAAGTCAACATGATGCTGCCCAGTGGTCTCCCGAACCACGGTCTCGCCTTGTATGACCTTAGCCCGCCACCTCAAGATCATAGTGGCTCCCAATTTAACAGTATCCACCAAGGGTGAATTACCCCCTAAAATTTGATTCTGACTCTGATTAGTCTCCCCTGACTCCAGAATACTATTTCTTTTCTCCACAAACTCCGCATAAGGACTATTGGCTATCGACTTTCCATCAACTTCGCTCAGCGCGACATCAGACCAGACACTTTCATCGTTAAACCTCCTCGACAACTTCAGCAATAGATGACAAGTTTCTTGCGGTTGAATCCGGTACTTGAAACTGTCGACCACGGGGTCCACCAATTTCCAGCTCTCGCTTTTAAGCGACATTTTTGTCAAAGTAATTTCATTGCGAAAAGCCTCGTGAGAGTGGTTGCTATTTTTTACTTGCACCACGAGATTCATCGTCGGCAAATTGTTCTTAGTAACAGCGCTGGGCCTGACGATTGTTTTTATCTCAACAGAATTAGCAACTTGGAGCTGCCAAGTGTGTCTCGACACTCGGTACCTCGGCGTGCTTTTAGCTTGAGGATTTTCGTAGTAAAATAACAAGTCTAATCTGTGATTGCCTTTTTCAGCAGGCGCTTTTATCCACAGAGGAACTTTTAAAGTTTCTCCAACTGAAATTTCTTTTGATCCTGGAACAATTCTAGTAACACAATTATTTTTTTCTTTCACTAAATTATTATTATTATTATTATTATTAATATTATTATTACTAACAAACAAATCTAAAGCACGCTCCAAACAAAACAGTCTCGCGTCAGTAGACCCGACGAAGACATTTGTCAACGGAGCGCTTCCAATATTTTTAAGAGTGACTTCAAGCCGTTGGACTTCTCCACAAAGCATGTCAGTAGTTACTTTCGTAAAAGAAACTTGCATAAAAGGCGCTTTGTCAACGACATTAATATCCAGCCTATAATCAACTCCATAAAAAACAGCGTCGGGTTTTTCTTTGACATTCTTCAACTTGGGTCCTCGAATTTCAAACAAGCGCTTGCCGTGAATCATAATCGAGGGATTGACCACCGGCAAGTCAGTGATTGCATTCGCGAGGGAATAACTAATGCCCAGAATCTTGAGCTCGCCCATCTGAGTTGGAGTACAAGTCAGCATGACTCGTAGCTTGGAACTTGGTTGGAGCACGACGGAGTCTACAACTTTAGTATCAACAGAACTAAAATCACTGAGCGAATTCTCAGACATGGTCTCGTTGCTGACGGTCTGTCCGTCTTTGGTAAACGACCATATGAGCTTGATTTTGTACAGCGGGATCGAGATCCTCAGAGGGTTGTGTAGTTCTACTGACAAGTGAATAGGCTCGTCGACAATTGCATTTGGCTTTGAGGTATTATTGCTTTTTTTAGAATAAAGCGCGACAGAAGGCTTAAAAATCATCGGAGCGCTGCCCTGAGCTTCTGTAACAAGTGTCTCTTCTAACTTAGACCACCTGGAGGAAGCTTCAGTGTCGTCCTGATCAAACAGATCATAAGCGTCTTTGTCCCCTGAAGAAACAACTGGTCCTAGTAATACTTTAGTTTCGTTGCCGTCGATCAGAGGTAGAGGTAGAATTGGAAGTCCATTGAAGTGCGCGGGTACTTGCTGCAAGACTAAATTATTAATATGTAAAAATTCCCGGAGAAAAGCCGCCTGCTGAACAGCCGGCTGTTTGCTAGAAGGACTGAGAAGTTTTTCAAAGGCCTTCACAGATTCTTCGACTTGCTTGAGCGAAGCTGCTTGCCGGCCTATTGTGAAGTGAATGTGATCCTCGGCGAGGGACCAGCCTTTGTTGGAGTAAACCTGGTAGGCTTGTTGGTAGCACCTGAGCGAGTGCTTCCTCTGGCCGGCTTTGGAGAACCTGTGACCGGCTAATACTGCGTGGAAGGCGTACTTGTGCATCATCCTTGAAGAAATAAAACAGTAGGCCGCTTGCTCGAGCAGCAAAGCTGATCTTAGGTCAGAATCTTCGCTGGTCATGCGAATCAGCTGCTTGGCAGCGTCTCCATAAAGATTCCGGCCTTTAAGACATTCTGCGCTGAGGATTGTCGCGCGAGTCGCGAACTGAGGCATCTTGCAGGAGTTTGAGTAAGTTAAAATAGCGTCGTCCATGTACTCCACTGTCTTCCTGGTCATTTCTCCCTGCATGAACGCGCTCAAAGCAGCCATCTCCAGAGCCCCGGCGTAGTAGAGCCAAGCTTGGTCCGCGGCAAAGTCGCGCTTTGCGCTGTGGTAAGCTTGGTAGGCCAGCGTGTAGTGGCCGAACATGAAGCACAGATCACCCAGCCGACGCAGCTGCAGTTCTGAAGATTCTAGGGAATAAATCACCACGTTGCTTGGCGCAGATCCTGGAGCTCCGGGTTTGCTGGTACCGAACCAGCGCTTCGTTGCGCTGAACAGCGATCGGCTTACTCCTTTTTTATTCGATATTACGTCATTCAGAAGGCCTATTTGCTTCTCAACGTAAGGCAGTAGACTTTTTATACAAAATTCTGTTACTAAAGTTCTAATTCTTTCTAAATCTTGGGTTGACAGTCTCGCGCCGTGCTGCGCTACCGGACGACTTGGAGAGTCAGCCCACACGTTGGCGTTTATCGGAGAGCCAGTTACTGCTTGGTACTGCGATTTTGTGCTGGGGTCTGTGAAAGAACTGAATCGCTTTTCGCTGTCGGGACTCAGAGGGTGGATTGTTACTGGTACGACTTCCTGAGCGACTTCCACGGGAATTGGTACGACTTCAGATATCTCGGAGGACAGGCTTATTTTATCAGTGACGTCCGGAGATAGTAGAACCGGGTTTTGAGGCGTCACTGGCGTTCCGGCCTGGCTGGAAGGCTTGTCAGTTCCGCTGGTCACTTGATTAGGCATCGCGCTGACTCCTCCGGTGTCCGCGGGTGTTCTCGGGCTACTACTGTGGTCGCTGCTCGTCAAGTCCGTGTATTTTACTAAGAACTGACTCCAGGGGTCCGGGAGGTACATGTTGTCGTCCATTTGACCCGGTGGACGTGAATTCATTTGTAAGAGGAAACAGTTGTTGACATCGTACAGGTTTTTCATCTCTGTAAACACCGACTCGGCTCTGGAAATTAAATAAAATTTTATTTACTGGAAATGTTAATGTTATTGTTATACCCCCTTCAAAAAAAAAAAACATACTTGGCTTTTTCTTCCTGGGCTCCGTCGTAAATTAAAATGTAATATCTCAATGCATTGTTGTTGAACCATTTTGGTAGCTTTCCAGGAGTGCTTTGATGCAACTGAGCAGCCATTTGTTGAATTTTTTCCAAAGGATTTTCATCAGCTGTTGATAACACTATCATGCAGGCTAAAAAATGTTTGGTGAATTCGTGGTCTGAGGGAAATTGCACGTTGAGAAACATCTCGCGCCAGGATTCAAACCAAGGAACTGACAGTGGAATGTCCAGATCAGTGGATCCTATTTTTATGGAAGTAGTACGTTCGCACTGCTCTGAACTTACAGAGTCATTGAGCATTTTTCTTGCCACACTGGGCTCTGGTGGTTGGCCATAAATGTCGAGAATTGACAAACGGAGATTTCGCACCGCGATTGTTGATCCTTGCGGATCTTTGATGTGACCTGCAGGAATTAATTGTTATTGGTCAATTTCAATGAAAATTAAGTTAGCTGACACTTAAAAATAAAAAAAATTTTTTTTATTGAAAAAATGACTACAAAAAAAAAAAAAGAAAAAAAAAAATTGTCATTTGTTAAAAACTTGAAAAACTGTAAGTGTAATTTTTAAAAAATATTTTTTTGTTCTGATTTAATTATTAAAACTTTAGTATAATTAATTTGTAACAATTAAATTAGTCGACATTTTTAATTTTTTGATTACGGTTAATTTATTAAATTTATACTAAAAAAAATTTTTTTTTTAATTGCACTTACAGTTTATCAAATTTTTTACAAGTGAATTCAAAAAAAAAATTTTTTTTTATAATTTTTTCATTAAAAAAAAAAAAATGAAAATTTTTAAATGTCGACCAGCTTTATTGTCATCATTAATTTTCATATATTGAGGTCTGATTATTTATTCGGAGTGTTGTAAATAATAGATATATGTATTTTTATAAATATACAACATCTATTAGGTAAATTTTTACTACTGTACCACTGCCAAGTATTTAAGTCTAAAAATTACCTTCAGTTGTAAGATTACAAAAAGGCTGTAATAATTCAATAAATGACAAATTATTTTTCTGACAGACAGCATCAGCAGCTGCCGAACAGACGGCACCAATTTGAGGCGAAAATGCATTGCTGATAAATTCACGTGGTGTTAATTTACACTGAGCCATTATTTTTTACTAATATGATTATTTAATAACTAACTAGCTCTGCTAAAAATATCAATACTTATCAATTATTATTTTATCAGCAAGTACATTACTCCAATAAAATTATTATTGTCATCTTCAATAATTGATCACATATTAACTAGTCAATTATTAATATTTTTATATAAATAGCACCAATATCTTAAACTCCAAAATTTAAATGAATATATATTTGAAACAAAACATTTTATTGTGACTTATCACTGACAGACACCCTATCCTTGTGACCACATAGGTTAATGGATCACAAAATTAGCTATTTGTTACTATTATTATGATCACATATTTATTCGGCTGATAATATATGAATGACTGTTAGCCATCTGTTGTCAGACTTGAATTACTCTGTGACAATTGTGGTTTGGAGTTGGAAATAAAAATTACTGCTGACGCCATCTGACGGCAAAACTGTCAAATAAAAATAATTTTTTGTTTCTTTGGTGGTATTTTGTTAAATTCGCGGGAAACAGCGTGTTGTTGGTGCCGGTTGTGTTTGTGTTTTTACAATTACGATCTAAATTGATAAATTTCATTGCAAGTAATTGATATTAAAATTTATAACTCATCGTCATGGGTATTCTTGGCTTATCTAAGGTCATCGCTGACATTGCACCTAGTGCAATTAAAGAAAGTGAACTCAAAAATTATTTTGGTAAGTTAACCTCTGTTTACTCGAAAATTCACATAAAATATGAAAGAAAAAATTTTTTAAAAATTAATTTAGCAGATATTTAATAATTTTTTTAACAAAAAAAAATTGTGGCAAAAAAAAAATTGACTTGTAAAAATTTTTAAAAATTAAAAATGCAATTTTTAAAAATAATTTTTCAAGACAAATTTATTTGCTGATTAAAATTAAAAACTGGTCAAAAGAATGCTAACATTAGTATTATAATTACAGATGAAAATTAAATCAATCGACATTGAAAAATTTTTATAAATTTTTTTATTAAAAAAATAAGAAAAAAAATTTCATCTGTAAAAAATTTGAAGAACTATACGTGTAATTTTCAAAAAAACATTTTGTAGTACTAATTAAATAATTAAAAAAAAATTTTAAACGTCGGCTAACTTTTGCATTATTAATTACAGGTCGTAAAGTAGCGATTGATGCTTCTATGTGCTTGTACCAATTCCTAATTGCTGTGAGAAGTGAAGGAGCACAACTGACATCAGCTGACGGTGAGACGACGAGTCACTTGATGGGAATGTTTTACAGAACTATCAGGCTTGTAGACAATGGAGTTAAGCCTCTGTATGTTTTTGATGGCAAACCCCCGAATTTAAAGGGTGGAGAGCTGGCAAAACGTGCCGAGAGGCGTGAGGAAGCTCAGAAAGCTCTGGAAGCTGCTGAAGAAGCTGGCAATGCTGAGGATGTTGAAAGATTCAACAGACGGTTGGTGAAAGTTACTACTGCTCATGCTACCGAAGCTAAGCAGCTTCTTACTTTGATGGGAATTCCTTATATTACTGTAATTATCGTTTTTTTATCTGATTGATTGATGGTTTTACTTATTTTTTATACTAATTAATTATTATCTTTAATGACACATTAAAGGCTCCATGCGAAGCTGAAGCTCAATGCGCAGAGTTGGTAAAGTCTGGAAAAATCTACGCGACCGCAACTGAAGATATGGATGCTTTGACATTCGGTAGTAACATTCTACTTCGCCGATTGACTTTTTCAGAAGCGAGAAAAATGCCCGTGCAAGAAATTCACCTCGATAAAGTACTTGCGGAGATGGAGTTGAATAAAGATGAATTTATAGACTTGTGTATCATGCTGGGGTGCGATTACACGGGAAGCATCAGAGGTATTGGCCCGAAAAGAGCTGTGGAATTGATTAAAACTCATCGATGCTTGGAGAAAATTCTCGAAAACATTGACACTAAAAAATACTCCGTACCTGAAGACTGGAATTATAAAGAAGCGAGAGAGCTGTTCAGGAATCCAGAGATCACCAAGGCAGATGAGATTGACTTCAAGTGGGGAGAACCCGATGAAGAAGGTCTTGTTAAGTTTATGTGTGGTGATAAACAGTTTGCTGAAGACAGGATCAGGAATGGCTGCAAAAAACTCATGAAAGCCAAGGGAGCTTCCACTCAAGGACGGCTGGATTCGTTCTTTAAAATTATTCCTAGTACAACTCCTTCTAAACGCAAGGTAATTATTTAAAATGCAATTTTTTTTCTTGATTATTTTCTATCTCTAGATACATAATTAAGAAATGACCTTGTATCTTGAGAACTATTGACATTTTTAAAGATATAAGTTCATCCCGATGCTGCACTCATCGAGACCTTTCATTTGAGTACCCACATCAATTTTTCATAAATTTCATATATTTTTATATATATGTATATATGAAAAATATATCAAAATGCATGTGGGTAATCAAATGAAAGCTCTTGATGAGTATATCATCGGGATGAGCTTATATTTTTAAAAATGTCAATATTTAAGAAAATACAGTCCAATTTAACAAAAGTCATTATTTAATAAACCTAGTTTGCTAGTTAATCAATAAATTAATTTTATTTTCAGGCTGATGATAAAAAAGCTCCGGCAAAAAGAGGTAGAGGTGCTGGAGGAAGTAAATTCCGTGGCAAGCCCAAGTAATTTTAGTTAAAGCACTCATTTACATTCCTATTAAATTTTTTTTTTACTCTGTAATTATTGTTAATTTTTTTATGTCTAAAAAATAATTAATTTATAAAAAAAATGATTAATGACAATAGATTTATTTCGTAAAATAAATTGTAGACATTTTTAATAAACTTTAAACATCCCTTATACAATGTAACAACCGCGATAAAAAACTATCGCGACTCAAAAGACTGTACATGTGGACTGAGTTGATCGATACAAACATGATTCACCTGAATTAATTTTATAATCACCATTTAGTTACTTTGTTAATATATTATAATATAAATATATAATAATAATTAAGAAGACATTGGACAGTCATCTAAATTTAATAATCGTACTACCGATCGCATCTGGGTCTAGGACATGTTGTAACGCCTGCTCAATGTGATTAGGCCGGAAGGCAGCACACACGACACTCTGCAATTGATCTGCGTCTACCAACTCTCTTAGAGTCTCCAGGTAAGATTGTTTTATCTTCGAGCCCTCGTTCCACTGGTTTATATTGCTTCCAAATACATATTGGACCAGTAGTTTTATTCTTACACACCCGGCAAACAGACTTCCGGATACGAATCCGAATGAATCAGAGGCCAAGTGTTCTGGGACTGTCGACACGAACGATCCATAAGGCATCAATTGTCTCTTTAAACCTCGATAATCGATTGGATGATCTTCGGTGTAAAATATTGCATGATATCTGTAATTAAAATTGAAACATTACGTTTTACTTGGTTCGTAATTATTTTTAAATAAATATATATAACACAAGTTATGTATAAGAAATATACAATGAAGTGGATATTAATAAAGAAAACTTACTTATCATGAAGTTCTAACTCTTTATAAATATCACAATCATTTGACGGGATGATGTCATCAGCTCCCAGGGCTTTTATAACTTTAGCGGACTCTAATTTACAGATCACTGTTACATGTCCACCCCATAATTTTATTAATTGAATCAAAATACATCCTACTGGTGTTGATCCTCCGTAAATTAACACTCTAAAATAATTTTATTTATGATTTAGGAAAATTTTTTAATAAAAATTTACACAAAAAAAAAATTTAATTGAATCATTTTTTTAACTAAGAAATTTTTTTCTTGATTTAAGTAAATTTTAATTGATTTAATAATTTTTCGTCTTGATTCAAGACAATGAAACTTTTCAAAATTATTTTCTTGGTTAAAGAATTTTTTTCTTGATTCAATTTAATTTTTTTTTCTGTGTAAAAATAATAACCTTTTATTTTGAGCATTTCCTTCTTCAATAATAGATTCGTTGACTAAAGCATTCCAAGCAATACACCCGCTGTAAGGCAAGCAAGCCGAAGCATCAAAATTTATCAGTTTAGGCTTTTTGGCTACTAGATTTTCGGTCACCACCAGATACTCAGACATGGTACCAGAGGCCCAAGATGGTACCGCCAAAAATACCTCGTCTCCCACGTCAAATCCAAGGACACTCTGTCCAATTTCAACGACTATTCCCGCGCAGTCTCGTCCAAGCACTACTGGCAGTTCTTTCTGTTGCTAAATACAAATTATAGACTAGAATATTAATAATTAATTTCATTCTATTTGAAATTATGAGGCACTTACTCCAGAATTTAATATTCTACGGTACGCTTTTGAGTATCCTGAGCATATTTTAGCGTCCACTATATTTACTGAGGCCGCTTTCACTTGGATTAGCAGTTCGTTTGATCGTTGTATTGATGGTACTTCCGCGTCGTCAATTAACGATACTCCCTGTAATAAATAGTCAATATTAAAAATTTTAATAAATTAATAAATACATCGCAATAAAATCAGTACCTCTACTCCTGCGTAGTGATGACATATTATAGCTTTCATGTAATGTATACGTTTGACTTTTTGCTTCCAGTTTAATCCAACATTATATCCAATAAAAATTCCAATTGCTAGGCCTATTGTGCAAAAAGCTACGTCTCTTTTTGATACTGAAATTAATTTATTAATAAATAATTAATTGCTATTCGGTTTCTTTTATTTCAAAAGTAAATAAAAGAAAATTTTTAAAAAGACATTTCTTCTTTTTTATATTTAATAAAATTTTCTAAGCAATTTTACATGATAAATAAAAATAAGAAAATATTAATATGACACCAAAAAAATTACCATCACTCGATTGCAAGCCTCCTAATTGTCTATAAAAATCCCGGAAGTTAATCCTCGCACTGTAATAACCAAAATGAATATTATCATACGCTCTGTGGTACAAAGATGCTGTAAAAGATCCCAGGTCCTTGATATGTTGACTGTACTGATCACTGCAAACATTTTGAAGCATTCGTTGGCATTCTGTTAACCAGGAGAACACCAGTTGATAGGCTTGCTGAGCTATTGAAGCCGTTTCGATCTTAAAAATAAATAACATTTAATTAAATAAAGTAAATAAATACTAAAATGATGACGATTATGTTTCTTATTAATTTTCTAATGTCTAAAAAATTACCTGGAGCGCTTCGAGGTTGCTGGAGAGTCGGAATAGTATTTCGTCCATCGTTCGAGTTAATTAAAATGAGTATTTAATTAATTAACTAATTATCTAAACATTATCAGAGTAAGACGATCACTAAGGAAAGTAAACTAGAGTATGATGTTGATCTGGAAAAACGGCACAATGTTTATAAATAACTTATTATCTCATTTAGTTAGAAATACATCATGTGAGTCTTATGATCAAACTTTTTATACCTGAGCTGCATGTCGGAACTTTGAAGAAAATTTACCGATTAAATAATGGGATTACTTGCAAGCCCTTTAGTACTTTCTTCTTATTGTTGATGTTTTATACCTGAGTTAGTTTACCGGACTTGCAGGTTATTCCTTCACTCTAATTTTTTTTTAGAAAACTTGTTTTGGTTCACTGATAATATTTTGTGACGTAAGTTTTTTGTTGTCGTGTGATAATGCAAACTGAATCTTGCACAGCAGGTGTTTAAATAGACAATCGCACTCGGTATTATTGCGATTGTTGCTGTGACAGCTAATCATCAACATTACTTTAATCATCAGCTGATATTTAGACAGCCGCAGTTGTTTACTTTAAGTCCTTGCAGGTAGCGACACTGTTGGAATTATTTTCTTAATTATTAGATAAATTAGAAATTTAAATATCGCGCTGCGCGCGCGCCTTTTTTTCAACCAATAAGAAAGCGTCGTCTATTTTTTTCGAGTTTCGACTTATGACTAACTTCAAGACATTTAAAATCACTTATTTTAATTTAGAAAATCATTGTAATTACTTTTTTAATATACATTTTATCAATTGTTTGTTATTATTGATTGTTATGAAAAATCATTGTTACTTTATTTAATTATTTAATCTTTAAATTTAAATTATGCTCAAAAATTCAATGCGCGCATGCGTCGAATTTTGAAACTACTTCAAGTCAACGGTCGACTTTGTACGCGTCGGGATTGCGGTCGATTATTTTTCGTGATATTTTAGGGTAATTATGCGTAATTAATGCTAATTTTATGTAATTAATGATCCTTATAACTTTCTGAAGTCATTTATAATATAACATTGGTCCGGGAAATTAAGAAAATTAAAAAAAACTAATAAGTTAGTCCGTATGCCTATCGTCTATATCTATACATGCAAATCCGCCATCTTGAATTGACAAAGGCCTAGAAAAAACAAGAGAATGACTTGCAAAAAACTCCAAATAGTTTTGAGAGTTTTTTTACGAATTAAAATAATGAAAAGTTAGTAAAATATTAATATGGTCATTTAATTAATCTTTTGATAATTAATTATTATTAATAGCAATTATTTTGAAATTATCATAAAAAATTTTATCAAATAATAATTATTATTTATTAATTATAAATAATAATTATTATTATTTAATAAAATTCAATATTCTAAAAAATTTATAAATTTTTTTTAAAATTTGTTAAAATTGTGATAATCAACTATTTTTTTTATAATTTTTCATTTTTTTGTTTTTTCCAAAAAAAAAAAATACATCAATAAAATCACATATAAATTTCGTTCAAAAAAATGAAAATGGTTGCCCCCACTTGTAAATATTTACCAAAAAAAGTTTTCATTGATTATTTGAAGCTAAAAAAAAATATTTTTATAATTTTTTTCAGACTTGACACTTGTCGTGATGGCTGTTACCTGGCACAGCATTTATTTTCCACCGAGCATTGTTTATTTTTCATTCATTATATTCAAAATATTTAGCCGGAAACCTCGAATAGCAGAAGAGAACCAGTGGATTACGAGTAAAAATGAATATCCCCGTAACGGTGAGTAATCCAAAGTAATTTTAATAGTAAAAAAATTTTTTTATACCTAAAAATTCCGAGAATTTGTATGAAATTCGATGCGAATCGGGGAGTCGCGATGTTCGTTCATCCGTTATCGAGACAAACACGTCGTGGTATCCGAGTAATCAGTGGATCGCACGTAACACAGGCGAGTATGCTCATAATATACATATATCTGGGTGTATAAATACGGATAAATATATATCAGCTATGTAGAGCAGTAAAGAGAACGAGAGCGAGAGAGCGAGATAGAGAGCACAAGTGTTGAAGGGATGTATTTCGCTGGGGATTGAAGCAGAAAGGGGAAGTAGACTTGGGTGACTGGGGTTGGGCGGTAGCCACAAGTGTCTGCCCGAGCGCCCTCTCTCATTAATTCTCCACCCTTGTTGCTTGTTAAGGAAGAGGGTGGCCGAGTTGTACTCTGTTTCTCCGTTACTCTTTGTCGTTGGCAGGAAGAGAGAGAGACGGACTTGGAAGACAAGGATAGGAAGAAGAAGACGAAGAAAAATAAGAAGAGGAGGAATAAAAGAGGTAGTAGTGTAGTATCACCCTCGGTGACTAGTCCCGTGTACAACAGCCTCGTTTCTCTTGCACAGCAGTATGTACCGGGCTGACGACAGAAATGCTCTCTCGAGTGGTACGTGAGCAAAAGGGAAGTGCGTGGATGAGAGGGCGCGACGAAAAAAGTCGACGGGAACAGAGTGAAGAGATACTGAGAACAAACGAGCGTCAGGACTTGGCTTAGCTCTGCGCGAACTCTCGAGTCGTTTGTTGTAGATCAGAGACGAGGAACGGAGACAAATGCCGGGCTTGAGACAGAGATCGAGATGGGGACGGATTAAAAATAAGAGAGAATAAGCTCTGCCCGGAATAGAAGAACCAAGAACCTGTGTTATATATCTATCTATATATGTATATATAAGAAGGGGGATGATGAGCAAGATTGAGTCTCTAGATCCAGATGTATTATGTATGTACACCCGCAGTTCGCTGTCGACGAGGGGATTGATGATGAGGATCACCAGTAGAGAGCACAGGAGCCATTCTACAATCGGGGAGTAAGTCGACAATGACGAGTCGAGCCTAGTTCGAACCCAACGTCAATACTCCACTCCTCGGCTTATGCACGTGTCTATAAACGGAGTTATTGTACTTTCTGCATCCTCAAGTGGTACACTCCGTTTTCGACCACAGACCGTCACCGCAGTTCAATTCACAGTTATATAATCATTATTCAGCATTATAATGAGGATAAAATAATAATAGTAATAATTGTGATGATTATTATAATTATTATTATTATTTTCCTGTGGCTGCGGTGTCATGTAGTGTACATGACACGACGGAGAAGGTGAATAAAATTAAATGAATAAATTAATCGAATTCAATAGTAATAAAGGCGATCTGATAATAAATCAAGTGAAAATTGGAAGTAATTTATGACATCGATATCTCGTGTGTAGGCGTTATCTTTCCCTCACGCTTCCTCGCTTTTCCACGGCGCTCTCACCGAGGATGACGACGACGGCGACGTGAGCCCGTGTCCTCACGTTTCATAACTTTCTCTCTCTCTTTAGCTCCCCGTTTTTTGCTCACATATATTTTTTTCTCGGTGGTTCGGCGTTTTATAACCCTCAGCCGTGCTCCTCCGGAGGCCTGGCGAGCCCCTCCCAGCACCAGCACCAGCACACAGAAAGAGAAAGAGAAAGAGAGTTGTGCGTTGAATTAATTTGCGCTTCGTCGAAGGCCTTCCGTTCATTCGTTCATCGTATGCTACGTTACTCACTTGCTCCCTCAGCACTCTCCTGAATCTCTACCTCTTCCTCTTTTTTTTTTTTTTTTTGTACCTACTCTTTACTTTTTTAGTTTTTTCCTTTATATCTCAACTCCCCGCGCAGTACAGCTCGTAGCATATTGTGTTTCTATCTCACGTGCAACGCTCTCAACTCGGTACAGCGTATAGTACTGTGCTCTCTGCTCTCTACTCGGATCTTCTCTGCGTCTCGACCCCATACTCGTTAAGTATTCGTGAGCGCTCCGTGCTCTCTCGGTGTTTTTTTCCCTTCCGTTCCGTTCTGTTCTGTTCCCGGGTTTCACACACCCCGGCGACTCCAGTACACCGTACAGAACATACACTGATGCATATTATAACTATACCTAAAACTTCTGTCGACTCGCCTTTCCCTTTACCGCACGTATCGAATTTCGTTAATCCGCCTTTTTAAATATATTTTTCACGTACAAAATGACTTCTGGTGCTTCTCAATTTTTGTTCAATATTTTTTTTATTGATACATGCTTAATAAAACCAAAATCACCAACAAAAGCTCCCTGGTGCATGCACTAAATTTTAAATATATCCCCAAGAATTCTTTTTTTCATTTTTTTTCTTGCTGGAGCTACCTGAGGAATATTTTTTTTTTTTTTTTTTTTTTTTTTTTTTTTTTTTATTAATATTACAATAACATAATTTTTATTATTGACAATATTGTTGATTAATTCAACTTTTTTTTATCTGACACAACGGATGACTCTTCAATAGAACCAATTTCTCTGTTCGTAAAGTCTAAGGACCTTGCATAAAATTTAACATTTTTTATTAGAAATTTTAAAAATCATAACTGTACTCCTTGTAAAATGGAGTGGAAATCTTTTGAAAAATTATCTAAATAAGAAAACCAAAAATAAAGTTTTTGACTTGTTTGGTTTTTTTAGTTTATTCATTCAGACTTTCATGACAAAAAAAAAATCATTACATTTTACATTATTAAATTATCTATTAATAGTTCACAAGTCACGGCAGTCACATAGTGACTGCAAGGTTGCTAGTATTGTTTATTGAAAGTACTAAAAATGTAACAACACCAAAAAAAATAATGACAAAATTTGGCACTAGGTTTTTTTTGAATAGCCGTAGAGATTTAGTTTTAATTTTAGGAAGTTTTAATTTTCCCGTGTATCTACTTAGAAATATTATTATTATTATTATCCAGGATTTTGTAAAGGATATACATAAATTTGTGTTTTTATTGTGTTGTTATATCGGGTATTATAGGTAGGCAGCTAGGAAAATACATACATGTAGAGTAGGGTAGTTAGGTATTGTTGCGAGGGTGTTGACTAGTATTCAGTGCAAGTTGTCTGCATACACACCAGGTAACAACTATATATATATAACAGGAGGGTGTATGAGAGTAAAGCGCAAACACGCAGTGACTACTAGCACTCTGGAAGCATCGCGGATGAATAGATCCGGGCTAAGCCTCTATTATTAGCAGATGGTAGATTGTATCGATTTTTTCCCTTTTCCGCATAACACTGCGGGATATAACTGTATATATGTATTATATATGTATACCAGCCGAGAGCCGAGAGCCGAGAGCGCTTGTGTTCTTCGTTTGACCCTCTACATTCACTCTCTTGAACCGACCACCCACTCTCTTGCCATCGCCATCCATACACACCCTCGTGTCCCCCTTTCCGCAGTTTATGCCCCGATAAACGCATTCCCGCGCCAATTACCCGCCCTGACGGCGCCGTTTTAGGGCATTAATTGATTCTCAAACCTCTCACCCCTGCGATATATACCGCCACCCGTTAAGAAGAATTTTCTACGAATCTACGAGGTATAATATCGCATCGGAAAGTCAACTCAAGCGGGAATGGTTGTTAATAGCCGAATATAGAATACAGAATGTCTTAATCAGCGCGTTATCAAACCCATTATTTATTTTTATTTCTCTGGAATTTTATTGACCGATAAATTATCGGGGGATAAAAGTTATTGATATTTACTACCAATATATATGGAAATAATTATTTTATTTATTTTATATTTGAAATTACTTATAATTTTATTTTGTTTGATTATTAATTATCAATTAATAGATGTTGGAAATAGTATTTTTCTTTTATTAGATGTTAACATGTTGATTTCAAAATTGCCATTATTTTTAATTGGAAATATAGTTCTTGATTTTTTTAAGAATAGAGTCAAAATTTTAATGATTCATTTTTAAACGATCTTTAAAATTAAAAAAAAAAAAAAAAATTTTTTTTTGTCAATTATTTCCGTAAATCTGCTATAAAAAAATAACTAAAAATGTTAGATTTTAGATTTTTTATGCTAAAAAAAATCAGATGACTTTAAAACTAAATAATTATTATGAAATTTTACAAAAATCAAATGTTTAGAATTTATCTATAACTGGAAATAATATCAAAAATAATAATAAGCATAAATGCGCTATAGAAGAAGATAACGGTCGGTAGAATTCGTTGGTGACCCCGGCAGCTAAAATCCAACCCTCGAGATCGAGATTCCGTTGGCTCTAACGTTCCCGGCGCTTAAAGCTGGACCGCAGCATCTCTCCAACTGGATGGGGTGGTTTCCGGCAACCGGACTTATATAGTCCCGTGTAGTGTTCTCATCTAAACTCGAGCCACTACTGTGTATACTCACTATGTATACGCGGTGTGTGTCAGCCATACCGCCGGGACACGTTGCTTGTTGGCTGCTGGCTGGGAATGAAATCTACCGTAAGACCAGCGGGAGTTGTGAGTTTTCCCACATTAAATGTTTCATCAGACTCCACCATTTCCACTTTACCCATTGCGCCTTCACCCCTCCTCCTCCTTCTTGCTTTTATTATTTTTATCATTCTTACTTTATTTTTATATCTTTCATATCCGTCTGCATCCTATAAACTCGGCTTTACATACTCTAGACTCTAGACTGCTTTTGTTGTTGTTATTGCATTTTTAAATGCTGCTTTTCTCTTTCTTCGGCTCGACATATTCTCACAGACACAGACTATTTATTTTTACATCCTCTCCTTTTCATATCGGGCTACATTTAGAATATTTATCGATCAAAGGAGTACTGAAGGGTTGTACGCAGTTAAAAGGCCAAACTTAATGATTAACAAATAATAAATGACAAAAAATTTTTTTTTTCTACAATAATTCGCTGAAAATTAAAAAAAAACTGATTATTTAGGATTTATCCAACTTTTATGTTGAATAACTTTTGAATCATTAAATTTATCGAAAAATTATAAGATATCTTTTTTGTAGAACGTTCAATTTTACACAAAATACATATACAACATTTTCCTATCAGTTGCTTTTAGGACAAAATATAAAATTTCAAAGTTCAAAAATATTTTTTCTCAAATTATTTGAATGTAAAATAGAAAATTTTAACTTGTGACCTTTAATCATCAATATTAAAGGCTCTTATTTTGATAAGATCTTTATTATGGCATCATTTAATCAAAAATAATTTTTTTAAAGCACAAAATTAAACTAAAAAATAATTATTTTCAAAAATTCTATGTGAAGCCTCTTAAAATTCATCAAACACCCAGATCAAAAATAGATTTCTGGTAATTCTATCCGCATGACAAGTATGTGAGCATTATTAGACAACGTTGTATTCTATACACTAGAATCAAACATCTGAGAGTTTCCTCTAAGCTGAGAAAACGTCTCGGCCAATGAACTTTATATAAACTTAACGTTATACCTGAAGCAACCCAATTACCGTTTTATAACGAGGCGAAGAGAATTACTTGCACGTCGTTCGCGTCACCTATAACGACAAATCCTCCCCTTGAGTAATCTATAAGTCAACTTCTTCTTGCTGCTCAGTCGTCTTACTTTAGCTCTCGCTCTGGCCGAGCCCGCGGGTGGTGTTATTAACCGGCGTTGATGAAACTTGCTCGCAAGTATAAGGAACAAGCTGATGGAAAAGGCGACTAATCTTCCTCTGGATCCTAAAACCCTTAAAGTTGTTGTTGGTCTAAAGTTCTTCGATTTAACTCGAGACACCGGATTGGATCGGATAATTAATTATTGGCATAATCGCTGGTGATTCCGCGAGAGTTGCTTTTAGCAATAAAAAACGCATAAGATAAAATAACAACCAGGGCAGATCGTCAGCCCGATCCGGTGGAGATTTATCTAATAACTGTAATGGTGTAGTAGGGCGATCTGATAAACTGCAGGGCGAAGGGTAGTAGGTAGGCACCCAGTTGAGCAAAGTAGAGAAGAAGAGTAGAGTGTTTTAGCCTGAGGGTAAATTCACCCTCAGTCCCATCAAGAGAGCAGGTTATCGATTCCCAGTATACTCTTTAGTTATTTGCTAAGTTGATGATGCACTCCACCAATCTGTTTTTATTATTATATAGAAAGGTGGGTCCCTCAGATTTTTACGTGGGACCTGTGAATTTATTTTATGCTACCGTTTCAAATTTATACCACTTGCAGTCTTGGATGTCACTGAATTATTGTGTTCAATTCTTGATTGGTAGTAAATGTTTTTTTTGTTGATAATATTTCGAGCTTCACTCTAAAAGCTGCTTTTTAGACTTAAAATTAAATTCAAATTTAATTGAATTAATATTTTAATTTTTATAAAACTTTTTTTTAAATCTAAGGAATCTTTGAGTTACTTTTTATTTATTTATTCAGTATTAAATATTTACATACTTTACTCAATTTAATTAAATAATTTCACAAATTTAAAATCTTTAATTAAACTAAAAAATTCCAATAAACTTCAACAGCAATTATTCTTGAAGTAATGAAAAACTTCACCAATAAAGCAAATATGAAATTGACCTCAACAAAGTTGTGAAATCCCACATGAATTCAGGAGTACAGTATGTAATTTAAAAAAAAAAAAAAAAAAAAAAACGGATCCAATAAAAGAAAAGCAATAAAAATTTCAGCACAAGTCTCGCCCGTGAATTCAAAATTCAATCTCAAAAATTCGATTGTTGTTTCAACAAATTACATGGTCACAGAAAATCGGTTTCCTTTAAATTAAACTTTTTTAATAAATAAATCATGGAATTTCTGAGACAAGAGTTGAGAAAAAAATTCTAGCGGTATGATATAGGGATAGTCTGACGTATGAATAAAATGAATATTTTTTGTCGTGGCTTCTTGCCCTGTAATTAACAGGTTCGGTTGTTTAGCTCCCTTGTATGGTCAAGAGGTTATAATGTATGTCTATATTATAGATAATATATCTACACCGGAGAATATGGAGACGTATGTGTGGATGTTATCGATCAGATCAGAAATACCTGGAGCTGGAAGCCACGAGCGGACTGCATGTGCATTATACATGGACGTAATTGCGTAGCCGCATGTATCCCCGTAGTATATGTGCATGAGAGAATAACAGGTCTGGTCGGGGTGAGGGTGAGGGCGAAGGGCGATGGGTGTGGAATTGCATGGCAACGCCAAAACCTACTCTCTGGCGTTCGCTGTGTAATCCTGTTAGAGACTTGAATCACCGAAAGCACATTGGGCGAGCTAGTTTTCCCCTAACTGTTCTAATTAATATAAGGCTTTCCTCCTGTTAGGTACCATACCCAATCGTTTCGCCTCCTCTTTGTTGTCCCATGCTTTGGCATTGTCAGCTCAACTCCCTGTGTGCGTTTGATTGTGTCCCGATCTCGGTTCTAATGCCAATCCCGATCCCGGGATCAAATCCTGGCTCGGCTCTTCAAATAGATATGCGATCACGGAAAAAAAAAAAAAATCCTACGATCCGATCGTCATCTCCGATTGTGTTTTTGGGTGTTTGATTTTCGGCGAGTAATAAAAGAGAAGCGAAGGGAACGACCCGGGGTTAAGGCTTAATGGTGTGCCCTAAAGAGAAGGGTGGCTGGTAATACACCTGCTAAAGAACTCGATTGTAATCGCTTGTTATTTTTTATTCTTGATCGACGCATTTGATGGTTTGGAAATCGGTCAGAGATTTTTTACTGTAATTTTTTGTCATTTTAAATTTGAAGTTTTATATCTATTGAACAATTAGTCATTAAAATTTAATTCTAAAACATTTTTATCTTTACCTTGTATGAAATTCAGCAGATACACAGAAAAAAAAAATTCTTGAACCAAGAAAATTGTAAGGAAGACTAAAGTTATTTTGGAGAAAGAAGAAATTTTCTTGGCTTAAAAAAATTTAACTTCGTTCAAAAAATTTTAACTTCATTCAAGAAATTTTCAGTCTTCCTTCAGATTTTCTTGATTCAAGAAAATTTACGCTTGACTCAAGACTTTTTTTTTTTCTGTGTACTTTTCAATTTTTTAATTTTTTAAACAAATAATTTATTAAAAAAATTTTCGAACAGTTTTTTCAAAATTTCTACAGGTGCAAATTTTAGAAATATTTTTCTACAATAAATAATTGATTAAAAAATTTTTTAACTATCAATTTCGTCAGGATTAATTTAGTTAAAATAACTTTGACTTCCCCGAGAATTTTCACTTCAATATCATAATTATCATTGTAGGATACCGCGTGAAACCGTGATGGATGTGTTTATGTGATTAAACGTTATAACACTCGTGATATCTCAATTTTCGATGACATTGTATTTTATTTGTGAGGATGGGGATGGATATAAATACATTGGATCTGTACATATGTATACACATATATAGAACTTCCTGAATAACACAGCCAATAATGCATTGGGATGTGTCGGCTGGTGGGCTTGCATTGCTGATTCCAGCGTCGAAACGCCCGTAATTACATCTTCATTAAAATGATGGTCGAGCGTGTGCTGCCGCGATGGAACATGCTACGCGGTATTTCGTCCCAGTAGTCCCGAGTACCAGTACCAGTAGGACCACCAATGCGTCGTCCTATCCAGTACAACCAATGCGAGCCAGACTGCAGACTGTCGACGGTACTAAAATACACATACTTGCACTCTGGACTGTTTAAGTATATATTTATACACGTATGCTGGTTCTATCTCTGCTCTACTCTGCTATTTGTGAGGATGCTTGTTGTCCCAGTACAAGTGTTGGTTCCAGCTCCATGTTTTAACTCACCCTTCAACTATATCATGGTTGATACCCTGCGACGAATTAATATTTGTCGCTATTACTATATATTAGATGATAGATCCTATTGGGAATCATCAGTAAAATTATCCATTAGAAAAATTATAGTTCGAACAATTAAAACTAAAAACCTTGCAGTCACTATGTGACTGCCGTGACTTGTGAACTACAAATAAATAAAATTTTGCTTGATTAAATAATTATTTTTAACAAAAAAATTTATTTATTTTGTAAAAATTACGTTGAAAGATTCTGTTGCAAAAATACTGATTAATCTATTAAAAAACAATTTAATAACAATAAAATAAAACCACTTTCATTATTCACTTATAAAATCAATAAAATTTCGATAATCCAAAAAGTTTATTAATATATAAAAGCATCGGACGGCAATGGCTCAAATAGAAGCTGTCAACCTGTAAAAATAATTTCAATCATTCCATAAAATCAATTACCAGTATACTGAATTTAAACTTACGCCACCTATACCCCTTACCAGGCAGTATATTTATCCAGCAAAAGGGTGAGGGTGTATATGGAAAAACAAAATACCGAGTGGGAATGGAATGTGTTATGAAGAGGCACAAGTGACAGTCACTAATGGCGATGAAAAATCCCAGTGCACTCTGGGAAAATGAGAGACGGGTGTTTTTTATACGCCTGTTTTTCTTTTATTTTTGTTATTATTTCACAGCAGAGTCAGAGTATTTTTAATTTTTCGTCTACTCTCAACGCAGAAAAGGAAAACCTAGACTGCAACACGCAGCTCGGTTTAATGGGTCTTTATGGTAAATGATCATCACCCACGCAACTGTGCCCTGCCCAAATAATTCCGGAAGCGGCGTACCGTATCTCCAGCTGCGACTGAAATTTTCGCTTTGTGCTCTGTATCTGTATCTGGCTAGGTGTAGAGTAAAAGGCAAAGAGAGAGAGAGAGAGAGAGAGAGAAAGAGATAAAGAAACAGAGATATATATATATATATATATATATATATATATATATATATATATATATATATATATATATATATATACGTAGAAGGGAACGAATATACATGATACTCTGAGAGTTTAATGGTTTCACCGTACGTCAAAGTCATCTCGGGCTCGGGTCTCGGACCAAGTTAAGGAACTCCAGCGAGAGCCCATTACAGGCTTTATTTCATTATAGACCGGCTGATCGAGTTGCTTACACAATCTGGACTCTCATCTTCTCTCCACGTACTTTGGCGTAGATGTATAGATATATAAATATATATCGAGGCTGTACACACTCCGACACCTTTTTCCGAGCCGTCTGGAGATCAAAATCAAATAAATGCAAGGTCTGAGCGCAAGAAAGAGAAAGAGAAAGAGGAAAAAGGAAAAAATAGATTTCCTATGATAGGAATAAAAATGTCCCGGTACGTACGATGAATAAGAAAGTTTAAGTCGGGCACAAAAGCGAGTTGAGCGAGAGACTGGTGTGCTGCCGAACAGAACCCAGAGAAAAGTGCCTGAAGATTGATAATCCAAAAAGACTAAGTGGAGAGAAAATGTCATTTTGCTGGAGCCGAGAAGACAAGACCGTGAGACCGAAAGACCGAGTAAAAGAAACGACAGGAGTGTACTGCGAGGATATCGAAATAGAATTAAGTGAGCGCGACTACCTTCACTGGAGCTCCTCCACCAGTAATGCAATTGCTCGCTGTATCTTCGTATTCCTCTCCGCTAGTTTTCCGGTCTTCAAACGGGCCAAGGTACTCCTCCTCTCCAGTTATTCTCAACAGAGCTTGATATCTCTATATCTGGTTACTTACCACTCAGTTCTGCTTCCACTCAGCTTCAAGTCCATTTACCGGCAAACTGGAGGACTCCAAACTCTAAGAACTGTCCTTAATTTTCCGGTAATTCGCAGAATATTATTCAGAATTCAGAGATAGGCGTGTCTTAGCTTAACTGGAATCTGGAACTCGATATCAGTTTTTTTATTTTTTTTTTTGACAATGTACTGTTAAAAATCAAGAGTAAATTTTAACTTCTATCACTCGGAGTAAAGAAATGAAAAACACAGTGAATCCAGATTTTTTTTTGATTTTAATTTTTATGACTTCTTAACAATTAAATTATTATTAATATTAATTAAAAAGCACAAAATTCATTCCGCAAATTTTTTCCAATAATACTGTCAAAAATTTCTAATTTATCTCCATAATTATTCTCCAATAAAAAAACGCCTAATATTATCAAAAAAAAAAAAAAAAGAAAAAAAAGCAAAGTATCGATCACTGATTAGCAGTAGCGAGTGGAAGTCCGCTCTCTGCCCTTCCTATAACTCATCAGTTCACTTTTATTATTCCTCTTTCTCTTTCCTTTATTCTCTTTTTAAAATTTTTTTTAATTTTATAAATTTTTCATTTTTCCCTCCGGTTCATCCCTCCGATGCAGCTGTCCCATTCTAAAACAGGGGATGCACTTTCTCCCGACCAGTCTCTCATCTCTCAGTCCCAGCAAGTTTCACACACTCGGGGTTGATGTTGGCTCTCATCCAGAGACGGGTTGGAATTCTATCTCTCAACCAGGACCCACTATCTGGGTTGTTCTCTCCTCTTTTCCGTCCATTTGCGTCTCTGCTCCCGACGCCACCCTCACCCTCACTTCTCTTGACTACGGACCATCGCGAGCAAGTTTTACATACCACGGACTGATAGCTCCTCCCCCAAGGCAACCTAACCAGCAACCAGGAACCGGCGATATGTCTCTGCTCAGCTCAGCCACGGCATCTACCAGGTTATGCGCTCGTTCTCTCCGATATCTCATGCATTTTGTACCGTCATTCTTTACAGTATTTTCCTCCCCTTCGTTTACCTGCTGGAGATTATTTGACACTGCAGATATTTTTTATTCTTTATTCTCACTCTTATACTTTCGTCCTTTATTATTTTTTTTTTTTATTTCTGCTACGTTTTCCGGGAAATGTTTCGCCTCTTTATTTTATTTTTATTTTTATTCTTCCCTAGCTTTCCGCATTTTTCGTTTCGCTTTCATTATTTATAGACTGGCCCTAGCGGGAGAGAACCAGAGATTAAATTTTTACAATTGCTGCTGCTCTAACTCCCGAGTAGTACTAGTGTGAGTCGGAGTATGTGTTGGCTAGATAGGAAATAAATAAAAAGATCAATGGTGATAGGTGAGTTGTGTGCCATCGCAACAGGTTAAAGCTCCTCGAGAGGCGAAGAGGTGGGATTGGATGGGATGGGATGGTATAGGAGTAAAGCGTCCTCGCGGGTAGTGAAGGGCTTGTAATTCGTAGGTGAAAGAAAAAAGATGAATTAACGTCTTGTGGATTCTTATTCTTTCAGTGTAATGGTACATAATAGTATAGTACTCTGTACTCTGTACTCTGTACTGACTGCTCAGCTCAGCTTCCATTACTCGCGCTCGGGTGCTCTTTCCTCACAGCTCCTAGTCTAAGCTCCTCTTTTATCCTCAACTTCTCGTTTGCTCTTTTCACCGCCAAAGTATTTATGCATCCGCGGCCCGCTGAGTTTACTCGTCGACGTTAAACTGGAGTTAATTACGAGCGACCGTCGGGGGTTGAGTATTTCCACAAGAGCTAAATGTCAGTAGACGCTGAGAGCTGAGAGTTGTACATGCAACCATAAAATATCAAGTTACAAGACGAAGCTCTCCTTCTTATTCGCTCCTTCCTTTTATATGCTGAGGTACTATATATGATCCATCTTCCCCTCTCGCGTGTTTTATTTCTTACACCACCACATAAGTATCGTACTTTATACCCCGTCAGTTCTTCGAGTATTCAACATTTTAGATGATGTAGTATTACTTGCAAGCTTTCGATAATTAAACGCTCGGTAATTAATTGTTATCCGTGCCCGCTGAGAGAACAAGTGCTATTGACGATTCACCGCGTTGCTCTATTTTATGTTGCATGCCTCCCCTCCTGATCAATGGAAGGGAAAACTCGTCGATAATAACTTGGTTGTGAGAAATTAATTGCTTTTTTTTTGCATTTCTAAGAAAATTTTGTTTGGTTTTATATTAAATTATCGATAGTGTTGAAAGTATTTTTTAACAACAAATTATAATTATTTACTGTGAAAAAAATTTTTTTATGAGGCTTAATATCCATTTCTTATTTTTTAAAGATCCTGATATAGCTTGATATCAAAATTGGAACACTGATAAAAGAATTAATTAGATTAAAAACTAAAAACTTTAATTTAAGAATATTATTTTACAGTTTTATCATCTTGGATCAAGTAAAATTTAATCAAGCCAAGAATAAGTTCGAAGTTTAATCATTTTTCTGCTTGATTCAAGAAGATTAAACTTTTCAAAATGATATTCATGGATCAAGATTTTTTTCTCTTGAATCAAGTTAATTTTTTGTTAGTGTAGATTGATTTCAGATATTACTAACTATTTTAAATTTTAATTAAACAAGATAATCGGCATACACATTTTCATAAAATTAAAATAAAAAATTATGTTTGAAATTTATTTAACCTCATATGGGCTTGACATAGAAATCAGGCATCTAAAAAGATTTTTTCAAGGGTAAAAATAAAAAGATGTAATTACATTAGTATAAAATTTGAAGACCAGCAAAGCTATTGTCGTTGAATAAATCGATTCCCCTAGTGTTCCATCTTTAATAAATCGGCGTAAAAATAGGGGTAAGAAAAGAATAAAGGAAAAGGATAATAATAATAAAATGTGTACTGTTAGGGTTTACGGTTTAGGGTTGAGAGTATGAGTATGTGAGTGTGTGGATGTGTGGTGAGCATCTAAGAGTAAACATCCTTAACGAAACGTCACGCAAGACGTTAAGTACCAGGAACCGGGTTCGACGGTTGCATGGAGGCGAGAATACAGAATATATATGGGGATGAGCCCACTTACTAATAAGTTAACGGGATTTCCTCGGTCCGGAAAATACACACAGGGTCGTCCCAGGAGAGTTTCGATTTGCCGAGAGAGTTTCAGATAGGACGGGTGGAAGTGAGATGAAGGCAATGGAAAACACACAACGTTGAACTGAGTCGGCTACAAACACACATACACACAAATTCATATATACAGAGTAGAGTTGGCGTAACGCGGCGGCAACAATTCCCACCCTACATGCCCACGCAATTCCAACTCTGGCTGTCGACCCTCGTACTCGGTTCTATACTCGACTCAGAACTGCAGGTTTCCGACGGCGTTCACTGCTTCCAACGTCGCTCAAATCCAATCCCGGGAATAAAAGCTTGAGTCGAAATTATCGGAGAGCAAGAGGGCGAGAACTGAACCAGAGCAGGAGGCTTCGTTCGAGCAACCACCGTTCCTGAAAAAAATAAAAAGGGGATACCAGAATAAATACGAAAAAAGAAAAAAAGAAAAAAAGGGATGAGAACAAGTACACATACACGGATCTATAGATTTTGCTCCTCGGGTTATAAGTATAGATATCGAACGACGTGCTGGTGCTGGTGGTACGTCCGATATAATCGGAAGGGTCGATCGGAACCGCTATCTCCCCCTTACTCAGCTCCAGGGCCAATTTCCGGCGGCCCGCATGTCCAACCCCAGACCCAGAAACGTGAGAAGCTTTCGAGGTTCTGCCGAATAATTATAGCGGATACTACGGTTAATTGTCTTTGTCTTTGTGGACCAACCAGCGTCTCTAAATGCTCTAGCCGACTACTGGATTTCGGAGGAGTAAAAATTTAATTTATTGTTATTAGGTATTTAGGGAGTGAATTTCAAATTGAAGAAAAAAAAAAATTTATTATTTATTATTTGATGTTAATAAATGATTTTTTGACATTAGATGATTCAGTAAATTTATATTATCAAGAGAATAAGAAAAATTTCATGTCCAGGATAGTCATATGATAAAATCGGATTTTTTTTAGTGAAATTTAGTGTCATTGTGAAGGTCTTGTGACTGCAAGGTTGCTAGTATTTATTAATAGCTTATGAATAATTTATCAACTGTAAATAAATATTCATTTATTTAGATAGTACAGATTTCTGTCAACTATAAGAAAATATTTATTCGGGTCCTTGATTAAAAATTGAGTATACAAAATAAAAAAAAATTTTTAAAGAGTTTGATCCTGATAAATCAAACAGAAATGTTTTTGAACTTTGAAATTTTCGAGAATGCGTATACCAGCAAATTGCATTTTCATTAATTAATATGAAACCTTTCATTGGATGTCGTTCGAGATTGACACAAGTTAACGGGTTTTGGACTTTTGACTCTCGTCTCTCAACTCTCGGTTCTGGGCTTAGTTATATTATTGGATGGTTGCGTGATTCAACCGCTGCCAAGTCGACGACTATTACCGAAACCCATCACAGGAGTTCGGAATTCTACGGGTTTCCAGTAAAACGAGCGACCCATTATTATAAGCATGTGCACTACAGAACCTTGTTATTGGTATACACACATAGATATAAGTACGTGCGGTTAAAACGATAATGTGGGTACGGTGTATATAGAGTATTGAGTATAGAGTCAGCGAGAATGGGAGGTGGGACGAGTTGCGTTCGAAACGAAAAGCCACGACGGTTCATCGACTCTTGTAATTATAATTCCCGCTTTGGCTCGTTAGTCGAGTTCGCATACGATTCACCGAACGAGTGCAGCAGTCAAGCAACCTCCATTTTTTTCTTACTTTTATCCGCCGGATAAATTCTGATTAAAATTATCAATAATAACAACAACAAATGGTTGTTAAAGATGGTCAGAAAATTTCCATCAATAATAACGAAACAATTCCAGTAGCTGGTGATTAATTAGCGAGTGATTAATTAAAAAATCAGGATGGGCTTACACGTGTATCACGTATCGTGTGGCGCGTATCATGTATCATGTATCATGTATAATATATGTAGATATCTACGATGAGAAACTTTTAGAATAGTGTAATTTAAAAATAGGAGAAGCTCGAAGTAGAATGGCGATAAGTTTGTTTGTATGTATGAGAAGCGTAATGGTGATAAGAAAAAAGAAAAACAAATATTTGGGCGTAGCGGGTTATTTTCCCTCGGCGCTTGACACGCCTGAGCAGGAAGTACACCAGAGAACGTGATGCAGGGCTGCTTGAGGATGGGGTGGAAAAGGAAGATAGGATGTACATATATAAGTATATAGGTATAACATTATATGGAGAAGAGCTGTAAGAGCGAGTGGATATCTCAGAAGTAGATCGAAGGGCGGAAGTGTCGAAGCAGGGAAACTTTCAGACGGTCGATGGTGGAAACGTGTGGGACGGTGTCAAGCATCTCTAATGACAACGACGAGGCTAAGGCTATGATGCTTCCATCATCGCCATTGTCATCGATCGTCCTCGTCGATTCTTTGGTTGCTTTTATTCCAAATACTCCAACTCCAACTCCAACTCTTGTTCAAGGAGGACTTTATATCTTTATTCGGGGATAAAGTTAATATTGATTTTTCCGGGTTATGTTTTCGGGTCTTGTGGTCAGAGGTCTACTTTTAGTTCCCAGATAGGACACTCGGTATCCGGCCGATCAATCGGTAATTCGGATCATCAGACTTTTTGCAGGTCGCACTATTCAGAAATTTTTTTTTTTGAGGGTCGTTGCGATAAGAAATTGGAACGGCTAAAAATAAAGTGTCTATTGAATTTCGGCTGAGTTTTATTATAAATCAAGTATATGGTGTGAGTCAAATTTTTTTCTTAATTTCAAGGAATAAAATTTTTATTTTTAATCTTTAAAAAAATTATCCTTTTCATAATAGTTTATTTATAAAAAAAATTTTTAAATATTAGTTAGAAATCTGCTAACTTTAATCACGTAAAAATTTACTCATCACACAATTTTTTTTATTCTTATAATTATATAGATGACACTCGAATCTGTAATCAACAGGTCTTTTCTATATTATTGAAAAAAATCAATTAATATCGAAAAAAAAACATTAATTTTAAGTTAGTGCTGAAATATCTGCAAATTGTATTATCAATGATTAATGTAAAGTTAGAATAATCCACCAGCAAAAGTCGAGTCGATATCAAAGAGTACATAGAGTACAGTGGGTTTGATAATAATTTAGTATTTGGTATTAAAGCGATTTGTTACATCATACGTCAAATAGTCAATATAGACTCACGCCTGTTTTAATTTGCCAGCAGAGGGTAGAGGGTAGAGGGTAGTGGGTAGAGGATGAGGGCGAGGGTGGAGTCCGGTCGTGCGAGTGAAATTAAACTTAATCGCTCGAATTAGTGTCGGTGAACCGTTGTGGGTGACAGGAAAGGGCAGAACAATCGAATAGGCATTGTAGTAGAAGCTGTCGCTGAGCCCAAAGGCATAATGCGCATCCATACATCCAGTATATCCGTCAGAGATACATCCATACATTCATGCATCCGTACATATACATACAACACAATACTCAATACATAATACATAATACGTGATTCATACAATAGATGTATAGACGTACAGACGTACCTACTAGAGCTAATGCCCGGGCACGTCATCGGGTATATCAGTAGCTCGTGTCGAGGGGGCGCGAGAACTTGCACTGTCCTACTATCCGTTGCAAACGCTATCCAGCAGCGGGCTATTCGCGAATCCGAGTGTTTAGCATTTAGGAGAGCCCCCATGGAACATTCAGCACACATGTATGGATCTATATTGCCGTTCTTTGGTATTGTGTGTCAGTATGGGGGACGTAGAACGTGAACAGGCCGTTCAAGGGTTGCCCGGAGATATGTACATGCACCGCAGCATGGCTCTATCTGGCGCAGTAGTCACGTCGCAATGCCATACTAATGTGAGGGTAGGGTAGCTGGCGGTGATGACGGTAGTTGATGTTCCCTTTATAGATATAGATGTGATATATATGTGATATGATGGTGGTTGTACTGCTTGGCTCGATAGGAGTCGAGGACTCGTCTTCCCCTGGGGCTTACAGCTGTCGTATATCCGACACCTTCTATTCTCCCTTTCGTTTTATTCGATAAAAAAAAAAAACCTACGCTCATTCAATCGTATTCTAACGCGCATTAATCACATTACCGCGATGCGTTCGAGTACGAATTATTTGCGGTTTGTTCTTCCATTCCGGTTAATCTTATTCGTTTTGCCTTACTTTTACTGTTATTGTTATCGTTATTGTTATTATTCTTCAGCTCATACTGCTCTGCTTCCACCTTCTCTTCATACTTCTTCGATTTTTATTTTTGCCATGGAGATAGATTTATTTGCGTATTCACGGTTGTATAACATAATAATTAGCTGTACATTGTCAAAAGTATCAACTATTAAAATCGTTATTTTAGTCCCTAAATTTAGAAAAAAAAATATTATATTAAATAATATTTTACGTTTTATTAATAACAATAAAAATGAAATTTTTTAATTTTTTATTTAAATCAATACTCTGTCTAAAAGATAAAAAAATAACAAAAAATTGACAAGGGCTTTTATTGTTAAAAATTTAATTTTTTCCAAAAAAAAAGTATCTTATATTTTTTTCGTATTTTCAATGTTTCACCTAAAATGATAAAAATAAGAATAATAAAACTTTAAAAACGCAAGATATTATTTTTGTATTTTTGTTCAAGTGTAGTGACATAAAATACTGAATATTCGAAATAAAAAAATTTATTCAGCATAAGCAAAGCGACATATTTGTAAAAATTTATATATACTATCGATTGATATTATTTAGATGTCATTGTACTATATATTTATGCCGACGTCGAACGCAAAGTCGTAGATTTAACTTGATGAATTATGGATGAAGTTCGGTGATTAAAAAAACATGAGTTAGTTATTTAGTTGGTTGAAGTAGGGACACTCGGTACATCGCAATGAGAAACAGAGTCACTAAGTCGGCGGCTAATGAGTTTAAGACGAGCCAGAAATGATTACAATGTTCGTGGTATATATAACTGTATATAAATGTGTGTGCTGATGTTGTTTGCCCATTGAATTTTTACGGAGCAATTAATTTGTAATCATTTGGCAACGGTAGTTGTTATTTGTTATTATTATTAGTCTTGAGTTTCAGATGACGATAATGACTCGTGTTTATACCGGGACATTAGAGGGGACAGCTAGGTATACACTTATTAATTAAAAACCGAGAACAGTAGCGCCTGAAATCGTGAATGCCGCGTGATAATTATCGAAGTAAGCAACCGCATTAATTTTTCTTACGAGCAAAGCCACCAGGAACGTCCCTCACGTTTCAGGAAATAAATAACCGTAATAGCCGTGCGGCGAATAGAAAATTGCGCATCCCCCGTGAGGTAGTTTACGAGCTTCGATTATTCGATGACGAGACACAGCGCAAACGCGGCTCAGGCTCCTCAAATAATAAAACCAAAAATTATATTATACTGCGAATTTTACAAAACGAAACAAGTATTGCTTGGAGCAAGCTGTCCATTAAATTTTACCGCTTCTTCTTACGAGTTATGAGTTACAAGCACCCTTGAACTTGTAACTTTGCTGTAATTATTAACTTTTATTCTGTTTGCTAATTGCCTTATTTGTATACTGATAGGAGAGTTTAATTATTATTAACAAATTTATTTATTTATTTGGAAACAAATTAAAAAATTCTCCAACTATAAGAAATTATTTTTCAATTTTTTAATAATAGTTTTACAATGAAAAATACTATTTTAATAAAATAAAAATTAATTATTTAATAAAACTTGCATATAAAGTCTTTAAATATAATTTCTGCTCTCTGTTTTTTATTCTAGACTCCAAATAAATATTTATAAACAGTTAAAAATATTTATTAGCTGTTCTGAACTTTCTAAAATTAAAAAAAAAAAAATTTAATAATTAATAAATCTCATTGACTATAAAAAAAATCCTCCTATCAGTGTGTATCAATAAAAGTCAAAAAAAGTTTAATAAACCCCTCTATGTCTTTCTAAAAAATTAAAAATTCCCCGACAAAAGTTAAAAAGGTCTGGAGATCTTTAGCTAGATTTTAGCTCGCGATAAAGAGACGAAGAAGCCGGATCCAGCATCAGCCGTCAGTACGAAAATACGCGCAATTGAACTTTTCAACCCCTGAAACGTTGTGGTGAGTACTTTCATCCCCCTCGGCCTCTGTCTCTGTCTTGGTCGGGCTGGGAGTCTAGAGCAGCAGTGGCAGCAAAACTCTCTCGGCGTCGCGCGTTCCATTTACCACGTCTCTGTGCTCCGGTGCTCGCAAACTCCTCCACTAACGTTCAATCCCACTCCACAGCATCCAGCATCCACCCTCTGGCACTGCCGGGTCCTTGGCTCTTTTGTCACAGCCACCTTTGTTCAAGCTGTCCCACTCTATTTCCCACCTCCTTCAACATTCTTTCTCTCCCGGCAACTTCTACTTCTTTTCCTCTACTTTCCACTGCAACTACTTCATCCCACTATTATAATTCCCCATACTAATACTAATAATACTGATACCAACTGCTCATATTCTGTCTGTACATATACATACACTTACACATGCATCAAAGAACCAGTACATCTTCACTTGATCATTTTGCTTGAACATATTCACACTCGACTCCCAGATTGATATCTTGTTTTTGCATAAATTTCAATCCTCATTTGTGATTCAGTGTCTGCGGACTATTTCGCAGTTCATGAATAGAGCTGAATTTTCTCACTGCATGTATCTCTTCATACTGGGGAAATGGCCGACGACGTTTTGGTACACTGATAGGAGAGCTTTTTTGATATAAGGAAATTTTTTTTGGAGAAAAGCTACCTTTTGTTTCGGATAAATGATAAAGTGATTTTTTGATTATTTTTTTGAAGAAGCTTTTAATTGATTAATTTTTAATAAAATGATAGGTTAACAAAAAAATATTCTCGATGAAAACTTAAATCTTAGATTGTCTAAATTGTCTAAAAATTTAAGACTGATCTTATCAGCCATTTTTGAGAAATATTATTAACTGATTTCGAAAAAACACACGACTTTCTTGCTCCAAAAAATTTTAAGAAAGATTTAAAAAATGAAATAATCAAATTGTTATAACAATAAAATTTTAAATAGAACAATTTTCTTGGATCAATAATTTTTTTCGTGTATGGATATAACTAACAATAATAATAATAAAAAAAATAAGACAATAACTACATTGTAGAAAATAGTTGAGTGGTCTGGGATAAAAAAAATTGTTCCGGATCAGTAAAGCTATATCTGGGAGAAAAAATCGAGAATAGAAAAAAATATTAGGAACAGAACGATGTAGAAAAATAAATAATATATAAAAATAAAAATAAAAGCTGAGAGAAAAGAAAAAGACATTTACACCCACGTATCGAGAGCCGAGAGATAGATGACATACGTTTTGTGGATAGAGTCTTTCACCCGAGAGGTCAAATCTGACAGCGCTTTCTCACGCGATGACCACTCTGGCACAACTTCAACATTTACCCTATCCCATCTTCCATCTTCCATCTTCCATCCGTCGGCAGATCAAACCAGAATTAAACGAATGGCCACCCCTTTCTCTCTCGATCCACAGATCAGCTCTCAACCCCACGATTCATCCAACTCTCGCGGGACCTTTGCTTGACCGTTGTCCAGTTCTCAGCTACTACTACTACTACTACTACTTCCACTACTACTTCCACTACTACAACCACTTCCACTGCTATTTCTCCTTTATACTTTATAGCACAGCATCCACAGCTTTTCCTGCCTTCAATTTATTCGCCAGCAATCTCTTCCTTGTTGCGGCCCGTGAGAATTTGGAAGATCTAAAACTGGTCCATCGCGAATTATCGGAGGGGATGTTACCGGGAGGGAATCGCTTAGTCCAGTCAGTCTCAGTTATTTCGTCAACGATTACACAAATACTGTCGCTTTTTATTTTATTTTGTTTAGTTTTACTGTTTTTTGTGTTTTTAGTGTTTTTTTAATTACAATCTTTGTCTTCCCGCGACATTGTTGTTCGTCGCGGGGATAGAAAGATTTTTTTCTTTTTCAGGACTTGTGTTTTTGTTATTTGAGCCCAGAGAAATTAATCTGTTGACTTTCAAAATTTATACATTGTTTCTCGAGTAAAAATAATGAACTTGCATTTTTAATTTTAATTAAAAATCAATCTTCATATTTAATCAAGGTTAAATTTTTTATTAATCAAATAAAGTTATCTTGAGCTTAGTGTTGGTGCAAGTTCAAAATTTCGACTCGGGTTCTTTGCTAAAAAAAATAAGTTTGTTAAAATTTCTCTGGGATTAAATAATAACACCCGGTAATTACTCTTACTAACACTTTGTCGCTGTTTGCCAAGATATTTTCAGGTATTTCAAAGATAATAAGTGTTGAATTAGTTAATACCCTGTAATCTCCGTTATGTACCTGTGTTGATGAAGGGTTTAAAGTAGACTTTTTAATTCTGTATTAGTATAGTGTACAGTATAGTAGTCAGTTAATATTTTCCAGTGAACTCTATTCCCTCGGATATATAGAATAAGAAATAACAAAACTAAAACTATTCCTACGCTCTACTCACTTTAGTTCTCTATCGTTATTTTTTTGGGCTTTGCTCGTTTCGAGGGCAATTTACCGCATGAACAAAATTCCCAACACCGCATGATCCTCTGGCAGGTCAACCGCAGAGTCAACTGCCAGGCGAAAGGTCGGGTTATTTTTGTAAATAAAATAAAAGCTAGGCTCTGTATTACACTCTGCTCTGTAGTTTTCTTGGTGTTAGGTGGTGGTAAACGACTAAGTTTTCAGTACAACTTGTATTTTGTAAGAGTAAATATAATATAAATAAAAGTTAGGAACTATAGTTGAAAGGTAAATTCCCATTTTGGAGCTCGCGATGTTTTACTCTTTTGATGTTTTATTTACCGCTGCCTAGAAAGCCCACTTTTAGCCTCGTTGACCTCTCTCAAAATTATGAGTTCTTGGAGGTATTACTGTCCACTTTTACTTCCGATTATGTTCTCAAACTTTTTATAAATAAAATTTTTAGACTTTATTTTATTAAATCAAAGTTTTTAGTTTTTATAAAAAAAAAAAAAAAAAATTAATTATAATAATATTTTATACATTTTAATAATGTATTATTATTATAATTATTTTTAACCGAGTATTAAAGATACGAAAAAAAGATAGGATATTTTTTTTCTGGGAAATTAAATTCTTAATTAAAAAAGCCCTTATTAATTTTTTTCTATCTTTGATCTCTTAGACAGAATAATGTTTAAAAAAAAAAAAATAAATGAAAAATCTCAATTAGTTTCAAAGACTAATTATACGATAAAATTTTATTTTCAAATCTAACTTATCAAAAAAATTTCACGGATCTGCGGATAACCATTTTTCGATTCCCAACCACCATTAAAGGAGTCTCAGGAATCAAACGAGTCTTTCGCTTATCTTTTATCCCCATAACTGGCTGATCCTGATCATTTTCAGTACATTATATATCTGCGAGCTTATTTTACTCTGTACTTATATTCGGTTAATTTGGAGTGTAAGCGCAGCGTGTTAGTGACACGGATACGTGACAACGACACTTTGGACTTAGACTTAGAGTTTATTCCCACACCCACACCGATAAAACAGTCTATCACACATGGGGCGTCAGCCAACCACACCATAAAGTGTCTGTCTCAGTATCTGCGAGTGTTTCAGGTTTTATAAGCCAGCCCGAGCCAACTTCTCACTCCCCACTGTTAACTTGAGCTGTGAGTGTGTTGTGTGGGTGTAGTGGCGCTATCGTGACGACTTAAACTCCCTACATACTCCATCTATGTACTCTATACTATATATACTATCTTCTATCCCTTATTCGAATCCCCAGCGACGTCTTAGACTAAGAACAAAGTTATAAAAGCGGTAAAAGAGGTAGCGAACAAACTCTTGCTGTGCTGGTGTTTGCTGTCGTGGGTGTACTGCAAGTTTGCGGGCAATGGAATCCAGAGAAGGAAGGAAGAAATGTAAAAGAGGATGAGTCTTTGTAACTTAAGCTGAGGAGTGAGATAAAGAAAACACAAGGCGGGTGGGTCAGTGTGGAGACATAACACGTGAATGCGCCGTGTCGTGTTCCAGTTGGAAAACTACGTCAAGGAGTGAAGGAGTCTACATATACACACACCAAGTCAGACAGAGAAGAGAAGAGGAGACACCAACACACTTGGAAGACTCTGATGGTTCTGGTTCTAAGAAAGCCAAGAAGCTTTAATCCGTAGAGTGTTGGCGGTAGTCCAGACACAGCTCTAGAGGAGCGTGGTGAAACCCGCCTGCTCATGGATCCCCTCGATGTCCTATCCCGGTGATTGGTGAGGAGAATGTAATTAGTGTCTTTGCCTCTACTCGAGTACAGAATAGAGTAGAGACTGCTACTGCTACTGCGGCTGGTTTTCTTGCTCCCTTTGGCTTCTCTGAGCTACTAAGCCGCTACATACACACCACTACATTATATACATGATTACTCGATACACTATCGCTGGTTACTGCTCGGCTATACTGGTTTAATCTATGATCTGGCTGGTGTAGGTACAACTATGTATCTGGGTGTTGGCGCTTTAAAGTTCCTCTAATGTTACGGGCACGACTTGCCATCCGACGGCTCGTAGACACTTTGAGATATTACTCCTACCGAGTTATTTTATTTTTATACAATGTAAAATATAAAACCGAAAAGTTTGCTAAGAAATACCGGAATTTTTCGGAGCGATTTTTGATTTATGAACCGGTTGTTGAAAAGTTTTTTTTTTTCTTTGAAAAATTTAATTGCACGACTCATAATGCGAAGTTCTGTCATTGAAAAAAAATTTTCTTATTTTTTTATAATCTATATTAAACTATTTTTTTGGTTATTATGCATGAAATATATATTGTAATTTTTTTTTACTTGATTCTATCAATTAGCTACATATTTTGATAAAAAATTAAATGAGCTGTATAAATTGTAAATTTTTGAATTTTTAAAATTTAAACTCTAAACTGTGACAATTAACTTTAGATTCAAAAGTAAAGAACCAACAGATTAGCACCCACCTGAGACTATAAATATCCCAAAGTAGTATAAACGTACCTGTTTTGTTCACATGTTTATTTGGTCTATTTTTATTTATATTTATATTTCTAGGGTCGGAGACGTTTTTCTCGACATTCAAATTACCGAAGGGATTTATCGGCGACACAATCGAAGCTGTGTGGATAATGCCAGGGAATGTTTTATACTTGCGACACGACAATTGGTAGACCCTTGGGATGAGAGTAGCAGGTAGCAGATTAGTCGCCTGAGAAACTCACGAGTCAATTCTCCTCTGTGTAAGTTTAAGTATCTAAGTATATATATTTATACACAATCCACACGTACAATATATTGTGTTGTTAGATTGCGCAAGGTGCCGTCGGCTCTCACCAGTCTCAGTCTCAGACTGGGAACTGAGAAGGAACCTTATGTTGCGGGCTATTTTAACAGCGCTCCTATTATATTGCCCACTCACTTATATACTCTTCTTTATTGAGAATTAGACTCAGTAAGATAATATATGTTGAGTATTGTCTGGGCGACAGAACCCTTCTCATTATTCCCTACTAAAGTGGCTATTTAAATTTAAAACAAAACCCAAGGTCACTCAGAGTCTTTCATTTACTTATTAAAATTCAAAATTTCAATTTTTCTAAAATCACTTTTTGAATCTACGAATTTAGGAGGCCAAAAAAGTGTATTTTTGATTATTTTTTTCTGAAGAAGCTTTTATTTGATTAATATTTATTTAAAAGTTCTTTTTTTTTTTTACAAATAATTATTTTTCTAGCTTCTGTAAAAAATTCTTGACAAAATGTTAGGTTCTCAAAAAAATTATCAATTTTTGATAAAAATTTGAGTCCTAAATTAATTAATCTTTAAATCGATTGCTATAAAAAATATAGTCAGGAAAATGAAAAAAAAAATTAGAAACTGATCTTTACTTTTAAAAAAGAGAACATTTTTCAAAAATTCCAAGTGCGTATTTCCTCAAGCAATTTTAATCAAATAACACTAAAAAAATTTGTTTATTGTTAAACTTTGAAAAAGTATAGGCTCCAGATGGACTCTTGCAGAACAAAAAGACAAATGAAATAAAAGAGTGGAGTTTAGTTGGTTTTTGTACGGGATCGGTCACCACTCGAGAAGTCACTCGTCCATTTCTTGTCGATCGATATCACTCTTTCTCTCCATTCTCAATTCGACTACAGTAAACTCTTAAACGATATGGAGCCGTATACGTATTACAGAGAGTACACACTATAACTAGCATTGCCCTAATACGAGTTCAAACCGGATGAATGGGCGCTGTCGTTGATTGGGATCATTGTAGGGGGTATTTTATCCGCCAAACATGGACCGCAGCTCTGCTGAGTACACATCACACACACACACACACACACACATCCAATTATCAGGTACACACACTCACACACCAAGAGATATATTGTAGGCTGTACGTCAGATGAGAGACAGACAAAAAGTTACGATCAAGTAGGGCTCCTATGTGCTCATATAGTGAGCAAGTGTGAGTGTAATTGTCGGTGTGTGGAAGTATATTTATGTCCGGATGAAAGCTGAAACGGAGAGCAGAGCAGCAGGCCCCCTTCAGAATTTTAATAATCCCGGCCCCCATGTATGGGGTCCCCTTTTTTGCCTCGTGCCTGGTGTTATACAGCACCCGCCTCCTGCAGAGCAAATGTTCCCGATCTCGTCACGGGCTTGTATTGATACGAGTAAGAGTAAGATACAGAGGCTGTCTTTGCTTCGTTTTATAATAGCTTCCAATCCCGGTGCAATTCACGCATGAAATACACTCTACTCATACATTCACACATACTCACACATGCATCAGTAGTTTTAGTTAGTGATCGCTATAGAAGGATGACGACGGGATTTCACAAACGCCCGAAAATTATTTCCGCTCAATCGTTCATTTTTGGTGGGACTGAATGTCAATGTTATATGTGATGTGTAAAAGCATATATGAGTTTATTAGCGTAGAGCATGAGCGGGATTTGAAAAAACTTTTTATGATTGGTTTCATTTCAAGCATTGATTACTTATTTTTACTGTTCAAATTCGATAATTCTTGGGTTTTATAGAAAATTTTTAGCAACTTGATATAAATTGTAAAAATTGAGACAGAATTATTTTTAAAATATATTTAATATTTTCATTCAGAAAAAAAATTCACTTCGGGGATTTTTTTTAATAATTCAAACAAAATCCTCGGAGTGAATTTCAAGGATTAAACCACTTAAAAATTACCCACTCCTTGAGTTTTTTACGGCGCAAAATGACCCACATGTACGTACACATACACTATATAAAGAGCTCGGTATTACAGAGTTATATACTGAGAACGGGTTTGTGTGATAGGCGGCATTTATCTGTCAGCATGTGTGACGTCGAGAATTGTCGGATCGTTGATAACTCCCCGGGGTCTTCTTATATAGAGCGGCGACGCGTCAACATGCAGCCATTTGAACGAGCTTGCGTCGAGACTTGCTATTACTATATACTATATACTTCATACTACATACTTAATAGTACCATAGAGCGTCACCGTAAGGAGTACGCGGAATCCAAACCGTTCGCGGAAGTCGCCCGGATGTTTAGAACACTTGAGCGACGACAACCAGCAGCCAGCTCGCGATCAAGACGCTTTCAGCTGAGCATTATAACGCACACACACACACACTATTATCTATAATAGCAAGAGCAATAGTAATAGTGACACGTACACGTGTACCTTTACTTCATGGAGAAGTTTCGTTGTCTCTTTAATGGAGCATCCTCTATACCACCGGCAGCGAGACTCCAGACTACAAACTACAGACTAGTGACTAGACCAGACCGATTGGAGCTGTCAATCGATATCGATCTCTTTCACCGTTACCGGGAAATTCCATCGAAAACCCACTGGCAGAAGCTCCCAATTCGCTTTTCGCTATTCTCTATTTGGTATTACTATCGGAATCGGAGTAGAGGCTGCGATATGTTCACCGATATATATACTCGCGCTTGCGCGGGGCAGGGGGAGGATCCAAACTTCCGAGTACTCTCTGGAGGAGAGACGAGAGACTGTACTGCTTTTATTTTGTTTTACTCCTATTCAGACCAAGTAAAGACGCCGAAGAAGGAGGAGGAACTTGGTGGGTCACTATCACCAAGTCCCGGCAAGGATCTGATGATACCGAAGAAGAAAAAGAGAGAAAAAGATAAAAAGCTATCATATATACATATATATATATATATATATATATATATATATATATATATATATATATATATATATATATATATATATATATATATATATATATATATATATATATATGATACTCCCGGTTGCGGGATGTTGGATGTTCGAGTTGGAAAGAGACCGACACGTTTAAGTGTGCATGCCAGCTGGTATTGGTTTGGCGAGCAACAGTATGGGTGAATTCTGTCTGGATCTAGACGCGGGAGAGACTGAGAGAAAGGAGGGTTGATTTTTAGGGAGAAACAGAGACAGATGTTGGGCTATATTCCGCCCTCGGTTCTCTGTTCTCTGCTTGCTGTTAAACTCGGTATCGGGCTGAGCCATTGGCGTAGTAACCGGCACAACAGCCGTGTCTCAACTCTGAGCTGGTGAGCTGGAGCTGATGGCGCGGTCGCGTGTATTCACGCCAACACATGCACGCACGTGCGCGCGATCACAAGGGGTCCCGGTCCCGGCCTCTCTACTTATTTTACTGACAATATATATATATATGTGTTTGTATGTATTAATGGTGTATGGATGTATTTATATAAATGTTAGAGGAATGAAAAATTGTCGAGGATTTATTTTTTGAAAAATATCAGTTTTGTGTTTGTTAAAAATAGTCGGAATTATGGTTTAATTGAGATTTTTTGAGTTATTTTAGTAATTTGATTGAAAATTCAAAAGTATTTTTTATGTAAGCTATTGTGTTTTTCGATTGAGTGAAAAACATTCACTCTCAAGCATTTAAAATATTTTTTTTTTTATTGGAAATTCAATACTTTGGTAAAATAGAAATTTATTAAAAAATTTATTGAAATTTTTTTTAATTGTTTGTAAAATTGCAGACGTAAAATAATATGATTTCAACGAGGTTAATATTTCAATTATAAAATGATAAATTAATTGGAGTAAATTTACAATCAATGTAATTTAAAGTAAAAAAAAAAAAAAAAAATTGTTTTAATATTAATTTTAGTCACAGTTTAATTTCTACTTCAATTTTTTTATTTAATAATAATACCAAAAAACTCTAATTAAATTTTTAATAAATTTCCACTCAAATCACAAGTTTAAATTCTCATTAATAAATAATTTTAGCTCGAGCTCAAAAGTTTAATTCGAAATAAAAGTTCGATTTTTTGGCTTAGCCTACTGTGTGTCCGATACACAAAGCTGGCCCGTCCTGTGTAGTACAGTACAGCAGTCTGTAGTGAGTTATATATCGTACGCTTGCCACCCGCTATCCGCAGAAGCAGCACAGCAGCCGAGTAGAACCGTAGCAGGAGGAGTAGAGGCAGTAGTTTCAGTCGGTTTCAGTAGAGCTTGGCCGGCAGTGTCCCACCGCACGTTGAACCGTTTGCACTCGTCTCATATATATATATACCATACACATATATACATATATACAAAAGTGATCTTGACAAAGCTGAAAGCTGATATAATACTCTGGAGGAAGAGAGAAGAAGGAAACTAAACTATTCGTCCCCTCCACGTGCTGAACTCCGTACCGGCGCTATTTCCTCTGGCTTTAGCTGTGGCTCTGCCCCTCCACGATCTGGCATCCACATCCACATCCTCGGCGTCACCGTCGCCGTCAACACCACTACAGACTCTACTCCACTCGTTGGGATTCTCTGTCTCGCTCGGATATCCTTGGCTCCCTCTGTCGGTCTCTCAGCGCGTGCTCGCCTAGTAGTATAAACCCCCCTTGAGCCGCCGGGACCGTCAAACCAACAAACCATCGCCAGTATCACCATTCCTCCATGAGCTCTTCTCTCTCACTAAGAAGTTAACTTATCGCGGATACCAAGGTGCTACTAAACCAGACAAGTGACACCTGTCAAATCACCACTCGACCTTTATGGGACAATTTCGCGGGTGACCTACCCTTCACTTCACATACTTTTTTATTGTTATTGTCGTTAATTATTTATCAATTTAATAAAAAAATCGGTAATTAAGTATTTTGTGTTGATATGTGTGTTGTTAAATACAAAGCTCCAAAGTTCAGTGACAACAAGTTAAGATACTACATTGTGATTTGAATTTACAAGTGCATTGTACTTTGATAAGTTTTATTCAACACTGTAAACTCTTTATTTTGTGGACTGCATTCTAGTAGAGGCAAGTTTGTTAATTATTTTCTTCAATTTTTTAGTACAAAATACGAGTATTGATTTTTGTGAAGTCAAAAATAAATTTTTTTTAATCAACAACCAAGGGCGTTTAAATTTAAATATTTTTTTGGGAGTCAAAAATTAGTTTAAATTCAAAAGACTTGTCAAATATTTCGCTTTTTTTATTATTCATACAACTTTTTACGTTTTTGATTATTCACAATTTTTTATTAACTCATTGTGTGTCTCAAAATTTTTTATCTTAATTTTGACAATTATTTTTAGAGTGCTACTTAAATTTAAAGCAATTCGATAATAAGTGTGTAATAATTAGTTATTAAAATTTTGTTGCTCGTTATTTTATCAATCAATTACTTCATTTTCATTTTTTTATCATTTATATTTATTATTTTAAAATTTTTATCATTTTTTTACCCTAAAAATTAATGTTTAAGTTAAATTTTAAATCCATTTAATTTAAAATAATTATTTTACATTTTAATAAAATGAATAAATCAAATAAAAATTAACTTTCCCTAAAAAACAACATAATATTTTTAAAAAACCAAACTCACGAGTCATAACTACTTATTCACACAGATAATTCGGTAATAATAACACTAGTAAATAATATAGTACCGGTTATAGGTATAATAATCCCGGTAGCTATCTATGTCCGTGTAGTGGTTTAATTAACTCACGAGTTTGACTTAAAGTGCCGATATACATCACAGGTTAGCAGCATAGTGGTTTTGTTTTATGCGTACTTGTCACTTCTATTTGATCCGGCGTTTACGACACTCGGATCACCCACACGTCACACATCACACATGTACTCGTGAACCGCGAGTGGAATCCGATGGGAAATCCTTATCAGACACTTATACGGGTGGGTTTTCTGCTCTTTATTTTTATTAAGCCCGACTTGCTGGTAGCCAGTAGCTGGTATATCCGCTATCGACATGATACGAGACTTATATATAATATATTACATACATAACACATTACTAGTCGGCTCGAATATAATAATATTCGTTTTACTTTTTACAGCCAGTCGTTAACTTGGACGGCATGAGTATTAGTATTAGTATACCATACCAGTGTCCGACCTTCCTCCTTTCTTCTTATTCTTATTTGATATCCGTGAACCCTCGGGATATCCGTTCTCGCCTTGGCTCGGCTCGCTCTTGGTGAGTAGGTGCAATCATAGGGCTTTCATCATAAAAGAATCCATTATCGGGTGTAAGACAATGATCCGGGTAAAATGCCCGGTAGTTTTATCAAATTCCCTTTACCTTTTTATGGCTCATTCTCTTTCTGGTTTTCGTTCTTTCTACAATATAAGTAAAGAGACATAGACGTAGACTTTTATTATTATTATTATTATTATTATTATAAATCTAAAGGAGGACAGAGTACAGAGTAAAGTACCGGCAGCTGTGGGACATTAAGCCAAAATCCACGGGATAATTAATGCAAAACAGTGCAGAACGATTTAACGAGATTGTGAGCTGAGAAACCGAGGATAATAGGAAAAGTGGGTATCCGACTGGTTTCGAAATACCAATACCATGGAATACTGATTAGTTCTTTATCATTTTAACTCGGTTAGTGTCTTCATTTAATTTATATTTAATCATGTTAATTTAATCAATATTGAAGCGTAGATTGACAAAAAAATCGATTTCATTCAAGAGATTAATTCTTGAAGCCAAAAAATAATTTTAAAGAGTTTCATTCTTTTTAAATAAGTACAAAAAAATTTTTGAATTCAGAATTTTTGATTTTCATTTACATAAAAGAGTTTTTTAATTTAGAATTTTTTTTTTTTAATTATATAAATTTAATTTAAAGATCAAATTTGATAAAATTAGCTTTTTATTAAAAGCCTTTTTCTCTTTAATCAAAATAATTTTTTTATCACTGTGCTCTGAATAAAAATTTTTCTATTGAACAAAAGCAAACATCGGTAGACTTTTCCATGAGTTGATATGTAAATCAAGGGTTTGTTTAGTTCGTGTCTTAAACGACCAGCAGAGGTAGACAAAATAAGTAACGAGATAGATAGATTGGTAGATTGGTAGATTTCTAGATAGATATAAAGATAGGAAGATAGAAAAGGTGCATATAGAGGTTACAACAAACAGAAAACACACGGGATAGGAGTTGTAGATTGTACAGTGTGGCGTTCCGGTGCCCGGCACGGGACGCGTCTCTCCTTCTCGCTTTATCGTACTCGTAGCAGGAACTCGCAACACACCCGCCCGTTTGGGAATTCAATTTACTGCCGGTCCGTGTACTCGAGCTCGACGCGAAAATCGTCTAACTGCACACCGTACAGCATATCGGGTACAGTATATATATACTATATGTTATATATGGGCACTAAAACTAAACCGAGGTAAGGGTGTGTGCTGGCTTTTTCAGCTCAACCCGACCTTGGTACCTTCTGTGCTCACTCAACCGTGTTAAACGTCGGAACAGAACATTCTCACCAACAGTTGTTACTGTTGCTGTTATTTTTGCTCCGAAATATGTTTCCCCCGCGAAGTTACCCTATAGTGCGGTAAAGCTAAACCTTTTAATATTTTATTTTTCCACATTCGTTTCCGCAGTCGCTGTCGTACTTGCAATTGCAGTTCTGTGTTTCCAGACATTTTTTTTTTTTTATTATTTATTATTTATTTACGGGATGGTTCTTTTTTACTCAAGCTTCTCCCGGTAAATAGAAGAGTATATTTAACCGAACATTTCACAGAATTTTTTATTAATGTCATTTTAATCTTTACGAATAATTTTTATTAAAATAATCACTAATGTTTTAAATTTTAGAGTTGAAAAAATTTTTTGGTAATATTTTATACAAACAAAATTAGTTCGTAACTTAATTTTTGAAATTTTTAATTTAGAAAATTTTAAAAATTGAAGTATCTAAAAAATTTTACAATTTTATGACATTTTCCTTGGTCAAATTTGTCATTCTCTTTAAGAAAAAAATTTTAAGCAGAGCTCCACATTTAAAACAAATTTATTTCCAAATTTTAAATGTTCCCCAATTGATCTACTTTTTTACTGTTATTTTTTTTTTTTTTTTTGTATGCGGAACGCACAATTGGAGTGCATTAAATATTCAGTCGATAATTTTGTTATTGCGATCACACGAGTGGGTATTCGTATTATTAACAGAACGAGAGAGAGAACGAGGTGGTGTTGTGCGAGTAGAGGGTGTAGTGGGTGGACGAGTAGAGGAGTCTTTTGTCACGGCATATCAGTGAGTAGGCAGGAAGCACGTAGCGTGACACCACAATTCGTTCGTGGTCGCGTTCACGGCTTACATATATGTTAACGCATAGCAGTATAACAATAATGATAATAATAATAACAATATAAAATGTACAGATACATATGTGTGGGTGTGGTGATATAAATGGGCGACCAGAGTGTAGTGTGTATGAGAACTAGCTCGCGTCATAATACGTCCCGCGTGCTCAGCAAACTGTGTGATAGAGGATACTATATATGTATATATATATTATTATATATATAGTAGAGTAGTGTACGTGACACTATACTTACTCGTATCTTGCAGTGCCTGAAGCGGAGCGAGACAAAGAATGAGAAGGAGCTACCGACTGTTATGTAGACCCCACTGTCACGGGCCGCCGCTTCGAGGACCAAGTCGCTGATGTTGACTCTATTGTGTGTTTATAAATTATTTAGATCTTGCCCAGAATACGGGGATTGGCTCCATTGGGTTTTGTCTACGGTCCAGGGCTTACGTCTTCGAGTTACTCCAAGTTTTAAGATCTATGGGGTCTTAGTCTGTTGGTTTTTGGTGAGGGAAAAAAATCCTTGCTTGTGGGCGTAAATCCCGTTTTTAAACATGCTTCTGGTTTTTGAAGTAAGGAAGGTTTTATTGGCTTAGAAAAAAAATTTTTCCTTGAAAGTATTAAGGGCTTATACGCACTTAGACCGCAAAAACCGATTTATTGATCATTTGTTAAAAATAATCTTTTTAATTGATTAATACCAAAATGAACATTAAAAAAATGAAATTAAAAAAATTAATTAAAAAATTTCAAGTTCGTATAAATTTTTTTCGGTGAAAAAAGATCAATCCCAAGATCTCAGTCCTTTAAAATTTGACTGATAGCTAGAATAATGTTTTCAATTTGTCTTAAAAATTGATTGAATCCTTAAAACGATGATATATATTTATCGGATTTATGTCGGAAGCAACGAAATTAAATGTATAATTGCATGTGGTTTTAAAAGTTGAAACGCGATGACGAGCGAAGATCGATCATGCTAGAAAAAGGGTAAAAGCATCTGGGAAAAAAGCGAGTTATTTCGGTGCTCTGACAAGCGACGCGCGAACCATGATTGCTTTTACGGCTCGAATTTCAGGCCTTTATAGTACTCTGTATTCTCTGTACCAGATAGTGTATGGTATATATCGTACGGCGTATAGTGTATAGTGATGCACTGTATGCACCGAGACAGAGCAGAATTCACTCGAGAGTAAAGAGTATAGAGCACGGAGTACAGAGCACCGAACAGAGTAAAGTAGAGTACTATTCATCCTCGTACACGCCCGGAACAGATATAGAGTAGTTATTTAGTTATAGTTATAGTTGGCTCTGAAATTCTGAAAGTGACTATCCGAAACAGAACAGCTTCTGACGTTCCTGATACTCCCACCCACACACAAACACACACACATACACACATATTTTTCGATAAAAGACAAAGACATAGGAGGTTTAAAAGACACAAGCTGCAAAATTCCCGAGAGAGTTTTGAGCCGGGTGTCAACGAACCGGTTTCCCAATTTGCGCGAATGTTAAACCGAGAGAGTTCCTCGTTGTCGTCGAGTCTTTTTCTCACCTTAAGAAACCGTTTCGTCTTAACGAAGCGAAATTTTTATCCGCCTTAGGGCGCTCGTTAAACTTTGACTCTCGTTCCAACCGGGACAGTGTCATTCCACCGACCGAGGAACTTCCTCTGTCTTCTGTCCTTTGTTCTCTATTCTCTTCTTTTCCATCTACATATACATATACGTATACATATCCAAGAGCAAGGGATAAGGAGTTGAGTTGAGTTGAGGTTTATATCCATATCCACCTTGAGAAGTCGTTTACTCCTTGAAAAGCGGGAGAACCTCGTAATTACAACGTCGGGACGCTTTGCCAGGGTAAACAAGATTTTCCCAGTCCCAGGTCTGAGATACTGTGAAAAATCGGGAGTGAATTTTCACTCCAATCACTAAAAAATTAACATAGATTTTAAACTGCAAAAATTTGAGTAACAAGTAAAAAATGATAAATTATTAAAATATAATAAATAAAAAAAAAAAAATTAAGTATTCACTCCGGAAATTTTTCAGAGCATCATAACTATGCTCAATTCCTCTTAGTACCAACTTTAAGAGAATCCAGGCCCAATAAAATTGTGACACCCTTCGACTCTTGCTATTTAATAAGTCAGAGCCAATTTGTTCAGTTTAATTCCACACATTATATTCCCGCGGTTTATAATCACCCTCTCGGTTCTATTTTCCCTCTACAAAATATATAATACAGAACAGAGCTCACGCGGATTACCATCCAGCATCCAGTATCTACCCCTTATATTGCTTGCAACCAACCGAGCCAAATCCAGCGCCAAAGTAGAGTCAGCCGCCAGCCACCAGCCACTCACACTCTTTCCCGCTTTCTATAGATATACAAACGCTCCTGCGCTATTATAGAGCTCTCGACGCTGTTGAGCGAGCGGACCATTAACGGGAGCCACCCCTTCCATTTAAACCTTCCAAGTAGTGTAATCGGCAACTGCTCAGTTAATTTTTCTCATCACTATCGCCAACATTTAACCTTCTCTGCAGAATTTCCCGGCGTTTAAATTAAAAATTCTCATTTATTGTTACAGGCCACGGATAAAGCCATCTTGTGAGAATCGGCGGAATGTCTTGGAACCGATGAAGCGGGGAACCCACAAGACAGACCAAAAAACAAGGATCCGGTGGATGGTGCTCAGTGTGAACAGCCGCTGATAAAATCTTCGTCGATTAGTGACTCGGAGATTTCTTAAATCGGGTGGGATTCGAGTGAGAGTCAAGTCCTTAATTCCGTGGAACAATGGCCAGCGCGACTATGGGCTTGCGTCGTCGTGTACCAGTTAACAATCCCACCGCGTCCCACCATCCGGCTCCCAGCAAGCGCTCACGCTCCGAGAACAACAACAATCCGTCCCACGGTAATCTGAACTCGTTGGGCGCCAGAGATGATCAGCCAGCCGCTAAAAAGTCCCGGAGTGGATTGGCTGCCAGAACTAATGCTAATGCTTCTGCAAACACAACTGAAGGAGGACACGGAAAGAGGAACAGTTCCAAGTCCAGAGGAAAAAGTCCGCTTCAAAGTTCCCAACCTGTCGCTGTCACTGTCGCCAGTCCAACTTGCACTAATGTCAATGTTAACGTCAACGTCGGTCACGTCAGTGAGGCTGATATCAGCGGGGGGTTCAATGTGCTGACACCCTCGCCCTGGTCCGTACCAACAAGCCTTTGTCCGATGCCTCCAACCATTCCGTACATGGCGACTTTCGTTGGAAATGCAACCAATCTCAACAAGAACTCGTCTGTGTCCTACCTGGATATCTCAAACATGACCAGCGGTTCGCTGTCTGGAACTGTTCCAGTCTCAGCAGGAGCTCCAGTTTCGTCATCAGGATCTGGGGCGGCATCCTCAGTAGCAGTGTCTTCAGTTGTGTCATCATCAAATGGAAAAATGAACGGTTTTGGTTCAAATTGTGGAAAAACCGAGAATAAAAGTGCTAATGGGTGCAGCAGCATTCCTTTTCCGGGCTTGGTACCCAGTCCGGGAATTCCCTATGTTGGGAAACTCACCCAGTCGGAACCCTCGCCTGTCAAGTTCCAGAACGATAGCATGTACAACGCATACCAACCCTGGGTGATTAAAACATACGGGGACTTGGCAAAGACCAAAACGATAACGATTAAGAAGTATGGAAGGATTCTACGTACGCTGCGAGGCGAAGAGGTGAACAGCGCGGAGAACAGCAAGTTCAGATTTTGGGTCAAGAGCAAGGGGTTCCACATTGGACAGCCGGAAGGATACGACGCGAAACCAGCGGACAGGATAATCGGGCGTCATGCTGTCACGAGTCCGGGTCTAGACCCACCTCTGTATGTACCCACGCAGTTGCCTCATAATAAGGTGAGTCAAGGAATTGTTTTATGTTTATATAAATCTGCGAACCTTGGATTTTTATCAGTGGTTTTATTTTTGTTTATGTTGTGGACTGGTTTTATTATTGCGCGGTTGTTTTTGATTGTTTTTGTTAGAGATCTTAAAAAATTTTAATTCTTAAATACAGGAATCTTTGAAAAAACGATCCATAATTAACATAAAAAAAATACAATAACTTTAATTTGATCGAAACATCGCTCCAATAGACAGATCTCTTGTTCCAAAATCAAACTACATAATAATTGATTCTGCTCGAATGCATCGAGCGTATAACTGTACAGAGTAAAAAATATACATTGTCTCGGTAGTAGTATAGCCGTAAAAAGGAGCGGTAACTTGAGCGTAGAATTTTTGATAGACTGGTAGAATAATTTTGGAGGTCCTGGGAGTTTATTACGGGTAAACCAGTCGACGATGACAACGTGGCTGGCGACATATCCCGTAAATTTATCCCGGTGGTGGCTGGTGGTGCATGTGCAGATCTCACTCGCTCGCTGGGTGGCGTGGAAAGGCCAGTGGAAGTACCAGAGAAAGATAAAGAGGGAGCTTAAAGGACAGCAGGTCCGGCCGGCTAGTCATTAGTCACTTTCCGAAGCAGAGGCACGGACAGGCTCAGGCTGTGCCGGTATTTTCTCTCTCAACTCCGTTCAGCTCAGCTCTGCTCAACAAAACTCAACTGGGTGCTCCATCGTGTTGCTCTGTTCTCCGGTCTCGTTATCAGCCGTCTCTCTTCCTCTTCCTCTGACGGTATGTATGTATCACTATACATATACATACTCGGTTTAATTCTCGCAACTCTACTTCATTCCACTTGATCCTCCATATTCCATCCACGTCTCTGCTCGCCGTCTCTTGGAAGCCCTCTTTCTCACACACATACACACACATACCCACACACACACACACCTGCTCATCATCATCATCACACATTCACCGGATCGTACTCTCATGTACGCCGGCGAATTTATACCGCTCGTGTTCGCCTCACGGTGCTAAGCCTCTCACGCGTCTATCTTGATTGAGAGGGAGAGCGTCGCCTGCAGCAGGGCCTCGAACAAAAGAGCGAGAGGGAATATGGGCGTCAGACCCGATACGGGTTCACTGGATAGGAGGTTGTGCGAGGGAGAAAGAGAGAGAGAGGATGCTTGTCATTGATCGTCCCGACTCTACGACTCACCAGCCAAGCTAAAGGTCCCGTACGGGGTATACCTATATATTCACTCCTGGCTGCTGCTGGTATGGTGTGTTTCGTACATAACATGCCCATATGTGGCTGCACGCGATTACGCGTAGGTATATAGGCATATATACCCACCATACCGCCGCTTGTACCATTCTCCACACTCCCATTATATCTACACACATGTGAACATATCAACATATCAACACACACACACTCGCATGAGTACTCATACTCATCGCGTGTGCGATCGAAATACCGTTCTGAAATTACTTGGCACTGCGTCCGGTTCATTTCATCCTGCATTCACAAAACTCAATATTCTTTACAGCTACTACTGTTATATAGATCTATATGTGGTACTTACTCCCACATGGATTAATAGTAATGCTGATACTAATGTTAATGCTGGTAGTAGTGGAACCGAGCCCAGTTACCAGGAACTCCTAAAATAATTCTACTTAGGTACTCTAGATTAGGGTTTCGTGAACTCGAGAAACAATTCCTCTTAGAAATTGAAAGTTGGCAATATTTTATTGAAATGGTTTTTTTTTTGTGAGAACAAAATTTTTTTGATTAATTAAAATTTTTTTTAAGCAAAATTTCTTATTTTTTACTAACTTGGTATTGCTATTGAAAGTGAATGAAATTTTTAACATCTACAAATTTTGTAAATGTATTTAATTTTTCTGATGAAACCAATTATTTTAAAAAATTATCAAGACTTTGAATGATAAACTTATAATTTAAACCAACTTGGAATTGAAGGATAGGCCGACCTAGAGCGTTTTAACTTTAGAAAGCCACAAAAAATCGACCCGCAAAAAAATAACTCACTAAATAAAAGGTTGCCTGTATAATAATAAATAATAGCAAACTACGGGTTTTTATCCGCCGGAGTTATTTTGCTTAGTTATGAGTAATCGAGCGTAGAAAGAAGTCCGTCGTACCATACATATACCAACACCGGAATATAACATGTGAATGCCAGGAGAATAAGAATTACTACATAGACTTATACATACTCACACACTCGAGAAGTTTGGTTTGTTTTTCAATCACTAATCGCCGTGACGACCTTCTGAGAGTTTATTTTATTATTTTAACGCTTTCCAGCTGATAAAACCTTCTATGTATCCATAATCGATGCATACATGTGACCAAGGTTTCATAGTACATTATCAATTTCGTCTAAAATCATCAAACAAACTCTTATCCACTTTTTATTTTATAGTAAAATGGAGCGAAAAAAAAATTTTTTTCTGAGCTTGGGAGTAAAATTTTTAGCTTATAAAAAAAACAAAAAGATTTTTTTTCATCAACATTTTATGATTGCTCACTAATTTTCAAAATAAATAATCTATTAAATTTTTTAGTTTTAATTCCCAAATTTTATCCTCAAGCTAAAAAAAAAAAAAAAACAAACAATCTATTATTTTTTTGCTCCACCCTACTGAGTAGCATGTAATCTCATAATAAGACCGAGTATTGTGTGTTTGTGTGATGTTTTTATGAGAGTACCTGCCGAAGGTGTCACAATAAATATAAGAGCGTGGATATAGAGGAAGCGAGTGGTACTATAGGTGAATGGGTGACACGCGTGTCAAGGGTGTCCCGGGCAACTCTGCCTTTAGAATCCCTGTCACGGTCCGCTCGATTATTATCGCCGGGTGGATGATGAAAGTATCCTCGCACGTGTGCAGTTCAGCGGGGGACGGAGACGCATCAGTATCTCCAAATAATTCTGTGAGGGTAGCAGCATTATAGTTACCATTATTATCATCATCATCATTATAATCGTTATTATTATTATTGTTATTATGAGTGAGCAGAGCACGGCTGGCGGCTCTTTTACACGGTCAGGCTGAGTCACGCACCAAAGAGAGAACCAGCCCGCAGCGATGCTTCATATATGTGCTTTATAGATACAAATATACAGATACACATGGATGAAAGATAAAAACAGGGAGAACAATCGAAAAGACCGGAGAGAAAACGATTCTCTCAAAGAGAAAGGGAGTGGCGAAAAGTAGAGGTTGCTCTCCAGCTAAACCCTACGCATTTTTCTCTCTGAAGCTGGAGCACAAAGTGCTGGTGGCGATCTGACGCCTGGGGAACTGTTCACACAAATACACACACACACACACACACCCATATGATGTAGTTTGCTCTGGAGCTGTGTGAGCGTTTGTAAAATGTTCGTCGAGGCCGTCAAGAGCAAACTCCTTGTAACAAGACCCGGATCGATTTTTCACGCCCGCGGAAAAACGAGAGCCGAGCAATCAGATGACGTGCCGAAAAATCTCGTGAAGGAGAAATTAATCTTCGTGAATAAATTACCAGGTAGATCTAATGCTCAATACTGAATGGTAAAACCTTAAAAATTAATCACTGGAGATATATTTATATATCATAATAAAAAAGTGTGATTTTCACGGTGTCGGCAGAGCTCTCTTGATCTTTCCGACTGGCAGTTACGTGCCACTTATCGGTAACCTCGAGTACCGGGAGTAAGAGAAGTACAAGCCATACCGCTGCCTCCAATCCTCGGTGAGGCGTCGCCAATTAACTGCTATATATACATATATATCTATATATAAATGAATGTCTACTGGTTTAGTATAGTAAAGTATTGTACATGTGTGTGAATTTTATTTCAATCGGTGTATCCTCGACGGATGAGTTAAAGTATGAGTATGTGCATCTCCATTCACGGGTATGTACGATAAGCATCGATAAACCTCATATGTACCTCATACCTCCCATATAAGCTTCACGTCCGTACTAATTAACTTGGATAAACCTGGAAACACGCGGTATCGAATTCCATCCATCACCACTCGCGCCCCTCACACCACTCCGAAGTGAAACTCACGTTTATTGTATGATATATAGTATATAGTTTATGTATATATTGATGTAGATGTTGATGTTGATGTGTGTGGGATTATGTATAAGCCACCGGAGTAGACCAGATATAATATATATATATATATATATATATATATATATATATATATATATATATATATATATATATATATATATATATATATATATATATATATATATATATATATATATATATATACATACATACATACATACATATATATTTAATAGTGAATTTAAACGTTGAAATTTATACAATATACAACATACCGTATATATTTTAGGTCATAAATATTAACCATTTTCGAGACAACATTTAACTCTTTGTACCATGATAAATCGACTTGACACGAGGTCGCGGCTCTCTACGGGCTGAGGAAAGTATTTCTGGTAAAGACGTGTCTGCCTATCCACCGGCTTTCAGTGTTCTCTGGAAAGTACACCCGATAAGTGTAAAAAAAATAAAGGAAATGACTCTAAAATAAAAAGGAAAGAGGATTCCTGTTAAAAGTTTAAGCGAAATAAAGAAGAAAAAAAGTAAAGTAGGAAGCGGTCAGAAGAAGGAAGGAGAGAAGAGCGTATATGGGTAGGCTGAGGTAGATCTGAGTGGTTAGCTCACGGTTTATAACTACAACCGGGCGTATGGTGAGGTAAGGAGGCTAAGCAGCACTCTATAGTTGGTAGTGTGTATATGCTTATAGAAGGATTTGTTAGTTTTTTATATGCTTTATTAATTGTTGATAATTATATTTATTTGTCAATTATTAATGAATTGATTTATTTCGAAATAATTCATATTTTAATTGCAAAAGATTATTGTTTTTTTCTGAACAATTTTTTTTTTTAACAAAGAATCAAATATTGACGAAGCAGCATAAATATATAACTTCTGGAAAATTTAGTGATTTAATTTTACATTCAGTGGTAATTATTAATTTTTAATTACACTTGAAATAAAAATCTTTCCGATCGTTATAAACTACTATTTGTTTAATTATAACTGAATTATTTAGTAATTTTATTTAAACTGGTGAATATTTGAAACCTTCACCTTAATCAAAAGTCAATAAATTCTTGTATTAGTGTGCAATATTATACAACTGACTCTGAATTTGAGAAATAGTATGTGATACGTGATATGTAGTAGTAGGCTAAGTGAAGTCGGGTAGTGCGTGGCCCGCGCGATGCTCACCGGCCCGTAGCCAGGAGCACCGGCGGCAATTAGTAGCGGGCCGCGAGGGAGCCCATTCCGGCTGATCCTGCTGCTCGTTCGTTCCCATTACGAACTCTCTAAACTATACCTATGCCTATATTCTCTTCTTGGGAATGGGTATAAAATGGGTATGGTCTCTTAGCATCTTCCACTCAACCATGCTCCACTCGATAAAGCGTACCTCCGCCGTCAGCCCCTCGCCCGGCGTTCCACTCGAACGTTTCCTGTACACTCGCCTTTTTATCTTTTTAGTTATTTTTTACTTTTTACTTTTTATGTCTGTTGGCTCTTTTTTAAAGCTTTTTTTAAATTCTCCGGGTCTCCTTCGCGTGCGCGATCCCAACGCGCAGGTGGGAGGGAGACGGTGGCGTAAAAAGCGGTGCATCAAGGTGAAAAAGAGTAAAAAGAGGGCCGGAGATTGTGGTAGTAGTGGAGGACAGTGTGGTTGTATTTGTAGTTGTAGTTGTAGTAAGCCGCAGGCTTTTTGTCCCGCCACCGTAACTGCTCTCCCGACAAAAATAGACGGCGTGAGAGAGGAACAGAAAAAGGAACAAGACAGATAGAGCAACCGAACAGACAACCAGACGATTCGCTGTCGACATCGTGGTTACTACGTCTGGTCTCTGCTCTCTTTTCTTGTTCCGGAGACCTCGTTAGAGTAAGCTCTGCTCTGCTCTGCTGGGCTTGGATCTAGCAAAAAGCTCGCTATGACAGAGGACAATTCACGGGACACAACCTGGCATGCTGGTATGCTCAAATTGATGAGTCTTCTGCACCGGAATTGACGAGGATTACGTCAGTAGCTTACTGCCGATGTATAAGTCTTATTATCTCGGTTTAGTATTTCAGTTAAATACCAGCAGTAACTTCTATAGAAGAAGAAGAAGAAGAAGAAGAAGAAGAAGAAGAAGAAGAAGAAGGAGAAAAAGAAGATAAAAGAAGAAGAAGAAGAAGAAGTAGCGGGTGTAACAAATCTCTGGTTATCGAGCGGAGAGATTCGCTCTCAATAACACTCGTGACTTCTTCGAAGCCGATTATCCCGGTTGGTTAATCCGACCAGTTTCCCATCAGCGGCTTGAGTTAAGGGCCCAGCATCATTCCACACCGATTATACTAAATATAATAAAATGCCCTTTGCTATTTTATTATATTATATTCCAAAGTGTGTTTAGGATTTACAACTATTTTTTTTGGGTGAAGTATTTAAAGTAAAATTATTCTTTTTTAAATGGGTGAACTTTGAGAAATCGATACTACTGCCGGTGGGTTAGTATTGAGTAAAAAATATATATATTAACATCCAGTTACTGAACTTGTCAGAAACAGGTTCACTTGTAGAGGTTATAGAAAAGTTCTTAGCCATAGAGGGTAACTGTGACCCTAAGTAGGCTTTGTCGTTTTGGAGTCATCAGTGTTTAGCTTATTTTAGATTTAAATCGCTAGAATCGGGGTCTTTTTATGCGAAAATATGAACATTATTTTTAAGAGTTTAATTATTTTAATTCAGGATGAAAAATTATTTAGTCAATTTTATTAAATTTACTTATTTATCATTTATATTCAAACTAAAAAATTTTTCAATTGAGAAACTTTTCTTAGTTTTAGTAAATTTTATTAGATTTAAGTTCAAAAATTTTTGAATTTAAAAACTGAGTCAATTTTATAAAATAAAAGAATTTTCTACTTTAATTTAAAAACTTTTTTCGACTAAAATAAACATCTGAATAGAATAATTGTTCATATTAAGAGATAGCAAATACTTAAAAAAAAAAAAAAAAAAACGATAATAATTATAAACATAAAATTTCCTCCATGCTGGAATAAAATACTGATACCGGGAAGGATGAAAGGAAAGGATCGAGCTCAGAATCTCACGGCAAAGTCGACGACATCCTGAATGCTGAATACCTAAGTCGGGAGCAAACAGAGTAAGAGACTATTCGGTTGCGAAAAGGGCCGGCGAATAATCCTCGTCGTCGTCTGCTCTTTGGGCTTTGGATCGGAATCTCTTTCTCTGGTATTCTGACAGTCTGCTCTGCAGATGATGAGGAAAGAATATCACCCTCGAATATCGGAGTCGAGGGTGATCGTTGCCAGGGCAGACTGCACACATAAAACCATTCTTCTTCTTCTTCTTTCTCTCTCTCTCTCTCTCTCTCTCTCTCTCTCGTTCTCTGGTTCTGGTTCTGGTTTTCGTGCTGGGGCTGTCCTTCTCGGTAGCTGTTGGAGCTCGCTTTGGCTACGTTCCGCCTACTCTATCATCATCGGCCCCGTCGGGTTCACTTGCTCACAGCAGGCGCAATCCTGCCCACTACACACCGCTTGGTCGCGTACAAAAGAGCGGCGCCGATCGATATCGCTCTCGAGAGCCTAATTCGGGCCAGTCACGTACAACCCGGCAAACAATCCCGATTATATATGTATGTATAGATATATAGATTGAATTGAGTTTGTGGTGCAAGAATGGTAGCCGAGAGTATAACGACAACTCTCAACTACGCGGTAATGCACTAGATATACCGCCTTCGGTGGATTGCGTCTGCTTTTGGCAGGTTAACCAAGATACCTAAGGTGTAAATCACCGCTAGACTAATTTCGCTTGATTATTTCAGTCCCGGGCTTATTTAAGAGAAAACTCAGCAATGTTGATCAAAAACTTTTTGTTCGATGACTTTGATATTGAGAAATTAAGTAAGCAGTGATTTAAAATTTCATGATTTTATGGAGTAAAATTTTTTTTATAGACTACTAATGACTATTAATTGGTTAAAAAATTAACTTGACTCTAGCGAAAAAATCTTGAGATAAGAAACTAATTTTGAAAATTTATTGAATCAAATTTTATTAAGTCAAGAAAAATTTATAAATTCAAGAATTTTTTTCTTTTAATCAATATTTTAAAAGCAAATAAGTGAAAAAATCACGAATTGACAATTAATAGGTATAATTTTATTCAATTAGTAAAAATGATCACATTTTGAATTAGTATATTTTCCACTAATTGGCAAGTAAAATTAAAAAAAAAAAAAAATTACTAATTTTTGAGTTATTTTTCATACTTGTTATTTTAAAAATAAAAAATTGAACTGATTAAGTTTTAAAGTCATAATTATCATCATAAAATTTTCTGGATGAGCGATTTCCTCTGTTCCTTTTCGTAAGTCGGTCCTTTTGCCTATCAGTGGCTATTCTTGGATGTGTAATGTAGACGATATAGCAACATCCGTCATTGTCGGCGTCGCTGTCCGCTCATTTGTCGCACTACACACTCTACACACTCAATGAGGACACAGAATGGGAATCGGGCAATTTAATTCTGGGTCACGAAGTTTCCTCGTTGGATTATCGATTGCCTCATCCCTGGGGTAGAGAGTTCAGCGTAGAGTGGATAGGAGTGTAGAGTGACATTATAGGTATATATACAGTACAGTAGGCAAGTCCAAAGTCCAACTGGAGACTGGGGACTGGAGACTTTTCTTCTTTTCTTCTCTCTTGTTTTTCTTTTTCATTCAGGCTTTGTTTTACTCTTTTATTTTCCTCGCTTTTTCCATAACACCGATGGGAGGTGGGACGGCAGACATCGCCGAGTCCGGACAGTCGACGGTACATCTGTGTCTGCGTTTATGTCCGCGAGTCTGTGTTATTCCACTTGAAATTCAGCACGTGTGACATATTTCAACGGGACTCGCTTTCCTGCAGATATCCGGCGCCGGCTCGCTCTTTATCTCCCAGAGCTTCGAGCTTCTCACTCTTGTTCGCATGCATATTACATTGAGGAACACCAACGGTATCTACATATCCCACCGGCGTAGATAACTTCAGATAAGGGAAAACGGAGTAGAATAGTATTTTTTGCTAATTTTTTTTTGTAGTTTCAATTTTTTATTATTGATTCAAAATTTAATTTATAAGTCCAATTTTTTAAAAATAATTTTTGACGCTAATAGAAAAAAAAATGGTCAGAAGTTTTCTAATATAAAACATTTACAAACTAATCAAAAAATTCAATTGACTCAAAATATAAAAAACTTGACCCAAGACAATAATTTTGATCATTTTTAATTAAACATAAATTTCTCCAATAAGGTAAAGTTTCTTTAAAAGTTTCCTGTTTGATTAAAAAAAAATTTTTCTTTTGATTATTTATTTTTTCAGTCATTAAATTGTTGTAAAAATTGCAAATAGAAAAAAAATAGTGTATCTGATGATGAAAAACTAAAAAGAACAATTAATCATTTCCACCATTGTGAATATAGATCCACATAAATATGTATTATGAGCACACAGACGCGACAAATTTATCCATCGCGCATTAATTATTTAAAAAAATAATCTCCTTGTCTTTATGTGGATGGTCGCAGTGGCGGTCGCGATATCTGAGTGAGGCAATATCACCAAAGGGTTACGGTTCCACGGCACGGTACAGGAAGAGGAGAACACACCAGAAAGTGCTCTTTACAGTATATATGTATATATATATATATATATGGTATTATATGTATAGAACGAAGCAGCAGCATTTAAATCTAAAAACGACGGGCGGCAAACTCGGTGCCCGTGGGTAATTGGAGGGTCGTGGAATTTGCTGGTGGAAGGCGAGAGCAGCTAAAATACGAGCGACGGTTTACTGTTCGAGCCAGAGCGAGAGCAAGAGAGGATCCGTGGAATTATATATAAAGAGAAAGAGAACGAAAGAGTAGTCGAGAGTGGCGGCGGCGTAGCGGGAAACGGCGTATACAGACACCGACGTGGTTGTCGGAGTGTCGGTGTGAGTGGAATAGAGGAGGATATTGAGGGGCCAAAGGGTGAGGGGGAAGAGGTGAAGTGGAGAAGAGGAGATGCCTGGGTCGCCGGCGGCATCAGAAGGAGCAGAGAACAGAAGATAGAAGATAGAAGATAGACAGGAGAAGAGCGGCGAGGAGTGAGGAGGAAAGAGGAGAGAGAAAACGCCGTCGACAGTGTGCGATGCGGGTGGTGTGGGGTGCCGGCCAGATAGCAACGACCGAGGGGCGAGAGGAACTCGGATAATCGTGTACACCGCAAATCCACCAGCGCCAGAGCGAGATGGAGGATTACTGCCGGCTTCGGTACAACCGGGCTTGGGCTCGGCTTGGGACTGGGCTTACAAAAAAAAAAAAAAAAAAAAAAGAAACAAGTTAAATTAAAGGATAAAAGAAATAAAGATCGCCGGAAATAAAAATGGGAGAGACAAGTGTGAGCTTCACTACTTTACTTGTAATTGGATTCGTTCGTTTCGTAAAGTTAAGTATTTTCTTCTATTTTATCCCGAGTTGTCAACGTCAAAAGTGACAAAAATTAGATAGTTCTTGAGAGGCTGTGTGGTAATTTTTTTTATATGGCCTGATATGCCGAATTTTCGTAGCAAGCCTACTTAGGCTTGATGTGAGTTGATCTGATCATCGATGAATAGCACCTGGACCCATAACCTGATGGAAAATTTGGAACTGGAAGTTGTACACTAGAAAACTTAAAAAAGGTTCCGAAAAAAAGTTTTTAAAAGCTTGAAAGTCCAATTCACAAAATTTCTTTCGTATCTGCCATGAAATATTTATTAAAAATTCGTAGTAGTAATTGACGGGCGATTAAACAAACATCCGGACAAGCAAAGGCGCCTGAGGCGACTCTCAAGTGACCTAAGAGCACAAACTAGACCCGCATCAACCGGACGTCATCGAAAACTCGGATAACTCGTGAAAGTTTTATCAACTCGGACGGACAGGTTACGTGGAAGTTGCTCAAGTTGGTAACGGGAGTTGTCCCCAGTGAGAAGTCAACCGTCCTAGTCTCCAGTCCCCAGTCTAGTCTCTGTCAGGTCGACGGAGAACAGAGTGAGGAGCAGAATAGAACGGACGGATGGAAGCCGGGCTTCTAGCTTCCATCCAGGAAAAAACTAACAGGAGATAAGATTACTCGCTCGGATACCTCAATGATACTCGGTGACGTCAGCGGACGGTCAAAATCTCAGAGAGGACGATAAGAGACCGTACCGTCTTTCCGACGTAAATGTGCCGACGAGTTTCCCTCTTATTTTTCTCTTCTCCAGTTTCTTTTCCACTCTCCTTATAACACTTCACTTTCGTAAGAGTTCTGAGTTAAGCTCAAATCCAAGAGACTATACAACTCCAATAAAAGCTCTGTTGCCGAGTTCAAGTTAAGGATGCAGTAAAAAACATAACAAAACAAAAAGAAGAAGGTTAATTTACCGCGAGATGTTTCACACATCAGTTGGATGTGTCATTTATCCGTGCTCTGATTCACTCCAGAGAAAAATCGATCGACTCCACTCTGGTGTTTTGAATTTAAAGACTAAAAAATTCAGTTTTTGATCTTTTTTTCTGAATCAATTTTTTTAATGATTAAAATAAAAATTGATGTACATGCAAAAGCTTTAACTTAATTCGTTAATAAGTACTTTTTTTGTCTAAAAATCAATCTCTAAAATTTTACCATGACCTGAATGAAATCATTAAAAAAAGTAATAAAATTTTGAAGTTAAAAAAAATTTCTCTAAAAAATTAGAATTGCGCATAACTTTTAAAAGAAATTAGTTTTTCCTGTTCCCTTTTCTCTCGATCCGGCAATGCAGACTCAACTGACGCTTGATAGCGACTAAGTGTGGGAGTATCCGTGTCATTACCGCTTTGCATTGTGCGGAGCTTTTCTCTCTCTTTACTTGGTGCAGATGAGCGATGAGAATTTAAAACCTCGGTACGGTTTACTCTTAAACTTACACTTACACTTACACTTATACTTAGCTCCACCAGAACCAGAACCAGATACAGCTACAGAATGGTTGTTGGCTTGCGCGCGTGCGTGTACGTGTGGCTCATTAACCGCGCGTTAGCGAACCCGAGCTCTGAGAGAGAGGAAGTATAAAAAGTTAAGAGGAGTGAGCCGCGAATTTCAGGGAGTAGGACGGAGAAAGAGAGATATGCAGACAGACAGAGAAGAGGGTCGAGTTGGGTCTCTGGTACTTATACCAGAGTGGTGTGCTATCATTATATCTATATATCTATATATGTTGGTTGCCGACGAGTCGTCGAGGCGGAGAATCAACACGCCAGCCGGACGATTGCGGCTTGCTAAACGCTCCGAGCCACCTTCTTCCCAGCAATACCCATACCGACGCATGAAGGCTATCTGCGGGTAATTTCGGCACTCCCGGTTATATTTTTTCCGAGAAACTACTTTACAAACTCGGCATTAACATTTAAACTCCCAATACTGAATTTTTATATAAAAACAGCTTCTGATCCCTTTGCTCAAGTTTAGTCTCAAGGGCTGTTGATAATCATGATAATTACTTTTCTCGGGCAGGATAGGAGCCGATGCTGTTATAGGGTACTAGTTATTAAACATCAACCCATTGAAGAACGATTAAAAGGATTTAATAGATAACTTGACTCAAGAGAAAAAAATCTTGAACCAATATAATAATAAAATAATTAACGCAAAAACATTAATATTTATAAGAATCTACTACATTTTTCTTTGAAAAAAAATTTTTTCCTCTCTTTAAATGATTGCGGGTCTTTTGTCGTGACACCGATTTTCTTGAGTCAAAAAAAAATTTTTTTTTTAACCAAGAAATAATTATTAAGAAAATTTATTGCTCTGAAACAACTTCGGTTTTTTTTACAATTTTTTTGGTTCAAGTGAAATTATTTTCTGTGTATAAATTCATTGCAGGAATAAATAATAGCAAATTAAATGCAATGAATAATTTTTAATAAATTACCGCAATAAAAACTTGCTAGCATTTAAATTAATCGTTTGAAAAAAAAAAAAAATTACTGTTATTTTCTGGGTTAAAATTTTCTGGATGAATTCAGGTTAGGTAGTAAAAATTTTTAAGAATCATTTTCATCATTAAATTAGAAGACCATCTGGTGTCTAATTTCCGCAATTAAAAACTAAAATAAAGCAAGCAATTATTGAGAGTGCTCTAACACAGCAATAGAGTTTGAGAAATATTTAATTTCAGAACATGTTCTAGACCCGGAAATTATTCTGATTACCGCATTTAATTTATTTTTATTATCATTGTTCACCGCTATTATTATTGTTATTATTATCATTGCCGGTGAGTTTCGAGAGTTGAATAAGAAAGAAGAAAGTTGAGTATTTCCAGATATTTTTAGCATCTTACAGAAGATCGTTCGAGTTGAATGTTTAATGCCCAGGGAAATCCATCCGAGGTTATTGCGAACGACGTTTTCTCTATACCTTCTCGGATCTTTCCCTTTACTCGATTGTCCCTGGACAATGATTTGGATTCCTGGTGAAATCCGATAGCGCAAGTCACCCGGGCGAGTTAAGACCCTACACTACTACCGAGGGTTCTCACTAACAGTCCAAGTCGAGACGTCATGCCAATGCCAACAAGTTCTCTTTCAGACTCTCTTTGCTCTCTTTATACGACAGAGTTCCACCTTACTGTTTAGTTGTTCTAACTTTTTTTATTTTTTTTTCTTCTGCTATACCATTACATTACTATAACTAGTGCAGTGCTATTGTATGCGGCGCATTATTATTATTACTTACAAAACAACAACTCGATGCTTCTTGGGTTTGTTTATTGTTTAGCTATCGGTTACATACGTTACTCACGTTTGTGTATTTTATTTCGTTAACCCAAATAAACTTTTCAAACAGTGGTATTGTTTTATACCAGCTGATACTTACTCTCATGCCAAGATTTGTTAATGTTTCAGGAGTTTAGTTATATGTACTTGAATTTTTTATAAGTTTCATTTTTAGAGGATCTTCCAGAGATCTTATGAAAAATAATTATTTGTTAAAAAAAAAAAAAGGATTCTATTCAAAATTAAACACTAAACAAAGAAAAAAAAATTTTGAGAAAAATTCTTAAACCAAAAAAAATTATTTAAAAAAGTTTCCTTGTCTTGAGTCGGGATGAGAAATTTTTGAATTAACTAAAATTTATTTAATTAAACGAAAATTTTTAAATTAAAAATTTTTTGTACTTAAATCAAGACCTTGAAGCTCTTAAAAATCATTTTTTTTTATTCAAGAATTTTTTTCTCAAGTCAAATTGATTTTTTTCAAAACATTATATATTATGTCATAAAAAAAATTGATTCGTGACAAAAATTTCGGAGTAAAAAATCGCTATAATTGTCAATCAAGAGTGTTTTAGAGTAGTACAGTGGTGTCTTGGTCGAAAAAGGGAACATGTACACCTAATTCCAGGTCATTAGGTCTCGTAACGTGATGAATGGTAGAACATACAGAGTCTATAGAGCCTATCGGTGTGCATTCAAACTGTCAAGCGTAGATAGGACGATTACGTGGGGAAAAAAATACGTCGGGAGTCAAGTAGAGAAAGGCCTTGAGCGGAGTCATAGTCAGACGCCGGGACATTAGGATAAGTCTTGGCGTGGGTCGTGTCGTGCGAAAAGCCCGTCGGATCACCCTGTAAGGGCGAACAAGGACCATCAATCTTGAGTCAAGCCGGGATGCAGAAAACGAGGCAAAACCCGTCAAGATCCATCACTTGGGTTTGCTCGCCAACGCGAGAGATTCAAGTTGCGCGTTTCCACTCCTGGGATCGATTCTCTTCACCATCCACAACAACTACTCTTACTACTACTACTTCTACCAGTAGGATACTTGGCGTCGGGAGCTGAACTGGTCGGCATGCCTCGGGGCCTCAGAGACGGTGTTATGTAATGTGGAGATGAACCAGCTAGTCTCAGTCCCAGTTCCATCCCATCTTCAATCCCCCGGGTTCCAACGAGTCTTTTGGAACATTCCGAAATATTTGATCGGAATTTCAATCGCGGCTTCTCACGGAATTGTTCAGTTGGAATGGATACCATTGCGGATCGATCACCAGCTACTAGTTCAACCAGGATTTGCCTCTTTTGCGTTCATACCTATCTATCCATCCGTCTATTTATCTGGCGATCCATATTCCATATGGAGTCAAGCTTTAGGAGGAGCTAACAGTTCATTATTTTTTGGCTTCCATCATTTTTTATTTATTCCTTCGTCTTTTTTTTTTTTTTCTATATTTATTGAATTTTATTGACTATCCAAAAATTAGAATTTTTATCAATCGATTCGATAATTCTCTAGAATTTTATATTATCAAGGAGTCAACACTTATGTGTCGGAAATATCAAACTTACTGATTAGATTTATAGGGTTTATTAAAGAGGAAATCAAATTTCTTACAAGTTTGTATTTTCTTTTTATAAATTCAATCATTTATTAAAAAAAAAAAAAAAAAAAAAAAAAGAATTTTTTACAAAAAATATTACGTTTAAATCAGTGAAATATTAAAATTTTTATCAACAATTCTTTAGGGCTAAAGACACCCTTAAGGTTGTAAGAAGGGTTTCTAGTCCGGACTATTCTGCACGCTCGACATCAGAACATTAGACTCTAAACGACTCTAAAGGTCCTCGAAGCGTCTGCTCCCTTCCTCATCCAGCAGCAATACATCAAGAAATCTTACGGTTTATTGGTCGCATTAGGGACAAAAGCCAAGTTTGTTATTTTGAGAACCTCGGTATGTATTTGGGAGTATGTTGCTTTTAAAAATGGAAAACGTCAGGCAGGATAATGGGGACCAGGGCGAGTAGTGTACAGTGAGACGGGCGCGGCTGATGCGTGACGCGGTAGAGCAAACAGAAATCCGACACGCCAGCCAGACGAGTGTGTTGTGTTGTGTGGAGCCGCCGACTGATGCGTTGAGCTGCATGTCGAGGGCACATGCATTCACGTCCACATCTCCACATGGACAAACGAGAGCTACCCGGTTTACAGTGGTATAAACTACCTCATTCTCTCTCTTTCATTCTCTTCTGGGCAGTGGGCTCCAATGTCATCCCTTGTTTGCTCGTCGGTGGGTGTTCAATGCGACTCGTTTTACAATGGAAGCCTTTGGCGCTCGCCCCAAGTCTACAGAGACAGAGATAGCCATACATTAGACACTCCTTTGGAAAAAGGAGCAGAGCTCTCACGGGATACGGATAGATAGATGAATGGATTTAGGGAAGGGAGTCTTCGATTCCGGCGAACTCGCCGGATGTTCATTTACCCTTTTTATTGCAACTTCTGTCCAGATAGCCAGTCTTGCTGTAAAATCTTTTTCCGAGTAAAAGAATACTAAAACCACAAAGGGGAACTAAGAAATAAGGGATTGATACGTCTACGGGAACGTGGTAACGAGCTATCTTCAGAGTCGTCCAGACCGTAGCATCTGTAGACTCTGTAGTTATTTCAATTCCTTTAAAGCTACAGAAGATTTCTAAAAACCAGAACATTCCATAAAGAAATTTTCATACGTCTTATTTTTTTTTCTGGACATCTATCTGCTCTTAACATTTTTTAATGAATAAAAATTGATTTATTAGTTGATGACTCGATTGAAGTAACAATCAATGCCATTTACATACATCTCAGACTTAAATCTCTTGCAAGGAGAAATTTCGGCGATCATACGCCCTCTCTGGAAAATTTTCAACACTATTTTTTTATATAAAAATGATTTATGTACTGATATATAGTCTTATCAGGCCATATATCAAACTAATTATGATATGACAAATTTTCAAGTACCTACATGAATTATTTATATAATTTATATATTTAACAAATATTATATATATGAAAAAATTCATGTGTATATTCGAATGAAAGGTCTCGATAAGTGTCACATCAAGATGAGCTTATATCCGAACGCGGAGTATTGTAATATTTCACTCCAGTATTCCAAGTGATGGGATTGAATGCGTAGTACAATTCACTCCCGATTTTTTACAGTGTATGGTCATACGTGAACATATACGGCGATATCAGAGAATTTTCCCATTGGAATCTTCTTCAAACGTTAGATCTCCCAATCGAGGAGTTTCCCAGCAAGGCAAAGAGTTCCAGTTTAGAATTTCCAGTTCTCAGGCATATCGGTAGAACCTTCCAGTCCCAGTCGTTGGCAAACTTTTTAGCGCTCAGATCTTTACGGGACAGTCTCACTCCCATAGTTTTTCTCACTCTCCATCTCCATCTCGAGCCACCACACTGTTATCTTCTCCTCTACCTCAACTTCTTCCTCACCCTCATCCTCATCTTCATCTTCGTTCTCAACCTCTCCATCCACTGTCTGCGGGTATAATACGCGCGGCGACGGTAAGCCGGCTGGCAGCTGCCTTCCGTGGAACCAACAAGGCTGCCTAGTGTGTGCTATATAGACGGTCTGGTTTTATTTGGCCCGCGCCACGGCTCTCATGCGTGGAATCTCCGGAGAATCTCTCCGATATATCTCCTACTCCGCGGTTAAGGTACCAGTCACGCTCCTATCCCGGCTCACCCACCCGACATTCAGTGCCTCCACCGCAGCTTCTACTCCTATCAACTCTGGCTAAAGCACAACTGGTGCTCCCACCCAGCTGAAGCTCCCACCCAGGCGGGACTGGCTCACCCAGGTGGGAGTCTCGCCTCCCACCAAGGCGGGACTCCTACCGGGCAGAACTCAGTCCGCAGTCGGGTATTCTCGGTCCCTGGCCCCTCTGCTCTCTACTCCCTTAGCTCCGCTTTGTCCCTTTCGCTACTCCGGTAGGCGGCGGCTGAACACCACCAAGTAAGCTCTCTGATGCCGAAGTTCTGTCCTGGTAGCAACCACTACCACTGCAACAGCTCCAACTCGTCGTCAGATCGTCGGACGCGTTTTCTCTCACCGGATAAGTATTGACGGCATCTCGTCCCGCTTCGGGCGGTACGAGCAGAGTCGGGGTCCCGTTCGAAGTTCGAAGCCAGGGAGCTTTGAGTCAGATATGAATCTTTTTACTCGTCGTAGCTGCTGCTTTGCTGCCGCTCCCGTGTTCACTTTTGTCTCCACTTGCCTCTTCCTCCTTCTCTTTCTATCTTCTATCCATCTTCTCCACATTTCGCTTGTTCTGGTACTGAAGCTCGACACGACTCTCTTACAATAGCTCCACTCAACTGCTATCCGGCAGACTCTTTTCTGGTGTCATCTCTTGTCTTCTTGATGCTCTGAGCAAGTATGTGTGCAGAAGGATCCGATATAAGACTAGACACTGACGATTTCCGAGATCAAGTGCTCCGAAGGCTGACGTTGGGTACCCAGACGCTCTAATAATTTATTTCGTCAGTCAGAACGAGGGATCGACTTTGACTAGTCAGACCTTTGGACTCCGACGTTTGCTGTTGTTTTGGATCCAACCTTTAGTTTGGTAGTTTATGCCAACATTCGACTTGTCACGTCAGTCGAGACAGCGTTGACGGGGAATCAGACTAGCTACTGATATCAGACAGATTGCGTTGCTTCTAATTCACTTGTTTCTTTGTCCATCTGAGCTGGTTATTAATTCGCCCGGTCACCTTTTATTCGATTTGGTGCAATAGTGATCTTAACTTGCCGTTAATCAGGAAGATAATGGAAAATTAAGGAAGAACACACCCGATAACATGATTGTTACTTGCTGACAAGAGTTAATCGCACGTACCAGGGCGTCTTTAGATTCAATCCATCAATCAGATAGTAATCAGACTTCAATTATAGGAATTAAAAAGTAAATGATTGATGCGAGCACACTACCCCGAGCACATTTCCGTTTTCATATTTCACAGTGCTGGCACATTCACATTTTTTATGCATACTACTCATCGGTTGTATCGATTTGAGCACATTCTCATCGACTATCGGATTTCGTCTATCGTCTGGGTGAAATGATGAATGAACACTCTTCTCGACTCCTCACCCTGGGCTGGATAAAGAGGAAAAGAGCTCACTCTATACTAATACAGTATACATTTAGTGCCAATCCACGCTGAGAGTGATATGATCCAAGTGATCCGGAGCGCCTTTGTTCTGTCGCCAGCGATTAAACGCTTGTTCTTTTTTCCAGATTTCCTCCTTATTTTTGTCCCTCAACGAGTTCGGTGCGCTCATTCTACATTCAGCTCTCCTTTTATTTTCTTATTCGCTTCCTTGTGGTCTCTGCTCGGTGAACATCTAACATCTATACGACTATTTCTCTGTTCTGGCAGAGATCCCGCTCGCGCGAGCGGCACTCAACAGGGGCCGGTCGTTTATCTAAATGGCTACTGGGTGGCCTGGCTCAGACTTTAACTCATACTCTTGTCTCCTTTCCTTGTTCACTCACTCGCTCATCCTCAGCTTCTCGGCTACTCTTTCTTCAGCTGTACTCAATTTCCCTCTTGCTCTTTACTCAGCCTTCGACTAACCAAAACTAACCCGATCACCCTCACAACTTATACTCTATTCTCAACCGGGTTTTTTTTTACACCTTTTGGCTTTGTCCTTCGATAGTTTTTTTTTTTTTGTTTATTTTGGTTTTATTGGTTGAATTACCCAGTAGATTAGAGTGAAGACGTCCTGCCTAATCGGCTGATAAAAAGGGCCTGAAGTTTTTCATTTTTGGTGTCGACAAGTTAAAAAATTTTATATGTCAAATTATAATAGATTGTTAAGAATATTTATCATTTAAAAATTAATTTTAAAGAGTTATTGCATTATTTTTTTATTGAAAAATTGAATTTAATGGTTAATATAAATATGATTCACTAATAAATTAAATTTAATAAATAATTAAAATATTTAGCAATGAAAAATTGATTTCAATAAGTCATTGAATTAATTTTCTATTGAAAAATTAAATTTAATAGCTATTAGAAATAATGTGTTATTAAAAAATTAATTTTAATAAATTAAAGTATTAATTATGGATTGAAAAATGAAATTTAATTATCTTATGTATTATTTCCTCATTAAAAAATTGAATTTAATAATTAATGAAAAATACTAATGTATCATTCACAACTTTGATTACTAAAAATTAAATTTTTTTTTTTTTTTGTATTAATGACAAAACAGAAACACCTACTACTGATCGGAAAAACCAATCAATATCATAGTTTTAATCATTATATTTCCAACATGGAACGTTCGACTCAAAAATTCAATAACCCTGTTTACAAAATCAAAAACCCAAAAAGAAGAACCAGAATCACCGAGAGAACGATTGGAAGTTTGGGGTCGCGTATATTATAAATGAAACGGGGACTGTTGGAAAGCAATCGAAAGTCGGTATTAATTGCGACCGCACCGATGCGAGCGAGCAGGCATCAGGATATGTACGATATACGAGACAGAAAATACGAGCAGAGAGCGAGTAGTGTACATACACGCAGAGGAGCAGAGCCGTGAAACAGTCCTGGGATTTCGAAAACAAAATAAATTTATATCACCAAGCCGAGAGGACCGTACACACAACACACAGGTTAAATATAACCCGTATCCTCACAACAGTGTCACGGTCCCGGACAAAACGTGCCTATCCCTTGGCGAATTTAAAAAACGGATTCGTAGGCAGCCATTGTGCGTGCTTTTTCCTCAAACCGTCTCTCGTTTAAATTGCAAACGTGTACAGAGCTAGGTGTGGGCTTCTAAACACACACACCGTTTTTATCTACCACTTCACAGTTTTCGGTTTCCAGCTCCAAACACTTTTGTGCCCTTTGTCGTCATTTTGTTCAATTTTTCAACAGTTTTACTTTTTTCGTCACGCTGCTCGCTAATGAATGGTTTGCAAGCATTCGGATAAACAACCGGGGTATAGCGTGTCACAGAGGTTAAGGTGTCAAAAATTGGAGGGCTTGATAGCTCGCCTACTGAATGGTCATTCAACCTCCAATCTCGAAAGACCATTTTTATGAGACTAGTTCGTAAAACTCTTCGATTGGTTACACCGCGACTGGCAGATATGAAGATAGAAAAAGAGAGAAAGACTCAAAAAGGAGGACAGTGGATCGGTCAGACCTTTTTTCCTGGCTCTCGGATTTCCGGGAGGCCCTTGAGAGTCACAAAGCCTGGGGGACGGTGTAGAATCTCGAGTCTCGAGAGGAGTATTTGGTAGAGCGGAATACCAGTACAGCTTCGCACACGATGGCTTCCGTGAAAATGTTGGATGGTGAATGTTGGACGGCGCCGGGTAGTCGGATGGCGGATGAATCCCTGGGCACTCAGTAACGTCATCCATTGGACCCTACTGGCTTATCAGTATACTTGGTCACTGTAAAACCAGACGATTTCATCTATATAACCATATGTGTCTGTGTTTATTTATTTATCTCTGTGTATTCTAATGGTTGAGATAGTAGCCATGGAAAAAAATTTATCAAAAGTATGTTGAAAATATATAAATAATTATTAATATATTTTTACTAGCTCATTTTGGGTTAATTTAAGGATAATTTAAGAATATAGAAATGCCCTTGTATCTTGCGAACTATCGATATTTTTAAAGATATAAACTCATCCTGATGTTACACCCATCAAGACCTTTCATTTGAGTACCCACATCAATTTTTCATATATTTATATATATTAGATATATGTATATATAAAAAATATATAAAAATGCATGTGGGTATTCAAATGAAAGCTCTTGATGAGTGTAACATCGGGATGAGCTTATATCTTTAAAAATGCCAATTGTTAAAAAAATATAGTGCAATTTAACAAAAGTCAAATTTTTTTTAACAAAAAATTTTTTTTTCTAATTCTTGAATTAAATAAAATTAACAAAAATTTCTTAATTCAAGAATAATATTTGTTAGAATATATAAGAAATACATGTCTGAAAATGTTATAAAAATTCATAAATTTTATTTATGAAGCAGAAACTAAAATCCTAAGAATACCGTAACTGCATAAAACACACGGCATGACGGCATGATATGTACATTAGTATATAATTGGAAAATACATAAATGACTTGAAAGTTATATGCATAGAGGCTGTCTGTATCAGAGATACTCATCAGAAATCTAGTTTGGGCAATTGATTTCGAGCGGCAGTCAGATCCAGAGTCAGAATCATCAGATCAGAGATGGGTGCCATCAGTAAACGGAAAACTAACTCGCGGGGCTCAGGGCGTTATCATCGTTCGGTTTCCGAGTACAGAGAATTTAAATTGATCAATAGCTCCATACTACTGCGGAATACGGACGATGTGTAACCGCGACATTACAAAAACAGCCGTTGCCGCGATTGCATCGTCCATCGTTCATCGTTCAGCCTGCATGTGCATACTACCCGTAGTCAGTAGTATGGACTGTTATGTGTATAGCAAGTAGTCTCCAGGCTGTCGCTCTCGATTTACCCGAGCTCTGTGTGGAGTCTACACCAGCGTAAAGGTATATATAGGTACAAATAGCGTCCACTCCCTCTGGATCCTCCTTCGCATACGCCCTCAGCTTGTTACTGCCTGACATGCCGTGTAATTTCACCACACGCTGCCGATAAAAATATCCCAGAGCTAAAAAACTATTTATTTATTTATTTTATTTCCATTTATTTCGGTCCCGTCCTTCTGCTCTGCTCTGGTCTTCAACTTTTGATTTTCGCTCGGGCGAATCACTGCTTGCTATTTCTACAACCAAAGTAATCTACACATACTCGTTACACATCCCCTAATGGGGATCGCGTGATGTGGCAGAACTGTTGTTGACTGAAAGGAATAATTGGGGTGAAAGTGGTTACAATTCCTCGCTATTTTCCGTTATAGTTTGGTGTGAAATTTTTTTTACTGTATTAGTTTTCAGGGGTTATACATTTATATTAAAATCAACTTTATTTGAGGAAAAAATTCTTGATCCAAAAAAATCTTTTTCAACTTTAAATTATTTTTTAGTTTAAGAATTTTTTTACTGGATTCAAGAATTTCTGTTTTAAATCAAATTAATTTTTTGTTAGTGTATGCATTTAGAATTAAAAAAAATTTTTTTTCATTTTATTTTTGTTTACATATATAAGCACATGTATAAAAAAATTTAATGTCAATCGGAAGTCTTTAAATTTCGCAAGTAAATTTTTTTAAAAACGACTAATAAGATTAATAAGACTTAAAAATCTTTTACAGGAAATAGAAAATTAATTACTTGTAAAAAAAATTTTAAAGTGACTTTTATAATAATTATTGAAAAAGTTTCTTTAAAAAAAATGACGTTTTTAAACTTCTAAGTGCATATAACCCCTCAATTTCTGAAGAACAAGAGTAAAACACTAATTTCCTGATGTTTGGAATCCATCGAGTGCAGAACAGGATTTTCCGTCTCTTTCTGGGAATAGAACGCTCGGTCCTGGTGCATAATAATCGGTGCGGTGTATATCAGCGAAGCCCACACAACACACTCAACTTGGTATGGTAATGCCGGGAACATGGCGGCGATATATTCTACACGTGCATGCTGCTGCGGGTTATCGTTCCTCTCAAATGTTGCCTACCGACCCGATAGATTTGCTCACCACGCGGTTGCTGCAAACCCCAACTCCAATCCCAGCCCCATTACCGCAGCAAACCAACTGCCAGTTTCGTGCATTAAATGTCCATGACCAATGCAATCTCACGTACGTACTGTTCCCCAGAATATCCGTGGATTGTTAAAACGAATTCCGTCATCGTCAGCCGGATCATTGTCCAATCCCGAGAATTTTTTTCCTTTATATTGCTTATTATATTAATCATGATTCATGATCATTTATCATTATTGTACTAATTAGAAATTTAGACTAAAACGGAAAAATTATTTTTGAAAATTAAAGAGATGATTATGGAAAAATTACTCAGTCATTTTATATTAATAATAATACATATTAATAATAATACATATTTTTTAATATCTTAAGCAAATTTTTTTTAGTAAAAAATTTTTAATATTTAATAAAATAAGCATTGTCAAGTTTATTGGATTTTATAAAAAGATTTTATGAGCGTAAATTTTATTAAATATTACAGTCAAAGAAAATAATTTTCTAAAACAGTTCTTACTACTTTTTCTCATCTAATTACATTAAATTTCATTTTTATAAATAAATAAAATACAAACAATTAACAATACTACTTATGATTTTTTATTATAAAATATTGACAAGTCAGTAGACAGAAACAAAGCTTTTTTTTATTATAAAATAATGAATTTTTCCAAAACAAAATTCGTAAAGTTTTTAATGCTAAATTTATATCATATTTTTCCCTTGGAAATAAATAATTTTTTCCACAAGCTAAATTTAAATTTTTCCTGGTGGAAAATTGACAGTTATTATAATGTAAAAATAATATTTTAAAAACACAAATTTGACAAGTATGTCTTGACAGGAGAAAAACTGTAAATTTGACAGATTTTTTTATAACTTTGACAGGACGTTTTTCCATACAGTTCCAGTTCCTAGATGTATTTGTATATAAATTTGTATCAGGAATCGGAAGTTTATTTCACGTATGTTATAGTGTTGTATATTGTGGGTGTATTCAAATGACGCGACGGCAAAGTTCTCGTGACTGAGTTGGAGTAATAGCGAGGTAGATGTAGAGGTTGAGCTAGAATAAGAGCGAGAGCAGTCACCCCAAATATGGGGATTGTTACACGGGCTGACCGCAACCCCTTAATCGGGCTCGTAAGCTCCCCACGAGTTAAACTTTACTTCAACAGGTGTTTAGGGAAATACAATAATGTCGCGCGTGCGCGCAAACTTCTTCAGTCGTAAACTTTAAAGTCTCAGACATATATATGTGTATATATCTGTAGATGACTTACTCTTAGTTGGACGAGGATGGTCACTCGCCGCTATAAGCTCGGCAATCGACCTCTGTGGGTTCAAACATACACTACTTAAAATTCGATGCCCTTTCTTTCTCTTCCCTGCTCTATTAAACGATCAAAAATTTTTTAAATAATGATAATCATTTTTTAACAAATTAATAAATAACATGTTATCAAAAAATCTCTTTTCAAAAATTTGAACTTATAATTTTTTTTTTTTTTTTTTGTAGAATTTATTCTTTAAAAATGATTTATTAAAAAATTTATAAATTAAGGAATTTTAATATTTTACTTAAAAAATTATTGAGCTTACATGTAATTTTTTCTTACTTAAATTTGATGCTCGTAATAATTTTTTACATATTTTTTTTATTATTACACTGATAGAAGAATTTATTGACGTAAATAAATTTATTTATTTAGTAAAAATGTATCCATTAATTAATGATAATTTAATTTTTCTTAATTTTGAAAAAATATAATTCTGATTTACTAGAATTATCTAAATCATTAACTAATTAACATATCAGAAAAGCTTTAATCGATTAATTTTAATTTATTGTCAATTTTATTTATTTTTTGTGAAAAAAAAAAAAAAAAAAAAACTATAAATTTAACTGGTCTAATGGAATTTCATGATGGATTAAAGTAATGTAGTTATAAAAAATGTCAAAGAAGAATTAAAAGTTAGAGAAATTTATTGAACATAAAAGAATCCTATTAAAACTTATAAATTTTGAAAGCTTAAAAATTTAAACATTTATCTTCCATCCGAAATCGACATTGCCGACCTCCGATCTCCGCAAAATCTTCTCCACACAAATAACCCACAACATTTCCAGAAGTAAACTACCGCTGATGGTAAAAGTAGGAATTCGCTCGGCAGTTAGCATCAACCCCTAACAGTACCTTCCAAAGCACTACGCTACCATTTCCACCCTTGCAAAGTTCTACTACCCCCCAACAGAGGGCAGCACTTTCAAGCAAATATCTTCAAACCCATACTAAGTATTTCCTTAATTTTTTTTTACAGGCTCTAAGTGGTGCCGAGGGGACCGTGCCCGGGAGGGTGTACAAGAAAGTAGCGATTGTCGAGAACTTTTTCGATATCATCCACGCAGTTCACGTCGATCTCGAAGGCCGACCAGGGAAGCATGCCGGTCAGAAGCGAACCTACAGAACTGTAAGTCAATTTTTAATCAAACCAGTATCATCCCATACATCTTAAAAATTTTCCACTCAATTAATTTGAAACAAATTTTCATATTTGAGTTAAACCGCAATTTTTTCTCTCATTCAAAATTCAATTTTTAAGAGTATAAAATTCTCTTTATTCAAATGAAATAAAAAAAAATGAATAACCGCTTAATTGATGAAATTAAAAGTGATAACGCTCCAGCATCCCTCGCCGAAATTTCCCCTCAATAAAGCATATTTACAAATACTTATAAATGTATATTCCCTTGATAACAGACCGTTAGAAGCATTGAAGCGGCCACTTGATATATTTGCACGTCATCTCACATGTTTCGTCGCATTCGCGTAAACATCTCTCCAGAGCATCCAATCATACATACATACATCCATATTTATATTTATATACATCCTGTGCTCTCTTTTTCCTCTACTCAGTTCTCGGTTCTCTTTATCGCGTTTCGCGCTTCTCTTGCCCCGCTTCGTTTTCTATTTCTCCTTTGCCCTCTTTCGCCCATTTATACCCATATACATATATCTGCTATCTATCTATCTGTGTATATGTATATAAATACATACAGACATAGAAGAGAGCAGACTGCGATCTGCTTGTGATTCAAAACCTCAGGACACTTGTTGCATTGGCTGCTTATACACGGCCCTCCCCCAACCCCGTTTCCGATATATACACCCGCTCCTCCCGTCCCTTCTACATACATATATACATATATATACATCAAATCGACATCCGATATAAATATATAACTTTAGTTTGAATGTTGCTGCTCACATCTCACATCTCGCATCTCGCATCGGGCAACTAAACCGGCGATACTGTTTTGCGAATATTATACTGTGTACTGTGTACGCAAGGACGACCTCACACGTGTAACGTACTCGATCTATTCAGCATCTATTTGCTGCTAATGTTCTATCACTAACGTCTAACCGATACCTCATATTGTTTTCATAATATAAATATATGTCATACACATATGGATCGGGTCTATGCATCACAAATTTTGCTTGTTATCACCACCTGACAATATCACTCAGCCACTAAACTACTTTGACTTAACTATTATTTTTATTGGTTTATTTATCCGGTAAGTTGAGTTTTTTTCGTTTTTATTTTTCGTTTTTCTACGCTGTGAAAAATTTATTGCAGGGGTGACATTTTTGAGAAAGAGTTTAATGGAAAATTGGTTGAAAAGTTTAAGATCAAAATTTTGTTGTAATTTTTTTAGAAAAGTATAACTCACAGGTACTAAATTGTAGAAAAATAATTTTTGTAGTAGAAATAAATTTTAGAGAAATTTTTTTTTAAAAATTGTACTTTTGTTTTAAAATCTTTAGTTTCTTGTTTTAGAAAGTTTAATTGTAAAATTAAATTAAAACTTTTGGATAAAAAAAGAATTGTTTTTAAATAATTAAGATCAAAATTTGGATATTAATAATTTTTCACAGCGTAAAAAAATTCACTACAATACTTGTAAAGAAAGTAACTACACATTTTCATTTCCTAAAAAAATATCTTATCGAATTAGAGATGGTATACTTTTAGCGTGCGAGTGCGAGTACGAGTAAGATACACTTTGCATTGTATAGTACTATAGAAAGTACACATAAGATACACCCTTGTTCCTGGTTCCTGAGCAGATCCCGCTGCGAGTCTAGTTCCTGATTGAGTTACGCCACCCCGTCCGCCTACTCCAAGAGAAACGTTTCCTCTCAAGATGGAGTATGAGGATGAAGAGTTGGCGTGGAGAAATTGAAGTCGGAGCTGGAGGTAGAGAAGATGCCTCCGCCGCATATTTTCCTCCAGAAGACATCAAAGTTACACACGGAGCCACACATTCAGGCTCCACTCACTCCTCACATATTTATCTCCCTCTTACTTTCTACGGGGTTTCTTCATCATCCTGCACGAAGACGCTCTCGAAACCCCTCTGGTGCTGATATAATGACGTAAAATCAGAGAAATGGATATGAATACCTTTGATAAGATCCGTAAACTTTATAAAACTAAATATTATTCCCAAATAAAATGAAATCCCAAAATACATCAATCGGTCGCTAGTCGAAGTATATAACAAATTTTAGATTTATTTACATTTCTTACATCTGTCTGCTTTGTTTCGTTGAATTTAAAGTCCCTGTTTCTAAAAATTATGATATTTTTATGTTTTTAGTTTTTCAAAAATGTATAATGTTTTGTCAAAAATTTTAATATTCACTCGTGCTAAAAATTTTTCTCTATAAAAATATTATCTTATCACAAAATTGACTTTCCAAAAACTTAAATCCTAAAAATAATCAATAACTGTATAAATCATTGTAAATATTAATCATAAGTCACAAATTTTCACTATCAAAATTGTAACCATTAATGTAATAAAATATTTTTAAACTTGAGCAACTAAAACAATCTCAAAAATTTGTCTATGCTCTAGATTACAGAGACATACGCATTTCTGCCTCGAGAAGCAGTGACGAGGTTCCTCCTGGGTTGTACGGAATGTCAACGTCGCCCTAGATCACCAAGTCCAAGCCCAAACAATCTTGCTAATCAATCTCAATCTGCTGCAGCAGCAGCTGTTGCCGCTGCTGCTAATATCGTAGCTGCCTCTTCAGAAATAACACCAGTATCAAGGACCCCCAGAAGTCCTACTCCAGCGGTGGCTCTTTCAGCAACCCCTGCTCAAAGCAGCCCCCGACCCCGGGAAGCCAGCAATCCCCCAGAAAGCAAGAGTTTGTTCAGTTACAGGCATCCCAAACAGCAGCAGCAGCATCTTACTCAGCAGCACGTCGGTCAGCAACACCATCAACATGTTCATCGACATTCAGGCGGTGAAAAAATGAACCATTGCGGTAATAATAATAGTAGCAGTAATAATAGTAATAATATCGCTAGTACTCCGACTAATACTAGTATTGTTCCTAATAATAACAATAATAACAACAATAGTAATAAAGAAAAAGAAGTAGACCATCAAAATCAAAGTCAACATCAGCATCACCACCACCATCACCACCATCATCACCATCATCAAGAAAAAGACATCGTTAGCAGCAAACCCGCTAAAAAAGAGAAACTTCAATTAATTCCTAAAGAAAACAAAGAAAAGGAAGAAAAGTACAATCCTCTGAGCATCAGTAACCTGATAAAGAAAGAACCAACAAATTTCACCCCAACAACCACGGAGAATTTGACTTCAACCGTTTCAACAACGGCAACGACTCCAAACACGGACATCGCTTTGGAATCAAGAAGAACGCCAGAATCTGACCGCGGAAGCTCGCGGAGTTCAGCCTCCTCCAAAAGAAAGCGAATGCTCCCAGAAGGCAGGACACCCTCACCACTTCCAGGCCCAATCGCGAGGCCCTGGAGCCCCGGAATCGATCTGTCGAAGGACACTCCCGTGGATTACAGTCTTCCGATCACGACAACGTACCTGAAGCACCAGCAGAAAATGACCGCGGAGAAGAACAAGGCGACCATGGCGGCGATCGCGCTCGAGGAAGTCCAAAGGAAGTGCAGGGAGGAGGAGGAGGAGCTTCTCAAGAGCAATTCTGTTGGTGGAGTTGGAGTTGGCGAGAGCATTTCCTTGGAGAGGGATCAATATTCACCTGCCGGACTGATCGATACCAACCTCAGTCTGCTCGCTACCATCCAACACTTGCACTGTCAGGTCATGATGGCTTTGACTGAGAGACTGAGACCCTCGGGGCTGCCCACGTCTTTGATGCTACCACCACCACCCACTATCCTTCCGATCCACCACCATCACCACCATCATCTCCCTCACGGCTTCATACGTGATATGTCGATACCCGCCGCTTTGGCTTACAATCATTCTTGATTCTATTACCATAGTTTATAAATTATTAGAGAGGATATTTATTGTTGGTAATTTCACTAGTCTGTTACGCTGAGAAAAAAACAATTTTTTTGATAAATTGGTAATTGTTTAATTTTGATCTAGTGGTGATGATTTTTTTTTATTATTTAAAATAAATTGTCTCTTTAGTTTTTGATGATGTAATTTTGGATTTAAAATGAAATATTGCTGTTGTTTTCTCAGTGTAAAAAATATATGTCGCTTTTTACGTTACACTGCCAAATAATACTTGATATAATCAAGGATAAGTTACATTTGCTTATTATAAATTTAAATGATAAAATATAAATTAAATTAAATGCAAAAGGTCCAAACAAGCTTGAATTTGTTTTTTAAGAAGAAATAAATTAAAAAAAAAAATAATAGTGAAGTTGTCCAGACAATATAATTAAATATATTTTATAAAAATTTTATTTTTGTATGAAGGAAAATTGCAAGTACAAAGACACTTTGGCATGTAACTACCATTCGTAAAGGCATAAACTTTAAAATAAAATATTACGGTTGAGGTAACTTTAATGGCTTTGTAAAACAAAGTTTAAATTTTCACGAGTCAGCGACGTCTTTTTTCGTGACGTGTTATGGATCCCACGTGAAAGATGTAAGACGTGTGATTCTGCATTTGCACATATAGAGTGCATTATACGCGCCGAAAAAAAAAAGGTCAACTTCACAATTTGTAATTTCCGGCTTTAAATTGTAGTTATATATTATTTTTATCAATAGTTTATTTAATGATAAATATTGATGTTATTTTTATCGAATAAATTAAACGTCCACCGCTCTGTGTACTATCGATTGCTTGGGTTAAAATATTATTGTACAGTAGCATAGTCGCTGTGTGATTAATGCTAAAGTAGAAAAATTAATAACATTTAATTATAAATAATTAAATAAAAATGATTAGTTATTTAGAATTATTATTAAGAATAAATATTTACCATGCTTCTGAGATGTTTTTAGAGCGATTCATCGAAAGTAGATAAATCTCTAATTAATAATAATTATAAATTATGAAAAAGATGAAAATATATAAATATATGAAGCTATATTATTGATTAAAATATATATTAAAAAAATTAAAAATGCAAAGCATATGTTTTTTGTACATAATCATTGTAAAATAGTGCCTGCTCTAGAAATCCAATGTATTATTATTATTATTATTATTATTATTATTATTATTATTATTATTATTATTAATATTAATATTATTATTATTACAAGTGTTGTTATAGTTACATCAATATTATAATTATTATTATTAATGATAAGATTATGGTAATTATAATTATAATTATTATTATATTTAAAAAAATAATAAGAGAGACATAAAGAAAATATAAAAGTGTCATCGTAATAATTTATATTGATTTGTAGCAATTTTTTTTTTATTGCACCCTCTTCTTTTTTTTCCCATTCCAACATAGCGACATAATTATTATTTTCTCGAGCATTTAACTTTTCTCACCCTCAAGCATGTATTATATAATCCGTGGCCGTGAATAAGTGAAAAGGAGCATCGCAGTGGGCAAACACAAGTATAAAGTCAACACGGTAATTTATTACCGTGAAAAAAAAAAAAAAAAAAAAAAAAAAAAGCTGGAAATAAGTTTTTATTTTTGCGGGAAAATTAGAGACGAATACATTACGGAAAAATCTCGGAGATTTAAGATTTTTAGATAAATTTTTTTCCAACAAAAATTTATTTTTTAATTGAAAAAAAAAAACACAAAAATTTTTTATTTTGTTAATTGCACTGTAATTTCTTAAATATTGTCATTTTTAAAGATATAAGCTCATCCCGATGATACTCTTATTAAGAGCTTTCGTTTGAGTACCCACATGCATTTTGATATATTTTTCATATATACATATATATAATATATATAAATATATGAAAAAATGATGTGGGTACTTAAATGAAACGTCTTGACGAGTGTAAATACATTGGCCACAAAAATTTGCTTATTCTCTTAATAATATAGATAATATTTTAAAATATAAAAAATCTAAAAAAAAATTTTATCTTCAATATTAAAAATTTATCCTCTTTTCCACAATTTTCACCTACTTTTTTTCCGCGTGAGTAATTTATCGAGCGACTCATTTGAATGCCGACTGTCAACCATATCGCCAGCGTCTCAAGGTCTCGTCCTTGGAATTAGCACAAAGCTTTAACCACAGATAATAAAAATAAAAGTAAAAATTCCTAGATAGGAGTTCGAATGAGTTTTGTTATAACATACAGTTGGTTCACCCTTTGTGTGTCTATATACACAATATCCTATATATAGTATAGTTACACCCCATTTCCCATTCTCCGGCGACAGTGTAGCGGCCTCATTTCGTCAACTATATCCGTAAGCTCTCCTCTCTCCTTTCTCTGCTCAGCTCCAGGAGAGCTGGCACTTGTCTACTTTTCTGAGCCTTATTCCGGTTTTCCACTTTCCTTTTACGTCTACCCGGTGCTTTTCTCGTCCCTTGCCTTGTAAAACCAGATCCCAACCCCCAGATCCCAATAAGGCCACCCGTTTCCAGTTCCATCCTCCAGCACCTATCTTATACTTATACTTCTACCTTCAACGACTACGACTACGACTACTACATTGCTGAAGAGAAGAGAGCACTCCCTTGGAGCCTCAGTCCTCGATTCCTTCTCTAGTTTTCCCCTCGGATCGAAAACTGGGAACTGGCCGCCCATGGGTAGATGGGTTACGGCAACACCGCCTCTTTCCTAACATCTTTCCTGCTTTCCCCTTTTTGCTTTTCCCGTATCTATACAACTATATACATGCTCCTGTGTCGTAGATAGTGCAGAGCCTGGTTTAACCCCTCGACATCGACAACTACTCCCTTTCCCCATGCTAGATGCTAGATGGTGTAGATGGAAGCCAGGCCTTACCACCGACTTGCATTGTTGATATCGATTGTCCAAGGCTATCTTTTTATTTTTTTTCTTTGACTTTTTGTTCAACAATCCAAAGATCTTTCTTACTCTTATTCTTTTTCTGAGGCTCTAGATTGAGGACTCGAGATGATACGAGCAAAATATCCTTCACTTTTTAAGAATAACTATAACGAAGAAAGAAAGGGATTTATCGATGACTACGACTTGTTAGCTTCAAGTGAATGTACTTTTATTTTTTTTACCCAAAATATTGATTGACACTCATGATAGTTCCATTTAAATATGTATATGACTTATTCAAAAATTCTTAATTTATAAATCAAATCGATAAGGAAGATTTAAATTCTTCGTATTGAAATTCACCAAACAATTGTTTCAATTATCGACAATTAACTTGAAGCTTTATAAATAGAATAGCGATCTGATGAAGTTAATTCCGTAAATACCTAAATTTTCCTCGATCTGAGAGAGATATCTGTGTGGAGTTGTTTATTGGGCAATCGAGAGTTTAATATGATTGTTAATATAAATAAAACAAGTGAGGACTAAAATAAAATAAAGCAATTTGGCACTCAGCTGACGCCACTTGTTAGATATTTATTAAAGACCGGTATTTCTATATATATCCACCAATATAATACCGAGGTTGTTATTTTCCTTTATTTTTTTCTGTTTTATTTTATCACCGGTCGAGCCGGCGATTAAAGCACCCCTGCGGCCACCCCCCGAGCGACGCGCTGACCACGATATTGGAGTTTAAGTGGCGTAACTCCATTGAATGCCGATTTCGCATTTTCCCCACTGGCGCAGTTCCACTCAGGTTCTCTCTCAAATCTATTGTTCTTCTGGGAATACCCCGTGAAATCTGTCACGGGGCTCTGTTCTAGTCTCCACTCTCCATCCTCTTCTCCCCTCATTGTACTTTCGAAAGCTAATATCGTACATCGCGGTTCAATAGCTCTCCTCGCGATCCTGGATTATCATCTCCATCTCCATCTCCATCTCCATCCTCTTCTATTTTCTTTTGTGATATCTATCTATTCTCACGATATACCTTTACAACAAACTAGAACAACAAAATCTCACCCTCCACATCTAGACTGAGCTAGTCACTCAACGCGATTCCAAGCACGCGGTATTTTAAGAAATTTAAAACGTCAATTTAAAGAGTTGAGGGTAAGCTCGTGTTCTATACCAGTGAAGTAAAAGTACTAGACTACTGTGTAGTGTAGCAAGAGGGTGGGCGGAGGCAGATCACCTCGAAAGATGAGAGAAAGAGGGAATTGGGGATTGAAAATAGAAAGAGCTGTAATAGAGGGTATATTGCCCAGCCGGGGGTTTCAATAGTTTAAAGTACCACTACGAGAATGGAATTGTAAATTAATGGAAGCCTTGTGACCACCATACTCTCTGCTCTGTGTAATTCTCTTCTTTTTCTAGATCTTTTATTTCTTACCCCAACTTAGTATTAGGGTTTGTATTTGACTCAAAAATTCATCTTTTGGCCCTATCGGAATCAATATTAATTTGTTTTTTAAATTTAAATTGATCGACCTTTTCGGTATTTTTGAATTGATTATTTTAATTTCAAGTAATGGATTGTAATTTTTACATTGCTAAAAAATTTACTTGATTTAAGAAAAAAATTTTGAATCAAGTAAATTATTTTACAGAATTTGATTGTCTTGTAACAAGTATATAATTTTCTGTTCAAGAATTCCTTGTTTCATAAATTTTTTTTTGTCAACTTAATTTGTTTATGATTTATGAAAATCAAAATTTGTAATTTAGAAACTTCAGATTGGCAATAATTATTATTTTTAAAAAATCAAAAATATTTTGATAACAAATTACAATTTTCCTCCATACATTTTTAAAAAGACCAAAATTTACACACAAAATAAAATCCTTGAATAAATCAAAATTGTCTACCGAAAAAGCTCACCATTTCGCAGCTAGAAATGAGGTTGAATTTTTCTTCTGGTGTCGGGGGAAGAGCAGAAAAGAGAAGAAAAAAAAATATTCAAGAACCTCGAAAGTAAAGACCGTAAAGGAAAATGAGAGATGTGATATACGTACAAAGAAGAGCACCACCACGTATAAAGTATAGAATGTACTTTCCAGCATTGAACCTACCCTTACTTGAGCCTGAACCTCCACCTCCAGCCCATTGGGTGTAACGGTGTAGGTTGTAGGTCCGAGCCCGAGGGTACCTTCACCAGTACCAGCACCAGCACCAGTGTGAGGAATGATTTTGGAAATAGCTCGAGGGTCGCTCTCTATCCTCCTGCTGTACGTGTAGTTGGCAACGTCGACAGAGGCGACTGCGCGGGGCTGGCGGGCCGGGGGCGGAAAGTGGGAGAGCTTACAGGACGGAATGGAGCTTAGGGGTGGCGGGCTTGCGAAATGGGAGTTTCGGGTGTGGGTGGCTGTGGGAGGCTTACAACGACGAAGAGCCGGAGTCGGAGTTGGAGGTGAGTCTGCAGAGTAAAGACTCTTTGGATATGGAGTAGAGGGTGAGTTTGGCGCCGAGGTGTCGGTCTTTCTCTCGGTTCTCGGTGTAGTGGCGCGGCAACCCGCCCCTCGTCCTCACCCTCGCCGGTATCCACCAGCTCGCAGTTCGCAGTAACCCTCTTTACCCTCTTGCTGGCGTACACTCTCTCAGTTTTCTCCTAACTTTAACACCCACCACCCACCGCCGTAACAACTCCCACTTTCCCCCCGATCCTCATCCCGCTGGCTTTCATCCTCCGACCGCTTTTCCTCTCTATTCCTTTCACTATCTTTATCCCTTTCTGAGGAACAAAGTCTCTCAAGCTGCGCTAGCTGGCTTCTACTTCTACTTCAAGTTCTACTTCTGCTCGAACTTGCGCTGGCTCCTCGTGCGAATCTAAATAAATTATTTATAGGCTAGAAGAGCCTCCGTAATTTGGTGACTTGACTGGTAACTGGTGACATGAGGGGCTTTTTATTTTTAACCTCTCCGCCTTGTAAATTAGCTAGTCACTGATTTTACGAGCAGTTATCCCGGCGATTAACTATCCATGACGGGCTTTCGGATATTTTGTAAGACATATCGGTTAGTTGAGTGTGTGTACCAACCACATGCTACATATCGCTGTCAGATATTGTTATATGTATATACTGTCGGTTTAAGAGTCGATGTTAATATATGGTGACATTTTTTTTTAAATGGTTAAATAAAATAATTATATAGTGTCCAGTTACTTATTTGTAATATATTAATTTTTTAGATGAGAAAATATCAAGTTCTATTAATTTTAAATTATTATTTACAAAAAATTACAGAAAAATTCAATGATTTGTTCAGTATTTATTTAATGTTTTTTTAATAATATTTTTTCGAAACTTCATTAGTTGAAAAAATAATAAATTTCCATTTCAAATTCTTTTTTTTTTTTTTTTTTGTAATTTTGTTCAAGTTAATAAAACTTAACAATTAAATATATTATCGATTAAACAGTTTGATATTTAGAATGAAATTTTCACCATTTATTTTGATACGAAATAAAAAAATTGTTTTATTAAAAAGTATATTTTATAAATTAGTATTCGTGAAAAATTAAAGTCAATTTTAATTATTTTAAATAGAGAATCACAAAGACTTCAAAATTTTTAATAAAACTTCTGCATTTTCACGAAAAAAAAAAAAGAGCCAAGTTTAACTGAAGCTGAAAAAAAGTCTCCTGCCCCGGGGACAAAATTTTGTGAATTTCCGAAGCATTTGTTAAAAGACAGCCAAAGCAGCGAGTGCTCTCGAGGGAGGACTCGGACGAGATGAAACTCGGATGGTGAAATACGAAAGGGGTTACTAATTCTGAAATAATGAAGGGACGAATCGGGTCCCCTTTATCTTACCCTTTCTTGCTCTTCTTTTACTTTCGGGCGTCTTATAGACTGGTGAATAGCCCTGTCGTCTCCTTAGCTGATAGGGAGTTGGGAGCTTAATTTACTTTTTTTTAGTTTTTACTTTTAACCGGCACTTGGCCTCTCTTATTCGGACGACGGGTGACATGCTTTGTCCAAAACAATGTCACAGAGATAAGAGCAAGTCAGTCCTTCAAAACACAGTCCCCTTTATAAATATACATGTACTGTCGTCTCACACATTTAAAGAGAAGTTTAACACCCTCACACAAAGTAAAGCGCCCTCCAGAAGCCATAGATTCACAAATAATGCTCACACTTACTCTACGCTTGCATTGGCTGTGTTAGTGTGTTATATAAATACACTTTCGTTAACTCTTTAGAGCGATTAAGAAAACATAGGGGTGGGATGTTTAACCCCTGTTGTTTTCTATTTAGCTTTCTCCTTCTTCTTACTCTTATATTTTTATTTTTTCTTATTCTTACTTCATTTTCTCCTTACACTTCTTCTTTATTTTCCTCTCAGCATTCTTTCGAGCCAACCATCATTCCCCTTATTTATTATTATGTAATTTATTCCAATGCCCCCAGCGCATTAAAAGGCAGCGCACACCCTAGTACTTTTCACTCTTGGTAATTTCATCTCCGGGAAAACTCTAAACTACTCCTACCCGGCACTACCGACTACCGACTACCGACGGCTCTATGGCTTTAAACTTTTTCATCAGCGGAAAATTATCCGTCAAGTATCCCATGCATTTTGTCCGGAGCTGTAAATACTGCGCTACTAAAAAAACTATTTTTATCCCCTAGATACTCAGTGTTATACTCACCGACGACTATTTTATAGTTCAAATATATGAGATGAAATATTTTTACTATGAATTTATCTGTTTAAAAAGAAAAATTCAATCATTAAAATATTTAAACTTTTATAAAAAAAAAAAATAGTACTAATAATTTTTTAATAAATAAACGCTTTAGTTTTAAAATTCATATACAGATTTTTTAATGAGCTTTTTTGATGTTTAAAAATTTTACACAAATATTCGTTTCTTTAGTGATAAAATATTAACTTGATTCAATAAAAAATATCTTGAAAAATATTTTCAAGAATTTTATTATTTTGAAACGAGCAAAAAAATTTACAAACTAAGAAATTTTTTTATTTTATTCAAAACAATGGAATTCTTTGAAATTATTTTCTTGATTTAAAATTTTTATTAATTTCAATTTTTACTTCAGAATTTTTGTTTCTAATTTTTACCTCATAATATTTATTTTACAACTTTGATTTTGAGTTTTGGATTAAAATTTTTTTTATTATTCTTATTTTTAAATTTCTATAATTAATTTTTCTTCTAAAATTTTTAAAATCAAATTTAATTCCAGAATTTTAGTTCAAACTTCTGTCTCTAAAATTTCAATTATAAATTTTACCTTCAAAATTTTTTTCAACCTTAATGATAATATTTCATGAGTGTTACTTTATACTTCTCTAACCCATTATTATACCGCGTTGTTTGCCCACCTAGTATCTCTCCCGAACTCGATCCACCTTGAAACGAAATAAAAAGGCAAATAAGAGCGTAAAAAACATAAAACATTAGAAGTAGATATCGAGTCAGTGGGTTGACAGTTATTTACTTAAGCTTGCGTTACGCACCGCTGCTTGAGAGCAAAAATTGGGGTTGGGGTTGGGGTTAGAGTTGGGTAACTAAAGGTTCTTTCGGATATGACATTTCCCCTACGAGGAAACCATATTTATATTAAGAAGGAAGCCATATTTTTACCGAGATCGTCACACAATTTAATGCCGTATACTAAAAAAAAAAATTTTATATTTTTTATCTTTACCCTCCCACTCACTCACCCTCTTGCTCCACTTGTATGCTAGGTAGTGAGCTAGAGAAGTGTATGCACGTGCAAGCACTTTTGCCATAAATATACAAATTTGGTGCATGAAAATTCAATGCCTTCATTTGGACAGCAGTGTATTTTTTGGTGACTATTTCCCCAGGAAATGTCGTACTGTGAACTGTAAAAACGCGCACGCTGTTTTATAATAAGAAAAGCACTTTTCCTCGTATTACTTAGTATCTACTCTGAAACATGCAAAGCAAGGGAAGGTAAGCAAGCAAGCTCGACTTTCATTCGGGCGGAACGTGTGCGATGCTTTGAGGCTCCGTACTCTCGAGAGCTACATAACACTCTAGCGCTGTTTTATATGTCTGGTGAGCAACTCCTAACCCGGGAAAAGGGAGGCTATGACACATAATCATACTGGTACATACTCTCGAGTCACAACCCGTAGCTGTCGTCGAGTTCCACCTGTGCAGCGCATTACACAGTCGACGAGTATTTCGCACTTTCTTATGCATAACTTAGTCTTTTGCGTACGGAAATCTAGAGTAGTGTCTAGAAAAAGAAGGAGATGATGTAAGGAGATATAATGTTGGCTCGAGATATTTTAGAATGGGTCTAACTTCTTCTACAACTCTGCAATACGGAATCACTTGGTTCTTTACGCGCGAAGATAGAAAAGGGCTTAATTTTGATAGATTTGTTTTGAAAATTCAAGTATCGAAGATTGATTTTTTTTAGAACAATTTGTTTTGGTACAAAAATTTTTGTCGGTGTGAAATAATTTATAAATTTTTGTTTAGTTTTGTAGAACTTGACCTAATTTCATTAAAGGGGGAATTTAAATTAAATAAAAATATTTTTACTATTCTAGATTCAAATAGTTTTATTTTCAACAAAGTCGGAAATGATTTTTGATAATTTACTAAAAATTATCTAATTAATTCAGTTTACTTTAATTTAATAATTTAATTTTCATGTGGCAGCCCCAATTTTTTTTTTCCGTGTATAAGTTATTATTTTTTTAATTTTTTGTAATAAAACTGGAATAATTTTCATCGGTATAAAAATTAAAAATATCATTGTTTATATTTTCTGCATCTAACTCAAATTTTTAATCAATTTAAAATGCAAGCATTTATCCTACAAAGTTAATTATTAAAAATTTGAAAAATCTAATTTATTATAATTGTAGCTTATTGTTATTACAACAAAAAAATTACAACCATTTAAAATTAGAACATGCAACTACTTTGTTCAACTTTCACACTATTCTTGATAAAAACAACCCCACAATTTGAAGATAAAACATTTTTTCAAGTACAGCGGATATAGAACTTAAACACCTGATCATTTTTCGAGCTTTATTTGGCAAAAAATAAAAATAAAATATCTATATATAGATCTAAAAAAGAGGAGAACAAAAGGGTGAGTAGTCTGAGAAGTAGAGAGAAGCCACCCTCGTTACTGGTCTGTCTCTCTTCGGTATTCTGTAGTCCTCAGCGCCCCTTTTAGCTGTTGACTCCCTCTCATTCTGAACCCTCTTGCGAGCCCTCCGCCCTGTTCTGTAACCGTCGCTCCAACTACTCTACTACCCAACCCCTTACTCTTGGTGAAGGTGGGTTGCGCCCTACTGGCGCCTGAATCATCCCGTCACCCACCGCCCGCCACCCACTGGCTGTTGGGGTGAAAGTGGGTGAGCGAGTGACTGAGAGCTTTCGGGGTTTGCGTTCCGGTCCCAAACAGGAGCGAGGGAGACAGCAACCATGGCGTCGAGCTAAGAGACCCGAGGGTGGTGTGAGGCGGGACCGTTGGCAGGGTAACGCAGCTTGCGGGGGCGGGGGCGGTAACTTAAATGAGAGTGAGAGAAAGAGTAAGAGAAAGAGAGTGTGACGAGGCCGAATAGAAGCTGAAGCCGAACCGGTGGATGGAAGAGGAGACCGAAGAGCGAAGGAGAATCACCCGGTTGGTAGCTCAGGGGCGGAGGGGGGATCAATTCGAGTAGCACAAGGTATAAACCACTACCCGTACTCGAGAAGGTTGCGAAGTAAAGGGAAAAGGGGACCGAGAAGTTCCCAGCAAGTAAAAACTCCTACAGAGTGAGAGTGAGAGTGATAAGGAGGGCAGGGTGGTGGGTGGTGACACCCGGAGGGGCATAAGGCTTCACTAATTATTTTTTGTCGGTCGCACAACAGGGGCGCGACTGAAGGAAATGACTGAAATTAAATGAATGAGGATCGAGCAAGGAACGAGGCACTAGACATTACCTCCCCTCTATTCAAGGAAAAGGAGCGAGATGAGGGTTGAATTACGGAACGATCCACGATCAACGATCCACGGGGTAAAGGATTATGAATAGACTGTTCAGTTTTAACTTTTTATTTCATACATTAAACTCAAGTGCGAAATTATTTCAGAAGCTTTTCTTTTTTACATGGAAAAGGTGTTCGCTTTGTTTTTCTATTGCTTACCAAGTTAATTTGTGCTTTTTTTTTCTTTTTCAATGGTTCGAGAAAATTTTTAAATGAAATGAGGATTTAATTTTGAAATATTTAAATTTTTGTGCATTGAACGAAAATTGTGTTAATTTCTTTGTCAATTTTGCTTGATTCAAGATTTTTGTTTTTTTTATTAAAAATAATCAAACGAAAATTATTTTCTTGGTTCAGGATTTTTGTATCTTTAATCAATTAAATTTATTTATAGATCCAGAATTGTCACAATCAATCAATCGATTAATAAAAAAAATCGATCTATTTTCAGAAATAAAATATTGGATCAATTTATTAAATAAAATTAATGAAACAGTATTGTTTCCAAAACGTAGGATCTATTTTTTATGGAAAAATATTCAGTAATTAGGATTTATAACCGAAATTTTTGATTCTTTTGAGTTTGCCGCGGAATGGATCGTTTAATTCCGAAAGTAAGTGGTGTGTGCGAGCAGATAATTACGCGGAGGTAATTCTTGGTGAACATATTCGTCATATATGCTGTCGTTAATCGGTATCGTGATCGTTACAGTGAGCGCGATATGCGGCAATGCCGGTGGACTAATCACAACGCCGGTGCCAGTCCCAGTCCCTATGGTAGCTAGTAGCCGGTCGGGAGCACAGTTGTAGATGCCATTGGGGTAGTTAGGAGTTTCGGGGTGGATTAATGATAGTATGTAATCCAACCGCCCTGCACATCTAATTGGATCCTACTTCTCTGAATAAATACCGCATCCATAGAATCAATCAATAATTCCGCTAATGTTAACAGTCATTATAATTCACACGTTGCACTGCTTACGTAATAGATCTTTATATTTTGGTATTATTAATAATAATTAATGGTATCAATTATCAGGTTAGATTATTGGGTATTAGGTCAAAAATTATTCTAGAATTAATTAATTCATCATCGAAAAATTATTAATATAATTTAGTGTAATAATTAACCGATTGCATAACAAAAAGTTACTGGCTCCAGATCAATATAAAGTAATTTTTTTTTTTATTAATGAATTTAGAATTAAAAAATAACAATTTTTGATTTGTTAAATTATGATGATAAGTATTTAGGCTGCACTCGAAAATGCTCTATCTTTAGATACATAATTAAGAAATGACCTTGTATCTCGTGAACTATTGACAATTTTAAAGATATAAGCTCATCCCGATGTTACACTCATCAAGAGCTTTCATTTGAGTACCCACATCAATTTTTCATATATTTATATATATTATATATATGTACATATGAAAAATATATTAAAATGTATGTGGGTACTCAAATGAAAGCTCTTGACAACTTTCATTCGATTCCACTTAGATTGATCTTAAAATTGTCTTCATTTGTCAAAATTTAAGAGTATCTCACTAGATTTTTGGCAAATTGAGACAAATTTAAGTTCTGACCAGGTCTAAATAATTTTTTCCTTCTTTTTAGGGTCAAAATCAAAATCAAAAGTAAATAGAAAATTTTTACGTAATTATCATAAGAAAAAAAAAAAAACAAAATTTTTAATTTTTATTAAAAAAAATAAAGTATTTTTATACATAAGATATAATAATAGTATTATATAAATAAGGAGCTTAATGATTACATGAATAATACTGAGGTGGAGATAATCAGTGGGATCTTTAGTAGGTCATAGGTATTGTGTGTTGGATGACACGTAAGAGCAAACTTCTATTTCCTGAACTGTCTTATTCGCTAGCGCTTCCACGGTCTACGGTGTAACACATTACACGATGATGCACTTTTGTACATACAGACCCAGACATGCACACATGAAACATGAGAGCCCAATACAAGGGGACCGGATGGTAGACCGTCCTTTGAGTTGGAAGGTTGATGCGAGTACGACATAGTACTCTCTAGGAGTGGCTGTAGCAGCAGCAGCAGCAGCAGCAGCAGCAGTAGCAGTAGTAGTGACTTCCACCTTGGCTGTTGGTTTCCTCCCCCACGGTTTTCGAATTGGCAAAGAGTATATAGGCAGGGGAAGGGGGTGAAAGGATGCTTGCTGCCAGCAGCGCATGTAGAAGGGTTCGCAGCAGAATAAGAGAAGGCTGTGGAGGGTGGAGGGTGGAGGGTTGTAGATTGCAGGAAGGGTGTTTGTTCGGGGTGATAGGATAAGACGACGGTGACGTGCAGCCTTGGCATGCCAGTCTGCTTGCTACTTGGCTGGCTTTCTCTGGTAGACGCAATTCTACCAAAGGGTCGTCGTTTCAGCTCTCGCTCTCGGTTCAGCTCTTTAAATGTCTTCGTCAGTCACAAAGTAACCCGAGTTGTTGCTCCTAGGAAAATACAATACTGCCCAGGGGCTAACTCTCTCCCTATTTATGTCTTTATCTCTACCTCTTTCGCTCTCTTTTGCGGTTTACAACCCACTTTAATTATATTTCATGACATTTTATTTTATACGGTTGCTGTCTTTAATAGTCCTCTGCCTTGTATTTTTTTCTATTTTTTAATAGAATCAGCGTGTGATATCTATTCATAGAAATGTTAGATATTTTTTAAAGAAGTTCAGTTAGAAATATTTATCTATTTTAGAAAGTGATCAATTAATTTTCAGATGAAGCACAATTAACAAATTTTTCGTAAAATTTTTTTTCGATGAATATCTGTTTAACGGTTCAATTAATTAACTATAAATTTAATCAGATCTTTGTCCTGAAAGCTTCTTTAAACGTCAGATTAGCTTAATATAAGCTCAAAAAATTTTTTTATTCAAAATTTCCTTTTCAATATTTTATTTTTGAAAATTGTTATTTTTCAAGACGAAAAGTTAAAAATGAATAAATTTTAACAGATTCTTTGACTCTGTCGATTATGTATTATATAGTACCTAGTTAGTGACTAATGTTGTAAATTCCCAATTTAAAAATACTAATTGCATTTGAACCCTCAAAAGCTTCACAATTAAAATCAAGATCATTACAATAATATTTTCCTAATAAAAAAAAAAAAAAAAAAAAAAAAAAAAAAAACACAAGCAAATTACGGCTAGCCGCCCATAAGCTTAAATAATTAAGGCCTCGACTTATTGATTAAAACCAGCCTAGTTAATCTCGATCTGCAGCCGACCGCAATAAAAAATCAATGGCCACCTGTTTAGCCGAGTGGCGAGCAATCGCCCAGAAAATATTAAATCCCCAACAGGATATAGAATCCACGGATCTATGTGTGTCCTGTCAGTTTGGATCAGGATGCAAAACTACTTGGAGTATGTTTGGAATATCCGTTGCAATGGATTCCCTCGTATCAGCTCGGGAAAGCAGAGCAGAGTAGCGCAACCCTTACTTTGAATTCGAGTTTAATTCCGTCCCTATTCTGTAGATCTGCAGCTTGAAAATCGACGTCACCTAGTCTTGCATAGGGACAGGGACATGGATGTGTCCCTAAACGTGGCATTGGCTCCCTTGTACTCGGTTACCCCTTGCCGTTTCTCGTCCTCGTTCCATCCCTTCGGTATGCCTCCTCTGTAGAGGGTCTTCTGACAGTAAATCGATCGAACGGTATAATTTATACCACCTCCTGTTGCCTACCGGCGTCGCTCACCCCCGTTTTCTCTACCGCTACCTATACCTTCACCTACAGCTACACCTACACCCGGAATGAACGAACAAACCAACCAACCAACCAACCAACCAACCAACCCCTTTTGCACTCTATATTCCTCTGGTCACCCTCTTCCCCCTGGTTCTCTCTGAATAGTCATTGCAGAGCAGAGTAGAGAGTTTGAGTTTGAGTAGTGTACCAAGCACGAAGGGATGCCTCTGGTGGGCTCGTCGAATGACCGAATGCACGTCTGTGTGCGTGGATATGCGCTAAGTGGATCACACGGGGGGAGGGGGGGGGCATCGGGCAGCGCGAATACCGCTCCAGAACTAGGGATGCACCAGCCTGAACTGAATAGGAGGGTGCTTGTCACTCTTCAACGGTTCTCCCGAGTATTTATGACTATATTCCTCTTCTATATGCACGTACATGTACACCCCACATGTGTGGATCGTGGATATGCTGGATGCTGGATGCTCGATGGATATGTGGATGAATGTGCCACTCCACTCTCCACATGGTTCATATTTGTGGCGAAGCTTAATGCAAGCTTTCAATTCCCCTTCCTACGTTCAATCTCTTTTTACCCTATTTTTATTTAGTTTTATTTATTTTCATCCCACATTTTCCACCTAGGGGAACTTTCTCGGGGATAATAAGCTCAACATTGCAAGGGTAACCTACAAGGTTACTGACCTGCCAAAATTAAGTAGTTTTTCGGCTTCGGGTTTTGGAAAAGTTACTTTTTTTACATTGAAGAAAATAGTTGATATTTTTTTTTAGATTTTTAGTTTGATAAAAAATTTTTAGTTTGATGAATAAAATTTAAATCAAACCAAAAATAAAAATTAAGACAATTTAATTGATTTTCCAGAAGAAAATTCCGATTTTTCATTAAAAATCATAACTCGTAATTAACATTGTTGAATAATTTGATAAATATACCCATCATATCATTGTGCTCTAAAATTTAGAGCCCCTTTCTTCGGTAAATATAAATAACCATGGCCTGGATTAGATCATTGAGATTGAACCCACGAAAACAGTGGAGCAATCTAGGAACATTAGTGCCTGGAAAGATATAACTATCGGCAGACAGTTGTGGGAATCGGTCGTATGTGATATTAGCGGGTATTGGGGTCATTTGAATCAATTATGTTTCCGGTCGGTGGAGATAGCCCTGGAAATTAGTCACTATCGTCAACCTTGGTATATCTCGGATACCGCGCCACGTACTCAACCTCGTGCCTTGTTCCGCGTAAACTTTGATAACAACCCCTTTCTCCTTTCTCCTTTCTCCGTGGGGTCGTTGCGTAACATATAGCTCCCAGGCACGGGGTTCGGGTCAGTTTGGATTCGACGCCTCGTTAATTTACGTTTATGCACCTACGTACTCACATACACACCCACGATCAGAGCTTCCAAGCGCACGTGTGCCTGTTTCACCCTCATTCTCAATACATATGTGCACTACCCAATTATGGTAACCATTTTATCAGACGATTGTGATTGTGATTACGATTAACGATATTAATTGTCGATATTATTTTTTAATTCGTGTTCATGCCGAGAACAATCATATTCATTTTAATTATCGATCACTGACAGATGGGTGAATATATTCATGTTACTGAAAATTTATACCAGATGCTCACTGGATTTTATCACTGTGATAATGATGATAGTTGTTTTTATTTTTATTTTCCTTATGTCCGATTATAAATTCAATTTTAGATTTTTTTTTCCACCGATATTTCGATGTACAACCAATAACTTTTTTTTTTTTATTGAATTACCTTTCGGTGGATTTTATAATTGGAAATTTTTTGAAACCTGAGGGTTTTTTTTTTTTTTAAACAATGGATTATTATTTATTGTTATTATGAAAAAAAGAGGAAAAAAATTTTCATTATCATTATTACCATTATTTAGTTTTTTTTTTTTGCCTAAAAAATTGATATTTAGAAAAATTTATTTTTTTTTTACATAAAAGAATATAAAAATAAATTTTCAAAATATTTCCATTAAAAAAATTAAACCTCCATAATTTTATTTTGATCTTAATTGATAATTTTAAAAAATATCAGTAGTAAAATGATGGATAAAAATTAATTTTTGACTGAATATTTTTCTCTAATTTGATAGTTTTTTTATTATTTAAAAAAAATATCATTTTTAATAGGTGCAGTATTCTAAGCCATGAAGCTAAACAATTACCTAACGAATTAAGTAATTAATTAATTAATTAAAAAAAGCATAATTTGATATCGCAGTAAAAGAGAAATTCATGAGGGATAGTGAAGCCACGCAACGAATGAAGGGTTGAAGAAAAGATGAATCACATTACAATTATTAACACATTAATTCTAGAGCCATTAAGGGAGATCACGCACTGCACATGAGTTAAATCAAGTGTTATATCCAACGTTGAGAAATTAAATTGAAATAACTTCAAAAATATTCACCTTAGCAATGTTTAACATGAATTATTAGCATAAGAAAAATTCCAAAGAATTTTAAGATCTATTTTTTATAAAAAAATAAATCAAAAATTAAAATTTTTCTTACTTCAGTTAAACTAAAAAAATAATTCCGAGTATTTATGATTTTTGTTTATCTGCAAACATAAATATCCATTAGTGTTCATTATTGTCACAAATTTATTGATGACACGTTGCACATACAAGTGAAATGACGTTTTCACACGTGCTCAACTAATATACAAGCCATCACATAACCAGCTGCGAGGTATAATTCTGATAATCTTTTGTGCGAGGAAGAGCGAGTGTGGGCTGGAAAACGAGAACCGAGTGTGAGTGGGCCTTGTTTGGCATTACCGTCGGGGATGCGGATGTGCTTCAAACGCAGACACTGAAATCGAGTGACGTTGTTCAGCGGAGGATATTTCAGCCAGCGTTCTGTCCAAGTAAAGGGGTTCTCAAATACTTGATTGACTTGTTTGCGCAGAGCTTATGCCTACATATATTCATACCATACAGCCGGTATGGTTTTTACACACGTTTCCCTTACCCGAGTTATAAATGCCGAATAGTTCATTATCTCTCCTCCGTTTTTTCCTTGCGCGAAGTTTTTCGCGAAAATTTAATCACTGCATTCAATGAAAATTTCAAACTACACGGATATTTTTATATTTAATAAGTTTTCTAAACTGTCAACAATTAATGATTCAATAAGTATCTATTAACAGTTAATTAATTTTTGTCAAAAAAATTTTTCTTTATTAAATAATGACTTTCGTTAAACTGTACTGTGCTTTTTTAACTTTTGACGTTTTTGAAGATATAAGCTTATCCCGATGTTACACTCATCAAGAGCTTTCATTTGAGTACCTACATGCATTTTTGATATATTTTTCATATATATATATATATATATATATATATATATATATATATATATATATATATATATATATATATATATAAATATATATAATATATGAAAAATTGATGTGGGTACTCAAATGAAAGCTCTTGATGAGTGTAACATCAGGATGAGCTTAAATCTTTAAAAATGTTAATAGTTTACCAGATACAAGGTCATTTCTTAATTATGTATCTAGAAATAGAACATTTTTAAATGTACTTGAAATACCTATCATCATAAATTGACTATTGGTCAGAATGATATGAAACCATGAAAAGGCACAACTCTAGGTCAAGACTTTTCCAACGATACCAAATTTAACCATAAAAACCCATTTTATCATCTAAATACACTGGCCGCAAAATTTTGTTTATTCTCTTGATAATATAGATTGAATGGTCAATTTTTATATCAGGCCATATTGGTACTCATCAAAAATCAATACACATGAAAAAATTTTCTGCCATGGTTTTTTGTCCATATACGGCCATGTTAAAAAATTTTAACTGTCCATATATATGGCTTGATACTGCCTGAAAAGTTTCTAAATCAAAGTTTGAAGAGTTTGATTTGTTATCTAGACTATATTTTTCTTTCTCAAAGAAAAGCAACTTGGGTCTAATTGAACCTTGACATCATTAGGGAGCTTCTGGTCACAACGGCCACCCGAAAGGGGATTGGGATGGGAGCACAATTAAGGTAAAAATAAACGGCGTTATAGATTTTCAGCGGCGGACAACTGTGCCGTGCTGTTATGTTCCGAGTCCTGGTGTGTGTTTGCATGCGTATCGACCTGGCCACGTGTGGAGTGTGGGGTCTAGGGTGTGTGGATCTATACAAGGGGTGCAGCTACACCCTTCTACCTCCCCCACACTCTCCACTCTCCACCCTTCAACCTAGGGGTGGCTTTGACCGTACCCTCTTTCCTTTATCTCCCTGTCTCTCTCTCTCTCTCTCTCTCTCTCTCTCTCTTGCTCTCTTTCTCTCTCAATGCTATTCCAGACTACTTGTTTGGCTGTACATTGGGCTCCCTCGCTCTCGAGCCCGAAACGCATTAAATTCCGAATATCGTCGAGTACTGTGCGATGTGATCCTGACGGTTAAACGGCAGCGCTGCATGCGTCATCGTTCAATTCGTTACTCGGTCACCTCGTACCGTCAAAGTGTTACGTTACGATACGTGGCTGCTGCCGGAATTTTTAATTCGAACGCAAAATATCATCCTATCCGTGAATTCCGCTCCAAACTCGTCTGTTATGTTCCGTACCACCTACGTACTGTATAGTACATACTACAAACGTCACTCTGCCAGTGTTACCCTCAGAACGAAAAAATAACAAATAATTCAGGATTTTTTTCGTTTAATTTTTTAAACTTTACCTGCTTTTTTGCTGTCAAAAAAGTTACCAGAGAAACGACGTCAGACATCTGTTTTACTGGAGGTATCTTCTACCTTTTACCTTTTTACGTTAACCACGTCTACGTCCTGACTGGTCGTCATTGGCAAGGCAAAACGTGAAACTTACTTTGATTAAAATTAAAAGGTGGCAGACATCAGTTCCTTTTTTTCTGATATTTTTTTTTTTTTTACCCAATATAAGACTTTTTTTTCACTAGTAATAAGTTCATTTATTTAGAAACAATTTTTTAATTTTTTTTATTTGACTACACATGAAAATTAAAAAAAAAATTAATTAAATTAATAATAAATGTCAAATAGTTTCCTCAGAATTGTCTCAAATTTAATTTTCTCGTGCGCACTCTATTGGAGATTTTGACAAATATTTTAAATGAAAAAAATTACAAAAAATGGTGATGCAAAAATTGCTTCACAAATTTTCTGTAAAATTTCTAAAAATATGAAACTAAAATAAAAATTTATTTTTTTCTCCCATACATAACTTTGTAGAAGCATGCGTAATAATATCAAATATAACAAAATTTTTTCCGAGTCGGAACAAAATTTCAGCATAACAAGACTATGTTTCATTGAAACTAATCGGATGACTTTATCGGTTGGTTAGTTTCATTGAAATTGGAATCGATCGCTTCCAGGCTGAAAATGAACCAAAATAACATGTAACATATAATAAAACACAAGGTTAAACAAAAGCTGAGGAACAGTGACACTCTGAGGGAAAATCCAGTTCCAGTTGTAGCTAGAAAGCAAACCGGAAAAAGCAGCCATCAGCCAACCAACAAAATGAGTGCTGGAGATGACTGTGAAAGAGTGTGTGTGTATCCGCTCCTCACCCTACCGTGCATTCACTTGGAGAGAAAAAGAAGCTCTGGCCCCCGGAGCATTTAATCCGTAACTTTGGCATTTCCATCGCTCAGAGGGCTGCTCCACAGGGAGAAAAACGTATTCTCTTTGGTTTTCCACCACGCGACAATAAGTTTTTCCCCAGTTGCATAGTCCTGTCAACCAAGACACAATTGGCACGCGGTACCGACCCCTCTCCCTTCCCTCCTCCTTTTCTTCTCAGCCTAACGAACAACGTGGATCTATGTGCTCATAATATGGATCGAGGTCTATCTATATATGTATATGTATGTGAGTAGGAACCGCACCCTTCTCCCTGCCGCCGTCGAATCCTCTCTCCCTATTTCTCTCTCCGTCTTTATCTCGGGCTCATCCCATTCCCTGTACGCCGTGATTGCACGACCCGAGACCCGAGGGCTATATTCGGATACGCGTATGGATCCGATGGGGTACTACACAACTCCTATCCTCAACTTCTTGCTTCTCTGTGCTCTATTTCTCGTTCACGTCTTTGACGTCATCCCCATAATCTTGGCTTTGCCTTTATTAATAACAATTACATACGTGTCTTCTCCTCTCACTGCTGCTTTCTCCGAATTTCGGACGAGTCCAACAATTTTGGAAAGTTTCACTTTTTTTTGTTGACTTATATCATTGTTTATTAATATTTACATCAAAGTTTATAGGGATTTTATCAATTATTTTTATTGGTAAATTTATGTTAAAAATTGTTGATTTTAAAAGCCAAAGATTTCTTCAAAACTTGACTGATAAAACAATAATTTATTGCGATTGATTTTATTTAATATTGATAAAGAATTAATGAACATTATTACGATAACAAGAAGAATTTTGTTTCCAGGATAGTCATATGATAAAATCTAGTAAAATTTAGTGTCATTACAAAGGTCTTGACTTGAATTTGTGCCTTTTCAAGGTTTCATAAGATTCTCACCCATAGTCAATTTATTATGAAAAGTATTTAAGCTGCATTCGAAAATAATTTATCTCTAGATACATAATTGAGAAAAGACTAAATTTCTTAGTGAAAATTTTTAAAAATGATAGATAAAATTTTTTTTAGTAGAATTTTATTTGCTAATAAGAATTTAAAACTGATCAAATGTTTGCTGATTTAATAAACACTATGGGATGTTTAAATCAGTTTCAAATTTTTGAATTACATTTTTCGACTCTTGTATGTAAAATTCAATTTTTAATAACAATTTTAAATTCAAAAATTATTCCCTTGAAAATATTTCAAACAAAAAAAGCTCAAAAAAAATTTCTACTTGTGTTAAAATATTTATTTAGTAACGTGTTTATATTTCTTTTTTATTTAATATAAAATTTGGAGTATACTTCGGCACAGTAGTAGCCATATTCACTTCTTTGTACGAAAAATACTAAAAGTATTGGTAAGGTATTGAGTTTACGTCACCGTGGACCTTTTTCCGTCCCTGCTGAGCCCCTCGAACACGAAAAATGACTTGAGAAAAACCCTCGTCTTACAGCGGGAAGGTAATACCTTTTTTTCTTTTCCTTTTTTTTTTTTTTTGGTTCTTTCTTATTTCTTTCCTCCTCCGGAGAGTAAGTAGAGTAGAGATGGAGATAGTGAGAGGTAGAGTGGAGCAAAGACAGGTTTTTTTATTTTCGTTCTTGCCTTTTATTTTTCTCCGGCTGGCATTCGGTGGACAGTGGACTCACCCTCGAGATACTTTGGCCTTCGCTTTCGCCCCCCGGATGATCCTAGATTGGAGAGCCGAGAAGGGTGGAAAGGAGACCCTCCACTATAACTTGGAAGTTGGGTAAAACCGGGTGCTTGGTGCTGGGTACTGGGTGCTGGCGAAGCGAGGGGAAGAGGGTGGAAAGGATATTATCAACAGGACGTCGAGATATCTAGCCACCCCTCGAGCTCCGGAGCTCCGGGTTTCCTCCAGCTCAACTACAGACCTCCAGCTCTCCCGGACCCACTGAGAACAGAAAAGAAGAGAGAAAAGAGAGAGTGTTACGCACGGGTATTCAAACGCTGGCTCTGACTTGAATCTCCAATGACAATGTTAGCTTCTTTCAACTTTAAAACTAAAACGAAAGAAAAAAGAAAAAGGAGAAAATAAATAAAAGTTAACCCAGAATGTCATTGACAACACAAGACCTGACAAATGCCAACAGTCATTAATTTTATTAAACTTTATTATTTTTTTAATTACACTACTTACCATAATTTTTTCCCCCAACTTTTCGTCTCTGGTATTCTTATTCTACTCATGGAACAAAGATAATTAAATTCTTTTTTTTTTTTTTTTTCTTTATAAGGGTAAATATTTACTCTTTAACTCGAGATGGTATTTAAATCTTACTATTAACTTGCAGAATTATTTTTTTAGACAATTATATTTCTTTATTTTACATCCAAAAAATTGATTTTTAATAAATTAGATAAATTAACGTTAACATTGAATTATAATTGTCTTGTTATAATTTTAATATCACTTAAAAAATTTGAGCGCGTATTTATAGTTTAAAGTTTCAACATTTTTAATTGTGTGAATTTTGCGCCAAATAACTTCTTTTTAATGGTCTTGTTATAAGTTTAATAATATTAAGCTCACAAAAAAAGTCGATTTAAATGTTGACTATGAACTATAGAAAACCCTATCATCAATTATATCAAATAAATATCTTTTTGGGGTGACAAAATAGAATCAATTTCTAACGATGATTTAATAGAACTAGTCCTAATTAATGTAAAATACAAAAGACGATAAAATGTTTAACAAAAACAGTAAACCGTATTGTTAGCCGTCCAATCGACAATTGAATTTGGAAAGAAAGGAAGAATCAATGGAAATCTAACCCCCTATTAAAAGTATTGAGAGCTTACCGGGTGCTCGTTAGCCTAAAATAGGGTTGAGCTGAATGAATCACCAATAGAGACTAATCCAAATTCGGAAGCACAAGTTTAAAAGCTTGAAGACTGGACAGAAGATTGAAAGCTCTTTTGTCGGATCTGACCCAGGAGAATATTATATTTAGTACTTTTTACAGTATAATACATATATATACATTTAGTTATCTTTTTGTTGAGGTTTCTTCTCGTGTGAGAGAGCACCTTCACGCTAGGTGAGTCGAAAGGCTCCCTTTCTCGAAGCGAGTAGCGCGCGGCGGAAGGGTTCCGTTAATCTAGGGTTCCTTGCTCCAGCAAAGGGAAGGTATAAAAGCACCCAGAGATGAGAGACGTTCCACCAACGGCAGCAGGGAGCTGAGCGAGGGAGACTGAGACCGAGCGTAAGAGTGAAACAACCTAACCAGCTCTAGCTCCTATCCAGTGGAAGCTTCTCGAAGAAAAGGGGATTCTGCAGGAGGGTGAACGGCAAGAGCAAGAGCAAGAGCAAGAGCTAGAGGAAGAGTAAATGGGGGGAAAAGCTCGCACGAGGGGCGAAGGACGTTTCTGAGCTGGGGGTTCTTGATAAAGGTGGGGTCGGCACAGACCCGTTGATGAAGGTTCAGACCAGAGGGTTACTGGCTCTGCTCTTCTACTCTGATGACTTTGGGGTGAGATGAGGAGACGTACAAGTAGAAGATACCACTCTCCACTCTCCACTCTACTCTGCTCTCTCTTTCTCGGTGGATAGATGGATGGATGGATGCTTGGATAGATGGGGTGAGAATGAGGGTGAGCTACAAGGAGGTGAGGGCTGCTGAGGCGAACAACTCAGATGTGGGTGGACGCGGGAGGCTACGTCCAGTGCGGTCCAGGAAGCACTGATTCATCCCCCGGTTATACCCACTACCACACACAAATAAATATACATCTATAGATAGCACGGATGTTATGCTTCTCTCTATCTTTTTCTCGCTCTTTATCTCGGGTTAGGTTTTTTTATCTATTTTTTCTCAGCGTTTTCTTTCTAGGGAACTGCGGAACGTTTTTTTCCAATTTTTTCCTCCCGTTTTCCCTCACTTTGTTGTAACAGAGACCGGAGACAAAGGCCGTCCTCTGGTGAGGAGAAAACAGAAAAAAAAACGAGAGATTTCTTTATCACAAATATAAAGATATTAAATTCAAGGGAGAGGGAGATTTTAGGCTATAAACAGGAGATCAATCATTTCAGTTATTGTCTTATGAATATTGATGTCCAAGATCCCCCCGCAAGTCTATCGATTTTCCGTTCGCGGACGCGGAGTAATTAGCGAGAGGGTGAAACTTTACAGAATGATTAGGGAGATACTGGAGCGCTGAGGGGATTTCAACGAACGCAACCTTTCCACTCCTCGTCGTTTCTTGGAGCTTTGTTCTTGGTCTCTGTCTTGGTCTCAGTTTTAGTCTCAAGTCCCCAGGCGCTAGGACAACCCCTTTTGAGAATTAACGAGAAAGGGTGATGGTTTACGAGCCGCGAAAACTTGGCTTACATTTTCCGAGGCGGAAGACATTAGGGATGCAGCACACGGTTCTACAGCCCAAAACTCCACTCATTTTATATTTAATTGCCATTTTCATAAAGTTCGACCCCAAATTTTCTTACACTTCGTTTTCATGATGGTTAGAAGTTCGTATCGTTCGGACTGACGTTACACCTCCCCTTCAAATCAAAGATACCGGTTCTGACTGTTATAAGTTTAAAAAACCCCATAGAAAAGCTATTTTTTTGCTTTCTACACGATTGCAGACACTGAAATCACCAATCACCTGCATGCATAATTTATCAATAAACATTTCCGAAGCATGTACCCCATAATCGAGAAATCTCGAGTCTGAATTAATGTTCTTGCCTCGAATAGGGTACACGCTACTAAACTAGCGATCGCGCCGTAACACTCCAAAACAAGACAACAATATAAACTCGGGCGGACATTACCTCACCAGGACAAACAATTCCTCTTAACGTCATGCAGAACTCTCTCTGATATTCTGGTGCTCTGGTTCCGGAGAGTGCAGTCATATTTCAATAGGCTTTATTTGCAGACTCTCCTCTTCTCATTTTCTCCTTCTGCAGCCCTCCCATTTTCTCTTCTCCTCTCCCCAACAATGTTCTGTTCCATAACAGCCATCATGATGATCATCATGGTCATTTGGAACGTCCTAATTTCAGCGGACGCACTGTCATCACGCGTCATTATCCACGGTGACCAGTAAATGACGTCCATAACCGGAGAATCAGTAAGCCGCAGTTTCCAAAATCCTCTGGCTCTGTTCTGTCATCAGAGATGAGTTTCCCATCATCAGTCGGTACCAGGACCTCGTTTCTCGTTCATCCCATCCCACATCATTCGATCTAATTAAATGTCTATATCTGTATTTGTTCTAGTTGCATGTAGACATTTACATGTAGATATTTCTCTCTATACATATACAGAGATGAAGAGATACATGTGGATACGCGGAGGCGTATATTAGCGCGTACGAGGTCGTATCTAGCCGTAGATTACGTCCAATTTGATAGCAAACGGCGTAGTAGGGTGAGTAGAGCGCACGAGGGACGAGGGTGTGGAGTAGGACGAGTGCAGGCGAGTCTGTGTCTGTACATTTGTATAGATTTCTATCTGTTAAAGTCCATGTGTGTGAAACTGCAAATGTGTGTCTGTTTATGTCTATAGACGGTGCAGACTACTCTGGCAATGGTACATGGAAGGCAGGGCGTAAATGGGAGATAGGGTCGAGCACAGTAGAGAGTGGTTAAGGGGTGTTGGGTGGTTGGTGGTAAATGGGTGGCCGGCTCGGTAGTGCCGAGGGTAGAGAGACACAGGGCAAAAGAGAGGAGCTCGAAGGGAGAAGACCAAAGAGGGAAGTGGTGAACGCAGTTGTGTATAAGTTGTATGGCTGAGGGAGATGCCCAGAGGTAAATGTACAGCCAGAGGTGTGGTTGCTTTAGAAGTGCGTTGAACCCGTACACAGGTAACTTGACATCCGCGTGCCTTGTCCCATTGAAACGTGCGAAATCCATGCGTAATCCACTGGGGGCGGTTTTCCACCTACAGTACTACCTAACAGGACGTTACGCTATTCAACGTGCTTGAATACGTATATACACTCTGCCCAATCACAATGGATACTTAGTCCCAGGAAGCTTCTACGTTATTTGGAACCTCAAAGCTGCTATTCTGATTGACCAGTCTGCTCAGATGTTTTTGTTTGTTTGACGCCTGCTGCATGCTGAAAATTCAACCCAATTCGGATTGATCCAGTTAGAGTTTACAGCCACGTGTTTTATTTTTTCAAAAAGAAAGAAAAGAGGAGTAGCGTTGAATGTACATGTACAGGTGGTGTGCTGCGTACCGTGATCGGGATTTTCCGATGACTCGTTTAGCATTCTCTCTCATTTTGTCGATGTGATATCGAACGAGTAATATCGTGATAACGCGGATTACTGATACCAAGCGGATTGTCGGGTTGCCAGGCAAACGTGTAAACATCGCTTGTGATAGATAAATATATATATATATATATATATATATATATATATATATATATATATATATATATATATAACATCAACAACATCAACATCACATAAAAGTATCTAGAGCCAGAGAGTAGTGAATGCCCAGAATAATGAACTAACACAGCCATTAACTGTCAGTTTGTCGTTGATCCATTCGCGGAATCAAAATTATTTTCAATTAAAATATACACAAGTTCATCCGAACATTTACATAGTCACTGGTATGGATATAAGTATGATATTGATATGGACGTTTATATCTTTGGTCGAATTTTTCAGAAGACCCGTCAGAATGTAGAGCTAGTTTAGTTTCAGCCATGCCGGTTTCGAATTGACAGTGGTGGCGTAATTCAGCTGACGGTACCAGACCCGAATGGACACAAGGACTACAGAAATGGCGGGTGCGTTTGGACTCTCATGTACTAGTAGCCTCGCTGCTTTGGGATATGCCAGCCGGAGAGAGAGACGGAAAGAGGACAGATAGAGAGTTTGGATCGGCAATGCCAATGGACGTCGGAGGGTGAGGTGACGAAGGTACAGCGGTATCAGTTCCAGAGCTAGTGCTAGTGCTAGTGCTAGTGCTAGTGCTAGTGCTAGTGGAGTAGCACGAGGTTTGGGTTGTTTGTGTGTCAGCCGCGTTGGGACTCTCCCAACTCACCCTCAGGTACAGAGTTGAGTACTGTAAGCTCTACATCAGTGGGAGTGAGCTTGTGTGTGTGTGGTTGGTGGTCCTCGAACCCAACCCTTGCCTAGCCTGCTCTCTATGTTCTATGTTCAATATCCTATGTACTGGGGCATTATGTAACCAATACATGGCTCTGCACGCACGAGGCTTTCAGCCCAGAAAAGGGCTCGAGAGAATGGAAACAAGCGAGACCAAGCTCGGTCTATACCTGGGTAGTAGCTAGCGTTGAGCCTGATGGGTTGATATACACAGGGATGATCGCGTGTGCGTGAGCTCTGGTGATGGTGATGGTGATGTTTAAGGGGTGCGGTGGTTAAAGGGTGCTCTCCGGCTTGTGCCACCCGTTTGGCGTAGGTGCAATGCTGTAGGGATGGGGGGGGGGCTGCCAGTGGGTTGGGTGGTTGGGTTTAGCGCACATGGCTTACGATTTACAGAGTAGAGAGACAGGTATCCTGTGAGACCGGTATATACTGCGACACGAGTACATTGAGACCCACACAGCCGTAGATTTTGCTCTGGAGGATGGGGGCTCGGAATGCGTTCCCATTCGGTAAGGCACTGTGTGCTTTTGCTCTGTTCTCTCTGTAACGGTGACATTATATGCACGGAGATTGTACTCGTGTGCTTAACATGGACGTACTTTCCCGATGTAGGTGTACTAGTAAAGGGGAGGGTACTCGCCTACTAGTGTAGTGCGCTCTTGTTCTCTGCCGGTAAATTAAAGTGTTAGAGCTACCCGAGTAATGCCAGGTGGATTTGTATACCTGCATTGAGGTAATTACACCAGACGGAACTTCGGGCTGTTTTGCTTTAGCTTTTTCTTTTTTTTTTTAGGGCTATTTTACGTCCTTTGGGGGTGATCTAATGATGTTATTTTTGATGATTGGTGGGTAAATAGGCTGGGTATTGATCTAATGCAAATACAGCTTTGTAATTGATATCTGGATGTGTATCATGATGCTCTCATTTTAGCGTGTTTTGTTTGTTTCTTGGATTCAAATTTAACCAGCGGTGAAAGATGATTTGAATTTTAGATTGAGATTAATCTCTGAAGAATCGCTCGTAGTTCTGATTAACTTTATTGGGTTGTCGTTTGTTGGTCTAAGTTAATGCAATAAATGATTTGAGCATACAAGGGGTCATTGTCAGCTGGTGGTATATTAATGGTAAGCTTGAGGAGTGATTTATTGTTGAAATTTGTCGGAAAAGGTGTCTGTATCAACGAATTTTGATAATTAGGAATGCTTAATAAAATTTTGCCATTATTTCATATCAGCTGAAAATTTTTGAGGTAAAAAAAAATCAAGTTTAATTACTTACGGTCCTAAATCTATTTTTCTAACACGAACAACGAGACGTTCTAGGAATGGTTCCAGGCAATGTTTTTTCTTCCGTAAGAAAGAGCGTAGGAGTGAGAAATAGGGAAGATGATTTGGTGATAGATTGGACTGTTGGGTTGTGTATTTTTCTTAGTTTTCAGATGAGAAGGTACGAGGGAAAAAGAAAAAGGGGTGACAGTGGCTGGGAATAGCGAGGCACCCTTTCTGGGAGGATATATATAGCAGCTCCCCTTTCAATGCTAGGGTGGGTGGAAAGGCATTTCAGCCGGGAGTTAGGAGTGAGAACGGGAGTCGGGAGCCGGGAGCGCGTTGGCTCAGCTGTGTTTTCTGTTCGTGGGGTGGTTGCGGTGGTTGCAGGTCTCTATCTCTCAGTCTCTCTGTCTCTATGTGGGCTCGGGGGGGCAGCCGGAGCTCGGGATGAGGGGACGGGGGCTGGTGGTTCTATTGCGAACAGCGAGAGAGCTTAGCGCGAGGGTGAGTTCGTTGGATAGCTGGCAGGCAGGCACGCAAGGGTACGTCGCTCCTACCGTTGGATGCCGGATGGCAGATGGCAACGGTGTGAGTGAGGTTGGCTCGAGTAGTGCTGGGTAGGAGGAGGATAGGGGATGGGTTACTTTGAACTAAGCTGGGCTAGGAGCTGCTACTCTCTACTCTCTACCAGAAGAGAGTACCAGAGTAGAATACGTTGCGAGTTGCCATAGCATGAGGATGAGGATGAGAGCTGCCAAGGGGGCTCGGGGGTGCTGCTGTGGGAAAACCCAACGAGAAACTCGAGAAAGCTCTACTCTAAGCTACACAGAGAGTGCTAGTGCCTAAAGGTGGAACGAGAACCGAAGGGAGGGAAGGCAAGGGTGAGGCCAAAGGTACGCAGTTGCTAACTCCAATGGTTCCTAGTTTCTATTCTGGCTCTACTAGTTTCTGGTGGATCTGTAGCTGGATCTGGACCCGAACTGGACACTACTGCGAAACCCAGTTGGGTAGTTATCCTCTACCTTACATTGGCTGTAAATAATTCCATGGATACGATTCTGGAGATACTGAGGTGGTTCAAGCTCAACGAACGGCCAACTGTTTTACTTCCCTGCAGTTTTCTGCTTCTTGTAGCTTCAATTTATCTTGCATTTACTATCATTCTGTCTGTGGAAGCTTTTTTCGGAAAAACTACCTGTCAGTTGCTGGGTTTAAGTTGAATTTTTTTTAGTTTTTAGTAAAATAATTTCTCTTCTTAACCTCTTTTGTAAATTTTAACGACGTTTTATTTAAAAATAGAAAAACTATCATGAAAAATCACTTACTTAGTTCCAGCTTGATATTTTAAATAAACCGAAATAAAATATTATTAAATGTACATCAATTTAGTAGCTTTTTGACTTCAACATTTCGAAAAAAAAATCTTCATTTCTAACTAATGAAGATTAATAAATTTTAAAAGTGAAAATTTTTGAAATGTTAAACAATTTAAATACATTTTTTTCAAATCTTGAAGATTTTCATACATAAAACTCATGCATATTTATGAATCGATAATACGTGTAAACTATAGCCGAGCATTCATTCATACCGGGAATTCGATAAATACTCATTCTATTGAGTGTATTTGCCGATGTAGGTGTGTATCGCTCGTGAATGGCTGAGCTAGTAAATTGTGTACGTTGATATTTATCAGTAAGTTAATAATGAGGTCAGTGTTACTCCCGCAAGTCCCCAAGGTCACACTCGATCAATAACTCACCCTGTGGGCGGCACTCATCACTTCTGGATACATTATAATAATAAATAAAATAACAATAATAAATAATAAAGACAACATTTCTTTAGAGTTGTTTTTGGACTTGTCAGTGAATTTAAATTTTTAATTTTGTTGTATTAATTTAAAAAAACCATCAAGAGTCGCTGTAATTTTTCCTACTAAATTTTTCCAATTTTTTGGATTGAAATTTTCAGTAAAAAATAATATTGGCAAAGCTTTAATTGTAAAAAAAAATTTTTACCAATAATTATAGTGATAATAATACAAAAAATGTTATAAATAATTCACTGAACAAATTTAATACATGTAAAAACATTTTCATATAATTAAATATAATTAAAAATAAAATTTTTCAGTTCAAAAATTTTTTCTGAAAAAAATGTTGAAAAAAATAAAAGAAGAAAAAATATAGTAATGTATAAAATATATTTAACGAGGTGGAGAAGCGCTGACGCCAAAAGCATGTAGTCGTTTCGTGACATCGCAAACTCCACCCTTAGCTCTTACTTTCCACCCTTCTATATATACATATATTGACCTCCGGTACGGATAACCGCGTGCACAATAAACCCGGATTATTTTTTCCAGGGAGATAAAATGTCTTGGAGATAAAACTCACCATTTCAAATTAGGATTTCATTTCATTTTGTTCTTACTTTAAATTCTTATTCTTATTTTTCTCCCTTCGGCGTTACATTTTAATAAAGAGTCATGATGCATGTACTGATAAACAGACTGATGTATCAATCGGAAAGAATTCTCAGAGGACTGCGTAGTGCTGCGTCTCCTCAGGAAATTTATAAACATTTATATGGAGCCTGAGTGGTATTCGCTGATGGAGTAGGTGTTAAAGTGCCTCGTCTGTCCAAGTCCGAGTCCAGCTTGGCAGTCGGTAGTCCAGAAGATACTTTAACAAGGGATCGAGCTGAATCCCGAGGGTAGTTCTCGGTACCTTAGAATCCTCAGAGGCTCAGCTCGGGAGAAATAAGGGCGGGCTTCACTCAGAATCCTCCCCTGAAGGGGCTGAGGTCTGGCAACCCTGGCGAGCTTCAGCTTGAGAAACTCTCCCAGTTCTTAGCTTGGGTCTTTCCTCTAACTCGACTCACACTTTCAAAGTCTGGGCGAATCTCAACTCAACTCGGTTCAAAATTCATTGCCAACATGAGACCCTAGACCCGAGACTACTTTGGGTATTTTCCGAAGTTTCATCCTTCTCTGCAAAATTATTCTAGTCTTATCTCGTAGATATTTTTGACCCTTGTGCTGTGGAAAGCTTTAGAGATTTTGAAGGAAAATTTTTCGATATTTTTGGATTAAAATTAAAAATATATTTTGATCTATTATTAGATAATGTAATCTGATTTTTTATTTATTTAATATATATTTTTTTTTAGATCAATCAAATACTATTTTATTTATTTAACAATATTTTAAAAAGTATAAAAAGTAAAATAAAATTTTTACATTGATAAAGAAATTAATCTAATTCAAGAAAAAAAAAAAATCTCTAACAAAGATAATTTCAAAGAAATTCGCGGCCTTATTTCAAACAAAAAAATTATTGAATTTATTCAAGCCAAAAAATTTTTTTTGGTTATAAAAATTACCGAAGAAAAATTATTACACTAATTTTTTATTTAAACATCCAAAAAATTTTTTATTAACAATTAATTAAACTTATTAAATATTAAAAACCTTCTTTATCAATAAAAAAATAATTTGGCTAATAATTGTAAAACTTGCTATAGGTTATGGGCCCAGTGTATTACCCTCAAAATTTTTTCCTGCTTCATCCAAGATTCTTACAACATTTTTTCGGATAAAATATTGATCGAGTAAGCCAGCTAAGGTAAGAATTTTGAATTTTTACTTTCTCAATACAATAGTTCAGGGTTCTAAGCTTAAATTCTTGTATCAGAACTCTCTTCAAAAGTAGAAGTATAAATATATAAATGTGGTGTAGTGAAGAAGGTAAACCTACGGATCTAGTCTCCAGTATTATATGTGTAATCACCCCCGAGCAAAGCTCGAAGTGAAGCTGAAACCCGAAACTATCCGAATAGAAGGTATAAGTACTATTCTGTTCTGGACAGAGTGAGTGTGTGTGTATTATAGTATATATAGTACTATATATACACAGCGAGTCGATCGGGTTTATCGCACTGGCTTCTATTCCCTAACCATATGTATACATAGAGACTCTCTTAGGTGTAATCAAACCAGCTCAACCTCTAGCTCGGAATATCGACTAGTTATTTTTACCTTCGAAAATATTATTATCCGCGGTAGATATATATGATTAAATATTCATGTGTTTATACACTATCCTCTAAAACTGATCAAGGATGGGAAAAATATATGAATAAAAATTTTTAATTCACAAATCCATTTAGTTTGGATTTCCTCTATGCTCTATATTCTATGATCTGTCAGAGATCAATCAAGAAACAATTATTTCCCTTAGAAATACGTAGAAGTACATCAGATTAAAATTAATCTACACAATGACTTGAGAATCACTAGGGAGCCCTCAAGCTATTGACGTGTCACTAATAAAGTAATAGCTGTAGATTTATTGTTCGATAGATTAAGTTCCCGACTTGTTCATCTAGAAATTTCGACACAGTTATTATTTTTTATTAAGTTTCGTTAAATTGCACTGTACTTTTTTAACTATTGACGTTTTTAAAGATATAAGCTCATTCCGATGTTACACTCATCAAGAGCTTTCATTTGAGTACCCACATGCATTTTGATATATTTTTCATATATACATATATATAATATATATAAATATATGAAAAATTGATGTGGGTACTCAAATGAAAGGTCTCGATGAGTGTAATGTCGGGGTGAGCTTATATCTTTAAAAATGTCATTAGTTCACAAGATACAAGGTCATTTTTTAATTATTTATCTAAAAAAAAACCAATTTTGATAAGAAAATTTTTTTTAGCCATTTCATAAGATAACATGACTCAAAATATTGAAAAATCCTGACCAATGCACAGTAAAATAAAAAACCTCGTATTATTTTTAACTTTGGAATAACGAACCACAACAGCGAGTTCCCCCCGGCCAGCAAAATGCTTGTGACTTGTGACAGTTTCACGAAAGATTACACCGCAGCAAGTAAGTCAAAACATAAAAGAGTGCTGGGAACGAATGTCTAGTCCGGATCATTAGTGTCTCGTCACACCCGTATGTCGCATGTCACACAATGCCCACATAATCCTCATCCCCATAACACAAAATTATAAATATCACAACGAGGATCTCTGGAGATGACGATGGGCTTGTGCAAATTAAAATATGAACATCGCACCCTAGACCATAGAAGCTCAGACTGTTGATGCGTTATAACTACAGCCAAAATAATTGGGTCATCAATTAGTAAATAAATGAAACTTGAGTTTTGAAAGACAGATTTTGGGATTTGAAGAGAGAATTTTGAAATGATTAAAAGTTTGAGCACCGCTGGTGTTCCCGAGCAGTTTCGCCATGTTGCCCAGCATGGGTCGGTTGAGCTTTTGCTCGGGACGAGGCTGTTTCCGGTGGTGCTGCCAGACGAGGGGAGGGCAGGTACATCTAGATAGAATATATATGTACTGTAGCGATACCACTATACAGTATATAGTACATAGTAGTTATATATATATAGTAGCTCTAGGAGAGCCAGGCTGGTGCTGGTGATGGTGATGGTGGGTTCGAATTGGAGGCCAGGGGAACAGAGGAGCTTTGCGAGGGAATCCGAAATGGTAGCCTGTGGGCGAGCCGACGGTTTTCGGGGTGAGAGACGGAGGGCTGGAGGGTGAGCTTTCGAGCCACCGAGTTGAGGGTTGAGGTAGAGGGTGCGGGCAAAATGGCCGCCGACTAAAGGTATCAGCCCAGAGGATCCTGGTACAAGCCAGAAGACTAGGGCATAAGGCCTCAGTCCTCAGTCCTCGGTCTTCTGGCTGGTATCGAGACCGTCCTCTCGAGTCTTCTGCTTCTTCTTGTTCTTATTCATCTCGGGTTCGCCGAGGAGTTGATCGAAGATAGAAACTAACTGCAAGGCAAGAGCTAACTTTGAGTTTCCCTGTTCGAGCTCGAGAGGCACTGATTCAAGGACACTCGATACCTCCCACAAAGGCGACTACTACTATAACGACTAAGACTATGGCTACCGCAAGGCAAGGCCTTGCCTTGCTTCCAGGATTATATCCTATCTGAGGCGAGATTATTTCCAACTACTATGCGACTCGTCAAAGTTACCCGGCTATCAAAATCACTCGATCGCTCAGCATCTCACAGAAGAAAGTTATTTTATGGAGACTGGTAGACCAAGTTATGCTTCCTTCGGTAATTTACTTGCCGAATCGCTAAATGTAGGACGTATTTAGGAGTATATTTAATTGAAGTTGAGATTTTTAAGTAAAAAACAAATTAATACATCCATTAAATAAAAATCGGTTTAATTGGTGAATCCTTAGAAGAATTCAAAAATAATTTTTTTTATAAACTTTGAAAATTAAATTTTAACTTTCTGATTATGAGAGGGTTTAACGATCATGCGCCACCTATTGAGGATTTTCAACACTATTTATATAAAAAAAATTTTTGTAATATTTGCGGCAATGAGTTTGATATATCCACAAAAATTCACGATAAAATTAATCAGTAGAAAAATTCGATAAGTATTTTTAAAAAAAAAATTTTTTAATAAAATCTTCAAGTAATACTTTTTAAAAATATAATAACAAATTTTAAAAATTGTTTTATCACGATTATGATTATTATTTTTGAGTAATGCAATGAAATATTATAATATATTTATTAATAGACAAATAAGTTGAGCGATGTGGTGAATGACTGCGATGAATAATATAAACGCAATGTATTCGGTTATGAATAACAAGAGCAATAAATTCGAGAGCACAACCCTCAACTCCAAGTGTAGAGAGCTGTCGTAAATCAAATTTCTTGCTGCGCGATCTTCCTTCTTCTCTTTATCACCGTCTTTCTCGATCGTTACGCTCTTAAACTCCTCGATAATTAAGTACAACAACTTACCCAGTGGATTAGCGCAATCAGACTCTAAAAACGTTATTTAATATTAAACGTGTCCTTCCTTATCTTAACAATAAAATAAAAATAAATCTGAAAATAGAGTTACGGGTCTTGATTGAATAGCATTACAATATACAGGAATAAAACGATGACACGATTGTTTTACATAACATTTAAACCCCTGTATCTGTTCCAGTCCTCTGTTCTCTTTTCTCGCCCCTGTAGCTCCGTACTAACCCTCGGCTCAGCACTGCTGTCGCTGTTTTCCATTTACTTACAATCGCCCGGATTCGAGTGTGAGTACGAGTTCCCGTTCGACAGCCGAATATCACTCCCTCGAGCGAAAATAGGGTAAATCGCCAGTACTATACAGCTTCCCACTCCCCGAGAAATTAGTGTGGACAATTTTATTATGAGCATGAGATATGTAATCAACGTTTTATTACGTTCATTTATTATTATTCGATAATTCCTCCAACGCAATCAATTAAAAGTACATTACTAATTAATAATATTACAACACCGTTTATTATTGGCAATTACCCGTATATAAATAGCTAAAGTATTTATTTAATTTAATACATAAATTCTGATAACTTTATTATACGTTTAATCAACCCGGCGAAAACATTTCATCATTATTTTTCTTTAATTGAAAATAAAATCATTACATTCATGAAATATTTACCAAAATATTTTAAGAGCAATAATAATTTTTGAAAAATACAAATTGATGAAATTCAATACTTAAAAATGATATAACATTTTTGTCAATGTTTTTTTTTTTTTTTTAATTTTGAATTTATGAAAAAATTTTTATCACAAAATTTTTAACATATTTGCAATAGAATAATAATCAACAATCATTTATTTTAATAAAAAAATTCCATTTTTAATAATTTATAAAAAATACAAATTGGTAAAATTCAATAAAGGAAAATTTTTTCGCTTAATCAATAGAAGCTATTAATAGTATAGTAATAATAATAATCGGAAATTATTTATTTTCAAATCAAACAGACTGAACTAAATTATTTTCAAATTTCAATAAAACTTCACTTAAAAAATTTCTGCTCTTCTCTAAAAAAAAAAAAAAAAAAAAAAAAACAACCTGATTTGATAAATTAAAAAAAAAAAATAAACAATTTTCCCTTTAGTTAATACAGTTTGAATTTTATCCTTCAACTCTGACATTCTCATCCTCATTCTCCTCTATGTATTAACTAGATACAGAGTTGGCGAAGCCTTGATCCTCCAGACTACAACCCGAGTCTCTACATTTAGTTCAGAGGTCTCTAGTTCCCAGTTCCTAGTCCTAGTCATAGTCTCACCCGTGATCCGTGACACCGAAAGTATATACCCTAACAACTCAGTCCCACACCCTGGAGGCTGATGTCCAGTTGGGGCGAGTCCTGGCAGGCTCACCACAACCCTGTCATCCGTCTGCATATTGCTTCTCGGGTCTCGGATTTGAACTCTTAACCCTCCTCTATTTCTACTGCTACTTCTACTACTACTGTTTCTACTCATCCCTGTCGAGCACTCAGGTAGTTTTCAGCTAGGGTTGACCGTAGACCGAAAACTGACGGCCAGGGTTGAGAAAAAATCCATTGTTTGATATTTTATTTTTGATTTAATTTTTTTATTTTTTTTTTATTTATTAAAATTTTTAATTTCTTAAAAATTGCTTCACTTGCATTATTAATTTTTCAAATAATTAATTATTTTATTTTCCAAAAAATAATAATTAAGAAAATTAAAATAATTTTTTTTTAAATTAATAATTTAAAAAATTTAAATAATCCATTTTTAAAAATTTTTATATTTAAAAAAAAATAAATTTTTCAGAAAATTAATAATTAAAATAAGCTAAACTATTAATTAATTAAAGAAAAATGATGATAATTTTTCTTAATTTTAATTCAAATGAACGAAGCAAAATTTTTAAATAAAATACTTTGCAATCCTACCGAAATGTACAACCATCAACCTGAAATATATACAGGCTATAACTAACTGGGATTTTGAATATCCAGGCAGTCCAGCCATTTCTCTGCACCATTTCCTTCTACAAATCTATAGTATACTGTGGGTAGTGCCACTGGTACTCCAACCTTTACTCGTTCTCTTTGTACCTTTCCATCTTCATCTTCATCCACTGGTGATGCTCAAACAAACAAACAGAAACTAAACTCTTAGCAGGACAAACATTCATCTGTGTCTCTTTCTCTATCTCCTTATCCTTCTCCTTTCTCATTTTGGTTCAGGTTGAAAAGCCCAGTTCGGTTGGCTCCAAGCTTTAAGACCAAGACAAAGACGGACAATAAGGATTCAGAATAAGGATTGAAGATTTAGGATTGACAGCAGTTCATCGCACAAGGAACTTTATCCTCTGCGTAGTTTAGTTATTGAGCGTTGAGAAGATAGAAGATATGGATACGGAAAGGGAGAGTTACAATGAGAAGAATTGAAAGCCGGGTTGACGAAATAAGCATCAAAATATAGCTCTAAGTAAGCTGCTTTTTTATTATTTTATTTTAGAAACTTTTTAATTGATTAAAATTATAATAAATATACAAATAATTATATATCATAAACATAATACTTAAATTATCCAAATTAAAAAATTTTATGAAATTCCATCAATATAAGACATCATCTGTTAATCGAAGAAATAATCAAAAAATTTATTTTTAACAGTATGGTGAATTTACAGAAAAAAATGATCAATTTTCATAAAAATGGATAATGTTGATCAAAATTATTGAAGCTTGGATCAACAATTAAAAAATATGGATAAAAAAAATTTGAAAGTGATTTTATCATCTATTTTTGATAAATTTTTCTAACTGAATTTTAAAAGATAATTTTGAAAAAAATAAAATGGAATAAAATTGATTTTTCAAAATTCAAAGTGCGTATATCCCTTAAAGATATAAATGTGTTCCTATACAAGACACAAAAAAGTAAATGGAGTTCGATGAAAGTCTTTTAGTCTATAGTGTGAATCCAACAATAAGAAAAAAAGCCTGCTTGCAAAAAAGCGAGTCTAGAAAGCCCTGGAGCGGTGGATTTTATCCTCAAGTTCGTGACTTTTTTCCATAAGAATTTTCATTTTGTATGGTGTCTTAAAAATTTATCAATCTGCAAAAAAAAAAAAATTTTTTTAAGTTAAAGATGAATTTAATAACAATTTAATCCCTCGGCTTGCGAAATCCTCTTGTCGACAAATTCCTCAAAGACACGAGCGATTAAGTTACAGTGAAACTGGATCACGAAAAATGAGTACGTACCGCGACTAGAAGAAGGAAGAAAAGAAAAAAATAAAAAAGAAGAAACAGTCGATGGAAGAATAAAAGATGGTGGGTACTGTGTACAATCATGGCCAAGACTCGGATAGGAATATCTTTTTGTATCTAACGTGGGGTGGTTGCTCAGGAGGAAGAGGAGTATCAGCACCAGTGGTTGAAAGAAGCAGCAACCCACCCCCGGTTTTTCTTCAGGCTCTTAAAGCTTCTATTCCCTGGTACGGCCACCGCTTCACGAATCTCCAGCCCTCTTTGTCTGCCCGGGTATCCAGCTTCTTTATATATATATATATAGATATATTTAAGCTTTCTTCCGTCGTATAAAGAAGAAAAAGCACGGTAGCTCTTGGTTCCTCGAAAAAGCCGCGGGTGTGGCGATACGCAAGTCGATGGATGAATTTTTTCCTTCTTTACTCTATATACATACAAGATATACCTTGTACCTTCTTCTGGATCATCTGGTTTTTCCGAGAGGGATGCGTCCGCCTCAAATCGCACTAAATTTCGTTAAGTGGCTCCTCTTTTCTCGGAGTAGACTCCAAAAAAAAAAAAAAAAGATACATAAATGATTTGGGCAAATGAATCAATTGAAAATTACGACTTATTGTGATGTTTGAAAAATGGTTTTATTTTTATGTTTAGTTGAAAGTTATTGATGGAATGTCAAAATTATTGGTTCTTTCCCCGATTTCAATGTAATTTTTTAATTAATTTTGTTTAAAAAAATTTTATTTAACGCAATAACAGAAAAAAATTGACTCAAAAATAGTTTTAGAATTTTTAGTGTTGAAAAAAAAAATAATATATCAATATTTCAAATTTTATTTAAAAAAAAATCCAAATCGTAAAAAATTATCATGAATCTCAAGTTAATTATCGTGGTACTAATTTGAATGTGATATTTTTGTAGATCGTGGAGTAATAATTATAACATAGAAACTACTCAAAAAAGTAAAAAATGAAAATAATAGTGTAGAAGCTACTAAAAATAGCCTAATAAATGAAAACAGTAAAAAGTACCAGGAATAGCATAGAATCTACCAAAAATAGTATAGAAAGTACTAAAAATACTGCAGAGTTTACTAATAACAGCGTAAAAAGTTTCAAATTAACTAAGACTTCCGCAGAATTGAAATATCATAAAAGTTCTGCCTTACCACAGATAATTTTTCAACAACTTTTACACAAATTTCAAACAAATAGAATCTTGTAAAAATTAAAAGATTTTTGTGATAAATTCCTATCTAACTTAAACTACAAATCACATATAAATTCTAGTTCTTTTTTTTATAACGAACCTACACATGTGTAGAAGTAAAAGATTAAAATATAAGTGAGTTAAATCCGATCGTTTAAAACTTCCGGTAAAATTTTTTCCTCAAAATCCTCCAGATGTAAAAACATGGAATTAATATATCATCCATGTATAGTTACAACTTATTAATCGTTATAATTTGTCTGAAGCTAAAATTAAAATTACGGAAATAAAAAACTTTTTTTAATAACCAAACAACCGAGACAATATTCCACTGGTGAAAAAAAAAAAAATCGATGGAGCTTAGGGAGAAAAAAAAATCCGAGAAATTCGGGCATCGCCGCAATGTAAATACAATACTCAAGACCGTAAAATCATATAAAATAGCCCCGGGTTCTCTGCTACGGCAAACACGGAAGCGACTTGAAAACGAGGAAACATAATAATACACACTCCACCCTCAGTCACCCCATCAAAAAAAAAAAAATAACCTAAAGTGAAGGTAGAGAGAGATAAAAAATTTGTTTCGGCACGGCGGGTTTGCGCACTATCGGAAAATTAAATTTCCGATTCCCCTTCCATTTTCCATCTACCAGCACACGTGATGCAGCTATTGGACTATTTATCTGGCCACATACACCCACAGGATATTTTCCAGCAGGGTCTGGTTCTGCGGTCGCCCCTTCTCGGAATAGAAGAGCATAGCCGAATAAAGTAGAACGTTTCGAAACGCTTCACGTCTCGCCTCTATATGAACCCGCTACAACCCAACGAGATCCTTTGTAATCTCGTTTAAAAGACGTGGCCCTACTCTGCACTCGAAGATAGAACAGGCGAGATCCAGATCCAGATCCAGGGAATCTTCTGCAGTGGAAAAAGAACAAGTATCAAGAAAAAGTAAATGTGTGTCATGGATGTATGATGTGTGATGTGTGAGCCAGAGCCTTAGTCGCCCTCATCGCGAGCATAAATCACAATAGAACCAAAAGTGCCATAGAGAACTTCTCAACCGCGGATATACTGCACCCTTCTTATCCCCACCTTCATCCTCGTCTCAGAGCCTCTTTATATTATTTTGTCCTCGATTTCCATGTATAGGTATTACACCATTCGAATTCCTTCTATTATTGTGCTTCTACTTCCATTCATGAATGATCGCGGTGATGGGTGCCGAGCAGCGATATGTTGCTCAAAGTGTCTGCCAGGTCATCATCCAGGATCAATGCTTAGGAATTTTTTTCAACGCATAATACTTGAGGAAATGGGGTAGTTAGACCAATCTACGGTTGCTTTATGATGCTGAATTGTCTTGTAATGAGGTTAAAGTCATATAAGGGTGGGTAGGAAAATTTTATTAGAATTATCGACCAAGTATGTTTGAAATTTTTTATTGTACTGAAAACAATTTCCTGATTAAGACATATACACAGTAAAAAATTTTGTGTTAAATTATGGACATAAGAAGCAACATCTAATGAACAAATATAAAATATTTGAAAGTTGTCATTGGACTGGAAAGAACTATAACAATCTTTCTTAACTTTCTCAACTCAATTTAAAGTAAAAAAACGTCCAGTTAAACGTGTACTCCCCTAATTTAATCGACAAAGTTGCGAGTAAATCGGAGCCAAATGGATCTACCTCTAAAACTAAAAAATTATTTAATTTCCTCTGGCATCAATAGCAAACTGTCTTGGTCCTTTGAAGTGCATGGCACTGGTGGGACTCGTTTTAAGCCTCATTTATCTCCTGCTCGAAAGGACTTGCGCCCGATAAACAGTAAGGAGACAGTTTGGTTGGACGTGGATGTGACGTAAATGCAGGAGCTCGGAGGATCTACCCACATGAAAAATGTGTATAATTGAAAAGTGCACTCTGAATTATATAAAATCATAATTAAAGATATTATTTTATTATAAATTTATTTTAGCGTTAAATTTTTCTAAGATTGAAAAATTGGCGCTTAAAATATAAAATCGGGTATAATTTCACGCAGTAAAAAATTTTGCGTTAAATTTACACATTAAATAATTTTTAAACTATTTGACCTTTAAATTTTTAATATTTAAAATTTAAAAAAATTATAAAGTAAACTTATGCTTATAATTTTGAGGATACTTGATAACTATAGACTTTTTTTATTTGGGTGAGCAGACTAAACCTTGAAAAATAACCCTTGGACTCTCTTTGGTCTTTCCTGTCTCTGGGATCTGCAGAGGATAGAGAGTAGACGGTAGCTGGTGTTGGTCTCAGCCCGCCTACATCCCTTTCGAACACTTTACTCCCCCAGTGGAGGTCTCGAGTTGGGTGGACTGCCAGGTTTTTTGCCCGGGGGCCATCAAAAGAACTCGACGCAAGGGTGAGACTCAGCTAAAGTCTCTGTCCGTACCCGGCAGTTGGGGATGTTGTAAGTAGACCCAACGAGACCCTCTCCTTTTTTTCTTATTTTTATTCTTTTTCTTGTACTTGTTCGTGAAACTGGAGGAGTGGCGAGGGAGATACGTAGACGAGGAACGATGAACGCTCTACGAATAGAAGTAGAATCCAAGCAAAGGGGACCACAGCGGATATAACCGAGCAGGAGGGTCGCTGGTATTTTCACCCTAGCTCCTGTCTTCGTCCCTTTCTCCCTTTCTCCCGGTCCGCACCCGGTATTTTCTTCGAGAGACGCCAACCCTGGCATGCCACGACATAACGTCGCTTACTCTACTTTACTTTACTTATATACTCTCTTCTTACGTCGTAAGAAGGGTCGTTCTTGGTTTTAAGTTCGGGAGGCTCTGAAGGGGAAAAAAGAGAGGCTAAAAGTACTTATTTCATGTGTGTTATTCAGAAAAATTGGAAAATACATTCTTCAAAAAGTTTTTATCGAAAATTTTATTTTGCTACACTGTTGGTTTTATTTTTAGCTAAAATTCTCGAGAAAAAAGTCAATGTTTAAAATTTTTTTATTTAAAAATTTTATTATATAGTAATAATAATGTATTGATTTTTTTTTGCTTAGGCTTGACAACTAAATTCTCAATTTTTTATTGGAATAAAAAAATTAATAAACTTATTAAATAGCAATTGTCTAAATATATATTATTTGATTCATTCAAATAAAAATATAATACACATTATATTTATTTAATTCATTTTAGATATAAAAAATTCTTTAATTTATTATTTTTTCACATTAATAGAGAATTTTCTGAAATATAGTTAAATAAATTGATAAATAAATCGTCAATATAAAAATTTTACTAAGATATAAATTTTTTAAGAAAAAAAATGTATGATTTTCCAAATTTTAAGAATATCAGTTTTAATTTTGGTATTTAAAGTTCTTCAGTTTTTTTTTTTTTTTTTTTAAATAAAAAATTGATAAATTAATATTATGAATTCGTCTTCCGAATTTTTAAAAAATTGTTTTTACTTATTGTATAATTATAAATATTGACGATATTCTCTTGTAAGAAAATAATTAAATTAAAATTTTTTTCTGTAGTATAAAGCAATAGAAATATTTTTAAAATCATTCTATAGTTTAAAAAAATTCTGAATTAAAGCATTGTCAATTTCTAAAATTAAACAATTGCTATAGTTTAAAAATAAATAAATTTATTGATCGTGTATAAATTTGTCTATTAGTATGTAAAAGTTCTTAAAAGAATCTTTTGTGATGACATCCCAATTTAAAAACTAAATTTTTCCATTCCCTCCATAGGAAACATCTTCATAAAAAGATGAGATCACTTGTTTAAACTTGAAAATCCAAATGAAAAGCCGAGGCTATGTAATCTCCGCAATACACCGCAGCACGCATGTAAAATCCCTAGCGAGTCAATACATCTGTGTTCAAATCCAAGCAAAGGTTGAGGGTTAAACCGAGTTCGAATAAGGGAGGGCATTAAATTAGGGACGATTTAGTCGGCGGGATCCGACCTCTTCAACGCTGTATGCTCACACCAACCACAAATCTAAATATCATTTCTAATTTTTATTCTTATTATGTCATCATAATTATTTGGTCCTTTTATTTATTTTATCCTACAGAGGAGAATTTTGTTACAACTGCAGTAGAGTTGAAATATCCGGGGAAAATTGTCGGAGCGCGTAGTCGTCATTTTTGAGTGCATCCCACCGAGAAATATCTTGATCAAAAAAGGAAAATATTTGCCATGGTAAAAATAATAATAAAAATAGTGAGAAAGAGAGAAAAAAAAATAAAAAAATATCACGGAGGTAGCTCTCACAGCAGCTGGATGGAATCGTAGATTTTAGTGAAGGGCTTGACATCGCATAGCAGTCCTCGGTATTGGACGCCAGAGGAAAAACCTGCGTATGTGAAGAGGGTTCATTTTCCTTTGTATATATATATATATATATATATATATATATATATATATATATATATATATATATATATATATATATATATATATATATATATATATTTGAAGAAAGAGAAAGAGAATAAAGTGATGTAGAGGGTGAGTGGATAGTGGAAACCAGGAAAAAGAGATTGGAGATGAGGGTTTCAGGGCATGGAAGGGTGTTTATGTGCCGAGTGTGTGGATAGTGTCGAAGAAAAACTAACTCGAAAAGCAAACTAAGAAAAAAAAAATCTGTAAAACGGTCGACCCTAAAAGCCATCCCCACTACTTTCCGCTAATTCCATATCTAAGCGCTTAAAATTACACTGTTATGACGTTTTCGAGCTTTTCGAGCTCAAAAGTCCGATAGAAGTTTGATCGAACTAAAAATTTCGGAGTAAAGAGCTGATTAGTTTTTAGAGGTTATCGATCAAGCCGTTTAAAAGTTATTCCAAAAAAACCACTTGAAAAAAAAATTTTTCTCACATTTTTTCACGGTTTTTTTGAGATTTCCCTATTTACTTTTTTTTTCCTTTAAGAAAAGATTTTCAGTTCAAAATACCAAAAAAAGTGTGAAAAATATTTTCTTTCAATCCATTCTACTAAAAGGTATTTAAAATTTACATTTGAAGATATAGAAAATAGCATAAATCTAAGCATTTTTGGTATTCTTGAAACAAGTTGGTAATATTTTGAACCAACATCATATTACCTACCTTAATTAAAGAGAAGTAAATTCTTTAATAAAATATAATAGTTATCTTGTTTAAAAATAGTCAAATGTTTCTCAGAATTCTCAAAATTCTTAAATGAACAATTTTTTTCCTTTATTTTTCCTTCAAGAGTTTTAAATTCTCGACTTTCTCCAATTAAGACAACTAAATGTCTTGAAATCTTAAAGAGGATATTTTTCGTGAATCAAGTAATATTTTTCCAGTGGATCAGAAACTAGCGAAGGAAGGTTAGACATTTTCACCACAGAATAGAATCAGAAACTTAGCGTCCTTGTTCCAGCCCTAAAACTTATAACTCGGTCTCTGTTGGTTCCCTCGGCTTTATCTCGACAAAACTCCACGTGCAGTCCTCTTTCTGGCAATACCCGAGATCCGAGAATTCTGTAGAGATGAAACCCAACTTCTCTGGCTCTGACTATTTCTCGCCCACCTCCCTTCACCCTTTTCCGCCTCTGGCCGACGTCGCAGCGTCCTTTGGGGATGAATCGCAGCAAAAGCCACCCTGGGGAAGGAGGAAAGGAAGGGAGTGAGGCAAAAAGGTAATGTGTTCGCTTTAACGCATTAACGTCGCGTTAATTTATTTGTAGTTTGTTTATTCTGATCGTGTGAAGGCTGAGGAGTATTTCATAGTCTCATACTCGCTGAAAAGAGGAGGACGGGGTTATTTGGATGGGACTTTGGGGAAGGAGGGGGAGGGTCGATATCTCAGGGTCGAGAAGCCTGCCTCTTTCATGTTCAGAGTTTCCAGGACTTTGTCTAGTGCTCTGTATCTGGGAGCCCGGCAAACGGTGGCCAAGAGCCATCCACTCTTGGAGGTTGTAGTCAGGAATTTAGAGGAGAAAGAGGTCGCTCGGCTGGAGGGCTGGGGAACTAAGGAGCCAGAAAGCTGGTGCAAGAGCGTCTATACAGCCAGACTCTGGGCGATATTAATTTCTGGACAGTCCCTCGAGCCAGTCAGCTGCTACTGATACTTTGCTAAGAGGGTTTTTAATTTCTCCATTTTTTTTTTTTACAAAATTATTATTATTATGGCTTTAGAATTGACGTCGTTTAAAGACGGCTCAATTTTGAAAATAATGGTGTTATAAAATATTTTTTGTGTCTTTTAAAAAATTTTAAATGTCACAATTTCGCTGAAAATTAAATTTTTAAGATAAGTCCAACTTTAACTTTGAATTACTTTTGAAATTAATTTATTGAAAAATTATAAGAGATCTTTTTTAAATATTTATTTACTCCAAAAAATATAAATCACACTTTTTGGTCAGTTTTTTGTAAGACAAGATATAAAATTCCAGAATTTAAAATATTTTTGTCTATGTTTTTTGAATGGAAAATAAAAAATTCTATGAATTTTAACATTTCTGACTCATCTTCATTCAAAAAATTGGCCATATTCGCACATATATCACTTGATACAATTAAATATATTCACATAAGGCCTAACATGACCGCTTGCTCAAAAATAGTACTGAAAATTTCTGATAGGTGGCGCATAATCGCTAAATCATCTCATTGCAAGAAAGTTAAAATTTAAGTATGAAGTTTTAAAATAAAAATAATTTCAAACTCTTTTAAGAGGCTCATCCGTCATCGGTTTTTAAATAAACTGATTTTTGTCTGATGCGTAATAATATATATTTTTAATAAAAAAAAAAAAAAAAATCAAATGTGATAGTGCTACATACGATCAGATCGGGTCATATCAAAAAAAAAAAAAAAAAAAAAAAAAACTAATTATTTACTTCAAATCTAAATGTCAAATATTGAATAACTGAAGATGCTTTTCAAGCGTCGTTGTCTCACTAATTAAGAATAACAAATAAATAACCAATCAGTCCAGATCTACGGCTGGATTTGACTACAGCGGAGTAGTATTATCTTCACATCTCTCCCAGCTGGTCCCTCCACAGTAGAACCATCTCTTTACAGGTACGGATTGAATACTTTTTGACATTATTCAATTAAATAGGTTAAACCGAATTAATTTAAACTAGTGGGGAAAAATAAACGCTAAAATTAGCGATGGAGGCATCGACTGCAGACCTTGTGTTAGAATAAAACCCGAAATTACTGAAAGGTGAAACTCCAACGCCAGGATGTATAAATTCAGTGTAACTATTTAAAGATCTTTTAGTGTAGGGCCAGTTTAGATTTTATACTCGGGAGTTAAGCAGAGAGAAAGAGAGTATGGGTGCAAGAAGCCAAACTTTCCTGCTATTTTTTATTCTCCCCTCTATAGTTTTATTTCTGCTCCTGTACTGGCTTCCACTTCCTATGCAGCCGCGCACAACCGTTTTAAGTGGGTATAAATTGTTCCTCAATGTCGCATTCTGCAGTCTACTTTACATCCTCTATCCTCTCGGAGCTTTTTATGCTAACTTTGTTTCAAACTCAAAAATAAACAACACTTGACGAGTTTTTAGCCGTCACAATTTTGGCTTTAAACAGACATATTTACATCTTTTTTTAATTTTAATCTCTAATTAATATAACAATCATGCATATTGTCTTTCAAAGGTGTTTTTTTTTACCTAACAGCTAGATCTCTTTTTATTTTTACCAATCTTAAAATTAAAATTGACAAAAATTTTATTATAAAATCAATTTTATTATAAAAATAACAGACCAAGAATTTTTAAAGTTATTTTCATAATTAAAAAAAAAAAAAAAAAAAAAAAAAAACATTATTCTCACTATCACCCAAAAAGGTCGTGACCCACTACAAATATATTTTTCAAATATCATTACCCCGTAGAGTTTCCAGGATATTTTAAAAAGATTACAAGTCAAGTTTATAAATAAAGGCGTTTTTATCTCGAGGTACGACCTTTTATCGATGTAACTAAGTGTAGAATTACCCTAGAAAAAAAAAATATGACTCGATTACTTGATTACATTTTTTTATTCTCATTTCCGAGGTACGGATCTATTTATTAATTTTCATGGTAATTATAAAAAAAAAAATAAAATAAAAGCTCCCTTAGCGAGGAATATTTCACAACACATGGAACTTATCCACCCACTCGACTCTTTTCCCTTTTGACCCCATTGAACCATACACATATCTCGATATCCATCCACCTACACACGCATCGGCACTCGAGCATCTCGAAACGCTGACAATTCCCATTTAATTGCCAGGATCGTTACACGTGTAAATTTAATCCAACATACCAATAGCGTTCTTAATTATCACGAGCCCTCGACTCTTTCCCTCCAGCTAGCAGATACGATCCGTCCGTCCGATTTTTCATTACAAATCACAACTCTATCCATCCACCAACCACCGCTAACTTTATCCGCATTTCTACTTCTATTCACGTTCCATTTGTACTCCAGAGCAAAGCGTAGCACAAGATGTCTAGTACATACTCTCACACGCATACTCGTACATACATGTTCATGAGTAAAGCATAAAGCTTAAAAAGAAAACCAGTACCGCCTTTGATATTGACGTTCGCCCAAAGGGTAGCGACGGAAAGCACGAGATGGACGTCTTATGCCTCAGTAGTCTTTAGTCTAGCTTACTTTTTAGTTTTTATATTTTTTTTTCTACTCCCACACTCACATGCGTGCTATACTTGCGTTTTGCGCGATAGAATAAGAAATACCAAAGTACGGAAGTAGGTTTGACTTTAGACTTTAGGTCGTATGTGGTGTGTGGATCAAAAAGCCCGTCAAAGCTCATACGCCGGCAAATAACTCACGATAATGTCTCTGAGATCAAACGGCTGATAAAATGTTGTAAAAGTTGAGGTCTGCTTGGAAAACTTACACATATAAATGACTCATTTGATAGTTTGTAGTACATTTACATTTTAACAAACTATTTGATCTACTTTTGTTGAGAAATTTTGAACTATCATTTTTTAACATCATACTTTAAAAATTTAACTGTATTAAAAAAAATTATAAAAATGGTTACACTGAAAAAAAATTAACTTGAATCAAGACAAAAAATTTTTGAATTAAATAAAATTTATTTAAACCAAGAAAAATTTCCTAATTTAAAAATTTTTCTACTCAAATCAAGAAGATGAAATTTTTCAAAATTATTTAGGATTAGAGTGCGCACGTACAGTGCACTAATTATTCTCAAAGTTAATTAAAAATACAACAACAGAGTCTAAAATTTTCTGTCCTTGCTGAAAAAAATTTTTCTTCAAAAATACTTAACAAAAAAATTTTTTAAAGCAATACAAAATTTTTTAGTATAAAAAAAAAATAAGAAATGACTTTATTGAATATTTAGCTCTTGGCGATAAAATTTATGAAACATTTGTCATTTAAATATGAATTATGTATAAGATTAAAGACGAATGAAATTTGTTATTCGTGACATGTGATGTATAAATTTATATTGAGGGGAGTTAGAATGTAATGTAATGTATTATAGGATGTATATTGTATACTGCGGTTGTATATGTGGTTAATAGGTATGTATAGGAACAATTGAGAACAATTGAGCAGTTTGAGGATGGTTATCTTCCGATTGTTTGACAACAACGGGAAACTCCGGAGTTGTAGAGTCAGTGGCGGCAATCCGGAGGGTTTATCGCTTATATGCTGCCGAAGGCTCCAACCTTGCGTCAAATTGGTGGTAGGTATATTGGGAAATACCTGTGTGTTTGGTATGGTATTCCGAAGAGACTACGAGACTGCCGAGGTACTGGAATAGAACCAAGACGAGGACAAGGACGAGGACGAGGACGAGAAGAGCAGTTGGATGCTGAAGCTGGGTTAAAGCCCTCGGTAAACTTTCAGTCTCCCGGGGTGTCTATGAGCTGGAACGTTTGCCGAAGGACATACCTTATAACTTCTGTTCCATGTTCCATGTTCCATACCTGATGCAGTCTGCAGTCGGTCCAATCAAAGACCCGCCGTTGATTACACCACGGAGAGACTGTGTTTGTAAACGACAACTTACTCGGCTTTGATCCATCTTTGTGCTGAGGATAGCCTTTTAAATAATTTTTTTTTTTTTTTTTTTTTTTTTAAACAGGGAACTTAAATATTATAGCCTCGGTTCAACAAATTTACTGGCACTATTATGCAATATTCTGGAAATGTGAGGATGTAAAATTGAAATTTTTTATTTTTGAACTGAAATCGAGGCTGTATTCTAATCAAAGCTCTAATCAAGTTAAAAAAAGCAAAATTAAGAATCCTTGATTCTGTACGCTGAAAAAAAATTAACTTGATTAAAAAAAAAATTTTTTTAAACCAAGAAAATAATTTTAAAGAGTTTTTATTGTTTTAAATCAAGATAAAAAGTCCTTGATTTAAGTGAATTATATTTCAAGAATTTTTGGTCTTGATTTAATACAATAGAATTCTTCAAAATAATTTTCTTGGTTCAAAATTTTTTTTCTGAACCCAAATAAATAATATTTTTAACGTGAAAATAAACTGCTGTAAAATTTGAGATTTTTTGGTAAATTTCACAGATCTGTTTCCTCTCAAAAATTAATACAATCACAAAAACTTAAAATTTTTCAAGTGATAAGTGAGATCTCTGGAGGTTTATTTTATCAAAAATAAACAACAGTAACCACGATAATTTTCTCCAAGCCCAATTATCTTAATCTTTGAACTTCTGATAACTGAAAGCCCCAACAGTTATTTATATTTGGATTTCCATTGGTATCGTAGATTCTCAGGACAGTTCAATGACGTTTTTATTCATCAGTAACTGGGCGGACAGCGAAGATGAGCGAGTGGTATGCGTACCGGGGTAAGTCGTTATTCTCACTGGACGTAGACCATCAGATAGCCAGTGCGGGATAAAAAATGCGGGGCTGATGTACGCCGAGAAGGACAGGATTATCTATACACATATACGTCCAAGGGAAATAAAATACAAGTGAAGAAAAGAAGAAAAGACTTGAGAGAGCTTGCCCTTGCAATAGCAATAGCGGGCCGCACACATGGTGGCCACATTGCCGTCGAGCACCTCCACCTAATGCATTCCCAGCGTTAATACTTCCATTCTATAGATATATACAGCAAATATAAAAGTTGAGGCCGGAGAGCGTAAGCCGAAGAGTGGAGAGTGGAAAAGGATAAGTAAGGGACTTGCACATGCACACGTGCGAACGAGACCCGGGTCCGTGCTATGCCGAGTATATGCAGGAAGAATTTGAACTCACCGGCATATATAAATGTATATAAATATACATAGGAAGATCCTTGCGATCTCGGGATGACCCGGGCACAGAATACAGAGTAGAGAGTACCTAGTACGTGCCAATTTTTTTCCTACGGCAATATCTTCTCGGCTATTTTGCCTGGACTCCGATGAGTACCCAGATCCCTATCAGTTGGCAATGTCTTTTTAAATCCCGTCTCTATTTCATCTATATATATGTGTGTACATATGTGTGCTGTACCTTTCGCTAACGGTATCACTATCCTGATGAAATTGTTTCGCAAAATCGATTCTTGATTGCCAAAGAATAACGCCATTTTTTCACTAACTGACCTCGAGGTCTTTGGTCAAATGTCCCGGTGATGAGTCTTGTAGATTTGTCCATCTATTGTGGGTAAATATTTTTACATATGGTCAAATTATTTTAAATAATTACTTCGGGTGAATTATGTCAAATGACAAGTTGGATTTTATGAAAAAAATAAATTCTATTCGTAGAAATTAAAAAAAAAAACTATGAATTTTAATTTTTAGTGTTAATTTAATTATTAAATGTAGTTAAAAATTATTAAGGGCCAATATTTTCGGGATAAAATTTTATCTAATATTAAAATATATCTATATAATTAATGTATACTCTCTAAAAATGAAACTGTGAAGTTTCATATTTATTTATATAGATTTACTGACAATGATAATTTTATTCTGCATTGAAAAGCTGGTCTTAAGATTATAATGTTGATACTGCAAGTGTAAAATGTTGAAAACAAAGTTTCATCTTAACAGAATAATTTTTTTTAATAATTAAAACATTCACTTGCTTTGAATCAATACTTTTAATCCAAAAAAATGTAATTTTCCTTGAATGTCTTAATTTTTACGTAAATTTACATATTATTTTTTGTAAAGTAAAGTAAAAACTGTGATTTTTTGTAAAACTCAATGTCAAACACAAAAATTAAAAAATTTCAGTATCTTTTTAATAATTCTACGCAATTCTTATAAAAATTTTAAATTTCTCACTCCTTTGATTTCATTAAATATCAAGTAAATTTACCACAAAAAAAAAAAAAAATACATGATTAATCATTCTTTGATAACAAATTACTCTAAACTATAATTGACTTCCGTTGAACCGACCGCGTTAAAAACGCAACAGCAAATAAAGAGAACAAAAATGAAAAGCATCCCCAAAAAAGTAAGCTGATGTTGATCGATCTGCGGGATGGATTCGGCAATTCATCAGACATTTAGAAGATGAAACTCCTGTTGGTGTTATCAAAGCACAGCTAGAGATTGAGCTTCGCTGTTATATGTTGAGAGGCTAAAAGACGAGGATGTGGGAGTAGTAGTCTCATCCCAGCTAGGAGCACTTCTACATGTTCTATATATAGTTATGTATATATATATAGGTAAAGGCACTGCGATGAGACCCTGCCGTAGTCGGTGGCGTCAGTAAAGGAAGCAAAGGAGGTGGATAAAGAGGAGCAGTAGGTGGCTAGAGGAGGACGAGGGTTTGCTGGGGTGAGAGGGTCGAGGTGGAAGTACTACCAGTAGCTTTCGTTTTGAGCAGATAGACTATGTATATATATATATATATATATATATATATATATATATATATATATATATATATATATATATAAAGAGGCAAAAGCAAACGAGGAACGAGCAAAAGGAGATGAAGTAAAAGGGAGAATATCTGGCATCCCCCGTTGCGCTCACTCGTACTACTCGCACTGGACTTTACTTGGGTTTTTTTGTGAGCAGACCCAGAGCAGAGACCGAGCACGAGTTAGAGGGGCGAAAGAGACCGTAGCACTGGGGGCTGCATTGGGGTATGGTGTTTTACTCTCTCTTTATAGATGTATATATGTATTCTCTTTGTATATAGATAGATATACGAAGAAGAAAATGGGTGTGTGGGTAGCACACAGTGGTGTGCCGTATATTCGACGGGATGGGAATGGAAGCCAGAGGCGCGGTGCCAGGGCCGAGGTAGCTGGGACTGCCGAGACGAGGTACGAAGAGGAGGAGAGGAGCTCTAGTTTGGTGGTAGAGTAGTTCTAGGTTGCTGAGATCCATAGGGGTGCCCGGCAAAAGGGTAGGGGCTCACCACCGCCCAAGGCTTCCAGGTCTGTCTAATACCAGACCCCGGTCTCAGTCCTATACCCTATATGTATGTATATATTGTACTAGGTACTATTACTGTTACTGTTACTATTATACTGGGTTCCATGGACGGCACCAAGTATGAACCGTCAACCAAGGGGACTTTGTTCACGCACAATCGATGAGATAAAGTGCCACGTACAACACAGTCCCACCCAACTGGACACGGCCAAGAGGTTACTGATATTACTCACTGCTAACAAACTCTTTTTATAAATTTATAGGTTGTAGCTGGTCTTGTGTAGATATTTTGATTTTGGAAAAATTTTTTTTTTATTTTAAATTGTAAAGTCGGCGAAAAAATTTTTTTATTTATTAATAGGGTTTTAATTTGGATTATCAAATTGAAAAATGTTTGAATTTAGTCAATTTTATAGAAATAAAATAAATCACTCAATTCTGTTTGATTTATATAATAATTCACTCGATCATCTTTGATTTTTAATTTAAAAATATTAATCATTAATTTTCCATCAAATTATTAATTATTTTACATTTTTTTAATTCTTTTTTTGATATTTGAATTAGAGAAATAAATCAACTATATTTATTTGATTAATGATTTTCGACAAAATTGATAGTTTTTATTTTTTTGTTAGGATAAAGAAATTAAGATACTTATCAATATCAATATTATTCTTCTCAGCAGTTGACCATTGACAAAAAACCTCAAATACTTGTAAGGACTAATTGTAGTCGATTTTTAATCAGATAAATAAAAATCGGCTTTTCTAGAAATTTAAGAGTTTGCTTGAAAGAAAATCCGAGTATAAAAGACAAACTAATTCCAATTTCTTTAAAATTAAACTCAGGTACAAATCCGCTTGCCCCATTTAAAATACACAACTACAAAACTTTTTTTTTTTTCAGTATCATTCAATATTTTTTCTTGAAAATTTTCGTATCGATTTTTTTTCCGTGCATGAATAAAATTTATTGTAAAAAATTAAAAAATTCCATCGACAATTTCTGTTAATTTTTTTTTGAATGTCAAAATTATAAGCCAGAAAAATGTCCTTTAAACCGCGAAAATAATAGAGTCAATAATTGGCGGCCTGGTGATACTTTAACGAGCAATTGACTTCAATTTTCTGGTTTCGCGTCTCTAATTTCTCGTAATATGCGTATATTAAACTTTTTTTTCTACTCACTCGTTAGTTCTGAATAAAAAAAAATATATAAATATAAACAGGGGGTTTGGAGCTCGGGTGAGTAAGGTATTTATATTTCTTATCTTTGTCAATATAGTGGCTGAGCAGCTCCTTGATCAGAGGAAGCCAGTGTCAGTGCGGAGCACTGTGTAAAAGAGAATAGACCGGAGTTGAGTGTGAGAGTGTGTGTCTTGTTTAAACGACAAAGAAAAAAGTTTACTTTCGAGGTAAAAGATCGTACTTACTTAACTGCTTCTGCTAATTTCCCTCTTATCTTACGCATCAAAGCAAACTGTTGCTCACCTACTTGAGAGTGTACACTGTACTCTACATTATACATACACATATATAAAGAGAAGAAGCAGAAGCAGAGGCAATAGTTACTGAACCCTGTTTAACAGAGGATTCATCAGTTTGAAATATATTCTATTACGCTCCCCCAGCTTATTCGCTACAGACTTTTAAAGTTAAACTATATAGATATAGATAACTGTAGATCTATATATCTAGAGTGGTGGGAAGCGATCAGTCACACGTCCCTCGCTCATTTACACTCGATACTTAAACTCACTCACACACATTCTACAGTCGCATATTTATATATCTTTCGGATTCCTCAATCATTCTTATTCCCCATACACGTACACTCTATATCGGCTCATTCTTATTTCAATGGCAATTGAGTTTAAACGCTGCTAAATGTTTCCTACACCACAAAGATCCTATCAATTCAAGTACGTGTTACCCTTGATTTAAGTTTTTGTTATTTGAATCACTTTTTAATACTTTCTTACAGTACAAACTTTGTCAATTTGTAAGAATTAGAATTGAATATAAATTTTTGTTTTTGATTTTTGGAGTAAAATCTTTTATAAACTTACAATTTTTATTTTTTATTGGCTCTTTAATCTTAAATTTCATCGATTACAGGAGAAATTTTTGAAGGAAAAAATTTTAATGTTTTTTTTTTTTAATTGTTGATAAAAAAAAAATTCTTTATTCTAAAATGAATTTTAAGAATTTTTACGATTTAGACTTTAGTAATTATAAAAATATACTTAAGAAAAATTTTTTTCAAACTTTCGCCACGCCATAAAATTTCGTAAACTACTTTGACTCTTAAAAGATTAATAGACTCTTACTTTATTAAATTAGAAGCTTGATATTTAGAAAAAATTATTCAAATTCAAATTTTATTACTCTAAAAAATGAAAAAAAAATTATTAAACCTAGAAAATAATTTTGAAGAGCTTCAACGTCTTAATATAAGTAAATTTAACGTTATTCAAGACAATTAAACTCTTCAAAATGATTTTCTTAGTTAAAAGAAAATTTTTTTTCAATCAATTAAAAATTTTTTCTCAGTCTTGTAATTAATTAATATTTCTAAAAAATAATCTTCAAACTTAAAAAACGAGTAATTAATTCTTTAACAATCAACCACAAATATCTTTCTCCTCAATTTTCTTTTAATACTAAAAAAAATCCCCAAAAATGAGTCACTTAACCCAAACTCAATTTTTTGTATATTTTTAAAATACGAAAATGATCTTTGTTACTGAAACTTTATAAAACCCCTCTCACAGCCTCCCCCGCAGTTACCATCTCCATTCACGAAAGAACCAATTCCAGAAATTTCAAGCCCCTATGAGTGTAACCGTATTTCAAAGCGATTTCACCGTCATTGTGTTAAAAGGTCCCAGAAAAAAAAATTCTCCTTAACAAGCTCGTAAAAATCTTCCACAATACTTATTTTTAAAGTAATATTTGATATAAAATCTTCCAAAACATTCACGAACACTTAGAAGTTTGGCTGATGACCCAATCACATCGATACTCCGAAGTGAAAAAATTTAAACAAAAATCCGGGCATATTTAGTTGTTAAAAGGAACAAGTCGAGGGTTTGAGAATCTTAATCAAAAACGGTGCGTCCATTTGTTTCCATTTATCCTTCGCCTGTTCCAACTTGAATTACATAAAGTGAACCCCATTCGTGTCCATGTCTAATGTGAGTGAGTGGCTGGCTGTGCATATATAGATAATGTGTGGGAGTGCATATAGGTGTGCAGATGAAGTCAAAGCAAAGCGAGCTGAAGGTGGTGGTGGCGGTGGTGGAGGAAGAGGAAGAGGGTATTGTATGCAGGTCAGGCTGAAGTAAAGCCAGATTGCCGTATCGGACAGCAGCTCTCAGTGGTTCCCTCACATTTTCAAGAATGTCAGTGGTCGCCTTGTAATTTACAGCCATGCAACACACGTTACTTACTCCTCTGCTGGCTCTAAGGCCAGGCGAGGCTCTAACCAACCGACTACAATACACATATGTACATATACATATATCAGTGAACAAGAGGAATAGTCAACGACATATACTACCAACTGTATAATACAACGTCGAAGGAAGAAAAAGACAGAGACAGAAGCCGACTCAGACTGAGCCGAGCCAAGTTTTCCAGTACCGATTAGATATAATACATACAAACTCTTCTCTCGTTCTCTTATCATACACCCACTCTATGTATGTTCATTTATACATACTACTGTTTTTGTGCTATATATATGATTCTCTGAAGACTCGAGACAAGGGAATAGTAATGATTATCATTACGCATTGTGTATTTGATAGTGAGAGTAAGCTCAGCCCTATTTGGATCTAGGTGAAGACAAATATTTAATTCTTTGTTAACTTTGTGGAATATTTGATTTAAGGGGAAGAAGTTTTTTTTTATTGATTTAAAAATTATTTGTTTTTATTTTTTGGTAGAAATATTTTATGTAAGGATTTAATCTATAAATTCATTTTAAACATTTTTTTAAATTATATTGCTCTGTTTTATGTGAATTTTTTTTTTTTTTAGAATTTGAGTATTTAATTGTGAAAAAAAATATATTAAGAGAATATTTTTTTTTAAATAACGTCATAGTTTTTAGATGGGTAAAAATTGATGATAAATTATAGAAAAAAAATTTTTTAATTCACATCAATATTCTCGTATATCGTTATGAAAAATATAACAATTCTAGAGTAAACAATTAAAAATAAATATTTAAGCTATTGCAACTTTTTTTTTTTTAATTACACTGATCAAAACTAAATTTAAACCAAAAAAGTTCTAATTATTTTCTATTTGAGTATATTTCATAGTTTTTAAAAATTTCTACAGCTTAAAAAAAAAATCTAATAATTTTCAGTCTCTCAAATATTTATCGAAAAAAATAATTTATTTTTCCATTTTTCAAAAAATTAAAATCAAACTTCTAAAAAAAAAAAATATTTCTCAATTTGAATGCCCGTGACCGTATCTGCGTCGAAGAAAAAGAGCCTTGCTCACAAAATATAAGATAGACGACGAATACATAGCAACCAAACATGAAATAAAGAGTAGCATAGAGGCAGAATTAAACTTGGACTTGGAAGCCCCTTTACTCATGAGGATGAGTGTTAGGCGCCCCTGTCCCCTTTTGCTATCCGGCGCACCCTACATCTCTACCACGTGCCTCACCGCCCCAGCCCCATCCCATCCCAACAGAGAGAGAGTAGTACCTCGTTCTCCGTCTCCCGCTGTGCCGAGCCTCAACACTCACTACTCACTACTCAACTCGAGGCTCTCCTTCTCTCTCTTGGCATCCTCTACTACACTCAACTAAACTCTGACGGTGACAGACCCTACCTTACCGCCGACTACGTCGTGGATCCATCGGGCGGGCAGAGGGCGAGAGCGAGCGGGCCAGTGGGGGCGGAGAGGGTGAAGGGGGGCTCTGCACCCCTGGTCCGTAGTCTCTTGCGCGCGGCGAGCGACGGAAGGGCGAGCGACCGAACCGAGCGAAGGTGGGGGTCGCCGTCGCGTCGCCAGCCGTTAGTTCGCCGTGTGCGCTCCTCACGTGAATATCGCCGTTCTTTCGCGTTAAGAAAATATCTTCAATATTTTTTTTTCCGGATGTTTATTGTTCGCTCCGAAATATTTATTCGCATAAAATAAAAAAAAAAAAAAATCATAAAAATAATAAAAATAATTAAATACTCAAAGACAGCCTTTTAAATTTAAAAAGTGGCATTTAAATACTCCAAAATATTTTTACGAATGACACTTTTAATTTAAATAATAAAAATAATTTTAAGTGTAAGTTTCAAGTTTTGTTTGTTGGTTTTTATTTTATTTATCACAAAATAAAATATAAACAATAATTAATTAATTAATTAATAATTTTTTTTTAAAATAAGTTTGTGATAAGTTATTTTATTACACACAGACGAACTTGACAGAGTGGAATCAACGTGTGACATCACCCTGGCTCATGTTATCACAGCAGTGCCAGTTTCAGCCTCAGCTTCAAGACCCACATCATCATCAGCATCAGTAGAGCCGACTTTTCTATTTATTTAAGTTTTCCCACTTGGAATATAAAATAATAAAAATAATAACGTGGGAGTTTATTGTGGACAGTGTTTTAATTGTACGTATTGGTTTTAATTTTGTTGAGTTTGAGGTCAGAAAATAATAATAAAAAATAGAAGAATATTTAATGAAAAATAATTAAATTGCAGAGACCGCGTGAACCGGAAGAATTATCAGAATAGAAAGAAGAAAGAAAAATTCATGAGAAGAACTTTGGACTCGAGCACGTTCGAGCATTTATCGGGTTCGTCATGTTTATGATAATGTTGATGCACTAATATTACAACGCAAACGTGGTTTGTTGCTAAAATATTAGCTGGAGATAAAATAAAGTAAAGTTTGATTTATAAGTTGTTTAAAAAAAAAAAAAAAAAATTATAAACAGAAGTTTGTTGTTAACTGGATTTTTTGTTGGACTGTCAGGTCTGCTGGTGTCGGTTGGAGGGAGCAGAGGAGAGAGAGGAGTTTAAGTTGGAGAAGGAGCAGGAGCCAATTTTTTACAAAGGGGCCAGGCCTGAATATGTCAGCGAAGCGAAAGGCCACTGCCATCATGCAGCACCACAAGGTGAGTCGACGAGTTTCATTCTTTTTCTTTGTCTTACTCTCGTGAGACCGCTGGCTCTCTTTCTTACACACATGCTATAATAACGCTTTTTGCGGATTGTATTGAGATTGGCGAGGAGTTATATTGTATTATATCGGGGTTTCTGCACCTAACCGGCCACGTGATTCCCACTCCGGTCTTATCGGTGCGAGGTACGGAGAACTCACGGTTTGGATTTTTATTTTTTTTTTAGTTCTGATATCAAGTATCGTATTGGTTTTAATTATTTTATAGGTTGAAAGTATTATTAGTTAGAACGAGGAAAAATTTTGTGTTGTGCTGCACGTTTTTACACGTGAATTAATTATTGGAAGGCTTTTAATTGATGTTGAAAATTTGAGAATTTTTTTTATTGCGGAAAATTGAGTTAAAAAATTTTTTTTTATTAACAAACATCTAAATTTTGGAGTAATTTTAAAGTTAAAGATTGTATAAAAAATATTAAAAAATTTTAAGTGCATTTTTTTAATGATTTAATTTTTTGTTAACTAAAATAATTTTTTTTTACTTTGAAAAATTATTAAATTTATTATTTGATAAAAAAATGTTGCTAATTTTACATTGATAAATTTTTTAACAAAATACCTGTATAAAAATAAATTATAATCTTAAAAAATTATAAAAATTAATAATTTTAAAAATGTTCCGAAATATAATTTTTTTCCGATATTAATTGTTAAAAAATAAAAATTAATATAAAAAAAATTTTTAATCGATTAATAAAAATTCTCTAGTATTTCCAGTATGAAAAAATAAAAAAAAAAAAAAAAGTAAAATATTAAATAAACTCTAACGAAAAATATTTAAAAAAATAGTACAGAGAACAGTGTTATGTTAACGTGCCGCTAATTGACCGCGAGATCTTGCGTAAATCGTATCAATACTCGTCCTGAAAAAGTACATCCATGCAGATAATAAAAATAAAAAAGTTACGGCATACGTTACGTGTTATTGCTAATTTATCGGGTATTAATTTGTAAAAAATAATGAAAAAAAGCGATCTACTTTAGTTGGCTCTGAATTCCGGTGAGATATTCACACAGTGATTATTCCGCGATCACGTGCTGCGGCATTGTGTTTTATTTAGATTTTTTATCCTCTTTTTTCCGGGTCGGTTTTATTAATCGTTTGCTATCCAATACATCGAGTTAACAGAACATAAAACAAGGTGAAAAAATTTTTAATGTTTTATTTAATATATATTTAATCCCGGACGAGTCGGTTTTAAGTACCCTCGTTAATTTAATTAAGTAGTCATACCCGTAAATCATCACTATTTATTTTTTGTTAATTGGATGTCTGCACTCTGTTATTATGATTGTTGCTTCAATTTAATAAAAGTTTTAGCAAACAGATTTATACGTAATTATTGTTTGATAAAACGCGAGGTGTAAAGACTCTATGATAATTATTGTTATTTTCAAAGTGAATTATTATCTTACAAGTTTATCAAAAGAAATAACCGGTATGCAGAGTAATATGTATTTATTTATTATTTAATAGTAGTAAGAGGAAATTTAATGCTCATTTTTATTACAAGAAGAAGACATTCCAATTTGTTTCTCATCTTTACATAAATAAATATCAAATATTTGCATTTAAAATCCTTTAGATAAATCTTTAATATAAAAATATTTTTTTTTTTTTACTCTAAAATATTTTAACAAACTGATACATTTTAAATCACAAACATTTAGAATTTTAAAAATTGACATTTGAATAAAAAATATTTAAATTGAGAAAAACTCTTACAAATTTTAAATTAATCCACAAAAAAATTTCAACTTTCAAAAAATAACTAATAAAATAAAATCAAGTATTTAAAATTTTGTAATTCATATTTAAATAAATAATTATCAAATTTTCAACTAACCAATAATTTATAATTGTTTAAATTTGAATTTTATAAAAAAAAAATTTTTTTTCAAGAGTTACTAGCAGTCAAATTTAAACTTTTCACAAAAATAATAAATCTCAATAAAAAAAAAAGCACAAAATAAATCCGATAAATTCGGTATCATCGTGTACAAACATTTAATTAGCGTGACACACCGAACCCCGAGCGATATTTGACTAGAACAAAAGGAGAGAGAAATTAGCAAGATAACAAATGGTAAATTAGTACTCCTCAGGTGACAATATAATCAGGATAGGAGTCACAGTACGGCGGTTTAAAGCGATTTAATCGTTTGATTCTTCAATCGCACCGCAAAAATTACTTTAGACTTGAGGTAGGTTCGGGACACGCTCGTCCATCTCTGTCAGCGGATTCGCAACCACTCTCATTCTATTCTCTCTCTCTCTTTGTTTCTCTCTTTCAGCTGGGGTCTTTTCTGATTCGCCCTCTGCTCGCCTACTTCGTTACTCGCGAGTTTCTCGCTCTCTCGCACTAGTGGGATATCCGCGAGCTCGCATCTCACTGGTGTACACTCTTTGGCGGTCCAACAGGTTATATTTTTCCAGTCGTCCCCTCATTCCTCTTTTCTCTCTCATTTCAGCGAGCTTGTCTCTTTCTACCACCCGTCTCTCTTTTAATTCTCTCTTTGCCCTCGTTTCCTCTATTCCTCTCTGTTCCTCTGTTCCTCTTCGAACTTTATCTCCTTTTTCAAACTATTTTTACTCGCTCTGTCTCTTTTTTTTTTATTTTTTATTTTTATTTCGCCGCGAGGAGTCGGAGCCTGCCGGTTAGGTGGATTTAAACTTTTTACGTGTGCGCCAAGTGGATAATAGGATCGTCGCGACTCCAGTCTCTCCTCCTTTTGCTTACAATAATATATACCGACTTGTATAGTACGTACTTACCTCCTCTCCCTGCTTCTCTCTTCTTCACTTCTCTGGATCTAAGACCAAGAGCGTCTCGTCGTAACCGAGCTATCTAAGGTGGACCATAGAAAACGCCGCTGTGACCTCTTTAAAGCCTTATATATGTATATACATATAAATACATAATATAAACTCTGCAGCGTGTGTGTCCACCACTATCTCACGGTTATCCCGTACCGAGTAGACACACAATAAAATACGAGCACTCATGATCATGATCATTCCAACTAAAGTTGCGTGTGGTTGTAACTCGTCTCCATTTTCCCAATGACCACTTGCTTTTTATTATTAATACATACACTGTACTTCTCTGTACTCCTCTGTACTCCTCTGTACTGCGTTGTACAATCCTTCACTTTATGTTTTATATCCTACTTGTCTAAATTGCCTTGCTTTTTATTCGGGATTATACTTTTAATCCTCTATTTTATTATAAAAAAAAAATTTTTACTAAAATTTCTTCCATGAAAAATATTAACAATCTTGCATTATTGTAATTTTTTTGGATAAAATGTTAAAGATACAGATAAATGATTTATTGATAATTTAACTTTCCACAAAAAAAAAGATCCTTATTCATTTTTTCATATTTTTGATCTAAAAAAACCAAAAAATTTTATTATTATTATACAATCAGTAAAAAAAAATTCATATTGAAAATTTAATTTTAAAAAATTATCAACAAAATGACCAATCAACATTTCCCTCAACAATTTATTTTTATCTAATTAATTAATAATTAAATCCACTGGGTTGTAAAAAAATTAAAACCTAACTCGAACCAACCTCCCAGGTGTAAACATTTACTTCCCTCAAGCGATTTTAACGAGTAAAAATACCTAATGATAATGATGAAAAAAAAAAAGAGTGAAAAATAAAACAAACGGCAGACATGTGCCGGGAATCGAGTGTCGAGTTTAAAAATAAAAAAAAAAGCACCAAGGGATCGGATCGCTATGGATTTTCCATAAGACGAGAGACACGTTTGCCCGATAGTGTGCCGAGTTGAGAATATAAGGGTGTGCCAGGTCCATTTGTACGTATAAAAGTATATATGGGGGTGGTAACCCTCATTTTCTACACTCTGCAGTCACACACACACACACACACACACACACACACACACACACACACACACACACACACACACACACACACACACACACACACACACACACACACACACACACACACACACACACACACACACACACACACACACACACACACACACACACACACACACACACACACACACACACACACACACACACACACACACACACACACACACACACACACACACACACACACACACAAATACTTCTAGTGTAGTCATCGTAATAGTCACAGTAATAGTAACAGTAACAGTAACAGTAGAAGAGACGAAGGGTGTAGGGTGCAGGGTGCAGAACAAACTAGTGCCCCTCACGCTCTCATTTCCAAGCGGACAGCCGCCAGGCTTACACACGCTCACATACACACATATATGTGTGTATACAGAGCACACGGCATTTTGCGCTCGCGTGTTATCCAATCGACCAACCCCCAACCCAACTACTCCGTGCATCCCCTTTCAAAGCAGCACAAAGGCCGCAAAAGTTTGTTTTTTTTTTCTTTTATTTAAAATTTTTTGTAAGCATTTTTTTTTTTTTATTTTGTTTTCATTTCTTCGACTTTTTTTTTTGACAACTGCAATTACACTGAAAAAAATGAACCAATTTTCGTCTCGGTGAAACGACGACAGATTCAACAATGAAAAATCATGCACCGTAGGCTGGAGTACTGGACGGTTTGGTCTTTTTGTCAGTTTACTTTGCCGGGAGATTAAAAACAATTGCGTAGGCTTTGAGGAAAAATATCTAGCGGGAGGAATTGAATTTTTGTAACAATAAATAATATTAATAATAATAACGACAACAAACCTCAGATTCTTATTATTATTATTATAATGTATATGTGATCATTTGTAAAGTGCGTATGTGTGCCGGTTGGACAACTCAGCACGAAGTAGAAGAAGGCTTATCGACGCCGGTCGACAACCGTGAGCACACGGTCCTCATACCCATACTCATACTCACTGACACCCTCACATGTGAACACACATGACCCTATCCGTAAGCACACACATGGACGTTGACGTACAATCGAGTGGAGTACGAATCGCACTTGGTAGGCGTGTGTTGATAGCATAGCAGCTAGCTGGTGTTTGTTGCTGGCAGCTTGGTCCCCTCGCAACGTGAACCTTCTCCTGCTAAAATGTATGTTGTGTACAGTATGTACAGTGCAGACTCTGCTGCGTTTGTCTGTCTCTGTCTCTCGAGCTGGTGATTCAGGGAGCCATCCGTGTCAAGGTACACCGCATCGGTGTCCACATGCGACGCTGTCTTTTTTTATGGCCACGGTGCACTCGCTAATCCTGGAATTTAAATCAATTCGCTGTCTCAGGATATTTTTTTACTGCTAATTGGTGATTTATTTGAGCTTGATAACAATTTTAGAAATATTTCTCATGATGCTGTTGTATTTTAAAAATTGATTAACAAGTTAATTTGATTGGAGAAAAAAATCTTGAACGAAAAAACCGAAAAATTATTTAATTTATTGACGCAAGAACAATTTTTAATTAAAGAATTTTTCTTATTATTATAAAATTTTTTTTGAGATAAATAAAGAAAAAATCTTTTTATGTAATGATTTTTTTACTTGAAAAATTTAATAGCTCTATAGACTAATCAATTCACTAATGAAAAAGTGTTATAAAAATTTTATCAAAAATTAAAGAATTATTTTAAAAATCAATCAAATTTCAAACTATATAAAATATCAAATAAAATATTTTTCAAAACAGAATTTTTTTTTATATCATACTCTGAAAAGTATTTAAAATTTTTTTTACGATATACGCTGATAAAAAAAAGAACAGTAAAGTATAGAGTTATTAAATTTTTAAATAACCAAATATGTGCAAATAATAATCATCGCGTTACTGCCAACTAAATTAGAATTGCACATAAAAAATTTTGATTAAATAAATCTAAATATTAATAAGATTTTTCCCTCTCCAAAACCGAAGCAAGCCTTAAATCTATTCTACTCGATTCGCAAAATAGATGATTTAAATGTTATAACGTTAAAATCTGACAGGAGGGTGAGAGCTGTCTCATTAGTAATTTCTGCGCTCCCATTACATCTCCATCTCTTGAATTACCTCACCTTATATAATCTCAAACCCGTCTCTGAGAAATACTTTTATTGCAATAGTGATAGAATTTCCAGGTGAATCGAATTACCCGGCAATCTCCTCTCCCAAATCAACTCAATAGGAGATTCTATCCCGGACCTAGGATTACCTCTGCTCAGAAGTATCTCGTGTGAGTATCGAGATTCAGAATCAAATTTAATTCACCCCTCGCTCGTCACGTATTCGGGTTAATTCGACGTGACACGGGGAGTAATTTATGGTGTAAGAAATAAGGGAAAGGATAACGATAAGAAATTAATGTGTGAATATGGGAAGAATGAACCGTCACTCTGCTCCTACATATATGGATAATATGTAACATATATAGTATAAGGTATAATAAGGTGTAATCGAATTTTGATATCCAGCTCTGGCTCAACATAATATCTGATCCTCTACTAGTAGCTATACTATCCGTCCTATGAATTAGTTGGGCTGTCGTATATTATATACGTTGTCAAGGTGTTAGTATGTAGCATATAGTGAGTAAAGTTGGCTACCTGTACTTCTCTGACTAGACGGCTAAGAGTATGGATATATAATACATGATAGTAAGCAGGGGGGAGGGAGGCAAGCGAGAATAGTGAATTATGCTCCCTCCGAAATTGAGGATGGTCGGGAATTGAGACCGGATGCCACGCTCGCTAGCTGGGTAATTATTCGAGACCGTGAAACTTAATTACGGAGGCTCCTTTACGGCTGTAGTTGGCAGCTCAGCTACTTTGTATTATATTAAATACGTGTATGTATGGATATAAGATCGCGAGTCGCGAGGTCACTCCCACCGAATAGAAGCTATAAAAGTTTTACGTGCTTCGTGTTGTGTTACATCTTAGTTGAAAAAATTTTTGATTATTTAAACATTGTTATTAACATTTTTTTTTAAATAAATATTTTGTCTCAAGGATCTAAAATACAAAAAAATTTAATTTTCTACAAAACAAGGTCTCGTCATTTTTCGTATCTTTAATATTTTACTGAAAACAATGATAATAATACAAATTTTAAACGTAAAATATAATTTTTTTTTTTTTTGGTTAAATTTTCTAAATATTTTCCCGGGTCCTATTTTTTTCAATTACTATTCAATAATTTTTCATATCAAAATTCACTTAAATAACTCCAACATTTAAATATCTCACCGTAAATATCCTCGTACAATAATAGTAAATATACCACTAATGATTTCACGTCAAATTTACCAAAATAAAGGCGAGAACCTCAAGCAGAACCTCATCACAATTACTGTCTCAGTAATTAATTACAATCAAGACTCCTGAAATTCAAAATTGACAAAATTAGATTAAAAATAAAAATACTGTACAAAACCCTAAAATATCAAGCACCCTCTCCTGTTTTATTCCTGTATGCGTATAATCCACAGTGCAGTACGCCGACAGATTCGGGTCACATTTCAATCTGAACACGGTATACATTTCAATATATTTCTCGTTCGTTAATATTCGACAGCGCCAGTGATACAGACACGATAGTTCCATCAAGACTTTTATTATGCATTTAACCTTTTAACGAGTTAAGTGCCGAATATATAAATACATACGTCCGAAGGGTCTTGTTAATTTAACAGTTTCATAAAATCGAGATATATTTCCAATTCGAAACAATTAATAATAAAGGATAAACAGAGAAACAACGTCGCTTCTTGAATCTTTTTTGTTGCTTTTTATTTGGCAAAACTGTCATTATCTTCTCTGTTGTGTTTTCCCACTGATAATTATTTAATGACCACAAGAGGTAAAGATAAACGATATGTGTACATACATGTATACATACAGCTATAACTTATACATTGTATATCTTTGGCGAATGTAAGCGGTGAGCGGTCGGTTGACGTAGGTGAAGATCGCGTGGCGTCGATCCACGAGCTTGTAGGTGGGTGCTGGTGGGTGGGTCATGCGATAGTTTATTCAGAGGATTATTGACGGGTGTAGAGTGTGTAGTGTCTACTGTCCACACATGTGTGCTCATATGTGAGTGTGTGATAGGATCCTGGATGGCATAACGACCGACCACACTGCGCTCGAAATAGCCACCGACCGACCCTTTGCTTCCATTTCTCTGCTCTGGCGTGCATATACGTACCAGCAGCACCGGCAGTAGCTTTTGAAATATATTCTACCTCTGTATAAAACATATATATATATATATATATATATATATATATATATATATATATATATATATATATATATATATATATATATATATATATATATATATATATATATATACACATGTATAGAGTACTTCTATCCTGCAGTGTGATCGGGTGATCGACCCCCTTTTCTCTTCTCCCTTCTCTCCGTTTCTCCCGTCACTGCAGAATTTATTTCCGAAAATTCGATCTCTCGATTTTCACCGATAGTTCGTCGATACTTGTGCTGCTGGAGTGCCTTTTATATATTCTCTGTTTTTTTATTTTTACTCTATTTTTTATCGCTTCCAAATGTTTGTGTAAACTCTCCTGTGATTAAATTTACTGTGAATAATTTTAGTGTTAATAAAACACACATTCACGTTCACATTCACATATGGAGAAAAATAAATAAAATAAAAGGAGGATTTTTCAACGCAAGTGGGACCGGGGACGGTAACTGAAAACCACTTCCGCGTGAATGTTTTATTTACTCGCACGAGTACCGAGTTTCTTTTTGGTTTATTCAATACAATTTATCAAAAGTTTACTCGCAAATTTACTTTGTTTTTGGATTATCTGTCAATTAATTCTTTTTTTTTTATTTGGTAAAAAATTTTTTAATTAATATGTTTTATTTTTACTTAATTTTAAAATTAGTTTAATTTAATTTTCAAGATAAAATTTACAGACTGAAAAGATAAAATACAGAAATTTTAATAAAATTTCAAACAAAATAAAATTTAAAACCGCTTAATTTAAACATAAATAACCTCAAATGACCTGAAACATTTTGATTCAATTTTTGATCAACCCACTCTGACATTACGAAATCCGGTTAAAGAATTAACATTTTTAATACCGTGATTATAATATTCAATAATATTGCACCCAAGTGCTTTAACCAGAAATTAAGTCATTTAATCCTCGTGCCAAAATTGGATAAAATTAATTAATTATCCTCGATCCTCGCAATTTGTAATCCATTATGATAATAATAATAATAATAATAATTATTATTATTATTATATAGTCTAATGAAATAAAATTATGCTAATAATTAAATTCCCGATAGTTAAAAATAGTCTTGTGAAATTAATATCCGGGATTCGGAGTATCGCGTAGAGCGAACAAATTCTAATTACTCCTCTTGAATCGCGACGCATAAGTACTCGTTAAAGTTTAATTCGCCAACATCCAACTGTGTTTGCTCCGGTGGGTGCTCTATTAACAATAACAACGCACCTGAACGTGTGTTTTCATTAACTGAGCCTTCTTGGTAGGTTTTGCGTCCTAATCATCACCTTCATTATAATTATACCCTCAAAAACTGAAAGCTAATGAATTATTTATTATTGCGATAAATCATGGTTAGCTCAGAGCTCAAGCTGGCTAATTAACGCTAAAAGTAATCGATACAGCTGAGTCAAAAATAAACCAGAGATTGATAATGATAATGAAGCAGCAGTAGTGGAGATTAATAATAGCGAATGAAAAGCCTGGATACGGAAAGAGTAAGAGTAAGAGCATTAAAGTGGAGGAAGAGAAACTTATGCGGTGAATCGATGGCTAATAGCCTGCCCGCTGTAATTAATGCAACAAGTTGATACCTAACACTTATCTACGGGCAAGTTCCCGGCATCGGCATCGGGCTTGAACGGGACGCTAACCTACAACTCGCCTCGAGCCACCAAACGACAGCTACTGACTCTATCTACTCCTTTATATTGCAACCACCCTCTGTTCTCGATTACAATGTTTCGATCTCGACACCGGTTAATTTTATATCGACTTTTCGTCTCATCACTTTTTCATCTGTTTAATCAGTCGTTCAGTTGTGAAGTTATATTATTATTATTATTATCATAAATGTGAAAAGAGATTTAGAATCAAAAAAATTTTTAAGTATAATTTTAAAATAAAAATTTTAAAGAAATTTAAAGGAGTCAAAAATTTATATGTAAAAATGACTTTCTTAAAAATTTCTTAAATATTTACGTTTTTAAAAATATAAACTCATCCTGATGTTACGCTCATTCGCTCATCAAAAGCTTTCATTTGAGTACCCACATGCATTTTGATATATTTTTTATATATACATATATATAAATATATAAAATATATGAAAAATTGATGTGGGTACTCAAATGAAAGCTCTTGATCAGTGTAATATCGGGATGAGCTTGTATCATTAAAAATGTCAATATTATGAAACCTTGAGAAGGCACAAATTCAAGTCAAGATTTTTAAGTCAAAATTTAAAAGAAAAAATTCTATAATAAACAATTAAAAATAAATATTTAAATTATCGAAACTTAGGTTTATATATTCTACAATAATAAAAAATTTTTTTAAATTACACTGATCAAAAATGAATTCAAACAAAAAAGATCATTAAATAAAAAATGATATTGTTTTCAATCAAAAAAAATTACCAAGCCTCGAATGTTTTCAGTTCAACTAAATTTCATTTAAAAAAAAGTTTACTTGGCAAGTAAATCCAATTGAAAGTCAAAATTACTTAAAAAAAAAAAAAAAAAAAAAAAAAAAAAAACTATGTCCAACCTAAACCTTAATCCCAAAACCCGAAATTCCAACATTCCGTTTTACGGATCCAAATAGGACTTAGCAAACTTTTTGGCAGCGTAACTCCAGTCCAGGCGAGACCAGCCATTCCAGTGTACCACAGAGTATACAGTAGCAAAGCGCGGAAAAGATCACCGGCGTAATTACCATTAATTAAAGCGGTGGCGGCTCTCCAAGTGGCTTCCACCTTTACTTTCGAGCTTTCCCATTATATACACATAATACCGGACAATTAAATCCCACATAATTACTTTTATTTATTCACTAAATCAACAAGTTTTAATACAACTTCAATTATCATTATTATTATTATTATTATCTTCCTCTTTCATTCTATTTATCTTCCGGTTTTTATAATCACCAGCATTACATTTTTATTAAGTACCAGTAAAGTCGCCGACTGTTAAGCAGTACGCACATACACACGGAGTATGATAATCACTATTGTATGTTGTGCACCATAATATATGTATAATACAGCATTGCACTTTCTTTCTTACGCCGTCACTCTACTCGTTTACTTTACTTGCTCAAGTCGTCGCTTGTATTACTTGACTGGTTGCTTCGTAGATGTATACATATACATAACTCGCCCAACCCGCCCTTCTAGTCGTTTTACCGAGTTCTCTACATTATACATATACATATACGTACACAGTCGTTCTTGTGGGTCGCGTCTCATATCGCAAGTCCGCGGTATAACGACTAAAGTAAAAATAATATAAAGAGAATTAATTATTCTACATTTATGTCCCACAAAAAAAAAAAAAAAAATATGTACAAGCTTTTCCAGGTCATTTTTGCTTAATTTTTTTAGCACTACACACACACACACATATGTGCTCTTATGTGTGTACGAGTCTGCAATTATATCATACGTATTATTACTCCATTAGTATTTGCATAATTAGTTAAACTTGGTAATTAATTTAACAAGTGTCTGTTGTTTGCTTTCAGGTAATTGTCACGAATTAAACCGTAAGCGTGCATGAGACACCCAGCCAGTTATAAAGTGATATGAGTAATATGTACCTACAAGTATTGTACATGGGTATACAAGTGCGAAGAATACGTGTGAGCAGGTATTTTGTAAAAATTAATTCGTTATCGCGGATTCGCAATCATGCTTTATTTTATTCAAAGTGGGATGGAGAGGTTAAACAATTAAGAGTTCCGCTGAGCAAAATAAAGATTTATTGTTTCAGAGTTTCCAACCTACACTAGTAAATGGTTAATGGAGATTTTGTTTTGAAACAACTTTAAGTTTGTTTGGGATTTAGATGGCGAATTAGTGGTTTGCTTTATTTTAACGATTCTGAAATTTAATTCTTGAAATTTAATTTTTAATAGAATTGATAATTTTACACTTTAATTAATCAATTAATTTTTTAATTAGCGACCTACTCGAATAGAAAACTGAACGCTCTACAAAAAAAGGTCCTCACCCGCGAATTCGTGAAACCAATCGTTCTTAAGTTACAAGCCATTTAAATTAAACTTTTATAAAATTTCACAATTTTACAAGTATTTCGTAATTACTCAATTTAAAAAAAAAAAAAAAAGTCATATTGTTATAGAAAATTTAATGCTCTATAAAAAAGGTTCTTACCCGCGAATTTTAGATACCAAGCGTTCTTAAGTTACAAGTGATAAAAGTAAAATAGGTGAAAAAAGCAAAAATCTCTTTAAATTAAAAACCCCCTGTAATAAAACTATAAATATAAAATATAAGAAGACCAATTGCAGAAATTTAAAAGCCCGGTATATGTGGGCAGTCAGTGGGTGCAACAACATGGCGGCGTCATCATTCAGCGCAGAGCACAAATGTTACAGGCGAACCGGGACTAAAGTGCCGGCGAGGTTGTGGGCGTACGATTTGAATTTTGCGAAACGCGCAGCGTGCTAATAATGATTTGATGGTACAATTAATATTTTTTCATTGTGCTTGTGCGGGATCGCGTGTACCTCGTGCCTCGCGGAAACGATCTATGTTGCACCTCTACCTCTATTTTATTTTATTATTTCAACTTTACTGTCGTTGTTATTGTTATTGTTGGCTATATTTTTAATGGGAAATATGAAACACGAATATTGTTTCAAGAGTGGTGGCATCGAAAAACGATTGTCAGCATACGATCCACTGGACATACAACCGTGTTCTGACACTCCCGTTTTTCCGTGACCCGTAGATCGGCTCGTACTCGTGCTCACGGATTTCGTTGTTCTCTTTATTTATATTTTCCGCCGTAGTAGAATTTAACCCTCTTCCTATCCTCCGCTCGGGACTAGGATCGATACCAATACCCTGTAGTGAGCGAGCAGTCAAGCCAAATTGTCGACTGGCTATAGGTAGTCTCTGCATAAAATGGCCCGCAGACTTCCACACGTGCCAAACTCTGAAAAAAAAAAAAAAAAAAAAAAAAATACTTATTTTTTTTATTTTTTAATTCTATTCTCTATCTATTTATTTATTTACTGCCTTTTTGTGTCACACTCACAGTTACCGCGCGACCAGGTAGTATGTAGCGGTATAAACAAGGATCACGCGAGACTTTCGTGCAGGTGTCAGAGATAAGATATCCAGATATCCTTGATAAATTTTTTGATTGTTTAAAAGCGACAGTAAGACCGTGGATTTATATATACTATAAATGTATGTGGGTGTGAAAAATATATGTTTATTATATAAAAGGTCATTTCATGTTGAACTTTACGTTGAAAAATTCACATTTTTTTTTTATCAGTTATATCTATTTTTTTTTACCAAAAAAAAATTTTTAAAAATGAAATATTTTTGTTTTATTAAAAAAAAATCTAAAAAAATTTTTTTTCACAAAAAAAGTTCACAAAAAAATTACCAAAAATCATAATAAGAAATAAAATTTTTTTTATTATTTTCAAATCAATATTCTATCAGAAAGATCAAAGATACGAAAAAATTGAGACACTTTATTTATAGGGAATTTAATTTACTACAAAAAAGATCTCTTATTATTTTTTCGTATCTCCAGTATTTCGCCTAAAATAATGACAATAATACAATCTTAAAAACATTAGTTTTTATTATAATTATTATTATTGTAAAGTTAAAAATAAAAAATAAGCTGACAAAAACGGAGAAATTTTTCCCCACCTTGAAGTTCGATTTGGCGTGAACCGGCCCATAGTTATCTCGCAAGATAGATCGCGCAATTGACTTGCTCGCCAAATAGCGTCGATTATTACCCGCGTAGTTCGCGTCGCAATAAAAAAGTAGGATGAAATTTTAGCGGGTCGACTTGTTGGCACCCTCGGGTAATTTCCCTGTCCGCTTTCCAGATTGTTGATAGCCCGGGTTATTTATGACCCCGCACCGAATACGAATAGAAGGTTGCTGCGCTGGAATAAAGCCGGCGATAAACCGACCGGGGACGGGGATGCTTCGTCCGAGATCCGCGATACCGCTCACATCCACATATATGTATATTAACATGTATGTATTCTATCGATGCTGTAGGGTATACCAGAGAAAATGGGGTTAAAGATCACGCTGCATGCTGCATGGTCATCTTCCGAGCGACTGGTTGTGTACGTTCGCTAAAAGGTCAGCTACTTGCGTATAATATAATAAAAATGTCTAATATATATATTTATAAATAAATATATATAAAATTAAACCAACTCACTTATCTAGTAAGTTACCGGCAACTCAAAAGCAAATATTATTTATTAGACATGGACTAAATATTCAGTCGTGACAAAAGCGATTTAGCAACACAACACACGTGGAAATTATCCGAGGTCTCGACTCGAGTTGCAACTTATCCGAACAGAGGAGAGAGAAGTTAAATCTCAGTCTAATAATATCTTACTTTGTTTGAGTACAACGTACCTTTGGACAGTCTACCTCCTCCTCCTCCTCCTCCTCCTCCTTCTCTTCCTCCCACCTGTGCTTTCAGCTTAAGCTTTAAAACTTGTTCTCTTTATTCTTCTTGTTCTTGTTCTTCTACTGCACACCCAGGATGGTGCATACCACCCGTGGTCGTTTATCGTCGCCTCCAAACCGACTTTGCATCGTCGTCAAATAATTGGCCCTCGGCCAAATGGAAGCGCTCGTCAAATCGAGCATTGAATTAACTGAATTTCCGGTTTTTATCTTAACACGCACTGTCTTATTTTACGCGTGATTAAACCTTGGAGGTTTCAATTTTTATGGATTATTAATACATTTTTTTTTTCTTTAGAAACTTTTTATTGATTTCGTTGGTAGGAGCTTTTATTTTTGTTCTTTTAATAAGAGGAAATAATTAATTTTTAATATAAAAAAAAAATGTTTTGTTCATTTATTAGACTTTTTTTATTAAAAAATAATCAATAAATATGATCTATGTTTTTTAATCTACTGAAGAGGCAAAATAAATTTTTTTTACAGTTAAAAAAAATTTTTTTAAATATTAATAATTTTTTATTAACTATTAATAAATTTTATTTGATATAAAAATATTTATTAACAGTTAATATAGCTTATTAACGATTTAAAAATCCTTCTTTTAGTGTAATTGATTAATTTTATGAGACCTGACAATATTTATGATGTTTTTTCGAAGAAATAATTTATTGGAAATAATTTCTTCTTTTTAAAATTATTTCTTTAGTTCACAGATTGCAAAAAAGTTCCGCTAACTTTTCTCGGTCCTTTAATAAAATAAAATCAAAGTAAAGTATGTTGGTCGGTTTGCCCAAAAAAAAAATGAAATAGAGAGAGTAAATGCATGAAAATTAAAAAACCGACCCAGTAGCCCCGTGACTGTTCCCGCTCGCGAGTTAAAACGCGCAAAAAAGCAAAAAATAAAATAAAAATAATAAAAATAAAAATACAAGGCTCTACACACGTTCGGGTGAAGTGAACGAGAATTTACGATGAGGGTGAGCGCAGCGAGATGTAGCAGCCGCTAGGCTTGAGGGTGCGAGAATTACCGAGTACGAGCTAGAGTTGAGGGTAACGCAGTTAAAATGCGACCGAGAGGGTGAAAGAGGGTGAGGATGCTTCAGTACTATGCAGAATGGGGAAAAAATAATAAAAACGCGGGCATGTCGGTAAATAAAATGAGCAGCTAATCGATATGAGTTCATTGAGTTTGAGTTTCAACATGTGCATATCCCGAACGTGGATCGCTTTATATCATACTGTGGGTTTAGTTTTAGTTTTAGTTTTTTCTAGGTCGACTTTCTTCTTTTTTGTTGTATGCACTTTGTATACGGAAAATAGGGAAGTTTAAAATCAGCTGAGACTAAAACTTACAAGAAGTTCCCAAATATTTTTTTTATCGATTTATTGATCGGTTTTTTTTGTTTAAAAATCAAATTTTAACACAAAGTTGGACCACTTTGAACATTTTTATTATTATTATTATTTATATTCTTGAGAGAATAAGAAAAATTTTGTTTCCAGGATAGCCATACACTGAAAAAAAAAATTAACTTGATTCCAGAGAAAAGTTCTTGAATCAAGTAAAATTTCCTTAAATCAAGAATTTTTTTACTCAAATAAAGAATATTAAGTTCTTCAAAATTATGTACTTGATTCAAAAAAATTTTTTGTCTATGTAAATTCGGAAATGATTTATCTCTAAGTACATAATTAAGAAATGACCTTTTATTTTCTAAAATATTGACATTTTTAAAGATATAAGTTCATCCCGATGTTACACTCATCGAGACCTTTCATTTGAGTACCAACATCAATTTTTCATATATTTTATATATTTCTATATATGTATATATGAAAAATATATCAAAAATGCATGTGGGTACTCAGATGAAAGCTCTTGATGAGTGTAACATCGGGATGAGCTTATATCTTTAAAAACGTCAATATTTAAAAAAGTACATTATTATTATTATTATTATTATTATTATTATTATCTGGGCCTATAATCTGCATAAAACTCCCCAATATTTTTTCAATAATTTTTTCAAAAACTAAAATAAAGAAAAGAGTTAAATTTTTTCCTTCAACTAAAACGTTTTATTCCCGCCAATAACTCGGAAGAGGAGAAAGAGTGAGAAGGTCACGTGGGTTATCTTTCCACACATAACACAAGACAAGACAGTACAGAAGACAGAAGACGAATGCTTTTTGCGCATCAGTCGTCGGCCGGTGGACCTTCGTGGGTTTAAATATAACATCAGGTATCCGTACCGCGTGTTCTGCGTGCGTCGGTGTCCTCTCTGCCCACGGTGCGGCCCAGAAACTTCCCATGTATATAATACCAGAACACACATAACACACACTACATACAGTATTCTTATTCTTATTCTTGGTCTTGTTCTTATTCCTATATATATATCCCGTTTTACCTCTTACTTACACCCGTAACTCCTATCTCGTCTGCTCCGCTCGGTCTTTATCTTTTTTAGCTGGTACACGTGTGAGCCACGTTTTGAGAGATCTCCCGTCCGTTATTCGCCTTCGCCGCGGATGTATGTTCAACGACGTAGACTTTGTACGTTAAAAAACACAACAAAAGTACGGTGGAGTAGACGGAGAGCCTAAAAATAAGGAAAACAGAGCAAGACCTTAAGAGAATCAACAAAGACTTGGTGCAAAAAATTTTATTCTTTTAAAATTATTTTGGTTTTGCAAAAATTTAATTTTCTTCATTTTTCCGTTATAAAACTAATATTAATAATAATAACAAAATTTTTAAAATACATTTTAATCTATATTATTAAGATAACACGAAAAATTTTGTATCCAGGATATAGTCATATGATAAAATCGATTTTTTTAAAATCTCTATAGATATATAATTAAGAAAAAAGCTTCTATTTTGTGAACCATTGACATTTTTAAAGATACAAGTTCACCCCGACATTACACTTATCAAGACCTTTCATTTAAGTACCCACATCAATTTTTCATATATTTATATATATTGTAAATATGTATATATGAAAAATATATCAAAATGCATGTGGGTACTTAAATGAAAGCTCTTGATGAGTGTAACATCAGGATGAGTTTATATCTTTAAAAATGTCAGTAATTAAAAAATTACAGTGCAATTTAATGAAAGTTATTATTTAATAAAGCAAAATTTTATTTATTGATAATTTACAAGTCACAGCAGTCACATAGTGACTGCAAGGTTCCTAGTTTAAAATAAAATTTCGAAAACTATTTTTTTCTAATTTCCAAAAATATCAAAAACAATCCACCGACTATCACCTCAAAAATTCCATTAAAAATCAGAGATTAACCTTCCCCTCTGCAAAATATCCAGCCAACAGCAACAGCAGCAGCAGCAGCAGCAGAGTAGTTCAGCAGAAAAAGTACCAAGTGTCTCGACTTTTTGCTAGTTCTCAGCCAAAAAATTCCCAGCACGTCGCTGGCACCTTTTTTTTACTCACCCTCAACTCAACTCGTTCCGCTGGTGCATTGAACCTCCTCTCTTCTCCGCCCCTTAGTTCCTCAGTTCGCAAGTAGCAACGGCAACGTTTCCTCTGCCTTCTCCTCTTTCCTCTTGAGCTCGGCCATAACGGGCAGCAGTTTTGAACGCCCAACGTTCCCATCTCCCATCTCCATCGCCGGAAGATGAACTCCTATAAAATCTCACTGCCTCTACTTTAAGAGCCTCCACTCGGTCTCGGTCCCCCTTTCTTTCCTCTCTATCTCTTATTATATCGTGCCCTATACTATCCTATCCCATTTTACCTCCGTCTCTCCTCTTCTTATTACACCGCACCGTCCGCCAACTTCCAACTACGTACAACACACAACTCCTCTCTCATCTGGTTTACTTCTATAACATATTATGTATACCTATACCTAGCCAAGCACTATTCCCAGGCAACACTGCACCCGGGTGCTATTCCGACGTACATAACCCCTTTACTTTGCCAGACACCGCTAAGACGTACTGGGAAGGAAAGAGGATGAGGAAAATGCTTCACCCCCCTTGCTACCAGCTGCAGAGGTTTAGCTTGAGGTATACTATAGTATACTTTATCTACCAGCTTCTAGAAGAGTACAGTAAAGTAGAGTAGAGATTGCTCTGCGGTTTAAGGTCTAGTCGCGGTTTTTCCTCATGAACTACCAAAACCAAAATAATATGTAAAAATATCAAGAATATACATCACAATACACTGATAAAATCTTTAACTGAAAAATATTTCTTGGCTTAAGTAAATTTAACTTACTTCAAGAATTTTACAGCTTGATTCAAAGCAAAAAAAATTTTTTAAATGATTTTCTTTATTCAAAATTTTTTTTTGGTAAAATTAAAAAAAAATAATGTCCAAGATTTTTTTGAATAAAATTTATTTTTTAATCAATGAAAAATTTTTATTGACTTATTATTAAATATTTATTATTTAAACCAATATTCTGTCTAGAACATCAAAGATTGAAAAGAAAAAAATTGATAAAGAGATTTTCAATATAAAATTCAATTTCCGACAAAAAAAAGTCTCATTTTTTAAATTTAAGAAATTATTATTAAAAAATGGTTAAATTTAATAAAAAAAAAAATGAATAATTTTTAACCATAATGATAATAACAATAAATACTGGTAGTGTGTATGAGATTGTACAAGTAGTGTATACACATTAATAAATATCGAGAATATGTGTTTGAACTTGAGAACACGATATCCAAGTAAAGCAATATATATGTATAGCAATGTGTAATGGATGGTATGAGTTGCCAGGAGAGTACAGAGCACATTATATACTTGGCGATGACGCGTACATGCGTGTAACACTACTATACACGATATTTGTTTTGGTGTCCGTTTTGGTCTCTAAAAGTGGTACTATATTCATATCATTATCAGTTAATATTACTTCCTTTCCTTTTACTGAAAATTATTTTGAAAAGCTTTATCGTCTTGATTTAAGAAAAAAAATTCTTGCTCTTGGTGCAAATAAATTTTACTTAAATAAACAATTTTTCTAAAAAATTTGAAAAAGTTTGAAAAATTTTTTTTGGTTCAAGAATTTTTTTCGAGAATTAAATTAATTTTTTTTTAGTTTTTGCATTGAGACAAAACTGCGGCAACTGTGTGTCTATTGAGTAGAAAATCTAAGTATTATATGATCAACAAATTCAGGTTGATGCCAGTCGAAGGACACGTTCTCAGCATTCCGGGGCATCGGTTAACATACCTGATGCTTTTTGTCATCAATTGCTTTATTGAGTATCATCTGATTCTTGCTAACTGATATCTCAATTTACTTTATAAATATTTAAATTTATATTTAATTAAATACCTGTCATGAAATTTAATTAATTCAATCAATTTTTAAAACAACTGTCACCGCGTTTAATTACCAATATTTATTTTTTTGCATCCAAAAAGTATACAAAAAAAAATACAATTTTATTGACTGAAACAAATATTTAAACTTGCTCCAAAACAAGCTAACTCTTTCAAAAAATGTATTGGTTCTAGAAAACAAATTTTTTCTAGTATTAACAAATAGCCATACCCAGTATGGAGTTTTGTTTAGTGATGGCTGAGCAAAACCAGCCATTTCCTCCGTGAGTTTGCGGTCCAACTAAAGAAATAAAACACCAACAGAGGTAAAAATAACAGTAACAATAAGAATTAAAATTATATGGATAAACCTCAAGGAAAATATTATTTTAGTTTCTTGATAATATAAACTCACAATGGAGGTCAAGATCTACCAATCATTAACTTATGTCTTATTGGGTGAGATAATCTTCTGGATAATCTAAACGTTAAATCGATAAATTTATGCAGTGAAAAAAAATTGATTCAGAGGAAAAATTTTGTCATTGCGTAAAAAAATTATGTTACAAAATTTTGTGTCAAATATTTAACACTTTTTTGCGAGGATTTAAAAGAATTAATACAAAAAAGTGCTAAATGTTTGACACAAAATTTTTTACACAGAAAAAAAAAAATTAAATTGAAGAAAATCAAGTAGAAAAATTTTGAACTAAGAAAATAATTTACTTGATTCGAATAAATTTTTTTTCCGTGCAAAAATGACCAAATACGCTCTAAAAATCTCAAAAAAATACAATTTATAAAAAATTTTAGTGTAATTTCTTATTAAACACATCTTAGAGTGTATAAATAAAACAAAAGTATCAAGTTAACTCTAATTTACATGATCTTAGTTGAGTCCTACAAACTTATAAACTAAACACAATAAACATATATAGAGCTTGAGCGGCATTCCATCTATAATCTGAATCTGGCCTGATATCAAGTCGAGATACTACACTACATACATAACACACGTAAGCAATAAGACCCAAGACACAATATAAAATAATAACAACAAGAGCTCGTTGATTCAATTCCACAATAAAAGACAGTAAGCGGACAATGAGCGGCAATCAGCATCAGGATCGACATTCGCGACTGCAAACACATGCAATGCGTAATTTTATATTCGTCAATGCACTCGAAAGATGTGAAAGTGTTTTTCTCACATGTCCTCCGGCTCGGCAAATCTCACTCATACAATATACAATATTATATATTAATGTATGTATATGTATGCATATTAGCCTCTTGAGCAGAGCGTATTTATCCAATAATGGTATTATATGTATTATATGCATTAAATGTATGGATGACGGTGTCTGCCGTGCTCGGCTGGCTACCTTACTTGACCCCTGCACAACGAGAGACAATTGGGTGTAACAGTCTCCCATTCGTCTGGCAGTTGCCCTCCTCTCTTTGCATCCAGCTCCTCTTCCTCCTGTGTCTCTTCTCTTCTTTCATCAGTGTGTACCGTGTCTGTCGAAGTTTCTCTGAATCCCTGTAGCCGTGTAACACATCCATTACTCCCAGGGTGTGTCTTCAGTCATGGGTGTCCTATGCTCATGTGTGAGTGTGTGTGTGTGCAATATAAATATCTCTCTGTTGCTCAATACCCGTGACAGCTCTCGCTCCCTCTCGGGTACCAATAGTAGCATGTAGTATGTAGTATGTAGTATGTATCCCAGATACTAAGCACCAACATCTGAGTAGAAGTTTCAACTCCTATCTGCCATAAGACATAAGATGGGGACAATTCGAGGCCAACTAACAGAGCAATAAGATCAACTCATGTTTTCTTCTTCTTTTTCTTACTTATATACAGTTAACTACACTTATTTATTTTATTTTATTTTATTTTGTATGTATTTCAAGTATTTTTCACCCGTTAAAGACACGTCATTTATTTATTATTATACACATGATATTGAGCTCAATCTTATATCTGCACTTGTACAATTAAACTGCGACAAAATACTTATTATTATCAGGCGGGTTTGATTAAAGAAAATTTTTATTGTTTTAGATAATAAGAATTTTTATTCAAATAGAATCCAAATTTTGCGTTTTTAAGATTATATTTTTATAATAATTATTTTAGGTGATTTTTATCATTTTCTTTGTATCTTTAATTTTTTGGGCAGAATATTGATTAAAGTAAAAAAAAATTTTTATCATTATTATTGTAATATTTAATTTAAAATTTTTGATGCTTTAATAATAACTAGTGTGTACTTTCTTAAATATTGACGTTTTTAAAGATATAAGCTCATCCCGATGTTACACTCATCAAGAGCTTTCATTTGAGTACCCACATGCATTTTGATATATTTTTCACATATATATATGAATATATGAAAAATTGATGTGGGTACTCAAATGAAAGGTCTCGATGAGTTTAATATCGGGATGAGCTTGTATCATTAAAAATGTCAATATTTCACAAGATAAAACATTTATTGTGTTAAATTAACACAAAAAGAATTAAATAACTAGCACAAAATTTTTTACTGTGTAGATAATATTAATAATAATAATTGTAAAATTTTATAAAAGTAATTAAACAGCGTGCCACAAGGTCCTATTGCTAAATTCATATTTCCTCGTAAAAATCTTAAATTCATATCATCCAAATTGTAATATATTGTCAAAATAAAATAAAAAGATAACTCAGATAAAGATACAGCTATAGATATGTTGAGCAGAGGCAGAGATGTATACAGATCGAATACAGTTAGGATAGTGAATATTCAACGGATCCCAAGCAATTTGCACGGATGATGCACATTAGCACACCTCGGTACAATCAAGTAATAAATTACGGGCCGGTTAGCCGCCGGCAGGGGTCGAGATTCAATTTTCAAGGCTCTTTCTCTCCCGCTCTAGCCCCTCAGCCTCAGCCTCAGTCTCAGTCTTGGTCTCGATGAACCTCTTACTCTTAACTCCCATATTATTCCCTTTCGCGGACTATGTACTGTACTAGCAGAAGTAGATGCTAGATTAGAAACCTGGTTCCGTTCGAAAAGGGTGAAAACCGTCCGGTCGGTTCTTGGCTCTCCTCGCCGTGAATCTTCCCCGTCTCTCGGCATTTAGATTTTTTATCATTTTTTTAGCACACGTGTGGGGTTATCGCCGACTGTGACCCCATCCTTCTCTGCCAGTATCCTCTGTATAAGTATATTCTATATTCTATATCTCAACTCGACTCCTATCTCTTATATATATATATATATATATATATATATATATATATATATATATATATATATATATATATATTCACATATATATAGAAAGATCCAGTCCCCTTATTCGTTACTTCAAGACCATTCGATCCGAGAAGCGGTCCCCTGACGCAACCTGCCTTGGAGCCACTTTGGCGCATAAGTCAACGCTGACGTCAGCTTCTGTCCGTCCTATTTAAGTTCAAGTATAAGATACTCAAAACCACACTCGTGCTTGATTACATACTTACATTCTCACGCGATATATATTCGCGACATTACACACAATGTTAACACATTTAACAACGTTTATACGTAAACATTTGATGTGTTGGCTGTTGACAATTCATTTCGCTGATCAAGATAGAGAGCATCCTAAGATTTTTTACATTTAAACATTTTTTAAATATTAATACAAAAATTTTTTTATCAGAAATTGAAAATTGCAAATTTTCAGATTTTTTAGACTAATAATTAGTAAATTTTTGTAAGTATTAAAATTGTTATAAAAAAAAAAATTTTCCCAACTTTTGCATTTAAAAATGATCGATTCATAAAGAATAAAAAAAATTTCAATTGAAATTTATTTGAACCAAAAAAAAAAATAATTCTGAAAATAACAGATATCTTATACAATTTTTAAATGATTTTTGTTCGAATTTATTTCTCAGAAAAAAAAAAACCTAAAAATTGGACAGATGTATGCTGATTTCAAAATTATAGATTTTTAATAAAAAAATTTTCCTTCATTAAAAAAAAATTATCTTGGTCCAGAAAAAAATTTTTTTTTTCTCAAATCAATTTAATTTTTCCATCAGCGTATCATTAAATTATAAAACTTCATCAAAGTTTATCAAGTACCAAACCAAACATTTTCTCCAAAAATCCAAGCCTAAACCATATCAATCATCCACGAATACTCCTTCCAGCCAATAGCAACAAACAAGAGTATCCGTCCATGAACCGAAAGGTATGTTTGGCAAAAAGATCGGAGAAGTTTGGCCCCGGCACCGGTTTGTCGACCTCGCGACGAAACACAAATACACATGATATAGAGGTGCTGTGAGAGCTAACTCGGTCGAATACGAACGAGGAAGTAGAGAAGTAGGATAGGAGGCGTGCGCCAGTTGAAGAACGAATTTGTTAGGCAAACGAGACCAAATTGGGCGAGGAATACCGTCCCGTAACTAAAGCACCTGATTACGCCTGAAATCTAACGCTAATTTTATTAATTATAATCAGCGTCAAAGCCCAAACCGGAGATTAAATCTCAATTATCAATTACAAATAGCACATAGGGCACCTGAAGCCGTAAAAACTTCGACGACTCCTGCAGAAAAGCTTTTGAGGAGCAAGTTCACCGCTGATCAATATCTTCAGCTTCAGCATGTCGTTGACGCTCTCCAATCTTGCGATCTTTGAGCAACAAGCTGATTGGACGGATACAGAGCGAGCAGCTCCTGGACCGGCGACCCGGATGACCCTCGTTGGGTTTTATCGTCTGGATTGGACCAGCAACTGGCGTGGACGGAACGAGTTGAGGTTTTCTGGTTGATGTTGATGGTAATGTTGATGTCGCTGACAATAACACGCCAGGAATTGGTGGGAGCGGAATTCTCTGCTGAGCGACAAACAATTGCCGCCAAGTGGCTTAATTGCAGTCAACTAAACAAATGCTCTTCGTTATACACGATATTACATGGACAGTGTACAATATGGTATCATCATATGTGTCTACATTTTATCATTATGATTGTGATATAAACAAGAACAAGTCCCGCGATGCGAGTTTATAGCTAGCTCGGCCCCGAGGGTACGCCTGACGCTGTCCAGTCCGACAGGTCCGCGAATATAATCATAATAATGATGGTGATGATTCCAAAGCTGGTCCTCCCTTTCCCGTTTACTGGACCCTCTGTTCCCACGTCACTGGGTGACCTGTGTGAGAACCGAGTCATCTGTCGTAAGTTGTTGTCTCGTAAACTTTTATGTCCTATCTTCTGTTCTCGGCCGTAAAAAAGACTCCTTTTTCTGGATGTAGATCCAGTTCAGCTGGAGTGACGAACGGGGTTTTTTTAAGGTTCGACATATTTGAGGAAATAGGCGATGTTTGTTTTTAAGTTTTTAGGATGGAGAAAAAAATCTTGGAGCAGGAAAATTTTATTTATTTCAATCGATTTATTGAAGAAAAATTGGATGATTAAAAAAAAATGTTATTAAAATTATTTGGATTAATTCCAGAAATTTAAGGATTGAATTAAAAATATTAAATTAGGGGGTGAAGAAAAAAAATTGTTTATTCAATAATTTTATGAATTTAAAAAAGCATTTTACTATTTTAAAACAAAATCACTTGAATTTTAAGTAAGGATTTATTTTTTTTTTTAATTATGATAGGCGGTAATCAAAATTAAGTCTAAAATACGTATGAAATGAAATATCTGATTTTTTTCTAAAGTATTTTCTTGATAAAAAATTTTTTTGTATTAATTGAAGATAGTGTAGCTTTAATTGATAATTTTAAACATAAAAATTCTGGAATTAAGACTTAAGACTCCCTTCAAGCTAATTTTTGTTGCAGAAAAAAAATATTAATCAATCAAGCATTTTTTTTTATCAAACTAAAATTAAAATTTTCCCAAATATTTTTTCAAATCAAGAAAACTTCGTTTTTTTGGTCGTAAAGAATAAATTAGACTGTTTTTTTTAATCTAAAAAATTAGGTATCAAAATTAATGATTTATAGTCAGTCAATTAATGCTCAAATGTTGATTAGTACCTTCTAAATCACACAAGAAGCTTATAAATGAACAAGACAGAGTTAGACAAGAGTTTGGTCTCAACGTAGGTGTGCGGCGAGCGGTTCCGCAGAGAGATTCCCATTTATCAGAGGACATCCGCCGGAAGTGGGGCGGTTCCCGCGTAGGTGAGAGAACAGCATTGCCATTGCCATTCGGTTATTGTGGTTCCCCTTCTTCCTCTTTTTCCTCTCCTATCTGCAATCTAGAGCCTAGAGCCTACAGTTTATACCATACAGAATATAATTTATGGATCTACCGTTTTTAATTTCCTCTGCTATCGAATTATTCCTTACATTACCATCAAATTCAGGTTGATTGATGATTAATAATTGGTAATTGATAATAAACCACCAGATCCTCAGAATAAAATTAAGTTTAAGTTATTTGAACATTTATTCAAACATATAAAAATTCTTAAACTAGGGGCATAATTTTTTGAAATTTTATCTTGAATTAAAAAAAAAATTTTAATTAATTAAAATTGTTAAAAAAAAAATTAAAAAATTTTTTATTCAAGTATTTTATAAAAATTATTGAAGTATATAATTGATAATTAATAAATTATCATTTTTTTACCCTAATAAATAATTTTGAGTCAAATTTTTAGATCAATAATTTTTTCACTCAATTAAAAAATAATTTTTCTGGCTCAAGAATTTTTCTCTTGAGTAAAGTTAATTTTTTTTATCAGTATGTGAACGGCAAAAGGATCAAAAGATAAAATAAAAACCAAAGATCATGCCGAAGCAAGAGATGAAGAAAGACAGACTGAGCTGGTCATAATTGGCGCAAAAAGTAAAGGTACCGAGGGCCGTTTCGCCGGACCCCAGCTTACTTGGACTTGTATAACAAAAAGTGCATGATAAAAATACACACACACACACACACACACACACACACACACACACACACACACACACACACACACACACACACACACACACACACACGCGCGCGCACACGCAGACACGCAGACACGCAGACACACACTTACGAAATTAAAGCTAATACTAGCGTTTTAATGGATTACATTAGTGTAATAACAATAGTAATAGTAACATAAAATATAAAGCGAATAGAATGGGGAATACCGGTCGACCTTCTGATGTTGCAATTTACGGCGTCGGCAGAGTTGAGCCTTTCGGTATAAAACTATCAAGTATATTGTATATAGGTGGTCTATCTGTGCCAAGTTCCGAGCCTCTCTCTGTCGGCATTCTTTTCTAGGACTTGCGCAAAACCCGTTGAGAATCTTGGATTCTTGTTTTTTCAATATTGTTCTGTTTGTTGTATCCATAAGTATCCATAATGCCCCATGGGAAACTCCGTTAATTCGTTGATTGATGAGGATTATTAATGTTAATCAATCAGCAGAATGGACTCTGTATGCACGGATTGATTCGAGTGTAATGAATCTCAGGATTTGTTATTATGTACTCTGGATTCTGCGGATCGCAGGATTTGTGTGTGTTTGTGTGTATGAGAGGAGTTTAACTGTGGATGGTAAGAAATTAACGGGCGAGACGATTCCGCTACTTGGACTCGCCGCTGGAGAAGGTATGAGCAGGTTTCCGAACACCTTGGGTCGTCTGCCAACCACCCGATTATCCACTCGAGGAATTTGCATGCAAATGGCTCGTGTCACGATCGAGACGCGTGGCCTGAGTTTACTTGGTTCGAATTATCCATCTGTACTTGGGCTTATTGCATTAATCTCGAGGTAAATTATGGTCGGATTCTTGTTATCTGATATCTGATACGGGGAGTACAGTAATTCTTTGAAGGTGTTAAGTTATTTTTATTTAAAAATTTTTTTTTGCTAAATTTTTTGGTCATTTATTTATATTTTTTTTTTTTTTTTCAATAAATTTAGTAAAATTTATATGACTTCTTTTAATATTGAAAATTTATTGAGATATATTTAAAGTCCTGTAATTTAATTAAATTGATAGTAAAAATAAATTTTAAATTTAAAAAATAAAATGTATTTTTTAAATATATTAATTTATTTTTGGTATTATTATTTTTTGATAGGCAGTAAAAATTTATTAATAGTTAAAAAATGTATATTTTTCATAAAAATTTATTTTATTAAATTAAAATTAATACGATTTTATTTATAAGTGCTGACAAAAACACTAAAAAAACATTTCTTAAAAATTATTGCAATTTTTCTTCACAATAAAATAATTTATTTATTAATAAAAATCATAAAAAACTTTGAAATATTTTTTAATAATAAAAATACTAATGAATAATTTTTTTTCTGTTCCAGGAGAACATTTCAACCCCTGAACCCGCGGATATAACCGAAGACGACCACTATTCAAGTAAGTATTAAAACCGTGAAAAAAATATCAAAAATTCTTCTCGAATGAAGCTAAAATTAAAACTGTCCAATGTAATGTTGAGAATACTTTTAAAACTGAAACTGTCATGCCAAAGCGTGTGTTTCAACATTATCAGGATAAATTGGACGTATCCAGCTGAGCGTAATATCGGCGAATACATCCAAAAACATGTACATACACCTCTACACATACATATATAGTTAGTAGCGTGACTGGGAGCATCGAGGGGTCAAGAATATCGAGACGAGATGTTACAGAGGTACAGAGCAGCAGCATCGTGTTCGGTGGGATAACGCTTCAAATAATATATAACCGTGAGCGAAGTACGGGGGAGGGAGAAGGGAGGGGGGGGGCGGTCGGACAGACAAGAATTAGTTTCTCTTGTTCAGCTGGTCTGTCGGCGAGAGGGAGGAGGGAATTATCGGGCAGGTCGAGCCGCGTTTCGGTAGGTGACCTAAATTTTGACAGGAACAGGAGGAGGTGTCTTGTCTGCGACGCCATCGCTATCGGGTATGCTTGAATCATTTACAAGACCCGCGTCCGCATCCTCATCCTCATCCGGCACTTTATATATAGATCAGCCCATCGCACCCTTGGATCAATAAATTTCTGGCTTTTCGACCTCTGTCGCATCCCCCTCCCCTTCCTCTCCGCCCTCGCCCTCACAGAACACACGTTACATCATTATATAATACATTATTCGCATCATTACGAACCTGTTGTCTGTCGCTCGCAATTCTCTGCTATCTTTCGTTCAAACTCTCGAACAATCTGCTCGCGTTAAAATTCCCGATTTCACACACAAGAGTCTACTTTTGCATTAATTAACTCTCTAGGTGTCGTGTCACAGCTTTGCCAGTTGATTGATTGATTGATTGATTGATGATCATCATTTGACCACCAGAATAAATACAATTGTTTTGATTTGGCAGCCGCGCTGATGAAAGACGCGGATAAGCTCAAGCTGATGCTGCTTGCATGGAACTATAACCTCCAGCAGCAGGCCCAGGCCCAGGCTGCCTCAGCGGCCCTCTCGCCGAATAACTCCTCGACCACAACAGCCAACACCATTGGCACACCTGTCACCAGCCAATCGGCCATTTCCACGGCAAACAACACCATTAACAACTGCACACTCACAGGTAACACGCTTTTTCATCTTTTTTATCGCTTATTAATTTGTCATTTGTTTGTTTATGTTTCTTGTTTTATGTGTATTTTTCTTTGATACCTCCTTTACCTGTTCGGCTGACCTATTTTACAAAATAATAATTAGAAGATTTTATAACAAGGTTTTTTTTAATTCTGACGGGTCAGTTTGTTTTTTGGATTTTTAGATGTAGAAAAAAAACTTGGAAAAAAGCCAAAAAATTTTATAATTGATTTTAAATGATTTGCTGAAGAAAAATTGGGTGGTTAAAAAAAATATCATTGAAAAAATGTGGCTTAATTCAAAAAATTCAAGGATTAAATCAAAAATGTAAAACTCGAGATAGAAAAGAAAAAAAATTGTTCATTTGATAATTTTACGCATTTGAAAAAAAATTTTTTTTTCATTAAATTCTCTTCAAAATAATTTTTGCCTTACATAAAAAATATTCATCTTCAGTCAAGTATTTTTTTTTTTCAGTAATGTATTATTTATTACGTTAAATGAACAACCTGACGTTTATTTTTTTCTTGAAAATTCTTGTCTATTTTTTCGATGCATAAATCGAATTTTTTATCAACGTTGAGCGTAAACTCGTTTATCAATAAGAAAAATGTTAAAAAATGTCGGGTTAATTAACCTTACGGCAAAATTACCGTGTAAATGTCAATAATGTAAATTTTGTTTTTTTTTTTTTTTTTTTTTTATGTAAAAGTAATAAAATACAATTTTTAGTTAAATTTTTTACGGGAACATAAATTTCTTTCAATAAAAAAATTAAAATTGAGAATTAATAAAAAAAAATAAGAAAAAAAATTTCTTTAGAATATATAATCGAATTGAAACAAAACTATTTATTATTTATTTATTCACCCATATTTTGTTAACGGTCATTTACTCTGACATTACAGTTGATCGGTTAGGTTCCTCGGTATATCCATTACGAAACCTCTGTCTCGAATAAACAAATTTCATTTAATAAATTGGATAGTTTAATGACGGCTGACTATACGGGATTATAAAATTTCGTTTGACTAATCAAAATAGTCCCACTTTGGATGACATCAGGACCCGCATTGTCAATGTGTCATCGTTCCGTCCAACCGTACAGTATTTAATATATATATATATATATATATATATATATATATATATATATATATATATATATATATATATATATATATATATATATATAGAATCCGTCTGGAGTACAAATAGGAACAAAAAACACCGTTTTATTTTTTTCGTCTATAAAAACGAATTAAAAATAAAAACGCGAATGAACATCAAAAGCGACTAAACATTTAATTGAAACGACGACTATATTACGCAGTACTGTACTAGGACGAATTTCGGTTCTATTCATTCGAACCGGGCACACGGCAATTAAATAAATATACGGGTGAGTCACCTCGCCGTTCTACGAGTTACCAGTTATTATGGAGTTATATATTTATATATTTATGATATAGTGGAAAAACGCTGTTGTGTTAGAGATATTGATCGGTAAAAAGATCTGCTTATCGTCGTTATCGTCACCAATACTTGCAATCTCGACATCAATGTCCTCAACGCTTTTTTCTTTTTTTTTTTTTTTTTTAGTCGATAAGGATAAGCAACAATTGAGGAGTAAAATTAAATAATAAAAAATTTATTCAAAAATTAAAATAAAAAATGTTAAAATGATAAGAATAATAACTTTTATCAAATTGCAGTATAATTTTTTAATTACTGACGTTTTTAAAGATATAAGCTCATCCCGATGTTACACTCAGCAAGAGCTTTCATTTAAGTACCCACATGCATTTTTCATATATTTTTTATATGTACATATATATGATATATATAAATATATGAAAAATTGATGTGGGTACTTAAATGAAAGGTCTTGATGAGTGTAACATCGAGATGAGCTTGTATCTTCAAAAATGTCAATAGTTCACGAGATACAAGCTCATTTTTGCTTATTCTCTTAATAATATAGATTATTATTAGTATTGTTATTATATATTAGTATTATTATTATTATTTTAGGTGAAATATTGAAGATACAAAAAAAATGATAAGAAACCTTTTTTTTAAAAAAATTAAAATTTTTATAAAAAAAGGTCTTATCAATTTTTTCGTATTTTTGATCTTTTGGACAGAATATTGATTTACAATAAAAATTAAAAAAAAACTTTTTATTATTTAAAAATATAAAAAAAAAAATAAATAAATAAATAAACAAATAATGTGTTTCACAAGAATTTTCTCAGATCCCTATTTACCCTTAACACTAATTTAAAATAGATCCGTGATTATAAGCGCTTGGACTTGGATGATAATTTACTCCTTTTTCAGTGTCTGGGTGTATCTATGGTCATCCTTATCCTCATCCTGAACAAAACGGCTCAACTTAATCCACTCGTGCCTAGCCGGTCAGATGCGAAACTGGTTATGCCGGGTTTACTTATATTATATTATTATATATCTTAGTCGCGTCGTAGTCGTAGCTGATTGCGTAATGAACCAGCTTTCGGCCTTACATTATATGATTATTATTATTATTATTATGGCTCCTTTTTCCGACATACAAACGCAATGCTAATACACCAGAGTACCGATGATGGCCGATCACTCGGCGAAGCTAAAGCCAAAGCCAAAGCCGGCTACTCTTAACTCAAACTCAGGAGGCTCTAGGAAAAGATATCTCAATTTTTTATTTTTTATTTTTCTTTCTGCTCAAGTTATCCCAGAGATGACCGTCGAATCGATTCCACGCCGATAAAACCCGGGAGGGTAAAAAGCCAGAATGAGAAAAGAGAAAAGTATTAAAGTAAGAAGCGAATAATAAAACCAAGACTACTTCCAGTCCAAGTCAGAAAATAAGAATAAAAATAAAAATAAGAAGGAACAAGAACAAGTAAAATAAGAAGCAACGAGTAGTATTATATACAGTTCCAAAGGTTTAGTATCGGTTTCCTTTAGTGGCGATTCCGAGGTCGAAGAATTGCCGGAGGACGTTGCCGCGGATTTCTGGTTCAGAATCAAGAAAAGTTTATCGTATTGAACAGTACTGATAGGAGTTTTGCCTTGATCAATAGAAAATATCTGATAAAATAATTAGTTTGATTTTTAACACACTCTTATAAGCGTGACTTGACATTTTTAAAGATATAAGCTCACCCCGACATTACACTCATCGAGACCTTTCATTTGAGTACCCACATTAATTTTTCATATATTTTATGTATTTCATAAATATCCTATATATAAAATATGTGAAATATATAAAAAAATGATGTGGGTACTCAAATGAAAGGTCTCGACGAGTATAGCATCAGTATGAGCTTATATCTTTAAAAACATTAATATTTAAGAAAGTAAATGAAACTGCAAAATTATTTTCTTGATTCAAGTTAATTTTTTTTTCAGTATAGTTATTATTATTAATAAAATAAATTAAATACTCTCAAAGATATTTAAAAAAATTTTTTACAAATAAAATATTTACGAAATTTCATGAAGTAAATTATTTTTATTTTCTACAATAAAAAATAATTTTTTTAATTAATTTTATCATTATTTTAAAATTGATAAAAACCCTTAAAAATATTTTCTACCCAACAGTTTAGTTTCTTATAATTAAATTTTTTTTTTTTTTTTTTTTTTTTTAATTTTTCAAACAACAATTAATAAAACTCTACATTTGCCCGTCCCTTTTATTTCTGCGTGATAGTCAATAGTAACTAGTCAATAGCAAAAGCAAAAGCAATGGCAACACTGTCCCGTGACACGTTCGTTGATTCGCAAAATGCCAGCCAGTACCTCGGGCTCAGTTTCGCAACTTGAATAAATCTGACGTAACCGAATGTTAAACACCAAGACCATCACCATCACCAGCATTTTTATATTTTTTATATTTTTTATATTCTGTTGGCACATCGTTCTATTTTTAATTCCTAGTACCCTTCTACGCTCCATGTATAATCTTTTATTTTATTTTATGTCTAGACTCTCGGAACGGAACATCTGAACTTGGAGAACTGTCTTCGGGCGTACCGAACCTCGGAACAGTCGCTGGAGTCGGAGGCGAAGACATGGCCTCGCTGTGGGCGTCCTACGCGATGGGACTCAAGAAGACACCACCACCTGCCTCCTCTTGCACGCCATCGCGGTCAGATCGCGACCGCGAGTCCAGTCCGACTGGTGGAGAAGGCGCTGGAAGTGCTCAGGATGAAACTAGCAGCAGCGGAAATAAGGAAGATGAGGATGATGATGATGAGGATGTTGATGAGCGACTCGATCCCCGGCACCACGATCCTGAACGTCTTAAGGCGTTTAATGTTAGTATTAATTAAAAAATTCACAGCTTATTATTATTATTTATTTATTTAAAATTATCTTGAAGACGTCTTAGTGCTCAGAAATAATTCAAAAAAAATTTACATACTATTTTTTTTAATTTTGCATCAGAAAATTTAATAAACATTTTTTTTAATAATTTGTTTGTTGCACGGAAAAAAAAATTGAGTAATATAAATTGCAATAATTGAACGCTTTGAAAAAATTTTTGTAATAATTGCAATTTTTAAAAATTTTGTAAGAAATAACATGTAAAAAATTTTTAGTAATTATTTTGGGCCATAACTAGGTGAAAAATTAACATTTTCAAATTTTTTTTCACTCTGCTTGTTTTTACGTCGAAAATTTGTTAAAATTGTATTAATTAATTTTTTTTTTAATTTTTCACTTTTTTATTTATTTACCAAAAAAAAATATTTCAATAAAATTAAATAGAAATTCAGTTAAAAAAAAATGTAAATGAAAATGGTTGAGCCCACTTGTAAATATTTACAAAATTTTTTTATAAAATACAATTTAATTTTCAAAAAAATTGAGTTTTGAAATGATCTTTTAGTTTTTTTTTATCAATGGAGTAATTAATTATAAAATTAATTTAATATTCCGAAGTCAGAAAATTTATTACACTGATAGAAGAATTTCTCAATATTTAATAAACTTTATAATTAACTTTCAATAAGTGATTTTTTAATATCAAACTATTTATTAATAATTTATCAGTCATTTATTGAACAGTTAACATATTTTTTAATTATTAAAAAATATTTATAAACAGTTAATAAATCATCTTTAATTAGTAACTAATTTTTAACAATTATTCATAATATTTATTAAAATTAAAAAATCGATATTTAATGAATGAATTAAACTTTTGTATCAATGTAGAGTTTAAAATAATTTTCAATTTTTTTTTTTCCAACAAATTAAACATATTTTAATTCAATAAACATTGAAAATGACCCTCACTTTACTGATATAAATAGCGTTAAAAAGTTTAAACCGATTAGTTAGTCTTATTAACCGACAAATCCATAAAACAACATTTAATAATAAAATCAGTGCTGAGTGAGTGATCTGTTTATCAGCAAAGCAGCCTCAAGAGAAGTTTGTTATTTCGACTGCTCATTAAAACGGCATTGCTCTATGAACTTGAGCCCGACGCCCGGAGAACTGCGGGATAGATGAGAGGGAGAGAGCATAGCAAAAGGAAAAGGGAATTAAACAATGTTAAACAGTGTTTTAATTTCTTTGTTTACTTTAATTATACTTTTACTCAACAGAGCGCTTTGAATAAGACTCGAGCTCAAGTTGGCTTTTAGTAATAAAGCTTCATACCAACTATACTGCATTACATATAGATATATACACTGAGAAGGAAGACAAAACTCCGTAGCCGCCGGTAGCTCTCGTTAATTAATTACAATTAGTTTAATCGAGCCACGGTAGGTCCCCTTCAATAGTTTAATTCTTAATTCCTCGAGAATGACGTCTGTAAACCATGGAGAGGATCCCTGGGCGCTCTTCCCCTCTCTCTATAATATTTCTCAACACATGTATAAATATTAATAATAATAATTATTGTTTTATTCATTGTCTTCTCGATTATTCCGGCAGATGTTCGTCAGGCTGTTCGTCGACGAGAACTTGGACCGCATTGTGCCAATCTCCAAGCAGCCCAAGGAGAAGATCCAGGCGATTATTGACAGTTGTACCAGACAGTTCCCCGAGTTCGCAGAACGCGCGAGAAAGAGGATCAGAACGTACCTCAAAAGCTGCAGGAGGAACAAGCGTGGAAGAGAAGGAGCACCTTGGGACGCGGTAAGTTTTTTTTATTTTATTATTATAATTTTATTTTTGATTTTTAGTTTAAATGTCTCTATTTTTTAGTTCAAGAATTTTTTTACTTGATTGATTAATAAATTCTTTGAAATAATTTTTTTAATTGAAATTTTAAAAAGTTTTTAATTTCAATTTTTTATCCAGAATTTTATTTGGAGAAATTTACGCACTTAAAAAGCGATTTTTTGGTTATTTTTTATGAAGAAGCTTTTTAATTGATTAATAGATTACATGAAAAAAAAAAAAATTTTCTTGCGCCAAAAAAATTTTAAGAAAGACAAAAATTATTTTGGAGCAAGACGAAATCTTTGATTGAAATTATAAAAAATTATAAAGATATTGCCCAATTATTAATCGAACGAATTATCAAAATGGATTGACAAAAAAATTATGAACACTAAAAAAAAAAAAAATATATATATATATATATATAATTTATTTAAATAAAAAAAATTTCTCAATTCAATAATTTTTATCAGAATTTTTTTGTTTAAAAATTTAAAACTGATCTTATCAGCAATTTTTGATAAATCTTTCTCACCGATTTTAAAAAGATAATTATAAAAAAAAAAAAATTGAATTTTTAAAATTCTCAGTGCGTATAAATTTTTTTCTATAAAAAAAAAAAAAGATGCGACTCTCAGTGGTGTTTATCTTAAAAAAATGGAACAAAGAAGTAACAAAACTAAAGTAAAGTAAAAAAAAAAAGGGGGCTCTTGAGTCAAGTCGACATTGCTTATTTCCGGAATGCCTGGAACGCATCTCACCGCAATGTTAAGCTCGCTCTTATTTTAAATATACTTATTTTATTTTTTTTATTTTCATTTATTACTCGGTTGTTCTCTTTGGTGAGCTCTCGTTTAGTTTTATTTTCCGGTGAGCACACTTTACTTTGCTCGGCTCCTTTCTATCCACGATCCAGGGTAAAACTTTATTTAGTAAATTTATTTTATTATTTCAGGCGAGACCGACGCCGGCTCACTTGACCTCGGTGCAGGCGGAGCAAATTTTGGCAACGGCTTGCGAAAATGAGAGCGACAACGCGAAACGCATGAGGCTGGGTCTCGAGCCGGTCTCACAGCCCATGCCCACACTGCCAGCAGCCACGGTGAGTGAACCATTCTGTTCTAAGGAGACTAATAACTCACCAAGAATCAACAATCCTCCTCTTGCTCTTATTCTTTTTCACTATCTCCTTTTTTTTTATCCTCATCCTCGTCCTCATCCTCATCTTAATCTATACGCTGCTGTCGGTCTAAATTTGTCTCATAAAAAATAGTCCTACTATACAGCATATACACCCATTTCATTTTTTTTCTCCAGCTGTACATTGAGCAGCAATAAAAAAATCTACTCACACAAATTCAGTGTGAGCGAGTATTTGCCGAGAAGTATTAAGATTAAAGAGACCAACTTGAGAATTACCGCGGTACTGTACACCAGTTTTGTCTACGTGTGCTTGTACTTTTAGTTGTATTTGTGTTGTTTTAACTTTGAGCTATAGTTGTTTACAGTGAGTCTGTGGTTCTGAGTAAAGGTACATCTGTAGGTACATCTCTCTATACAACAATCAACTTTTTTAGTTATTCCAAATGAATTTATTATAATTAATTATTATTAATTAACATTACAATTTTACACAAAAATAATTTTTTTTATTTATCAAAAAAATTTTTTTTACTCAATTGCTTTTTAATAATTAAAAATAAATTTTATAAGATTATCTAAATTGCAATAATTGATTAATGTCAGAATATTTAAATTAAATTCACAATTTTGGAAAAAATTTTTTTTTATCATTTTAAATTATCAAATTTAATTTTTTAATTACTTTTGAATCATTGAAGATCAATTTAATTACAAATTTTAAAATTATGTATTATTTGCTCTTAAATTTTTTTAAATAAATTAAAAAAAAATTTTTTTAATTAAATTGAAAAATATTTAGATAAAAATAACAATTTTAGATAAAATTAATACTTAAAAATCAATAAATTAAAAAAATTTCTAGAATCTCAATTTTAACCAGAATAAATTTTTGTTATCATAAAAAAAAAAAAATAATCTCAGTCGATACCTGGTAATCCATCTCTCAGTTAAAAATGACACGTACCATTACCCACAACGTGAGCTTAAACAACTCTCAGTACAAGCTGGCGATGTATAGGTACTCGGCACATTTACCAGGGGCAAAACGGCGATAACCTCGCGGATGAATGCTTACCTCACACACGCACACACGAGCACTGGCAACAAATAATATAATACATAAACGCATGAGCGTAAATCGGCCATGCACTCTGGCCCCTCGTCCAGCGAGCCAAATAAATAAAACCAAGTGGGGAAAAAAAAAATTAGATAAAATCTGCGGTGTCTTTCTTGGCTTATCACCTCAAACTTCTGAATAAATACCTCTTGTATTAATAAATCTTGTATATTTACCGAAGAAAAATTTATTAAAAAGACTTCCGAGATACGAAATTTTATCAAATGTAACGTCGGTGTATTGTAACACTCCCTCTGGGAGATTACGCATGTGTTCGTATCAACAGAGCGAGTCATTCTCCATTCTTGGTGTTATTTCCGATCGAACATACAGCATACAATAATAACACATGGTTGATACTAGTGTTTGTAGCTTGAGTTTAGTTTAAACAGTCGCTATCTATTTTGAAAATCCCGCGATAACCCTGAGACCTGGCTCGCCCATTCTCGTTCCTGTTCTCGTTCTCGTTCCCATATAAGAGTGATATAAGTAAAGCGAAGGGGGACCAGAACGATACGGAGAGACCGGAGATCCAGAGTACAGAGTAGACTCGATACGACGATCTACGACTCGAATGTTAATATTCCCGACAACCATTGGTCCCTGCTACGTCTGCACCTATATAATTGACGTCAACACAGCTTGGCTTTCATAAAAACACCTCCCTACATCCGGCCCAAGATCTCCCGGCTGAATAATCATCTCTGGTACCATACACCATCCAACAGCCACCATACTCGAGTTTACAAGTGTGGAGTTATTATACAGACACATATACTTCATCTTCTCCTTCTTTTACCGAATTCCCGAGCTAACTTTGCTCGCGATGGGTGAGTAATACAGAATCCAGTTCGCAGCACCGACATCTGGTCCCCTCTCTAGATCACTTCTTACTCTTCTTCGTTAATCTATATCGCCCTGTTACTACTGGCTACTTACACTCCACTCGGTATGTGCTTCTTAGTCTTCTCATCCTTATTTTTCTTTAAATTTTATTATTTCATTTTTATTTTATGACTTTTGAGTCAGACCTTCGAGCTGAAATTTTCGATACGGGCACACAGATACGCCGGAAGTGATAAGGAGCTTTTTATAGGCTATTAAACTTGCTTTAGTCATTTTTTTTGGCTTTGATATTTTACTTGGAAGTTTTGTTTAGGTAGAATTTTTAAATGGTGGGCTTGAGTGTGGAGTCAATTAAATTATGGCCAAAGAATTAAATTTTAGATACATTTTTTTTTTTTTTTTTTTCAATCAATATTATGTCTAAAAAATTAAAGATATAAAATAATTTATAAAGATCTTTTTTTATAGGGAATTTAATTTTTGTATTTATTAAAAAAATTTAAGCAAAAAATAAAGATTTAGATAGATTTTTTGCCTTTAAAAGTTGAAAAAAATTTTGACTATTATTTTTTTGGATAAAATTTATATTTTATCTTTTTTTGATGTTTTTGATATATTTTTTTCGAAAAATACATAAGAACGAACAATTTAAAAAAATAATTTGAATATCAAAATTTTTTTTAAATTTATAAATTTTTTAGAAAATTTGTAAAAATTGTGATAATCAATTTTTTTTTTAAATTGTTAATTTTTTTTATTTATTTTCCAAAAAAAAAACTATCTCAATAAAATTAAATAGAAATTTCGTTCAAAAAATTGAAAATTAAAATAATTACCAAAAAATTTTTTTTATAAAATTAGCAATAAAATCTTTCATTGGCGCTATTGAGAACCTCGAGACACTAAATAACATGAAAAATAAAGAAGGCGATGGCAAGTTGTATTATAATAAGAGGGAGAAGTAATATGACCCTTGTGTGTGTGTGTGTGTGTGTGTGTGTGTGTGTGTGTGTGTGTGTGTGTGTGTGTGTAGAATATTAATATGTGAGTATTTGCTCGAGTGAAGTCATTAATATGAATATGAGTGTATCTATCAAAGTAATAAAAATAAAATAAGCGATTGAGTCACTTAGTATCTGGCTAGGGTCTGTTGTCTCTGGTCTCTGGTCTCCTAGTCTATCGATGTAATGCCGAAGAAATGGCCACGATGTGATGACCAGTGCAACGGTATTAGAAAAAATATACGATATATAATATTATAATAAGATAGATGATTTGATCGATAGTCTGTTGAATAGATAGAATGATAAAGAAGATTATCATTAAAAATACCATGTGGGATTGATCATCGCTGTATTACATTCGGGTCACTACTACTCCTTTTACAATATTATTTATTATATATTTATTGAGTTTAATAATTACGATGCGGAAAAAAAATCTGAGGGTCATTCATAAGCAACAGCAGCACCGTAATCGGCAACAGCTTTGTGATTACGCGGAGGATGAGCAGCGACAGGTACTAACAAATAAAAATCCTCATCACAGATGAGCTAAATGCACCGTGTATGTCGACATCTACTCAATATTGTTATAATTATAATTATAGTTATAAAATAAGCGCGGCGGGCAATAAAAGTGGAGCGCGACGGAAAAAAATTCACTTTTGTTGATGATAAATAAATAAAATGTAATAGCAGTGAATCAAAATTTTTATGATATAGTTTCATAGAAATAATTTTATGTGAAAATTTAAGAAATGGTTGGAGAAAAATTAAACAGCTGTTTTATGATATATTTATAGTAAATTTGAACAGTTAAATAATTTTAAATTTACAGAAATGGATCTGTAAAAATAAAAAACTCAGAAAAAAGATATTTTTCAATAATTATATATATAATATTTTATATAGTTTTTTTATATGTAAAATTTACAAATTTTATAATAATTAATTGAAATTTTTTTTAAAATAATTTTATTTTTACAAATACTTAAATTTTTAGCTACAGATCGGTAAAAATAAAAAACCCGGGAAAAAAATTTTTAAATTAAAATTTCAAAATTAAATAATGACTTTTGTAAAATTGCACTGTACTTTCTTAAATATTGACGTTTTTAAAGATATAAGCTCATTCCGATGTTACACTCATCAAAAGCTTTCATTTGAGTACCTACACGCATTTTTGATATATTTTTCATATATACATATATATAATATATATAAATATATGAAAAATTGATGTGGGTACTCAAATGAAGGGTCTTGATGAGTGTAACATCGGGATAAGCTTATGTCTTCAATAACATCATTAGGTGACAAAATACAACATCATTTCTTAATTATAGGTTGACAAATTTTTATACTATTTATAATAAAATTAATAAAACATTAAACATTTCAGCAGACAGACGTCCGGTCGAGCCTGGAGCACTTTGCGAGCACGCCGATAAAATCCCTACCGGGAAAAAGAGAGGACACGCCGCCAACCTCGATGACATCCCTCGCGCCGCTGACTAGTTTGGCCAGTTTACCGAACAGCACCCTCGCCTCGACGCCCCTGTCGCTTGCGCCAACATCTAAACTATTGACGTCCACCGACAACAAGGGTCTTATGAGGTACGTTTATGCAACCGATCATCAACTAAACCTAATATAGCTAGATCACGGGGATGGGTATTATATAGTGCCCGCACTACCCTAGTACCTGGTTTTCTGGTTGCGTAAGCTTTACTTGGCTATAATTCGATTGGCACACACGACATACAACACAGAACTGAGTTAAGTTATTACACACCAAGGGTGGACGGCCACGGGACTTGTGATATCATATTGATAGGGGATTTGGTAACAGTTGCCAATTTATCTAGCCTATCTATATCATTTGCTACTAATTACTCCACTCGCGGGTTGTTTCTTATGTTAAATTAGACTATTATGTTACGCTTAATTATGGTTTGATAATTAAGTAATGTAACTATTAATATTCAATTAGTTTGATAATAATTATAATCATAAAAGGTAACAGCAAAAATGTAATTTGAAAAAATTGCTTTATTATTATTATTTTTGGTTTATTAAATAATAAATTTTGTTAAATTTCACTGTACTGTCTTAACTATTGACTTTTTTAAAGATATAAGCTCATCCCGATGTTATACTCATCAAGACCTTTCATTTGAGTACCCACATGCATTTTTGATATATTTTTCATATTTACATATATATAAATATATAAAATATATGAAAAATTGATGTGGGTACTCAAATGAAAGGTCTCGATGAGTGTAACATCGGGATGAGCTTATATCTTTAAAAATGTCAATATTTTACAAGATAATAGGTCATTCCTTAATTATGTATCTAGAGATAGAGTATTTTCGATTGCAACCTAAATACTTATTATCATAAATTGAAACCTTGAAAATACACAAATTCAAACTAAGACCTTTGCAACGATACTACATTTCACTAAAAAAAAAAAAAAAAAAAAAAAAAAAAAAAAACCGATTTTATCGTATGACTATCCTGGACCCAAAATTTTTCTTATTCTCTTAATGATATAGATTATTATTATTATCCTCTAAAAAAAGTTTAATAATTGTTATTATTATTATTTTTATTATTTTTACTAAATTTTCATTCGAAACAAAATAAATTTCTAAAAAAATATTGATTGCAAGTTTTGTTACTAATTTTTTATCCAGAATAATTATAATAATAATAATGAAAAAATATCGAGTAAAAAAAAATTAATTGTTAGTATTTTTTTATTGTTATTATTTAAAAAAATTGTTTTAATTGAAATTAATTCAGTACTCTACAAAAATATTTATCAAACATTGTACAAATATAATTTATCTCTATTTATAAATATTGATAAGTATAAAAAATATCAGCACAATTTAAATTAAAAAAAAAAAAAAAATGTTCTGCTTATCACGTTAAAAAACGATGATTATCAGAAAATTTAAAATCCAATAAATAATACATCGAGATAATAAATCATAAAAAAAAAGGTATAACCGTAGATTACAAAGCCATTTACCTTGACTATGATTGACTTGATCTACGAGACAGAAGCGATTAAATAACCTCGCACGCGCGACATTCAATGAACCCGTTGATGGATAAATTTCCTGACGATCAATTTTCCAATTGTGATTTATATTTACAGCCAAGCGACGATAGTTAGCTCATCAGCGGTAAACGGCGTAGCAAGTGGCGGAACACCCACCGCGATGTACAGACCCAACTTCAGCCAGGCATTCCAGCGCGCTGGACCGACCAACGTACCGCCAACTCTATCCGCAGGGCTCTATCCCACACAGAGCTTCACTTCTGGACTCCTAAGCAACGGTACACAAAGTAATACTGCTCTCTTTTTTTTTTATTTTTTTCATAAATGTCATCAATATATTCTTCTTAAAGTTGCTTTTATTCCCCTCAAATTTTAATTAAATTAATTCCATTAATTAAGCCGTTAATTTATAAATTTCAGGACCAACCGACCTGAGTATGAAGAACACGAAGCCTCTTCTCAGTCACAAATTAAACGCCACCGAGATGACTGCCGTGAGGCAACTGATAACTGGGTACCGAGAATCTGCAGCATTTCTTCTCAGATCCGCTGACGAGCTCGAGCAGCTGTTGCTCCAGCAGCCGTAAATTTACGGGATGAACACCTGAATAATTAAATATAACCAGACCATGTTAAATCTACCCACTAGGAATCACCAGGCAATGTTGTGCTTCACTTACCGACCGTCGAGGAATTCCACAGCTGGCATGGAAAATTTCGCAGACCTTTACTGCTGGATAGTGATGTGAATTTTCGTAATTTCCACCCAGTTAGCACAAGCGAAACGAAGTTCTCGTAAACCTGCCGCCGGAATCAACTTAGTTGATGGTCAATCTGTGCTAACTGGGCAGTCTGGCTCACAAGACCGTCCGCTGACGGACTTAGGTCGTTTTATTTAAAATCTAAATTTTTAGTAAAAGTCAGAAATTTTTTAATCAGTCTTATCTAATTAAATTTTTTAAATAAAAAAATTTTTAGCAAATAAAAAATAATTAAAAAAAAAAAAAAAAAATTCATTTATTTAAAATAAATTCAAAAATTATTTGTTAGAATTTTTTTTTCAAGATTTTTGAAATTAAATTAATAATTAATGACGTTAATAAAAAGAAAAAATCTCTGATAAAACGGTCAGCTTGCAGTCTTGTGACGGTAAAAAATTATCCGTCAGCCTCACATCACTATTGCTGAATATTCACAAGCAGAGCCTAGCTTTTTTTCCGTCACAATTTTATTAAAAAAAAATACTTTAAATGTAATTCTGTAAAAATAATTACTCCAACAGGTTATGGGCCTTACTTTGATTTTTTTTTGACCGATGAATGATTGAAAAATTTTTGAAAAAAGCTAATGTGTAATATTAAAAGTCTCTCTGGTACTTTATGACTTTATTTACTACTTAAAGCTTTGATATTAATTATAATTAAATTTTATTATACATTATGAGCGAATGTTTAAATTAAAAAAAAAAATGTTTCAACAATTAATATCTAAAATTAACTTCGCGAATTATTATTACTAATTATAAGTATAAAAAAAAATACCTTAAATATTTAATTGGAATTAATAACAGGGTGTACATAGATGAGGATCTAAATATTTACTTAATTAAGCTAAGATAATTAAGATAAGTAAATTATAAATGTCTAGTGTGAATATGTAACTGCTTACGCAATTAATTATTATAAAAATAATTGTAATTAACGCTTGATTAATTTTTCGGTTCACATACTTTATAAATGAATTTTGTTTATGTTAATGTAATAATTAATATATATAAAATATATATATTATAAATTACAGGCTGAAATTTTGAGATTCGACCGAACAATTGTCGTGATGTACGATTATAATTATTAATAATGATAAGTTGAATGTATATATATTTAAGTATGAGTCCGAGTATTTTATGGAGATGTTTACACATAAATTTGTTTGGTAATTGTGTGTAGATATCGGACACGGCGATAAATGAATATTGAGCGGTTGTTTACCGCTAAACAATCCATTGGTAATTAATCATACGTGTGTTATATGTACATATGTTATGTGTATGCATGTTCATGTATTTGCGAACAGAGGATTACGAGGAGCTGAGTCTAATTAACCAGAACTTTAGGATTATCGTCAATAGTCCTGCTGAATATTAACAAAGTAATTATAATTGATTATTTAAAGTTCTAATTAATAATTGAACTTTATTGTTGTTATTATTATCATTTATAATTAATGATTAATGGTAATAATAACGATTTGTGTTTGGCGGTTGGGACCACCTGTCACAGTCGGACAATATTAATCTTTGTATGGTTGTCTGTACATCACCGTGCTACCAAAGAACAAACAATTTCTAACTTTATTCTTTACGAACAATAATACACTTTAATAAATATGTAGGAGTAGAACTGTTGGTAGAGTTGTTTTTTATTTTATTTTTATTTTTTTTAAAGGCTAAGAGATTAAATTAAAAAATTTTTTGTAATAAAAAAAAAAGATTTATTTATAAAAATTAATGAAATGAAAAAAAAAATTTTTTTGGTAATTATTTGCCAAAAAAAAAAAAAAATCAGTTACTTTTTTTTTTTTTACAAGCTCAAAATTTATTATCAGAAAATTGGAGAATTTTTTTGAGGCAAAAAAAAGTAATTATTCAAAAGTGGAGTCAAACATATTTTTGGCCGTATTTAGGTGAAAAATTAACATTTTTTAGAACAATTAAAAAAAAAAAATTGAATATCACAATTTTCTAAAAAATTTATAAATTTTTTTGAAAATTTATTAAAATTGTGATAATAAATTTTTTTTTTTAATTTTTAATTTTTTTTTTATCTATTTTAAAAAAAATGTATCATTAAAATCAAATAGAAATTTTGTTCAAAAAAATAAAAATCGTCATGAAAGAAAAAAATAAAGATTTTGATTTTGAAGTTGGAAAAAATTTTGGCTCTTTTTTTTTGGATAAAATTTCTATTTTTTTTTTAAGCATATAAAAAAACTAATAATTAAAAAAATATTGAATATCACAATTTTCTAAAAAATTTATAAATTTGTTAAAATTGTGATTATTAATTTTTTTTTTAAGTTCTTTATTTAAAAAAAAAAATATATTAATAAAATGAAATACAAATTTCGTTAAAAAAAATGAAAATTAAAATGTTAGACCACACTTGTAAATAATTATCTTTTTTTTTTTTCTTCTTTCGAAACAATCTTAATTACAACTTTTTCTTATTTTTTATTGCAAAACAAGTTAATTTTACCTCAAGCCTGTATTTACTGGAGGATATACAATTAATAATTTGAAAGTAGAATAATTAATATTGATTGAATTAGGCGTGAGTGAATTATTTTGAAGTTTTTTCGTTGTTTTGTACATAGTTTATATGAGGAGTGGATTTGCATATAAATATAAATATATATTAAAAATATACATTTATATAAAAATATATAAATGTATAAAAAAAAATATTATTAATTAATTATAATTATAAAATATAAAATAGAAATAGATATGCATATATTAAATGCGCTCCTGAATAAGATATGAGCACAATGTGAGAGTATATGTGGCAAAGTTATGAACACATTCCACCTGGGAAAAGTTTAGATAAAAGATATATTGATCATTGATCAATAAGCGTTTCTATTCCGTATATAAAAAAAAAAGTTAAGTGAATAATAAAAATAAATTAAAATAAAATTAAAGAAGAAAAAAAAGTATAAAAAAGCGAGCGTTCCCTCGCATTTGATAAATCTCATCGGGTATTCGTCGGGAGCACGCTTTATATTTAATAATTATATTGTCGTGCCTCTACTCGCAAAATGTCTGTCGGATAAAATGGAAAAAAAAAAAAAAAAAAAAAACTATTTATTCCGCAGGTAAATATTTATATTAGCCGGTTTATATATTATAGATTAAAATTACAGGGCGTTGTTTATTTCTTCTTTTAATTTGTTGTTTTAACCGTGCAATCGCATCATCTGCTCATCGCATACGTTCCCGCAGCTTATTCCAGAATAATTAAACAATTACAATTCAATACAATACAATATACATTACCATAACAATACAATAACAATAACAATAGTAATTAAATAATCCAGTTAACAGATAAAGTCATTTAATTAAAAATTGTACCAAATAGATTGATATGCAACATGTTTAAACCATTATAATTAGATCATTAACCGATTACTCAATGTGAGCGCACTTCACATACAGCTTAATAATAAATTATTATTATTTTTTATTAATTTAAGTATAATTACTACGATTACAATTATTGATTTTATTATTATATATTTTTTATTTTTTATTGTACACAGAAAAAACAAGATGACACTGAATATCATCCTAGATTATACTGAAATTTTTTTTTTTAGATAGTACCTAGTATAATCCAGATTATAATGAATATAATCCAGATTATAATGGATATAATCCAGATTATAATGAGTATAATCCAGATTACAAAGAGTATAATCTAGATGTCACTCAGTATAATCTGGATTATACTAGTTATTGTCTAATTTTTTTTTTCACCTCAGATATCACTGAGTATAATCTGGAATGATATCCAGTGTCATCTTATTTTTTTGTGGATAACTTCAATATTTTTTTTTTTTTGGAAAATTTTTGAATAAGTTGTAATAAATATATTAAAAAAAAAAAAAAAATTACCACGGATTATTGCGATCGGACTTTCGTTTGCCACAACGAGGTGACTCAAGTGTCGATTCCTCTGTGATAATAACAAAACTAAAATAAAATAAAAAAAAAGATACAAATTTATTCTTCATCAAGATATCGCCGAAATTTTAGTGATTTAAAATATCGCGATTAACAAACTTTTTTTCTGCAAGAATAATAATATGGAGGATTAGATTATAAATTATAAATAAATGATATATTATAAAGAAGAAAAATAAAAATAAATGAAATTATAATTACCTTTAATTGACACTTTTCAATTGTGCCATGAGTATCTTTGTTTCTTCTTTTTTTTTTTTTTTTTTTTTTGTAAGTTAATAATTATTGAGATAAATATATATATATATCTTTTACAATTAAATATTACTATTAAGGATTATTGATTTTTATGTTATATATTTACGATATGAATTTAAATGGATAAATATATAAATATTGATATTGATATTGATAAATAAATGTATAAGTCGCGAAATTTAACGGATCGACACTTTTTGAGGAGTGAAAGAAGAAATGGGGGATTATTATTGCTAGCACTATTGTTGAGAATAAAGGATGATACAATTAATAAATAAATTGGTAAGGTGTCAAGTTTATGAGATTTATGATAAAAGTGTCCGTTCCTTAATCCATACGGGTGACAGCTCTACAGTTTATATAATCGTGAATTGATGTATATTAATGAAACATGATGAAACACACATGTATTTGTTCCTAAAGAAATTAAATAAAATTAATAAATAATAATTTGTGGATTTTTTTTTATTTTAATTTAATTATGCCTCTATATTTTTTAAGAAGAAAACTATGAAATAAAAAAAAATTATTTTTCTATCCAGGAGATTATTAAAGAAGAAATAGTCAAATTTAATCATAAATACTTCAATATTTTTAAGAATAATTAAGAAGAAAATAATAAAGTTGTGTCAAAAAATTTTTAATTTATTATAAATATATTAAAGAAGAAATAGTGAAAAATTTTTTAATATTCTCACAAACATATTAAAAAGAAAACTATGAAATAAAAAAAATTGTTTAATTATCCAGGTGATTACTAAAGAAGAAATAGTAAAATTTAATTATAATTACTTCAATATTTTTAAAATTAATTAAGAAGAAAACAAAAAAGTTCTATTAAAAAATTTTGAATTTATTATAAATATATTAAAGAAGAAATAATGACATTTAATAATAAATTTTTTAATAATTTCACAAACATTAAGAAGAAAACTATAAAATACAAAAAATTTCTTTACTACCCAAGAGATTATAAAAGAAGAAATAGTCAAATTTAATCATAACAAGAAAATAATAAAATTGTTTCACAACTGTATTAAAGAAGAAATATTAAAATTTTATGGCAAATTTCTTAATCAAACTATGAGCATATTAAAGAAGAAATATTAAAAAATAAATTTTTCCAGCAAAGAAGAATATATAAATAAAAAAATGCAGAAATTCAACAACAACAAAAGATGATTCGTATTTATTTACGATAAACTTACATATTAGGTACATCAATCGTTACAATCATTAAAGTAGTATTAACTCATTCTCATCATTAATAATCTAGCGTACATAATTAATAATAATAATAATAAATGAGTAATGCGTAGACCGTACATGTTAATGTTAATGTAATGAGTAATGAGTAATTCGACAGTGTAAATGTTGACGCGATTGTCAATGAAGATGATGATTAAGAATGGATTCGGGTTTAAGTTAGGTTGTGTCCAACGCAGTACCAATACAGTAGTCTACCTTAGCTTTATCATCGGTTACATTTATTGTCACGTATTGACTCATAACTCTTATCATTTATCATAATTCAGCAGCTTTACTTTTACTTTTAGTTTATCTGTGCTCAGAAGTGCGTCTATAATCTTATTAACAGCACACATAAATAAGAACACCTTCCTTCAACCCACCCAGCTCCTGGCCAGCCTAAATGAGCTCCCTAATTCTGTATGAGTTATTTTTTATTTTTTATAATTAATATTTATATTACTGACTAATTTAATAATAATAACTTATCCAAATTTATTTTGATTACAGAGTTCACTTTTTGTTTGTGATACCGCATTTTTATTACTAAAGTCATTTATTTTTTATCATACTTAGAAATTAAATCTCGTCAATTAATCATTAATCATTACAGTATATATTTATCTCTGTCTAACACACTTAAGTTCACACTCTAAGCATTTTTACCTTTTATTTTTATGTGCTAGCTCTCCTGACTTTACCTACACTCAAAATAATTTTTTTAATAATTATTTTTTTTAGGCGGTTTAATTTTGAGAAAAAAATTTCGTTCAAGAGATAAAAACATTTTTTATTGAGAAATTATTTCTTCTTTTGATATTTATATTTAGGTCTTTTAATGCTTTTGTATTGTTTAATTTTAATTTATAAAAGTAATTGTTAGTTATATATAGACAAGGCTTTTTTTCTTAATAATTTAGTGAATTTTTTATGTTTAATTAAAAATTCAAGATTGTAAAATATTAATTTTTTAGATTTAAATTTTGGATCTAAGTTTTTGAGAGTTAATTTTTAAAATTTAATTCTTTAGTTATAATTTTGCAATTTTTTTTATTTTAATTTTCAAGATTTAATGTTGAATTTAATGTTTGAGATTTAATATTTAACATTTAAATCTAAAATTTAGAGCTCAAGATTTAATTTAAAAATTTTAAGATTTAATTTTTTATTTTGAATTTTAAAATTCGATATTTAAGATTAAATGTTTAAAAATCAATTTTACTTTTCAAAACTTTCTACCCCTCAAAAACTTGTATCCAGAATTTTAACCCCTGTATTTCTTGACAATTACCGTAGTATAAAAAAAAAAAGATTTAATTAAAGCCTGAAATAAATTAAATTTCCGTAAAGAAAATAAATTTAATTTGCTCGAAAATAATTTTTTTTCCAAGGAAGTAATTCTTGTAGCTTGAACGACTTTATTGGAAATTTAAAGCTAAATAATTTTGCAACTGTAATGTCTGCTCCCTCAAAAGTAACTTTTTCCTCAGCAGAGTGCATGCCTGAAGCGATAACTTCCAGAGTAGAATAAAGAGAATGCTTAAAAGAGCTCAAGGCATCATTTATTTACCTACAAACATAAAACTCGATTAAAAAAATAATCTCCAATCGATGATAACTTAGTCACTATCATTTTGAATATTCACGCAGCCATGTTATCATTATTGATTATTATCGTAAGAAAAATGACAATTGCTATAAATATAGTATATACTGACTAGACTGACAAGATTAGAGATATTTAAGTTTACAAGTACGAACTGTCAATAAATATTTGAATACGCGTTATTTATTATTATTATCATTATTATCTAATTTAATATTTATTTTTATCATCCTTAAGATTAATTATTAGTGAATTGTTAAAACAGCCTTATTTTATTTAATAAATATCCATTACCCGAGTGTTGTACTGCAAAACATTAAATTACATTTTAAAAGACCGCTACAAAAGCTATTAGATAAAAAGTTTAAAGTTTACAGAGCGTTGTTTATTTTCTTGTAAAGATAAAAGTTGCTGAAAAAAAAAAAGGGTTTTCCTGAGCTATACGGATAATGCTAATTTATCACACAATTACCTCTATAATACAAAAAATTCATTCATTAAAAAATTTTTTTATTGGTTTCCTTTTTTACGTAATTGATTGTACGTTTCAATTATACTCCAGAAACTTTATTTCGCCGACTTCTATTCAATTTTTCACCCAACGGAAGTCCTAAAGTTATTCTATTTTTTTTTAGCTTTTTATCGCCGACTAAATTAAGCTCTGTCGTACTACTTTATTTTACGAAACATTGATAAAGTAATAGACTTCTGAAAACTTTTGTGTTTTTTAAATTTAAAAACTCATTAGTTTCTTTTTATGTACATTTTTGTTTCTTAAATCATCACTCTATTTTTCACTTGTTCTCAACAAATAACAACATTAATTGTTTGCGTTTGATATTAACAAAATCATATAGAATTTTAATTAAATATCAATTATTATAAATTATTTTTTTAGAGTTTTCTTCTTTTATTAAACACAAAAATTTTCTGATGCCTTCTCATATCTTCATCCCTTTTTATCTAAAATGCGTACGCTTAAAACTTATTAATAAATTAACAAAATAATAATGATAATTAAAATTAATATATATATATATATATATATATATATATATATATATATATATATATATATATATATATATATATATATATATATATATATATATATATATATATATATATATATATATATATATGACAATTTTTAGAATTTTTGTCATTAAGAAAATTAAAAAAAAATCCAAATTCAAAAAAAATTAAAAAATTTTTTAAATTCAAAAAAATTAAAAACTTTTTCTAATTTTAGTATCATAAATAATAATAATAATAATAATAATAAAATTGACAATAAAAATTTTTTTTAGTTGTTCATTATTATTATTATTATTATGATAAAATTTTATGAAGAAAAAGCAAGTTACAAATTTTTGTTATTAATTCTTTTTACAAGATGATAATTAATAATAATAATAATAACAATAATAATAATACGCGGAAAAAAAAATTTACTTAAATTATGTAAATAATTTTGAAATAATTTCATCTTCTTGATTTGAGTAGAAAAATTTTCAAATTAAGAAATTTTTATTGGTTTAAATAAATTTTACTTTATTCAAGAATTTTTCTTCTTGATCTAAGACAATGAAATTCTTTAAAATTATTTTCTTGGTTTAAGAATTTTTCTCTTGATTCAAATTAATTTTTTTTTTTTCTGTGTAATAAAATAAATAAAAATAAATTTTTTTGTATTATCAATATGTATAAAACCGATTGGCGTTTAAATTAATAAATAAATAAATAAATAAATAAATAAATAATAATAATAATAATAATAATAATAATTAAAACAAGGTACAACATTATCGAGTGATATACATATATATCATATATATAAATATATATTAAAGCTATGCAATTGACTCTGGTATGAAGAAGCACTTAGTTAATAGTCGTGAGATAAAATTGATAGTCAATAGCAATAAGAGAAGTATATAGGGGAATAAAATTTATATTTATATATATAGATTTATTTATATATATAATATAATATAATATAATATAAGTATGTATATATAATTTATATGTATATGAACAGCCAGAATACAAAAGCATCGCAAGTACGACTTAGATTAATAGTATTAATAACTCTATCGTCGATCCTCAAAGAAGACTAGGTCGTTATATCACTATATCCGGTAAAAAAGACGATTCCAGACTAATTACATTAGTTATTAGTTATTAGATTAATTAATACAGCTTAGTTTAGTTGCTAGTATCTTCAAGTTACAGTTACAATTTATTTCTAGGTTAAGACTAAGTTAAATATTAGTCCAGGAAGCGTTTACATAAAATATGAGTAGAGGGCTCCGTCAGGAGATGCACTCGCCTAATGGCAGCTTACACATTTCATTATAAAGGTTAATTTTACTTTTTTTTTTTTTTTTTTATTATTACTCTTTATTCTTAATTTCTTATATTTCTTATATTTATATTAACATTAATTAATAATTTTTATTTTTGAATATTTTAAGTTTAATATTTTATATGGTATTTAAACACATTCAACACTTTCGATTCTTATTACGCCGTACTTTCAACAATGGGGTGTATTTACAGTTCGCAGCTCGTGCAAAGTTCCCCTTTTTATAAAATAATATAAACATTTTTTAATTTTTAAATTATATTAACATTAATATTGATAATTAATTAATCTTGATTGTAGATCTTGATCATTTTTAAATTAATATTTTTACACATTTTTTATTTTTAATTAAGTTCAATAAGCTCGTAATAATTGTCTTGAGACCGCTCACTTTTTAAAATCAATAATAATTATTTCTTCTTTTTATTTTTAGGTTAACTATCGCTTTTTTCTTGGTTTTTTTTTATTTATTGAAGAAGAAGAAATAGAAAAAAAAATAATGGAAACAATTCAAGATATTTTTATTGAAGATCGATTGATGATTAAAAAAGTGTAGCTCTTTTGGCATTAACGACGGAATGTTCTGAAAATCCATCGAAATTATCTTGGGATTTGAACATATCGGTTGTTAATGCCAAGAGGATTTATTACTGTAAAAAAGAGGATGAATTGCCAATTTTAGACGGTACTGAAATAAAAGTACCAGACAATTTTTTTTTTTTTTTTTTTTTATGAATAGCAAATTAAATATTTGTTGAATTTAACTTTCAAGACTGCATAGAAAATTCTACGGATAATTTTTGTAAGTAAATTTTTTTATAAAAAATTTTATTTTTTGTTAAAAAAATTTTTAAATTGAAATTAAGCGACATTTTTTTAATTTTTATAAAAAAAAAATTTCACATGTTGAAATTGTTAAAATTTATAAATGGAATTTGATAACAATTATTTATAAATTAAATAAAATTTTAAAATGATAAAAGGTCTGCTAATTTCAGTGTCAATGAAAATTAAGTTAGCCGACATTTAAAAATTGAAAAAATTTTTTTTCATTGAAATTTATCAATTTTTTATTAATTTTTTTAATTAACTTCCGTATTGAATTGAGATTTCGCGTTTTTTTTTTTTTTTTTTTTTAAATTAAATTCTCCGGAAAATTCTTTATTATATCCAATAATTATTAAAAAAAAAAAAAAATAAAAACGTCGGTTAACTTTAATATTATTTAGTTTGATTAAAAAATTGTTTATCACAAAAAAAAAGACGACAGTTATCCTAATAATGATCAAATCAAAGCCAGCGATCTTTTAAAAATAATAAATAAAATTTAGGACCTACAATCGATATAAAAACGTACATATAATATAATATTTTTGAATAATCACAATTGACTGAAGCGTAACTAGCCGTTAGCTACGTGATTTGTCGGGTGCAAGGAGAGAGTAGAAAGGGAAGAGCATTTGTCAAAATAATAGTACAATATATATATATTTATAATTTATATATACCATGTTTGTAAAATTCTAATCTAAATATCTCTTATATGTATGCATACATATAACACATAAAATGTATATGTATTTATGTATATAATATACAATATTTTATACTGCGCTCTGTCCCTCATAAATTTATCGTACATGTCAACAAATAGTTGTTATCATCGGCATAACACATTAAAAATATTGACTAAAATATTATCGATTTAAAAACGATTAGGCCTAATATTCTTTTTTGTCTCATATCAGCACTTATCATAAAATTCATATAATTTATAATTACAATAAATGTCAATAAAGAACCATTGCAATTTAATTTAATTAAAAATATTCAACAGTAAAATATTAAATATCAATATATTAATTTATAATATAATTCATTAATTATTAATCGTTTATTTTAATTAGAAATTTTTTATACTTAACGGGACTAATTGTAAAAAGAGATCAACCATTTAATTGCATTTAGTTTAACATGCAAGTTATTGTTATAGTTAGAATTATTAATTTTTTTTTTATTTATTTATTTATTTTTTTTTTTTCATATTTTTGTTTTTTAATAATAATTGTTTTTATAAGAAAATCGAGGAATCCCGAATTTATAAAAATATCCTCTATACAGCCAACACGTTTACAATAATTATAATTATCGGTGATCCAAAAACAGCCGTATAAATTGCGCGAGCTGCCGATTACGGGAATATAATACAAAATTTTTATTTATTTATTTATTAATTATTATTATTATTACTTTTATTATTTATTAAATTTAATTTAAATCAGCCTCGAAGCTCGTTCATCACGGGTAATCCCCCATAAAACACGACCCGTCACTTGTATGACGTTCAAAAAGATTTTATTTATATACAAGAGATTTACGATAGTAAGTGTTGATGACAAGTGTCGGATACTTATTTTAATTATTTTTTTTTAAGTACTTTTATCTTACTTATCAATAATTAGGCGCCACAAGCTAATTTAACACGACGATTATTACAATATTCAAACGCGGGGACGGGATTTATCGGAAGAAGTTATTATTTATAATTATTTATTATTGTTATTATTATTATTTAATAAATTATCGTGGCGTCTAATTTAATTACTCATTCAACCGTTTTATATTAATTTATATTTAATTTTTTGTTAATTATATTATCGAATAATTTGATATTATGATTTTAAATAATTAATTTGTTTTTTAATTTATCGCTACCCTTATAGAGCTGAAGAATTTAATCGAAATAATAAATTTTATGTATACCAGTCACGTATTTCCAGCAGTTAATTAATTACTGCTGAATTAATTTACTTTTAGTGTAAATTTTTAAATTATTGAGGTTTATTTTCTGAATTAAAATTTTGAGATTTTTACACGGAAAAAAGTAAACTATTAAATAATAGTCGATTTGTAATAAGTCATGATCAATTGGAAAAAATTATCATTTCAAACAGTAAAATGGTGATTTTAATAATTACTGTGTAATATTTATCATTTAAATGCTACAATTTATTTTTTACATGGAAGAAAATACTATTTCAAACAGTAACATTCGCTATGTGAGTGTTTAAAATTTTAAAGTATAATAATTAAGAATTTTGACTGATATTTATCATTTTGTACCTAAAAAATGAACGTATGATATGTAAAAAGTATAAAATAATTAATAAATTTCTAATACAAGTAAAATGGTAAATTTTAAACGCAATGCTACAAATCAAACTGTAATTATTGAATTGCTTGGAAGTGAATTTTACAGTTTACTTTTTTCCGTGTAATTAATTTTTTTTTTTTTTTTTTTTTTTGTTTTTTTTAAAAATTTGTAATTTAGTCACTGAATATTTTTGAACACTCAAGAAGAAATATAATATATAATATAAAAATAAAGCTTTACTTATATTATTCTAAAATAAAAAAAAAAAAACATAAAGCCATAAAAAAACATCGAAATTCACAAATAATATATTTGCTATTGAGCAATAAAATATTCTATGACTCAAATAACAATAACAATGAAATAAAGCCATTTGAAAGGTAGCGATTGCTTTAAACATCAAATATATCGAAGCAATCATTTTGTTTTTCTACACTCTTCTTACAGTCCGGCACCTTTTAAATAAATTATTATTATTATTATTATTATTATTAATCAATATTATGAGCCGACATACATAACATCCTTAAAATTCTACCTCGGTCGCACCGCTTATTACTTATTACAATACATTGCACGTGACGTAACGATATTGCTAGTAAACGATATTCATAACCTCAATTACCCTAACTATTGTGTAAAACCTATTAATAATTAATTAATTATTGATAATTAATAATTATAATTTAATTTAATGAGTAATGATCGCTCTGCTCAACAACATTCTACGCTCAAATCAAAAGCTTTTTATACTTAACCTTAAAATCAGTCATTGAGCAAACTACGCGACACTTTTTTGGGAATCCCTTGATGATACTGAAGTTAACTGACAGTTGTCAATTTTTTATAACAGATCAATTACAATTAAAAAAAAAAAAAAAAAAAAAAAAATTTTTTGTATAATTTTAACACGTGTAATTTTTTTTTAATAATTTCACTATTATAAAATTCTAAAAAAATGTTTATTGTCAGTTAACTTCAGTGTCTTAATCACATAAAACTGAAGTTAACTGACAGCTGTCAATTTTTTAAATTTTTATAATAAATTAATTACATTAAAAAAATTTGGGTAAATATTTACAAATGCGATCAATCATTTAAATTTTCATTTTTTATGAACGAAATTTCTATTTAATTTTAGTGATATATTTTTTTTTAAAAAAACAAAAAATGAACAATTAAAAAAAAAATTTATAAATTTTCAAGAAAATTGTGATATTTAATTTTTTTTTAAATTGTTCTTTTTTTATGTACTTTTCAAAAATAAAATAGATCAAAAAAAGATAAAATAGAAATTTTATCCAAAATTATGAGCCAAAATTTTTTCCAACTTTTAGAGGCAAAAAAGCTATCAAAATTTTTATTTTTTTTTTTTCATGAAATTTTTTATTATAAATCCGCGGGAAAACAAGCAGAATATAAAAAATTTGAAAATGTTAATTTTCCACCGAGTTATGGCCCAAAATTAACACAAACAATTTTTAAATATTTCACACAAAAAAGTGTTAAATATTTAACACAAAAATTTTTACCACAAAATTAATTAATTAATAAGTTAATTATTAAAAAATTTCCAATGTCAGTTAATTTCAGTGTCTTGTTCACTTGAATTTATCCGTAAAACGATCGCACGATATTTATTGACTAATAATATTAATATTAATCCAATAATTAATAATATAATAACTGATAAACAAAGTAATAAAAATAAAAATGTATGATTAACCGCGGGATTAAGATACAGGCCCGACGCACTCATTCTTAATTTAACAACACATTTAACCGATAATTTTTATTAATTATTAGTATTAAATATATTAATAATTAATTAATATGTCTATCTACATATATTAATTTATTATTTAATATGTATATTAAATTACGACCGTATTAATTCTGTTATAAGCAGAAGACGCAGTATTAATGACGAGCAAGAAATCGTCTTGAGGCACTAGGAGGCATCCAGGGAGAGACACTCTGTGAAGAAGTCCTCCATGGATCGATAAGCGTGCTCGATCACGCCCGTTAAAGCGTGATCCTCATCCGCATAGCTCTGGAAAAAAAAAAAAAATATACAAAAGTAAGTAAGCAAATAAATAAATGGATCCATTAGTGGGGAAAGGGAGACGAGAATCCCTGACAAATCCAGGCTTTTAGTTCTTGTAACCCGGATGTTTCAGATTCTTTTACATGTTATAGGGTAAAAAATGATACGTACTGTATGATACTAAACGAAACTGAACAAAAAAGCACTCCAATCTCATAGCGACAACGAAAAAAGAATAAAAGCCGATTGAAATGGCATTGGAAAAGGATTGACGTATTTCAGACATCCAAATACTCCGGATAAAAACAACTCTGTCGATATATTGTAATGGTTTCATGTTAAATTAAATATATAGAAGAGTATTATATTAAGATTCCGCAATAATAGTATTATATTGTCGCGGTCGCATGCGTCCAATGATAACATGAGGATTAGAGGTATCAGTATGATTATTATTGGTTAAATTATTTTTTTCAATTATATCAGAAGAGTATTACATTTTTTTTAAATTAAAAATTTGTAATAAAAAATTAGGGTTGATTGTTACAAGTTTTTTATTAACATTTTTTAAAGCTTTTGAGGGTAAAACTTTATTTAACTTTAGTGATGTAATGCTCAATATTAAGCTGTAATATTTATTATAATTAATGTCATAACTCTGAAATAATTAAATCGTTATTTCTTATTTAATCTTTCAATGGAATAATTACGGTACTCAGTCGCTGTATTAATGGGATTGTTATTCATTAGAGCGATAATTATAATTGCATAACTAGGTATTATTAATTTTCATTATAATTTAGTGGAATTGTTGAATTTATATTGTCGTCGTTAATTTCATAGAAATTTATTTTAATATTTTTGCGTGAATAATTATTTTTCTGGGCATAATTATACTTTACTTTATTTTTAAATCAATGTTTTTTGTACTTGAAATTTTATTTGAATAAGTAAAAAAAAAAAAAAAAAAAAATTCGCGTGAAAATAATTATTTAAAGAACATTTCAAGGAAAACCTTATGAGAATTTCGTGCAATAATTTATACGAGACTTGTGCATTAATATTAATCATACCCTCATATCCATGTGCTTAAATGCTTCGTACAAGATACTACCGCGTCTCTAGGCAATAATTTATTATTACTTAATATATGCATGGATATTAATACCACAACCTATTTATTTTTATTTATTTATTTATTTATTTACCAAAATTTTATCGCTAAAAAAATTCAGCTATTAATTTTTTAAAGGGACTGAACGATTTAACAATTTATGTAACCTAAATTATTTATTCATAATTTTGGGTATGTTTGACAAGAATCGAGAGACTGGCAGAGAAAATTGAATTATTTAATTGTCTTATATTTGATGTCAAATTTTTTATTAAAAAATTTAAATAGATTAATATTTTTATTTGCACAATTTTTTTGAAAATATGTAAATTTTTTTGAAAATTTGTTAAAATTGTGATAATTAATTTTTTTTTTTAATTTTTCATTTTTTTATGTATTTTTCAAAAAAAAATTTTTTTTCCAATTAATATTAAAAATGTTTTTTTTAAAAAAAAAATTTCACCTATCACTTGTAAATATTTACCATTTTTTTAAGTTAAAAAAAAATTTTTAATTTGTAATAACCTGAATTTTCATAAAATGGATAGTTTCTAAGGGATAAATTTTCTGAAAGTCAAATGAGGTCAATTTGACCCCGTGTATACTCTAAAGTTCTGTTCGGAGGTGTATACTCTGAGGATTAATCAATTAATTTGAGTATAATGTAATAATTATTATTGCTATAATTATTTTTGACATGATTAATTGATTAAATACGTTTTTAATTCACTAATAAAAAAATTTGAAATTTTATCTGTGACAAAATATTAAAGTTGAAAAATCAAATAAAAATGTTTAATTTCTCATTTTGCAAACGTGAATTAAGATTAACGTAAACTATAATCTTTAGCATTAACGCGCATGAATTTCTAGTTAATAAAAGAAAGCCCAAAAGATATGAAAGATCTCTTACCTGATACCTAAAGATAACACCGGCTTCAGACAGAGCTTTAGCGAAGGCTATACCGTGTGTATAAGGCGCTGTTAGGTCAGCTAGACCGTGAACAAGGTAGAGGCTGTGACTCGGTACTAATCTTGCGCGCTGAGTCAAATCCGCCTCGACATATCCCTTGTAATTTTCGATTGGGGCGCCCAAGACCCGTTCCGTGAACGCTGAATCTAGTTGAATTGATTTCAGTCGATTATTCCACTCGAGAAATCACCGTTAGATTTATTTATTATCTTTTTTACATTATATCATCCATGCTCTGAACATTCCTCTATCAATACAAGATTAGTTTTAATTTTAAATAAAAAAAAAAAAATAAATAAATAAATAAACTCACTGTAATACAACCAATCGGCGATGGGATTGACCGCAATGCCGCATTTGAAAACATTCTGCTGGCTGCCGAGAACCATCGCCGTGACGTATCCTCCGTACCCCCAGCCCCAGACGCCCACCCGGGACTCGTCTAGGTATTGGTAAGTATTGAGAAGGTACTGGAGCACGGTCAGCTGGTCCTGGACCTCAACGCCCCCAATTCGGTGGTACAGGGCCTTTTTTCCTTGGCCCCGCGCACCGCGAACGTCCAGCCGTATGTAGACCACGTCATTGTGGCTGGACATGTAGGTTCCCCAGTCGATTTGGAACTTGTCCGTTACTGCTTCGCTCCCAGGTCGACCATTAACTTCCACGAGGACCGGAAAAGCCGCGTCCCGGAGCTCTTCTCGCCATGACGGCGGTAGCTGCAGCTGGACTTGGGCTCTCCATCCTTGGGGCAGCGGCACCTAAGTAAGTAAGAAGTTATTAAAGTTTATTAAAATTAATGCAAGTTAAAATTTATCTAAATTATACTATGTAACTGCCGTGACTTGTAAACTATAAATAAATAAAATTTTGTTTTATTAAATAATGACTTTCATTAAATTGTACTGTAATTTTTTACCTACTGAGGTTTTTAAAGATATAAGCTCATCCCGATGTTACACTCATCAAGAGCTTTCAGTTAAGTACCCACATGCATTTTTCATATATTTTTCACATATACATATATATAAATATATAAAATATATGAAAAATTGATGTAGGTACTCAAATGAAAGGTCTCGATGAATGTAACGTCGGGGTGAGCTTAGATCTTTAAAAATGTCAATAGTTCACGAGATACAAGGCCATTTCTTAATTATGTGTCTAGAGGTGGAGTATTTTCGAAACTTATAATAGAAATTGAATATCGGTGAAAATGATACGAAACCTTGAAAAATAAATAAATAAATAAATAATAATAATAATATGTTAATTAGTTACTTCAAAACTTCTGCGAGTCGGTAAAGCTAATTGAGCTAATCTATCAGCATGTTGAACCCTGGAGTCGTATAGGACACGAACCATTTTGTGGTTTGTTACTGAATGAACTCCAGCAAGAGGTAATCCCGGGCCTTCACAATGGAGCACATAATACCCTTGTCTAGTTTCTGTTGAAGGGCTAACCGAAGCACCGAAATGTGTACAATTGGTATAATAGAATCTATTGGAAAAATAAAATACATTTTATATTATTATTATTGCAAATTATTTTTGTAATTATAAATTTTTATGTACATGGATATTATTATTATTATTATATGTATTTGTATTTATTGGAAATCTCTGGTTTAATATGAACTCTAAAAATGAGGTAGAACATTTTAACTGATTTCAACACTCGGTCAGTTTTCCACTAATGCTTCTCTAGAGAGTAGCGAATTATTAATAATCGAATTAGTGATTTCGATCGGTAATAATTTGTAGTTTAACTATCAAAAGTCACTAAGAATTAATTCACTAATTTTCCATTTGTTCCTTTTCGGTTTATAGTTCATTAAAGTTTTTATTTTCAAAGTGACTTATTTATTTATTTATTTTTTTTTTTTTTTTTCAATAAAATTTAAATTATTTTAAAGACTTAAGTATACTTTGTAGAAATTCCAACCAGATTTTCAAAATTTACCCAGGATTTATAAGATTTATGAAAACTTTAAGAGGATTTTAAAGTTCCACATGAGACTTTTAGATTTATAATAAAAAGTTAACTCAAAGTATTTTCTATTATTTACAGTAAGACGGTTGAAAAATGGATTTATCATAATGGTAGTATCAAAGTCAAAATTCTCAATTATTTATTAAAGTATATTTTTTTCCGAGTGGCCACAAAATTTTGCTTATTTTTTGAATAATTTAGATAATTACGAGTTATAAAAAATAAATAATCGCAAGCTTCAATCATTTTAAATTCAGACGACAGCACAATAAAATAATGTTAAATTTAGTTTTCTTTGTGTATCAGGTAAATTCATCCTCGGAAATAACATTTTTATTTGGAGGATACAAGAGAGTATCTAAAGTATTCCGGTAGAACCAATTCGAGTAAGAAAAAGTGAGTTGAATCGTTGACTGAATGGATTCCTACAAGAATTTAAGAATTTATAGGTATATAGAGAAAACGAGGATATCATTCCGAGAATAGCAAATGTTTTATATTTTGCCTAGACAATTCGTCATAAAATACAAAATAAAAGTTTAAAGCGTTGGTGTTAGACGAGCAAAAATAAATTGATACTGAATATTGTATAATGCAGTTATAGAGTTGGATTTGAATTTGAATTTGGAATTTCGCCAAGCAAGGTAACGAGTTGAGGACATACCGACTGCTCCAGAGGACGTCTCCGAGATCGCAGGTGATGCAGAGGGGCTCCAACCGTCTCGGGTCGTCGGTCGTGGGGTCTCTGACCACATACAAATGTTTCTGCCCTGGTTTACGCTCACGTGTGCCGAGGTAATAAACCAAATGGGCGCGACTGTCCCAGGCCAATATTTCACTGACTTCATATCGGCCATGTGACAACACCGCGACTCGCTGTTGTGTAAGCTCGACATGTTTGATATGAGTAAAGTGCTCCTGGTTACCCTCCTGCACAGCGGCCAGCAGCAAAAAGCTGCTCCCGTCTGACGCAAACACTGGATGCGGTTGTGCATCCAGCCACTGCCCTTCTGGAGCACGCTCCGAGTGTCTCTCCTCGCATTCCCACTTCGGCGCTCGGTACGCTGATACCACCGATAAATTTTGTGAGCGTGTCATCCACACTATGCTTATTTGATCCGACTGATCGCCCACCCAACCCGCTGATATCAAGTAGAACTCTCTGAAACAAAAAAATTTTATATTAATATACATTAATGTCATTTCCATATTTATAAATCAATTTTTTTTTATTCTTTAATTTTTTTAGTTGAAAAATTTTTGATAAAAAAATTTTACTCTACGCTAATAGAAGAATTTATAAAGCAAAAATTTTTTTCATATATTAAATATAAATAATTATTTTTTCTCTTATAAAAAATTTTTTTTTAATTTTATTTTCTTCATTAAAAAAGAAAAAAATGTAAGTACCTGATTTTATGAAATTTTTGTTAAAATTATAAAAAATGACAAAGTAGAATTTTTATACTTAAAAATCTAAATAAATGTTATTAATTTTTAACAAATATTTATTAATTCAATAAATAAAATTTCGCTTTATTAAATAATGACTTTTATTAAATTGCACTGTACTTTCTTAAATATTAAAGGTTTTAAAGATACAAGCTCATCCCTATGTTACATTCATGTAGACCTTTCATTTAAATACCCACATGGCAATTTTTATATATTTTATATATATATATATATATATATATATATATATATATATATATATATATATATATATATATATATATAGTATTTGTAAAATATATAAATATATAAAATATATAAAAAATTGATGTAGGTACTCAAATGAAAGGTCTCGATGAGTGTAACATCAGGATGAGTTCATATTTTTAAAAATGTCAATAGTTCACAAGATACAAGATCATTTCTCAATTATGAGCTTATTAAATATTTAAAATTTTTATATCAGTTTATTTTTCAAAATAATTTTAAGTAAAATTATTTTTTTTTAATCAAGAAGTCAAAATCCAAGACAAATATAAAATATTGTCTATACAAACCATCTAATTGCTCTTAAAATGAGAGTGAATTTTTTAATCAACTTTAAATGTATAAAAACAATAAAAAAAAGTTTACCGCATTGCTCGATAGCTTTTTTAAATTAATTAATTAAATTAACATTTGGCTTATCAATAAATTACTCGGCGTGTAACCTGTTAATAATTCAAAGGATTTGAATAATCAAAGTTTATATGTTTAATTAAAGAAATTGAAGTGAATTAAAATTTATGAAGCTCTCATTACAAGTTCTTATGAATTTAAATCGATAGACTTGAAAGGTGAAGCTCGGCTGGTGCACTTTACAGTCGGGGAAAAAAAAGGAAAAAAAAAACGCCAACGCCGATCTGAAACACTTTTTTAATTTGTATCTACAATTCATGTAGCGCGATATAATTGTATTAAAAGTGCAGCATTACAAAGCGAACGGTCTAATAAAAAAAACTGATACCATTTGAGATTGGCTCGCTTTGATATTGGAATTAAAAAAGCCAATTGAATTTTTAATTCTGGTTTTGTCGGGCGCGCTCCGATCTACGGGAAACTCGATAAAATCTCAACTATACGCAATCCATCATTTATTTTTTTTTATCCTTTATTACTGCACCCCGAACTCTCGCGGGTAAAAAGTGCAAAGCTATTACATTGAAAAATGATTTAGAATCTTGACATTTAATAATCGCTAATAAAGTAATAAATTAATTAATTAATTTCCAATTTCCAAATATCGCTTCTATTCGGTGTTCGCTGTTCGCTAGATGGAAAAAAGCAATTAAACTCTGTTCACTTTTATTTAAATGGCGGTCATGTGGCGATACATTTATTCTAAATAATTTATTGACCAAAAAAACATGCGTTGACAACTAAATAAATATATAAATAAAATAAAACAACCATGTGAACATTTAAAATGTATAGACTGCTGCCGGGCGTACAAACTATTTAACAGTACTAAAATTTTATTTTTTATTACCAGATTTTATCGCGGGCTCTGTTCGCAATCCCTCAGGAAGCACTAAAAAATTTAATCGGCAGTATAAAATATTCTTAAATGTTAATGTAAATGCGTCTGATGGAATACATGTTTACACGAATTACATGTTTTGTAAATTTTATTTTTTTAGTCATAAAAATATTTTTTAATACGTATAGTATGAAGTGATTAAAAATTTTTTAAATATTTAATAAGCTCTATTAACTTTTTATAAATTGTATTTTAATATTTGATTCAATAATTATTTTATTTTTTAATCAGTAAATATTATTTAATTTCTAATAAATTTTTTTTTTTGCGTTAATAAAAATATATTTGGATCCTTGAATTAAAAGTCAGAATTTTATTTTTACAAGAAATTATTGTTAATAAAATAAGCAATGAAAAAAACTTAAAAAAAAATTAACTTAAATCAAGAGTAAAATTCTTGAACCAAGAAAAAATTTTGAAGAAGCTCATTGTCTTCAAATCAAGACAAAAAATTATTAAATTAAATAAAATGTACTTAAACCAAGTGAAATTTCTTATTTTAAGAATTTTTTAACTCAAACCTAAAAGATGAAATTCTTCAAAATTATTTACTTGATTCAAGTAAATTTTTTTTCTGTGTAGATTTTGAATTAAAAAAAAAAATAAAATCCCTAAGACATTTATTAACTATTAATAAACGAAAAAAAAAATTATAAAACTGTTAATAAATAAAATTTTTTCTCTTAAAAAACTATTTATCAAAACTTAAAAAAAATTTTTTTATACTTAATAAATCAATAAACAGTTCCTAAATAAATAAATTTATTAACAGTTCTATCAGCGTTGAAAAACAAAGAGTAGTACTTGACAAAACCTCAGATTCTCTATTCCCCGTTCTTTTATTTCTGCACACGTACAATGCACTGCAGATAAAATCACCCATAAAATAGTATAGTCTATGTCGCATCTATAATTTAATGGACAATTCCTGTCTCATATATATCATCCATAACTTTTCTTTGAATATCATTATTTACACTTAAAAAAAAACGCCCAGAATAATAACAATAATCATGTATAACTAGACACAACACTTTAGTTTTAAAATACCCTCGCAAGTATTTTAAACTAAACCGAATACATAACACGCAAAATGAAAAAAAAAAAAATAATAATAATAAATGGAATAAATCTTCTGTACCGCGTTTTAAATAAAAATTTATCTTATTACTCTAAAATATAGAAGCAGACACAGCAATGCTGCCCGAAATCCAACGCGTAGAAAAAAATGTCTGTTAAAAGAGCATTAGCCAAGTTTATGAGATATTCTCTTTGTAATTAGAGTCCTTTTGGTCTTTTGGAATTCCAGAGAATAGCGTGGAACAGAGAGCATGAACCCGGTAGAATTTAAAGCGAGTTAATCATTAAATAACATTTAAAGGAGATTCGGTATTAAAGAACTGTACAGCAATTCGGTTAGCAGTAAAAATCGGTTATAAAAGTGCGGGTGCAATTTAAAACTTACTGGCCATCGAGAGTAGTCGGTGGTTTGAGCATTATCCTGTCTAAAGAAGTAATTAAAGTTTCATTAGTTGTATCGGCGGTAATGTTGGTGAGATCGTGAATCCACAAACAGACTTCGGGGTTCGGTGAGCCGGGCGTCGGATATCTCACGGATTTTGATGGTGGAAAGGATCCCTTCTTAACAATACCCGCTGGACTCGAGCTAGCACCATCCTGACCCATTTGATTCCCGAACCACGGAAACTCCAGAGACGTGACCTGAATAACAAATTACATGATGAGAGACAATTTACGTACAAATCGCCCATCAACTCTAACAACTAAAGTATACACCCGAGCTAACTACATGTACATATACATATATGTATATATATATATATATATATATATATATATATATATATATATATATATATATATATATATATATATATATTAACTATGCAATTAACTAACAATTAAGAGCGCCAACGAAAATTAATCCTCGGAATTTTAGGGAGTAATTGAAAAATTTAGTCAAGGAAATTTTATTTTCGAGAAGAAATTAGTGATTCAAGGTAATTGGACTATTGTTATTTTGATTGTACAATTTTAACTTTTTTTTTTTTTTTTTCATCAATCAGGTTTTAAAAATTTACACTAACTAGCAATATTACAGTCACTATGAGATATAAGTTCATCCCGATGTTACACTCATCAAGAGCTTTCATTCGAGTACCCACATGCATTTTGACATATTTTTCATATATACATATATGTAATATATATAAATATATGAAAAATTGATGTGGGTACTCAAATGAAAGGTCTTGATGAGTGTAAAGCCGGGATGAGCTTATATCTTTAAAAATTTCAATAGTTCACGAGATACAAGGCTATTTATTAATTATGTATCTAGAGATGAAGACTATATACACAACCAAAACTTTTTAAAATAAAAACTATATGATAGTCAATTTTCATCTAATCACTTTTAATAACTTTCTAATATTTTATGATTCAGAGGTGAAGAAAATATGAAATATAATTTAATACTTTACAATCTCTCGGCAACGAAGAAACAAGCAAACTTACTTTGGTGTCGTTGAAAGAAGCGTAGAGGAGCAGACTGCCGTCAGGACTAGGCCAGAGCGCCTCAGGTTTGGGAAGCACTTCCTCCTGATAAAGCCAGTCTGGGACTCCATTGTAAATAATACCAGGCACTCCAGTGTCAGTCAGTCGCTTGTCTTCTGGCGCCGACGGCGACATTCTTAAGAATATATTGTTATCGGATATCATCAATAGCGATGTGCTGTTACCCAACCAGGCGGTGTACTGCAGTCTAGTTGGCTGGACCCGCGGCGAGGCGTGAAGACGTAGAGGAGTATGGTGGCTAGAGTAATTTATTACAGAGCCTTCTCTATACGTCATCTTTTGATGGGTGAAACGGGTTTACGTTAGCAAATACTATTTAGTATGTACTTACTCGTTAGTGACGTCGTAGACAGTGTAGAGCGCGGTGAACGTGTGCTTGAATACCTGGGGATCAAAGTGTTATTTGTTAAAAATTGGGACAAGCGTACATTCAACATCTGTTAGCTGACAAAACAAAATCAATATACCGAGGGATAATCGGTTAATTGCTAAACACTTACTGGTTTAACATCGTGCTTAAAAAGCACGTACCGTAGATTACTGCTGCACTGGAAGCCTTGAACGTTGAGCTGTCTCTGGTAATTTATAATTAATGGTCAACATTTATTATTTAGTTTTAACAAATGGGATTTGTTGGAGACTAGGACATGGATTTTATATACTACATATATATATTTTAAGAGGATTTTTATATTCAATTTAAATTATAATTATGTTTGAGTGTTAATATTTATAATTTACTTACCAGAGTGTGATTGGAGACTAGTAGCGAGACGGAATTATTGGAAGTATCGAGAAGTGCTAATGAACCATCGTCAGCTTGGTAAACGAATTTATCATGAGTTACCCAGGCGGGTGGCAACCGATGAGGTGATAGGTCCTCTTGAAGGCACTCTTCTAGTGTGAGACGTCTACCGCTCCAATACAATAGCTCGTCTACGTATCTGTACATTAATCGCCAATTAAATCAATTAATTGATTTATTTCCTTTCATTTAATAACTATTATTTCAATAATAACAATAACTATAATAGTAATAGTAATAATAATAATAATAATAATAATAATAATAATAATAATAATAATAATAATAATAATAATAATAATAATAATAATAATAATAATAATAATAATAATAATAATAATAATAATAATAATAATAATAATAATAATAATAATAATAACTAGCAACCTTGCAGTCACTATGTGACTTGTAAAATATAAATAATTAAAATTTTGCTTTATTAAATAATGAATTTTGTTAAATTCCACTGTACTTTCTTATAAATATTGACATTTTTAAAGATATAAGCTCATCCCGATGTTACACTCATCAAGAGCTTTCATTTGAGTACCCACATGTATTTATATATATTTTCATATATACATATATATATATATATATATATATATATATATATATATATATATATATATATATATATATATATATATATATATATATATATATATATATATATATATAAAATATATGAAAAATTGATGTGGGTACTCAAATGAAAGGTCTTGATGAGTGTAATGTCGAGGTGAGCTTATTTCTTTAAAAATTTCAATAGATCGCAAGATACAAGGTCATTTTTTAATTATGTATCTAGAGATAATTTTTCGAATCTTTAAAGTGTTAACATCGATTGTATTATTTTAGCAACGTTTCATTAATCATATTGTTATTGATTGACTAATTGATTTAATAATAACTAAAAAAAAAAATCGCATTACAGTGAAAAAATTCGTTTTTACACTGAAAAGTTTTCACTGAAAAACGATAAAAAATTTTTTAAAAAATAAATAAATAAAAAAAGTGTAATATTCGTTCACTCGATTAAAAAGATCAATACTACAGGTTAACTAAATTGTCAATTACAATTGATTAATCCAGCTTGATGATAATTGAGAAAGCAATCAAACGGTCGCTGACAAATTAAAAACAAACAAATAGAGTCGAAAAACGAAAGAAACAACACTTTTGCAATGACAACACTAACAAATACTCGAGTAATAATTCAAACATGCAGGTCTATTATTAACAAATTTCCGTTTAACAATTAATTTATTTAATCGATAATTAATGACCATCAATTATATCACCCTTACCCTAGAAGATAAATTGCCGTGACGATTCCGGCTATTACGAATCCAATAACCAGTAATGCAAATATAATACTCTTCCAGTTGTGTCCGCTGTCGCCGTATGAATCCTAAAAAGAAAAATAAAAACTGGTCAGTCGCTCTGTTAATTAACAAATTAGTTCGTTATGCCGGTGAAAGGCTTAATAATGGACCGGATCAATGGTAATTATAAAGTGAAGTGTATAACTGGGGAAACTCGAAAGAGCTGAAATACCTCTTTTATTTCTTCCTTGGTCCGAGGATCGGCAACCTGGACGGTCTCGTCGGGAGGCAGCCGCCAGGAATTCCTCTCGACATTAACGCTGGCGTTCATATCGGGTTTCTCCTCCGCCCCGTGCTGCAGTCGGCACTAAGAGCCTCAACACGTGTGATGGGCTCCAGCTTCCTCGGATTATCCCTTGCTACACTGGCCGTCTTCGTTCCCACAAGTCCAACTTGTGGATTCCACACTTCTCTAATCACCTCGGTTCTGCAAATTTATTCATTAAATCATTATTACTATCTATATTATCAAGAGAATAAGAAACATTTTTTTTCTCCATATATTTAGATGATAAAGTGGCTTTTTTTTTTTTTTTTTTTTTTTTTTTTAGTTCAGTATCATTGACCTAAATTTAAGATTTTTCAAATTTTCACATTGACGTTCTAATTAGCAAATTGTCTAACTCCATTTTAAAGAATCTTCCATTTGTAAGAAAAAAAAATTAGTTAAAAATTTATTATCACTTTAAAAAATGAAAATGAAGTTAGCCGACATTTCAAAATTTTTAGAAATTTTTTATTGAAAAAATTTCAATTAAATAATTAAAAAAAAATGTCACATGTAAAAAACTTGAAAAAAAAAAAAAATTTTGAGTAAATTCTTCTGATTTTTTTCATCAAAATAAAATTAAGAAAAATTTTATGATCTTAAAAAAATTCTTAACGTGAATTTGTGCCTTAGTAACAATTTTAAATGTTTTTTGTAATGGTAAAATTTTGAAGGAGTTTTTAAAAGTTAATTGGCTCTATAAATTTCTTCCCTGACATTTGTACATTTAATTAATGACAATTGATCCTATTACATCGATATTACTTTAAAAATTTATTCCAAAAGTACTCAAGCTATCTGTATTGTGATTAAAAATATTGAAAAATCATTAAGCCAAATTTCTTTTATTCACCAGTCGCAATTTCCGCGCAGTCACTCCGTAAACTCTAAATTTCTATTTATTTAACAAAATTTTACAATCATCCCAATAAAAAATTATTTACCCCTAAAAATGATAAAATAAACAATATCTTCTTAGCAATAAGCAAATTATCGGTTTAAAAAGCAAAAACACGGGCGAATTTCAATTGAATAATTATTTTCGATATATTATATGATATTATACCGCAAAAAAAGCGAAACATGTGCCCAATCTCCATTTTAAATATTCCGATAAAATGTTTTGTATACCGGTATTGGAATATTTGAGAGCAAGACCAGGAGGCTGCCGAGAGTATGAGTAAATATTTAAACTGCTACGAAAACTACACGCCGGCTTATCACTCGGTAATATCAATATCGATTCAACATAAAATATGTAGATGAAATACTTTTTCGTGGTAAGCGAAACTTTTTTCCCATCCCGCTGCATCTCTACCCGCACATCCTATCCCAACTCATCGTGCCGTATTTGCTCGATATTATTATATTTATAAAGATTTAATTAGTCAGCCCTCCTGCGATAACAGCCCCTATATATCTGTATCTGTATCTATGTAATGGAAAAAACCGATGCAGTTAGATATAACCGTTCAATATATAAAATATGAAATATAGGATGTACAATATATAATATATAATATATAATATATAATACAATACAAGAGACTTTTATCAATATCCTGTCGATACTAAAATGTGTTAACACTCGTCTCTGGTATCCCCCGTCTACGTCCCGTCTACGTCCCTTCTTCAGTCTCTTCAATTCTTGTCTATCCTGTAATCTTTTTTATTTTGTGTACACAGTCTTGAGTTACACATAACAGTGATCCGGCTTACTATTTGCTCTACTACATACCCAATATCACTCAAACTCTATAAATATAGTACAATGTTTAAACATTTGTCGCAGCACGTTCCCAAGAAAATAAACAACCAAAACTTAAGACTGCACTGAAGAAATCGATTTTTAAATTTTTATAATAGAAAATAAAATCTTTATTGTTCTGCACCGAAAAAAAAATTCTTGAACCAAGAAAATTTTAAGGAAGACAAAAATTATTTTGGAGCAAGAAGAAATTTTCTTGGCTCAAGAAATTTTTACTTGATTCAATTAATTTTTTATCTTCTTTAATATTTTCTTGAGCCAAGGAAATTTATCCTCCAGTCAAGAATTTTTTTTTTAGGGTAGTTTAATTTATATAAAAAATTTTTGATGAAAAATTTGTACATGCACAAAAAAAAATTTATTTTAATCAAATAAATAATTTTGAAGAACTTTCTCTTCTTTATTTGAGTAGAAAAATGATTAAAATAAGAAATTTTTCTTGGTTTAAGTAAATTTTACTTGATTCAAAAATATTTTTAATAAATAAAATTTTAAATGGAATTTTAAAGCCTTAAAATTGATTTTTAATAGGACTAATAAGAAATTTTGACAATTCTTTAGATATTTTTTTTTTTGCGTTATAAAAAATACTTTTTTTTTTGTTAAAAAAGCTAAAAAATTAGACAAATTATAAAAAAGTATCATGATATTACTATTTCAATATTTTTAAGCTTTGACTTTCGATCAACAATTTAAAATTGAAGGTACTTTTTATATTTTTTATCATATTCTGCAAATCTAATAGAATAATTTATAAAAAAAAATTTGAATGCATTAATTCTTTGGTTTTTTACGGCCAAGAAACTGCGTTGCTCTACATTTGAACAATGCTCGAAAAAAAATTTTAATTCATAATGTAAATTTAAATAGCCGCGCCGAGAAAAAAACTAAATATTACAATTTAAAAATATAATTTTTACAAACTCTGCAAAAAAAAATTTTTTTAAACTGTAAAAATTAATACTTTAAATAAATCGTATTTTATAAAACTAATTTTTGATGTAAAAATATCTATAGATTATTCTTTCAAGTTTAATAAACTACAATTATTAATTTTTGCTGGAGACAATAACTTAGCTCTTATTTTAAAAATCAAGTAATAATTAAAAATATTTTTTATAAAAAAAAAAACTTACTTATTTTCTCCATATAAAATTTAATTCGAAGGAAAAAAATAATAAAATAATTACAAGCGCCTTAAAGTAAGATCTTAAATGTTAAACGTATAACGTTAAATATTAGAGTTACGTCTGGTTCAGGAAACTTTGAAGTATAAACTTGTCATATTTCTTGTTCACTTTTCTATTAAAATTTAAGTGATAAAGTTAGAATCTGAATCATGGAGTGTCTAAAACTAAAATAGAACTTTAGCATACCTACACAGAACGTCGCATGTAATGTATTTTCCTAGCTCTGTCAAACCATATTGTGTACGTATATGTATATATTTATAGATATATACATAGATAAATGAATGTAATATGTAATGCAGGGGCTACGCTGCGTTATTATATTGCATAGACTGCACAAACCGTCGGATCGTAAATCGACGATGCTGTGAACCACAACAGGTGATGGGACGTATGTTTCACCAGACATGGAACGCGAAGCAGAGCTATCGAATTAAAATCGTCGGAGACTTTTCCTGATAAACTATTTAGCGGCCTGGTGGATATGTCTGTGCTATTCCGGTTTAAATTTATACAAAATTTATCGGAAAGTTAAATATTAACCGTTTAACCACGGCGGCTAATAATGTTATTTTGGAGGTGGGTATTTTTTATTTATAGCGTGTCTCTGATTTACAAATAAAAATCAGTGAATTTTTTTTTTTTAGTTTTTCAGTTTTTTATACGGAAAAAAATAAACTGTAATAAATAATAGTTGATTATATTGATTATAAAAAATGATCACATGATATGAAAAAAATATAAAATAGTAAATTTTAAACGCAACGCTAAAAATATTATTATTTACTTTTTTCCGTATAGTTTTTAAAATTTTAAGCTCAAAATTTATCATCAGAAAATTGGAGAATTTTTTTAAGGAAAAAATAATTGTGAAAGTTAAGAGCGAGCTTGTTTCATGAAAAGAAATAATTTTTTTTTTTTTTTTTTTTTTTCAAGCTTCTGATTTATTCAACCCCGGGAAAAAATAACGGAGATTATTTATGATACGGTCTAATTATAATTCAAATCCTCCCTTTAATTAAGATGTAAAGATTGGGTTTTATTTTTTTAAAAGGGAAATTTTGTACTTTTGTGAATTTAAAGATTGAATTTTTTATTAACTCTGACTGATTTATTGAAGAAAAGGTACTGACGTGAAAACACATTTCTGTAAGTCAAAGAAGTCAAATCGAAATTAAATTGAAAGAAAATGGTCAGTAAATCAAAAACTTCAAACGGAAGTAAAGCGAGCCAGCCAAAAGCAGGATTTATCTTCAATCTTACTGAGAAAAGCGATTTGTAGTTGTTATTTTAAGTAAATATATTATTAATGTAGTGACAATGAAAAATTCTATAGAACCAAAAACTCAAAAGTGTTTTTTTGAATCAAGGCCAAATTTTAAATCCTGATATTTTGAATCTAACTCATTTGTTTGAATATGTATATATGTCTCATTCAGCAACTGCGGATTTTTTTTTAATGCGGGTCGTTTCATCTTTTGTAATCTCGCTTCTGTCAATCCGCAATCAAGCTTTATCCTCATTGAACAATCTGGGGAATTAAACTCAAAAATCCCTTTTGAGATCAGAAGATTTAGGAGTATTCAAGTGTAAAATTGACTGACGAAAACTATTTGCTCGTCAAAGAGATAGAAAATTATTGATAATTGTTTTGACTTTGATTTCTAGTACAATGATAAAAGAATTTTATGTTTTATTTAATTTATCATTAACTGTTAATTATTTTCTATTATTATATAATTTTATTTTATTTAATTAGCTATTTATTAATTATCGATAAATATTAATCTGAAAAAATGTCTAATAATTTATTTTATCAATAGAAGAAACGTTAATTCTTTATATATACTCTGTTAAAATATTTCTATAAGCGAGAGGGCGTAGCCACCTAGCGGCGAAATCAGGAACTAACTTTTAAAAAAAGTGCCGAATAATTTTATATCAGCTTATTTAAACTCTAATAGAAAGTAGAAAAATTAAGCTTTTACAATTTTTACAATTCCATAACTTGAAGAAATAAAAAAAATTACAATTAATAATTTTTCTACAATAAAGATTGATAATTTTTTTTTTTTTTAATATTTTTTATGATGTTAATTATTAATATAATTTTCTAAGTAAAATAAAATCAGTTCTAAAAATATTTATCAAGTTAATAAATATTTTTTAAGTGTTATTAAATATGATTTCTTCCTAAAAAAAAATTTTTTTTAATTTAATAAATAATAAATTATTTAAAAATAAAAAAAATTATTAACAGTTAATAAATTCTATCAGCGTACAAAAAATTTCATTAAAAAACCTTGTTTCACAGAATAAAAAGAAAACAAAAAGCTATAGCAGTGTAGAGCATCGAGGTTCACAAAAGTTCATTATTTCCCTTCGTCCCCATTAAACGTAAATAGTTATTTATGTTTAAAATGTATTTAACATTTATATATTATTTAATATTTGAAGTGAGACTGGAGTAAATGAAAGTTAGTTATCTGCGTTGAATAAATAATAACGCTGACAACGGCAGGAGTTTGAGTAGTACACAGCGGAGGCAGTAGGAGGACAATGCAGCCGGCAAATTTCACAGCCCCTGTGATAACATGCTCTAAGTTCGTTATCACTCGACAGTAGATGGAGAAACTATGTTGATGATAGCGCCGAGGAGGGTTCTAGGGCTCTCGAATCGCCCGCTGAGTGGATACTCTTCCTCGTGGCCTCCTCGCATTTGAATAAGTCCGTATGCGCATTTAATTCACTTTTTAATCGTGAGTTTCGCAGAGCGTAAGTGTGTAAAGTACCAGCGACTTTAATTTATCTAAAAGTACCCTATTTTTCTGAATACTACTCTCTATTCCGCTTAATTAAATAACGAAATAAAATCCTTGATTTTCATCATTGCAATATGTTAAAAAAAAATTTACTTTACTGAAGGAGAAATATCTTGACCCAAGAAAATTATTTTAAAGTGTTTTATTGTATTTAATCAAACTGAAAAATTATTTTACAATTTTTTTATTCAAAATATTTTTTTAGTTGATTAAAAATATATCTAATAATTAATTTAAAAAACATTTTATAATTTTTTTTTTTTTAAATAATGACAACAAAAAGTTTAGAGTAAAAATTCCACAGATAGAAATTTAGAAAACTATTAATGCAATTTTATAAAAATAATTTTTTATAACTAATTTATTTATTTAATAAAATAAAAAAAAATCTTTAATTGTTTACTGATTTTAATGTGACAACAATTAAACTCTTTAAAATAATTTTTCTATTTGATTAATGAATTTAAAAGATATTTTATAATTTTTTTATAAAAATAAATTTTCCATGACAAATTTATTTGTTAAATAAATTTTTTGAAAATTTAGTTTTTTATCACTACAGTTGAGTTAATTATTCTTCATAAAAAAAAAAAAAAAAAAAAAAAAAAAAAAAAAAAAAAACTGACAGTTGGATAAAAGTTGTGTCAATGAAGTTGGTAAAATAAACTTTTACGAGATTTATTTTAGTTGTCAATAAACTTCAGCGATATTAATAATTTTTTGTCCATTGAACGCATCCCTGAAATCAGCTCTGAAAGCTCGCAAAAATCCTTTGAAAAGCTCGGGAAAATAAAAAGCTCATGCACGCTTAGTGTCGGTATATGTCATGTACAGTCTGGATATATCCAGAGTGAAGCACATTCTCATAGAGAGTGTATGTGGTGGCGAGTATATGAGAATGCATGCATGCATACATAACTCACCGAGGAAAGTCATGTAGACATTAGTAATAAATGAGAGCAAACATTGTCGAGAGTGAAACAGGGATGGAGTAGACCAGTAACCAGTAATAGAAGAGGAAGAGGAAGAGGATCAAACAGAGACAGAGGAATAAACTGACAGAGATAGAGATGTAGAGGACGGTTATGCTTACGAAGAAAGTTTAAAAATTCCTGATGAGATTCAATCTTTCATTTTTTCTGATTTTTTTATTCTAACCTAATTTATTATTTTAGAAAAACTCACTTTTAGCAGGAGCGAGGACTCAGCATTGGCCTGGCGACGGCCACGGGGACTGACAAAAACGAGCTTAGTGATCCTGCCCGCTGAATGGAGGCAACCTCGCCCGGGCGGCATGACTTACTGTTAACAAATTCACCCACCGATCCACCTTTTCATCACTTTCCCGTCGACACTGCAACTAGAACTAAAACTTTAACTCATTCACTGACAATTATTTTCATTTTTAAATTATTAATTATTATAATACTGAAGTTAGCGGTCAACTGTTAATTTTAAAAATTTTTTTAACAAATTAATTACAATAAAAAAATACTTCTAAAAATTTTCACTTGTAATTTTTATTAATTTTCACATATGAAACTTTTTTAATAATTTAATTGCTATAAAATTCTATGTCATTAAATTTAGTTGTCACTTAACAATTTTTTTAACAAATAAATTATAGCAAAAAAAAATAATTAAAAAAATTGGACTTGTAAAAATTTTAATAAATTAAAAATGCAATTTTTTATAAAAAATTTTTTTGTTAAAAAAAAATGATTTTTAAAAAATTGTCAAGTGTCAGCTAACCTTAATGTCAAAAAAATTTTAATATCTGCCAACTTCAGTGTTATTAATTATTAATTATTTATCATTTTCACTCACCAAGTAAACATTAAGCAAGCTTATAAATAAATACTTTTATAAATATTTATTAAAAAATTTATCTGAGCCGTGGTACCCGAAAGCAAACACACATCTTGGGTCCGATTTATCACCATAAATGTCTGGGTTTTATTTTCCAGCTTAATACCCGTTACCAAGGATCACCTCCGCTGAAACATGACTCGCCACTCGAATGTCCTGGCAAGGACTCTGGATAAAAAACCACCATTTTAAACACACCATGACAATCACTGGAACAGTAAGTTTTAATAAATAATAATTTAAATTAATTTATCAAAACAAAAAAATAATTTTTGCCTCCAGTGTAATAATGGTCACTCACAAAACAATTCCCGACACAAACAACAGAATCCTGTGTGTGACCTCTTGAAGAAACGTTGAGCACAAGTGACAGGTAGTTTAAAAAAATATCAGCACTGTGTCAAATAAATAGAATAAATTTTTTTAGCAGAGAAGACTAACACTGTAATGTAAGGTAGAGAGTAATAGACAGGAAAGCCGATGGAATCCCGCGGTTACGGGATCCGGACATACGACACGATGGCCCGGCCACTGCGCCGACACTGAGGACTGAGGGTTCGCCGCAGCCTCGGCCTCCTGGTGGTGCTGCTGCTGCTGCTAGTGCTGGTACTCTTCCCCACTCAGCTCTCTATCTCGTTCTCTGTCTTGTTCTCTCTTTTTCTGGCTTGCTCCTCTCCTCACTCATCCACCTCGCGGATGGAATATATATCTGGATCCTTGGCATCCCCTCAGTCCTCAGTCCTCAGCCCTCAACCCTCAACCCTCAGCCGCCCCTCTAGCTCCCTCCTCTGCTCCCTTACTTAACTTACGAGGTCCTTCTCTCTTGCGCGAGTATCAACCAGATAGGTGTAGCACACAACTCGAACTCGCTCATTTCACCACCCCCAATAACTCTCTTGCCGTCCTGCTCGATCGCACAGCGCTGTACAACCACCCAGAGTATCCCTTCTTTGGGATTTTTACTCACCCAGCCCCGACTGGCGGCCCTGAAGCTGTTGCCCCTCGCCGCCTCCGCGATCCACCACCTCCTCCTCTTCTTTACCCAGTAGGGGCTTACGTCTCGCGCTTTTATCCATCTCTCGACATTTTTCCGGCTTGGCATCTGCCTCAGTTGCTATTGCCTACTCTTTTCACCCTTTTCTTTCTGCACTATACCCAATTCCGCGAGCACCGCTACACCAGACCAAGACCAACTCGAGCTTTGTACTACTAAACGATCCATCTCCACATCTTGCATTACTATTTCTATTTTATTTTATTCCGAGCTTTTTATTAGATCCTCTCTTGGTTTATTTCGCCACCAATCCCACGGACATTGATATCTTTGTCATCTGTATGTAATAAGGTATTAAATCTTTCAACTACGTCCAGGTTATTTTCTATTACATCTTTCTTACTTTTATTATTATAGTCTTCTTTGGTTTTTTCTTTTTTATTTTATTTTATTTTATTTTATTTTATTTTATTTTATTGGGCGCAATACCGCCCCGTGTGTTTTTAGTTATTATCCCAGATGAGTTATTATACTCAAGTGGTGATAAGTTAATAACAGCCCACGAATTAACCTGGGAAATTAGTATTTCTTAGCTCGTAAAAAATTTCTGTTGTTATCAATTTTTTTTTTCTTCTTTTAGAATATTAAAAAAGTATTGAATATCTTCAAGAGTAGTTTGATTTTTTTTTTTTTCCCATAAAATTTGTAACAAAAAAAAATTATTTCAAGTTCTTTTTTTTTTTTTAAATAAAATAATTTGATAATTATTTACAAGTGGGGTGAAGATGCTAGTCCATGATAAAATTTTTTTTTTTTTGTTCAAATTGATCAAGACAAAAAAGCTATCGAAATCTTTATTTTTTTCTTTCACTACATTTTTTATCATAAATGCGCTGTAAAAATGAGCAGAATAAAAAAAAATTGAAAATGTTAATTTTTCACCTAGTTATAGCCTAAAATGAAGTTGACCCCACTTGTAAATAATTACCGTCATTTTTTAGAGCCACTTTATTATTTTATTTTCTTCTTAAAAAAAAAAAAAATAACGTACCTGATTTTATGGAATTTCTGTTGAAATTATAGAAAGTGTCAAAGATAAATTTTTACACTCAAAAATCTAAATAAAATTTTTTTTAATTGTTAAAAAATATTTATTGAATCATCTAATTAAAAAAAAAATCATTTATTGTCTGCTAATTAAACTTATTGAATATTTAAATTGTTTTTATCAGTTTACTTTTCAGAATAATTTATAAAATTATTTCAAATATTTTTTTCTTATAAATAGAATAATTTTAATAAAAAAAAAAAAAAAATTCTCAATACTTACTATTTTAATATAGTAAAATTTTTCAATTTTCTCAATTGAAATAAAATTTAAAAAATGATACCAAAAAAAAAAAAGTAATAAAATTAAAGAAAGTATAAAGAAATATACAGTTAAAATAAAGTCAATACTTTTACGAGTCTCGGCGTAGATCCTTTCATTGCGGCGTAAGAGTTAGAATTTAAAAAGAGCTTGAAAAGTTCACGGTCGTGATATATGCAAAGTAGATCCTCGTCAGGGTTTCGCCTGACCTGTTCTTAAATTTTGATCTTTATCATCTAGGAGTAAACCTATTTCTTTTTCGTAATCCATTCTGGAATATAAAGTAACATTAATTCGTGCATACATTTATATTTACAAAAATACATTTAATTTATTTGATATCTTAGCGATTAATCGGGCGTTTTTATCTAGAAGGATAACTTATGACGTATCCTTGACTAACTGTGCACCTTTTACAACAATTGATATTTGCAATAGTATTATTTGTAATGCAGGAGCCATCAACATCAACATCAACATCGCCGGGTCAAGGCGTAGCACACAATACCGTCTTACTTATATTAATAAACTTCCAAGGCTCAAATAACCGGCGTGTGTGTTGAGTAAATGTAAATTCACACGTCTAGCAAAGAGGTGACCTGGACTAAAGAAAATCAGATCCCTGGGTGATGTTGTACTGGTACCCTGGGACCAGTAATGGGCAATTGCGTGTCGGGCGGTTGTTTCTGCCTACGGCATAACATGTTAAGTCTGTCTGACTTTCTGGGATCGTTCTACTTGCACGAAACCTCCCAAACACCAACTAAACATTCAAATAATAAATTAAACTCTTTGTATAATAGCTTTAATTTATCTAGCTACTGCTCTACTCTAGTAAAACGTTCTTTCCTACTTCAAATTTACTTTATAAATAATTTTTTATTTTTACAGCTTATAATAATGTACAGAGTAAATAAACAGAAGGAGGAATTTAAAATAACAAAAAAAAAAAAAAAAAAAAAAAAAGATAAATAAGTACTACGTAGTTTTTATTATTTTTTAAATGCAATTCGCTCTTTATTCAAACACACACAATAACTTTTGTTCAGTGGAGTATTTTTTGTTTTTGTTGCATTCCATAGTAGCTTTTTTTTTTATTTGCCTCCATTTATGCTTTTTTATTTATTTATTTATTTATTTATTTATTTATTTATCTTAAAAATTTATCGATCGCGGGCTTTATTAAGCTTTCATTCTTGTGATTCAATAATACAGTAATTGATTTTATGTTCATTTATTGCCGAATCGATACGAATTTATTATTAATAATAATAATAATAATAATTTTTTTTTTATTAGTTGTAAATTAATTAATTTTTTTTTAATAAATCACACGATTACATATATAATTGTTGATGTAATTTACAATCGAAAATTTTGTCGAAAAATATAATTTATGAAATTTTTATATAAATTGATTATTATTATTATTAATTATTTAATTATATTTTTATAATTAATATTATGATTATTATTATTACAATAAAAGTTTCGCCTAATTTTTAATTACTCATACCTTAATAAAATTTACGTATTTTATAATGTAGTCACAAATGCGAATGTTAATTGCCAACCAAAAATATTAATATTAATAATTATATTATTTATACATATATATTTATATATTTATCAATATATATACTTTTGCAAGTAATACTTAGTCAATAATGAAATCACTATTCCTCAGAATAATTCCATTTACTCGTGGTAGCGGCTTACTAGCTTATTTGATTTATGATATTAATGAAATTATACTATTTTCAGTAAAGTATTATTCATTTATTTATTTTTGCTATCATTACGTAAAAAATAGCTACCGATACTCTCTACTTAACTTGTTTACTTGATTTTTATATTTTTTAAAAACCTTTTTTTATTTATATTTAAATACTCATGACACATAAAAAACGTCAACTTATTTTTTGGCAATAAGGCTAGTGAAATTAAATACAATCACTAGGTTTGGCGCAATGGTGATGTACAAACATGATATAATGTAATTATAATAATTATAATATAAATGAGAATAATAATTAACATTTATATAATTAAATTGTATCTACTTACAATCTATCAATAATTATTTTATCTGTATACTGTGCAACCAAATAGTTAATAATTATATTATAAATATCCATAATAACTAAAACTAATTACCAATATATATATATTTATTTATATAATAATAATATTAATAATAATAATTATTAAATTAAATAAAATATATTTAATTATTGAGTTGTCAAGACGCTGAAAAAAATTGCTGCAAGCGTTGTACTGTCCTACGATCTAAAGCGCAAAGATCAAAGTCAAAAGTTTTACGTGTGATTTCATACTGTCCCGTAGCGGCAATAACTTGAACAACGCGTTGTAACTCCTGATTGTCCTGGAGAGTCATTATTTTTTGTTGTAAGTCTTTGAGCTGAGACACGTAGTCTTCAGAGAATACCAGCGGCTCGTCAGTTTCCGACTCAATTAGCACGCTGTTGGTAGAATCAGGGGCTATTTGTTCACTCTCGTGTTCGAATTCTTGTTTAACAGTTTCCATTTCTTCGGGCAGTTCTTTAGCAGCCGTATACCCGGCTGTCATTTCGACAGTTACCGGTGACTGGCTGGAGGACACGGGTTCTAATGGTGGTGAAAATCCAGTGTCTTTTTCACGTTTTGCAGGAACTTCCTCCTCGCCTTTGCTGTCACTGCGTCTTTTCCTCTTCCTATTGTCTCTTTCTTCATTACCATTATTACTCCCGGTGCCACCACCGCCAACAGCAGTGCTACCGGTGGCATTGCTGCCTCTAACAGGCTTTAATTTTTCCTTTTTCACCTTATCACTGCGCTCACGTTTCACATGATCAGAACCCGGCGATAACGGCCTGGCAGGTCGCTGGCTCTCGGTATTATTTTTGACAGTCTCCGGCTCAATTTTACTGTGCAACATCGTCTTGGAGTCTTCCTCATCCCCAGAATTCGCAGAGTCACTGCTATTATCGCGATCGTGAGTTTCGACAATCGCGGAATTTGTTTGAGGAGGGTTACTCGTAACAGGAGCCGATTCTTTTTCATAATTTTTCTGCTTGTCTCTTTTGTCTCTTCTTTCGCGTTCGCGACTATCATCAGTCCTTTCTTTCTTCTCCTTCTTGCGATGCTTGTGCTTCTGTCGATCCTTGTCACTGCGTGCATCTTTGACCTTCTCGACGACCTCTGGCGGCTTATCGCTCCTGGACTTGGAATTGCTTCGATCCTCCTTAACAGGTTTAGGCGATTTCTTCCCGTTTTTCGGCTGCTTGCTCTCCAGAGATTTATCTTTCTCCGTTTTATCATGCTTATCCACTTTATCGAGACTCTTTTTGCTATCGGAACTCTTTGGTTCTTTAACTTTATCACGATCTTTATCACGCGTTTTATCCTTACGATCAGGATCTTTTTCATCTTTATATTTCTTCTTCTTTTTATCGTTTTTCAATTCCTCGAGCGAACCAGAGTTGGTGCCACCGCTGCTGCTACTGCTCTTTGGAGCCTCTTTAACTTTATCCTTATCTTTACTGCTCTCTTTCTCCGTCGTCAATTTCTTGTGGTCTTTCTCACGTATTTTAGGTGACGAAGACGACTTCTGCGCGTTTACAGAATCAGGTGGGCTGAGCTGTTGCTTTTTAACAGCTGGAGCTGCTGTCGGCGAGGAGGGCCTTTTACTACTAGGACTTGCGTGACTATTTTTACTACTTACGGGACTAGGAGGTCGCTTGCTCTTCTCTTTACTACGCTCTTTATCCCTCGTAACGTCTTTACCTTTTTTGTCTTTCTTCTCTTTCTCGTCACTGTTATTTTTATCACGTTTACCGTCCTTGTGAGGACTGTGTTTTGTTTTAGCAGCCTTACTCTCATTTTTTTCCGACTTATCTGGTGGTAATTTTTGATAACTCGTTTTTTCTCCAGTCTTGCTTTTATTTTCCGGCGATACTTTTGATGTTTTTATTGGAACGCCGAATAAATCAGCAAACACTGTTTTTGGTTCTGAAACACGATGTTTTTTGGTATCACTACCACTCAGTTTAGGCTTTCCAACCATCGGAACAGATACTTTTGATTCACTTTTATCATGTCCCTCTTCAGTAATTGGTACTGAAATCTAAAAAATTAAATTAATTATTAATTTCATTTATTAAATAAAATTTACAATACATAAAAAAAAAATTTCTTGAAACAAGTGTATAATTTTAAAGAACTTGATCTTCTTGATTTGAGTACAAAAATTCTTGAGCTAATAAATTTTTTAAATCAGTTGTAATTGAGAAAAAAAAAATTTTTGTCTTAATTTTAGACAATTACGCTCTTTAAAATTATTTTCTTGGTTTAAGAATTTTTCTCTGGAATAAAGTTAATTTTTTTTCCCTGTACAAAAACGCAACAGATCTTTTATTAAAATCAAATAATATTAAAAATAATTCCAAGTGTTGCAACGATTGTTATGCAACACATGTTTTTAATTAAAAATTAAAACATTAAATAAGTAAACAAAAAAAAAAAAAAAAATACTTACACCACCGCCTTTCAACAATTTCCTCCGAAATTCATCCGACGGATTGATAAACAATTCTGTATGTGTCATAACACTGTTCAAAGGTGGTCCACAATCTTGGAGCGTCAAGTCATACTGAAACTCAATTTTCTTGGGTTCTTCATTATTCTTGAGATGAATAACAATCGGCAATATAAATCCAGCGTATCCAGACTCTTTCAACGAATACGGCGGGTTTTTGACAGTCCGCTTAGGATTCGAGAAAGTATCGTGCAGGACAAAGACAACTGAAAGGCATATAAATATTAGATGACATGTGTATTGATTTGCAAATGATGTGAGTACTATCCCAGGTAACGTACTATTTATTTCGCTATACTCTCAACAGTGTAACAACAATAGAATAATAGATTTAATAAACGTATACCTTTCTTAACATACTGGCTTATGTCCGCGTTGTCAACACCTCGAACATAGAGGTCCCAATCGTGAGTATATCCTTCAGGAGTAGTCCTGGCTCTTAACATCGACGTATGTCCGAATTCCAGAGCTATTTTGATTGCCATTATTTTTCTGAAATAATAAACAAACAAACATGAGTATCACTATCCACATGGATTTTATCAATAAACAAATCTAGAGATAAAAAGCTAACCTTAAAATTAATTTCTTTACGTACCTCGTTAGTAACAGTCATAAATATTTATCAATAAACTGTAATAACTCATTAGTTTCTTGGTTGACGATAAAAATAAACAGTTGATTGGTTTTATTTCACAAGTTATTGCAGTCTTAATTATCACATCGTGATTTAATCCAACTCAATAAATAAACTTATTTAAAAAAAAAAAAAAAATAATAATAATAATAAATAAACATTTACAGAATATAATTGTCTATAAAACGTATCAACTTTCAAAATAAATTATCACAGAATAAACCCAGCTCTTGTTAAATCGTTGACATAAATAGTTTATTTTTAAAAAAAATATTTACTTCAGTGTCAACAGCAGTGACCAAACAAAAAATATAATTATTATAGTAATAATAATAATTACTATTATGATAACTCTGGTTGGCCATTATCTATTTTCATATATAAATAACTTGTGCCATCGTTACTCCATGAATAGCACGAATGGTTGCGTACGTGATAACTGATATGGCTACTGGCCCTCTATCCATGGAACGTTCATTTTTTTGAGATCTACAAGAATTATCCAGCAGAGCCACCAATCACAGGAGGCTATTAGCCAACATCACTGCTGATGCAGACACACTGGCTATTGGAGGAAGAAAATGGCGCGAGCCAATCATTTCTTCCAAATTTCACTAATCATCGCTCACTTTCACCAAGATTTCTGCCGTGCATACGTGTGACTTCCGAAGGCGCCAGTTAACACAAGTGGAGGTTAGAATAATTATTAGTTTGTTGATACCAACTGGATGGACCTGCGGATTTGAAATTGTTGTTTAATTTAAATTAAAACACTTTTTAAATAATAACAGGTAATTTTATGAAAATTAAGTTAGCCGACATCTAAAAATTTTTACATGCAAAAAATTTTAAAAATTACTCATGACATTAAAGTTAGCTGTCACTTAACAATTATTTAATTTTCTTTAACAAAAAAAGTTGTTCTAAAAAATTGCATATTTAATTTATTAAAATTTCTACAAGTCAATTTTTTTTTCTATAATTTATTTGTTAAAAAAAATTAAAACAATTGTGAAGTGATAGTTAAATTTAATAACACTGAAGTTGACAGATATTAAAAATTTTATTGGAATTTTATAAATTAAAAAAAAATTTAATTAAAAAGTTTCACATGTGAAAATTAATAAAAATTACAAGAGAAAATTTTTAGAAGCATTTTTTTTATTATAATTAATTTATCAAAAAAATTTTTAAAATTGACAGCTGACAGCTAACTTCAGTGTTATTAAATTTAATGTCATAATTACTTATGCAATTTTTTAAAAATATTTTTTTGTTCTAATTTAATTATTAAAAAAATTGCATGTGAAATTTTTTCTTTTATTATTTTTTAAATATTTTTCCAAAAAAAAAAAAATTCTAAAAATTTTTAGATGGCTAACTTAATTTTCATTAAAATTATTAAAAAAATTTTTAAAATATTTACTTTTATTTTTTTTAAGGAAAATAATTTCCAGATTGGTAACACCAGCTATTACATTGACCTCAGCTCGCCTAACTGTCGTTCGTAAAACCGATGTTTAACCGGAGGAACGAGGATGGGAGAAGAAAGCAATAAAAGATAAAAAGTAATAAATAGTTTGACGGATTTTCAAAGTTGGCGGCAGAAACGACAGTCCCCGGCTTCCATCTTGGTGTGTTCGTTTGAGAAGCCGGGTCCTCGTAAATTAATCGACTTACGTGGATCGCGTGGTTAATTATTATTAGTTTAATAATTATTGTATTATTGCTGGAATATATTGTCGATAAGTAGTTATATTTTTGGTACTCTGGGTGTACGGTATGCTCTAGGTAAGACCTTTTATCTCTATGATACCACACACACTGATTATTTAAAGACGTAAGTGTATGTTAGAGATGCATGATAATATTATAAAAATTTTTTTCTTTCCTCATACTGGCTACTGTGGGTGTGATAAAATTAATTCATACATTTGTTATTAAATTTAAATAATTATTAAATTTTTTTTATTTACATTTAATTAATTATTAGCATAATTTACCGTCATTTGTTTATTATTTATTAATTTTTCTTCGAATTTATTTTTCGGAGAGATTTTTATAATTAACAATCAGGTTAGGTTTCGTGAGACATCAATACTATTAGTTAATTTAATCATTTTTTTTACTCCCTTCAATTCCAAAGTCTAAATTTTTTTTAAAATAATTTTTTTATAGTAATTTGTGATAATTTTTCTGCATAATAATTAAATATAAATAAATTTAATTTTTTTTCAGGACTGGTGAAGCATTTACGTGTTAGTGGTTTGGTGAGCGGCTATGCTGGTGTAGAATTAAACAGTACCATTGTACGTAATAGTCGAAAATTAAGTCCATTAATCAATAGTGTTAACGATCTATATTATTTTTGCTCGAAATTATCCTGCGAAATGGCATTACCGAGCAGAGCACGTGTTTATGCTGATGTTAATTCACATAAACCGAGAGAGTACTGGGATTATGAATCATATGTAGTCGACTGGGGGTAAGTATTCTATTTGTTTAGTAATATAAATTAATATTAGTCATAATTAAGCTTAAACTTTATATAAACTGTTGTTATCTTTTGTAGGCAGCAAGACGATTATCAATTAGTAAGAAAATTAGGTAGAGGAAAATACAGTGAAGTATTTGAAGCTATCAATGTTACAAACAATGAAAAATGTGTTGTAAAAATATTAAAGGTTGGTCATTAATTTATTTTTTTAAAATAAATGTGTTGAGTAATGATGATGATGATGATGATAATAATAATAATAATTGTATTATAATTGTAGCCGGTGAAGAAGAAGAAGATAAAACGGGAAATAAAAATCCTCGAGAATCTACGAGGCGGAACTAATATAATAACACTGCAAGCCGTTGTTAAAGATCCTGTTTCAAGGACACCCGCATTAATATTTGAATACGTCAATAATACAGACTTTAAACAACTTTATCAAACACTTACGGATTATGATATTAGATATTACCTCTACGAGCTTCTCAAAGTTTGTTTATTTTTTTTTTGTTATTTATCTTTATGATAAAAATATTGATTATTGATTTGGTAATTGTCTATAAATAATCTTAAACAGGCACTGGATTACTGCCACAGCATGGGCATTATGCACAGAGATGTTAAGCCGCACAATGTTATGATTGATCACGAGAATCGTAAGCTGCGTTTAATTGACTGGGGATTAGCTGAATTTTATCACCCGGGACAAGAATACAACGTTCGTGTTGCATCACGGTATTTCAAGGGACCAGAATTGCTCGTTGACTATCAGGTAATACAAACAAATATAACCAAATATATATTTCACTATTAATAATAATTATCAAATTTGCAGTCAGTATTTGACTGCCGTGACTTGTGAATTATAAATAAACAAAAATTTTGCTTTATGACTTTTGTTAAATTGCACTATAATTTCTTAACGATTGGCCTTTTTAAAGATATAAGCTTTCATTTGAGTACCCACATGCATATTTGATATATTTTTCATATATACATATATATATAAATATATAAAATATATGAAAAATTGATGTGGGTACTCAAATGAAAGGTCTCGATGAGTGTAATGTCGGAGTGAGCTTATATCTTTAAAAATGTCAATAGTTCACAAGATACAAGGTCGTTTCTTAATTATGTTAAATTGCGCTGTACTTAATAATAAAAAAATTATTTAAAAAAATTTCAGATGTACGATTACTCTCTAGACATGTGGTCCTTGGGTTGCATGCTCGCGAGCATGATATTTAGGAAAGAACCGTTCTTCCACGGGCACGACAACTATGATCAACTGGTGAGGATCGCCAAGGTATTAGGTACCGAAGAGCTCTTCGAGTACCTCGATAAATATCATATTGAGTTAGACCCGCGGTTCAATGATATCCTGGGCCGTCATTCACGCAAACGTTGGGAACGTTTCGTTCATTCAGAAAACCAGCATCTTGTATCTCCTGAGAGTCTTGATTTCCTTGACAAACTCTTGCGCTACGATCACTACGAGAGATTAACCGCGCGAGAAGCAATGGATCATCCTTATTTTTGTAAGATTTTTTTTCTATAATCTAAATTTATTCTTTTCTCCAAAGAATTAATTTTAATATTTTATTTTTATTACTTTAGATCCAATAGTAAAAGACCAAGGTCGACTAACAATGGTTTCATCTTCACCTACTCCCATGACAGGCTCGATGCCTGTAGGTGAGTAGCAACTCAGGTAATGTCGCCATTAATAATTTTTTTTTAAATATTTTTTTATATTCATTAGTCTTAATACCTTTTGTCTAGCCTAATTCTGATTAAAATTACTTTAATTTAATTCAGTAATTGTATTTTATGCTCAAGGGAATAGTCAAAGTATTAATCGATATTATGTCTGAGTACTTTTGCTTGTTATTACTTTATTTATCTGTGTTATATTATGTTTATTAATTAAACAAAGTAAAGCAAGATTAAATAAATTTCTAAGAAATATAATTAAAATTAGACGAGTGCGCATAGCTGTTGCGCGTCGTTAAAATGTGCTAGTCTCTTGAAAATCAATTTTAAAATCATTTAAGTCGCAGTAAATTCCAAGAGGGGGTTGCGGTCAACCAGTCAGATCGACAAAATTTAATTTCGAATTATCAAAAATCTAGAAAATTTTTAATTCCGCTAAATTCAAAGTTTATAAAATAACATTAGCTTAAATAGAATAAATAATGACAAAAAAAAATTTTTTTTAAATTGACATTTAAAAATTTTGAAAAATTAAAAATACAATTTTTTTTAAATAATTTTTTAGGGCAAATTTATTTGTTAAGAAAAAATTGTCAAGTGATAGCTAAATTTTATAAGTATTTTACACAATACTAAAGTTAGCCGACATTTTTAATTTTTTTTATTTATTAAATTATAACAAAAAAATATTTTTAAAAAATTGCATGTGTAATTTTTAAAATTTTCTACATGTGTAATTTTTTTTTTTTTAAATAATTTTTCAATAAAATAAATTATTAAAATGTTTAAATGTATTTATGCTAATTATACTTTGAATTAAATTTTTCAGGTGCCCATAACGAGACAATGAACTCATTGCCAGCTACTGGATCGGCTGGACAACAAGAAAATATGAGTGGAGTAGCCACTGGCATGGGCTTCTTAGAGGAGCTTTCTTCAATTCAGCCGATTTCACAGCTATCAAAAGTTCAACATTAGTCAAAAACGGAGGAAATAATAATGATTATAAAACATCTTTAATTAACAACAGTACACCCGTATATGATGATTCATTGTACCATCGACAACATCAATAATAATAATAATAATAATAATAATAATAATATTAATAATAATAATTATAAAAAGAACAAGGATAGATACTTCTGAATTAATGGCATTCCGGTTTATCAATTTGACGGCAACGATATTTTTTCATTGAGACTGAAATATGTCATTTTTTTCCCCTCCGGGTGTAAAGCGTCAACTTTAGCCCCGCTGCGCTAAACAAAGTTTCCGCTTTACACCTTCGTCAGGGAAAAAAATAGTATACACTCCTCGGGAAGTAAATAAGAAAGCCTCAGATCACATGTTTGTTGACCTCGGCTTCGCCTCGGCCAACAATTACATGTGATCTGAGACATTTCTTACTTTACTTCCCTCGGTGTGTAATATACTATTTTGTTTTTGATAATAGCTGTTTTCAATATTAAAGATTAAAGTTAACAAATTATTAAAGTACTTAGTTGATTCGACAATAATTTTAAGTTATATGAAAAGATTTAAAGTAATAAAAACATTTGAATTTTCATTTTTGATATTGATAATAATTAAAATAATAATAAAAAAAAAAATAAATAAATAAATAACAAAAGCCTTCGCATTGTTTACGGTGAAGTGACGGGTGGTTGTTTACTATTACAATTATAATTATAATAATTATTATTAATAATTAATAATTAAGACGTACGCCGAACTGATGAATTTTTTAATTCGTGTGTAGCTCACGGATCTAATAGCAATGTTCCTGTCATATTTCTGTACGGTCGTAGTTATTATTGGATAATAATTGTTATTGTTAATATAACAATAATAATAACAATTATTCTACATTATTAGTCTAGACGCTGTAATACATTTTCGTAAATTTTTGAGGTCGGTGTTTTTTTAAAAATTTTTAAATTTTAAAAAATTTTTTAAAAATAATTTTTTGGGAATTGGTTATTTTTTTTTTAATATTTTAATACCGACCTCAAAAGTTTTCAAAAAGGTAATACTGCGTCTAGATTATATTTAAAGATCGGTGATTTTATTTATTAAAGATAATTTTATTTTAAGCCAGCTTACCCGATCCGATTTAATGGTAGACAATTCAATTTTTATTCATTAATTATTACACTACAATATTGTCAGTATAAGCACTCATACCTTCCTCGGATGAGTGTGTAATAATAAAAAATTTTTTTTAATTTTTAAAATAAATTAAATTTTAAATTTTCTATCAATTTGGCGCGCAAACTTTTTTTTAAATAACTTGTAATAATTAATAAATAAAAATTAAATAGTCTACCATAAAATCGGATCGGAAAAGTTGGCTTTAAAAAAATGTGCTTTAATAAATAATAACAATAATAATATTGATGAAAAATTAAGATCGTTAACTGACCAAGGAGCCAATACATTTATAAGTATCCAAACTCGCATTCACTCTCTATGTACATGATTATTTTAAAAAAATTTTAAGAAGAAAAAAATAAGCAAAAAAAAAAAAAAAAACAAATAATTAAAAATAGTAAATTTAATTAATTTAGCATTTATATGTACGATTTAGATTCTTCACTAATATATTTTAAAAATAAATGAACAAAGGAAAGAATTATTTAAAATATTAAGATTAAAGAAAAAAAAAAAAATTTAGCCAATAATTTCACCCAGCAATTACACAACTTTATTATTATCATTATAAATATTAATTATCTCCCACAGAATCCTCAATTTTAATAAAAAAATGAACAAACGGACCTCTTCGGAAGTTTGTATCCGTAAATTTGTTAATTTAAATATATAAATATATATAAATGTAATTTTTATTTATCCCTAAGTCGATAAATTTTAACTATTACTTTAAAATATGAATGACGAGTAATGAAATAACAATTAAAATATTAATAATAATAATAATTCATAAAAGTAAAAATAAAACTAAATTTGTATGAATCTTTTAATGGAAAATTTGTCGATGGTAATTTATATAATTATAATCAATACTGTACATGATTTGCTTTAACGCAGACTTGTGCAGGCGTATTTATACATAAAAAAAAAAAAAAAAAAAAAAAAAAACAAATAAATCGCTTACCGCATATATTATAAATTCTAGATAAATGTAAAAGTTTTTAATGATAAAAAATATTTGTTTTCATTCACTCTCGGCAATGTAACCAATAGAAAAAGAAAGAAAAAAAAAACAATTATTATTAAATATGAAATAATTTTTTTCTAAAATACACGCGTTTTAAAGTTCTATATGTTTATCTTCACTATTAGAATCATCAGTAGTATTTGTAGCTTCAGGTAACGCTGGTGTGTCTTCGGGAGCTACTGGTTCTTCAGCTGCCTTGGCATCAGTGTCTTCAGTATCGAACGTCACTTCCTCGTCGCTATCAGTTGTCGACGAGTCAGTTTCATTGGCCTTCGAAGTGTCTGATTTTTCTGTTTGGTTCACACTCTCTTGCTTGGGCTTCCAGATTTTCGCCTTATTGACCAAGTATTTGACCTCGCGGTCAAGCAGAGCCATTTTATTAGCAATGTCCCGGACTGAATACTTCACCGGCTCAAACAGAGGAGTCTCGTTTGTTGTTTTGACAACCAAGTCATGGTATTCCTGTAATTTAAAAAACAAGTTATTAAATATTTTTTAAAATTAAATTAAAGATAATTTTTTATAAGTGGAGTCAGCCCATTTTTAGCCATAACTAGGTGAAAAATTAACAATCTCAAATTTTTTTATTGTCGTGATAGAAAAAAATAAAGATTTTGATAACTTTTTTGCCTGCAAAAGTTAGAATAAATTTTGGTTCATATTTTTGGATAAAATTTCTATTTTACCTTTTTTTGATATTTTTAATAAATGTTTTTTTTTTTGGAAAAGTAGGACACAAAAAAACGAAGAATTAAAAAAAAAAAAAGTTGAAGATCCAACTTTCTAAAAAAATTCATAAATTTTTTTGAAAATTTGTAAAATTGTGAATATCAAATTTTTTTTTTTTAATTGTTCATTTTTTTAAATATTTTTCAAAAAAAAAAAAAATATGTCAATAAAATCAAATAGAAATTTTGTTCAAAAAAATGAAAATGAAAATGATTGACCCAACTTGTAAATATTTACCAAAAATTTAATTAAATTAATATTCCTTAAAAAAAAAATTACCTGAGTTTCATTGATAGTTTTTTCTAGCTTATCAATTTCAACTTGAGTAAATATTTGTTCAGCACCTTGGATATTCTTCATATTAGCCAAGAAGACATTGCTTCCATTGAGCATCGAGCGCATACCAGCGAGTACATCTGGACGCTCTCGATGTTCAAAGACACGTTCATAAATTCCAGCAGTTTTTTCTTTCAATTCAACCAATTTTTGTTCATACAAATCAGTTGGCGCGTCAAACCCATCTTCATATAACCAGTCGGAAGTCGTCTGACATATCTTTGTAATTTCTTCAACTTCTTCGGGGGTGGAAGCTTGCTTGTATTCTTCAGTCGTCAAATATTGGAGCGTGTCGATAACAAATGACTCCAAATTATTTTGTGCTGTTTCTCTCTTTACTTTATCTTTATCACGTTGCTCCAGAGCTCGCAGCCTACAAAACAAAAATAATCATAAATAATAATTATAAATAATCAAAAAAAAAAAAAAAATAATCATAAATAAAAAAAAAATAATAACGTTTCAAAAGAAGCTTCTAATTTACTGCCAGTCAATTCTTGAGGTCCAAATTTATCCTGGTTGGCACTGATGGGTTCTTTAAGAACAGTCAACGTCGGTTTCTTTTCAACTTTAGTTTCAGTTTGATTCGACGTTTTATCGTTAGATTTAGTCTCATTATCAGTCTTAACTTTTTCGTCCTCTGGCTTAGCCGGCTGTTCGGGATCTTCATGGACGGGTTTAACATCTTCCTTGAGTAGCTCTTCAGATTTTTCCACTTGATCAGTCTCCTCGGCTCCTGAACAATAATTTAATTTACAAAGTTGTTGAAAGCTTTATTTAAGTTTAAGGGAGAATAAAAAATATCTAACCAGAGAAAAGTTGGCTTATAGTTGAACCTAATTTAGACAAAGTACCCTCATCCTTAACTTCGGTAATAGTTTTCTCAGCAACAGCTTCAACGTTAACTAGATTCAGAATACCACTGTCATCCATCAGGAAATGTGCCTTTATACCCTTGCTCTCTCCGCCTTCTTTAGAATGTTTCTCAAGTGCTTCCGTGACTCCCGATAAATTAATTACCGATAAGTTCAAACTTCCAATAGCTCTGTTAATTAAATTTCATTTATATATATATATATATATATATATATATATATATATATATATATATATATATATATATATGTGATATAAATTATAACTAACTTATTAAAAATTAATTATTTACTAACGAGGTTTACGAATTATGAATAAAAACTTTAAATAAATTTAAAAAATACTAGTGCTATCACAGGAACAATTAATAATAATTTAATAGACAAATGTGGCCACAAAATTTTGCTTATTCTCTTAATAATATAGATTACATTACTCACTCAATTTCATGAGCAGGTAAATAATCCAAATCAGCGTAATTAACGGCAAAAGAAAAGTCTTCTTTGCGTTTATTGAAAGTTATTATTTTCTTTTGTGGGTAGGAATTCATTCTTCCGAACAATGTTCTTCGCACCTAGAAAAAAAATTAACAAACGTTATATAATACTTTATAGAGCACATAAATTATAGCTATTGTAATTACTAGTTGACATATACATTACCTGTTTGTTACCCTTTTCTTCATTAGTTTTATCGAAAACAATTTGAATGGGAAACAGAACAGAGTCTTTTATTATAAATTTAGTAACTTTGAAACCCTGACTCAAGTCAGCTGCTCTGTAGACTCCACCTAGAGCAGCGGCTTCATCGGTATTTATATTTTTCGATAAATCATTTCCTACGAATTCAGTCAGAATTTCTTGGATTTTAGGCATACGAGTACCAGCTCCAACTAACACCACTTGAGAAATTATATCCATTGTTAAACCTGTTAAAAAAAAAAAAAAAAAAATTAGCACATTTGACAATTTTTGATTTTTAAATCAATAAAAAATATTTTATAAAAATTGCACTTAAAAAATTTTTCAAATTTTTTATACGTTAAATTTTTGTCCTTAATTTTTTTTTGATAATTTTTTTTAATAAAAAAATTCCAAAAATTGAATTTCTATTAATAAAAAAAATTTTTAAAAAGAAATTGATCAAGAGTAAACATACCTGAAATAGTCAATGCCATTTTAATAGGAGCAGTGACTCGTTCAAATAAATCAGCGCATATCTCTTCGAGTTTTTCTCTAGTAACAGGAATCTTCATGTCCTGATCATCAAGCAAGCTTTCAACTTGAGCAAAATGATCAGCATTGGCGCTGAGGACATTCTTAACCCTTCCAGCCTCTTTAAAAAGCTTAGCCATTGAACGTGGATTATTGAACACGGAATTCTCCGTCTTCTTGAGTTTATCAAATTCGGTAGCCAAATAATTTTGTAATCTAACTTGTACCTCTAATCCGCCAAGTGTTCTGTCGTAGCCAACGCCAAGAACACTGACCTGTGGGCTGGTCTCAACGAACCCGCGGTCTTTCGTTTTAACATTCTGGTAACTGACAATCGTAGCAGTGGTCGAGCTAGCGCCCATGTCATAAAACATGATGTAGTGCGCGGTATCATTGATCTCCTTGCGATGGAAGATACCGTAGTTTAGCGCGACAGCCGTGTAGTCATTGATCAGCTGTAGCACTTTGATACCAGCCAAATCTGCGGCTTGCATCACTGCTTTTCTTTCAGCCTGGTTAAAGTACCCAGGCACAGTAATAACAGTCTCGGTTATTTTCTGACCAGCCGAGTTTTCCGCAAACTCTCTGGACTTTATCAAAATTTGCGCTAAAAGCAATTCCGGAGTATACAGTGATCCGTCGTTGAACTTGAAGGCAATCGTGTTGCGCTCTTCGTCAGCGACAATCTCATAATACGGGAACCTTTTTCTGAATAATTGAACTATTGGGTTGTCTATTGACTTTCCCAGCAAGTCCACGAGGTACTGGAAACTTTTGGTGGGGTGTTTAGCAGCTACTATTTGAGCATCTTCGCCAAATACTCTCTCGTCTTCGCGAAAAGCGATCATCGTAGCTGTTTTTCTTTTGGATTCTTTATTCAGCGCAATTTCCATCGGAACTCCCGGCTGATTTTTAACAAAATTAATCAAAAATTAAATTTTTTAACAAACTTCTGGAATGTTAAATTAAAAAAATAATACTTACAGAAACATAGGCTACTTTCATCCACTCACTTCCCAAGTCGACGCTCATAACAGCGACGGAATTAACATCTTCAACGTAGAATGACAATGCCACCAGCAGAGTCGCCAATAATCCCGTTAGTATTGACTTCATTTTTATTTATTATATTTTTTCTATGGTTCACAAAGACATTAAAAAATATTTTATAGAAAACTTAATTACATTGACAGCTGACGTCTATTTTGACAAAAGCTTGCTTTCTGGCAATCGCAGTAAGTACGTTTTATTTTACGAGTTATAAATATTGCGGTTTAGTTTAAATTTTTGAGATTATATGCTTGTTAATTTTTCACCTGGAGAAATGTCACAAATAATTACACGTGGCTACCAGTCACAATCCATCAATCGTTATTACAATGTTACAACTAAATAGACCAAGCTGTCGTGAACGTACCGGCAACAATGGGTTATCTTTCGGTTATTCTCCCGTGTGTCAATTTTTCATTGGCCAATACGCTTACAAACACTGGGTATTATTGGTCCGCGTAGTCAAATTGGAGCCAACAGATCAAATGTATTCACTCACATATATTTGTTTGTGTAGATGTATTTATCAAAAGTACAATATCATTCTAGAGCTTCGGGAGTTTAACGCAAGATGGCGGGAAATTTAAATTCTAACTCAGCTGGAAATACTGATTTTTTTATGACACTAGTTGACAGATATAAAAATTTTTTTGGATATTTACAGCAATTAAATTATTATAAAAAAAATGTAATTAAAAAATTACACATGTTAAAATTAATAAAAATTACAAGTGAAAATTTTTAGAAGCATTTTTTTATTGTAATTGATTTGTTATTAAAATTTTTAAAATTGACAGCTGACGGCTAAGTTCAGTATAATTGAAAATAAAGTTAGCTGACATCTAAAAATTTCTATGATTTTTTTTTATTAAAAAATTATGAAAAAAAAATTTTTTCACTTGTTAAAAACTTCAAAAATTATAAATGTAATTTTTAAAAAAAATTTTTTAGCTATAATTTAATAAATTAAGCAAAATAAAAAAATCAAAAATGTTGGCTAACTTTATTATTATTCAGAATTATCAAATTTTCTATTGTTTTTTTTTTTAAATAAGTTTTTAAATTGACAGGTAAGAATTTTTAATTAAACCATTTAATTTTTTTTTTTTTTTTTTTTTTTTTAATATTTTCATTTTTTGTTTCAGATAAATTTATTTTTCTATTTTACCAGAAAAATAATTATTTTTTTTTGCAATATAATTTGATAATGTAAATAGATCATTTTTTAAAGAAGTAAGTACGAATTTTTATTTAAATAAAAAAAAAAATAATATTAATTTTTTTCTAATTTGATTTTTATAAATTTTTCAGATGAAATGAATAAAAAAAATAGCGAATTTAAAATTCTACGTATATGTAAATAATTTTGATATCTTATCATAATTAATGATATAAAAACAAGTCCAACGTGACCTTACGAATGTATATTTCGTCATATGTATGGAATAATTACTCCATACTCGTAGAAATCATTGATGTCACGTATTATATGAATCAATATATTTTTATTATAAAATAAGTTTATTAATTCGTTATGTATCATTTGAGTAAAATTTTTCACCAAAGGTAAGATTTCTTCGCCCAATAAAATTTCACTTTTATAATTACATTAAAATACTTTTTATTTCAGAAAACCATTTTTTTTGCAAACATGTGCGTTTTCTGGATCTGGAGTTCTCAGTACTGCTATCGAAAAAGTATTTATTTTCCATCCAAATTTATTGAATTAAAAATTATTTGGTAATTATTTACAAGTGGGGTCTTGTAAATAATTACCAATTATTTTTATACTAAAATAAATTACAGTAAAAATAAATAAAATTTTCATACAACTTCAGGTACTGATAGCAAATCGCGGAGAAATAGCCTGCCGAGTAATGAAAACAGCCAGAAAACTAGGAGTAAAAACAGTGGCTGTTTACAGCGAGGCTGATCGAGACTCAATGCACGCGGATTTAGCAGATGAAGCTTATTACATCGGTCCATCTGCATCGAGCGAGAGCTACTTGAGACAGGATAAAATAATGGCAGTAGCAAAAAAAACTAAATGTACTGCCATTCATCCTGGGTACGGTTTCCTGTCAGAGAACATGGAGTTCGCGCAGCTTTGCCAGAGAGAGAAGATAATATTCATAGGACCCCCAGCAAGTGCGATCAGAGATATGGGAATTAAAAGTACTTCCAAGGAAATAATGAGCAAAGCTGGAGTTCCTATAATTGCGGGTTATCACTCGAGCGATCAAAGCAACGAAGTTCTCATAACAGAGGCTAGAAAAATAGGCTTTCCTGTTATGATAAAGGCCGTTCGTGGAGGTGGTGGTAAGGGAATGAGAATTGCGCAGGATGAGAAAACTTTTTTCGAAGCTCTAAAGTCTGCTCGTACTGAAGCTCTCAAGTCTTTCGGTGACTCTGACGTTCTTTTGGAAAAATACGTCGTCGATCCGCGACATGTTGAAGTCCAAGTGTTTGCTGACACTCACGGAAACGCTGTTTATTTGTTTGAGCGAGACTGTTCCGTCCAGAGAAGACATCAGAAAATAATTGAAGAAGCTCCTGCTGTAACAATATTTATTCAACGATTAATGAGCATTTAAATGATTTTATTAATGATAATTATAATTTTTTTCAGCCAGGGTTGTCGGAAAAAACTCGTACTGAGATCGGAGAAGCTGCCGTACGAGCTGCTAAGGCAGTGGGATATGTCGGCGCGGGTACTGTTGAATTTATAATGGATCAGAATGATCACAGTTTTTATTTTATGGAGATGAATACCCGATTACAAGTCGAACATCCAGTTACTGAAGCCATCACGGGATTGGATCTTGTTGAGTGGCAATTAAAAGTTGCTGCTGGCGAAAAACTTCCACTTGCACAACAAGATATTACCATGAAAGGTCACGCGTTCGAAACTAGAATTTATGCAGAAGTATGATATTATATTTTAGAATAACTGGAGTGTAATAAATATTGTACTTAAAAATAATTAATGACTATAGCAAGTTTGTTTGATACTTTTAGGACCCTCGCGGTGGATTTTTACCCCAGGCAGGACCTTTGTTGTATCTGAACCCACCAGAGACTGCTCCAAATGTCAGAGTTGAGACCGGAGTTCGACAAGGAGATGAAGTTTCGGTTTATTATGATCCGATGATTGCTAAATTAGTTGTCTGGGGGAATAATCGTGGTGAAGCGCTAAGAATTATGAAATCTAAATTAGCAGACTACCATGTAATTTAATTACATTAGTTATTTATAATTAGTCATTTTTTTTTTTAAGTTATAGAATTTTAATATTAAACCATTAAATTAATTAAAAATAGAAGTAATTTTGGTAAATATTTATAAGTGGGGTCAACCATTTTTATTTTCATTTTTTTGAACGAAATTTCTATTTGATTTTATTGATATATTAAAAAAAAAAAAAAATGCACAATTAAAAAAAAATTTTACAAAATTAGCTTGACCCTACTTGTAAATAATTACCGTAATTTTTGCTTACAGATAGTTGGGGTAGAAACAAACATAGAATTTCTGAAAGACTTGTGCATTCATCCTAAATTCAAAGCTGGTGTAGTGCACACAGGTTTTATAAATCAGTGCAAGGATTCATTATTCCCAGAGCTGCAAGTTCCCAGCGATATATTATGTCAAGCAGCGTTGGCCACAATACTATGCGAAGATTTAGCTTGTTTAAAAACAGCAGTGAATTGTAAAAATCCCTGGAGTCCGTTCAATACAGAGTTGGGATTTCGCGTAAACCACCCGCTTGCTAAACAATTTAATTTTATATTTAATGACCAAAAGTTAATGGTCGATGTTAAATATACTGAACCAGAAGTCTATTCAATGCGAGTTAATGGTATTGGTCCTTGGAGAAAGGTCATAGGTACTCTGACTCAGGAAGATAATGTGCTTGAATTAAAATCCGAGGTTCAAGATACTAAAATGAAGACGAGAATCGTTAAAATTAATGATCAACTCTATCTATTCACTAATGTAATTTACACGATTTTTATATTAAACCATTAAATGTTAACGGGTCATTTATTAATCATTTTTATTTAAAGGATCGAGCTTGGAAATTAAACTTACCTCAGCCAGAATTTTTATCCAAGCTAAATAAAAAGTTAGACTTGAGTGGCGCAGCAGTGAGTTCAATTCCGGGAGTTGTAGATAAAATTCTTGTGTCTCCTAATGATGTTGTTAAAAAAGGAGACGCGTTGCTCATTATTGTCGCAATGAAAATGGAGGTTTGTGATTCAGTATTAAAATATCTAATAACTAAACTTTTTAATTACTGACTAATGAATTTAATCATCCAGCACTCGATTCGAGCATCTGCCGACGGAGTAATCGAAGAAATTCTCTGCGGAGTAGGCGATACCGTTGCGAAAGATCGCTTGCTCGTTAAAATCGCCGAGCAAACTCAATAAATTTTCCATCCACATACAAAAGTATTCGATATTTATTTTTATAAAAATATTTTATATAAAAATATAAACTTTATATAACATTAAGCTCTTTACCTATTTCAACGAAAGCGTTTACCGTGCGATCAATATCCTCTGGAGTGTGTACTGCGCTTAGCTGTACTCTAATCCTCGCTTTACCCTTCGGTACCACCGGATAGCTGAATCCTATCACATAAATTCCTCTTTCCAGCATTTTATCAGCGAATGTAGAGGCTAATTTCGCGTCACCAAGCATCACTGGAGCTATGGGATGGTTATCGCCGCTTATTGTAAATCCAGCTGATTTCATTGCCTTTCGGAAGCGCTGAGTATTTTCTTCGACACGGCTCATCAACGAGGGATTATTCATCACCAGATCCAACGCCTAAATTTTAAAGATATTATTATTATAATATTAGAACAAATCTGTAAAAATTTTTTTGGTTAAAATTCAAGTACTTTAATTCCAATTGCAGCTACTGGTGGAGGTAAAGCGTTTGAAAATAAGTAAGGCCTACTACGTTGTCTCAATAAATCAATTAATTTTTTTGATCCAGTAGTATACCCGCCAGCAGCTCCTCCCAGTGCTTTTCCTAAGGTTGAATTAATTATGTCAACTTTTCCAAGTAAATTGAAGTATTCTTCAGTTCCTCTAAAAAATAATAAATTTGTTAATTTATTAAAATATTTTGGTAATTATTTATAAGTGGGGTCAACCCCATTTTGGGCTGTAACTAGGTGGAAAATTAATATTTTCAAATTTTTTTTTTTACAGCGCAATTATGATAAAAAATTTATATTTTATTTTTTAATACCTTCCAGTCTTGCCAATAAATCCAGTAGCATGGCAATCATCAACAAAGGTAATTGCATCGTACTTGTTCGCTAAATTAATTATTTCAGTCAACGGAGCAAAATTACCATCCATGGAGAAAACACCATCTGTAACGATAAGCCTCAAACGAGCTGACTTAGTTTCCTGAAGTTTAGCTTCCAAGTCAACAAGATTTCTATGCTGGTACCGGAATTTCTGGGCTTTACACAACCGAATCCCATCGATAATTGAAGCGTGATTCAACTCGTCGCTTATTACTGCATCCTCGGGCTTCAGCAGAATCTCAAAAAGACCCGCGTTCGCGTCGAAGCACGAGGCATAAACAATAGCATCTTCTCTGTCATGAAACTCAGCAATCTTAGCCTCTAATTGCCGATGTATATCTTGAGTTCCACAAATGAATCTTACTGAGCTTAATCCCGCTCCGTATTTATCTAAAGCTTCTTTTGCCGCAGTAATCAGCGCTTGATTGTCCTAGTTTCAATACAATTATAATTAATAAATTTAAAATACCAAAAATTTGTCGACGTCACCAGTTTTGACATAAACCATCTTTCTATTTTTAGCTTAAATTTAATTACCGACAATCCTAAATAATTATTAGCACAAAAGTTTAAAACTTTATGCCCGGTATTTAATTCAATATTTGTCCTCTGGGACGAAACGATTATTCGTTCATTTTTCCAAGTTCCAGCATTTTTTATTTCCGTTAGTTCTGGCTGGAGTACTTCTGGGTACGCGCTGTACGCTCTGAGATTTATTTTAGCTATTTTTTTGGGCAAAGCCCCGCAATCTGTAAGTTTAAAATTTGACAAATTTTATAAATTGCATATTATTAAACAATAAAATAAAAATATTAAAAACTTACAGGTGATTCGTGATGAATACATTTTTTTTGTCTACTTTATATCTTTATAAGACCAATACTAGTTTGGATATAAGGCCAAGATCCTTAAACTATAGATCAATAAACAGGTTTTCATGATCTAGCAACAACTAGTTGACCTTGGGAGTAAAAAAAAAAATCTTATTGAATTTTTATCCTTAAACAAGCGGTAATATAAATACATATATAAAAGTGTACTTCGTAGGTAAGGACGAAGGACGAAAAGAGCAGATATATAATAATATAATGTAATATAATAAATATATATAGAATGCAAAATATAGATAATAAAAGGGGCTAAAAGTAGTCTGCATTGACTATAATAATAATAATAATAATAATAATAATAATAATAATAATAATAAAATTCAGGTAGAAATAGAATTCCATCCCATTTGTACTGTACAGCTAGAGCTCTCCTATACAATACATTAAAAGTTCAAAAACATTTTAAAGGATTCCCGTGGGCTTTTTTGACAATACTACCTGAGACCCGCACTGAGTCCCAAATGGATCCGTCGTAAATGACAATTGCACTTTGTGCATTCAACAATTCCTTTTCTTCTTTCTTCTTATTTTTTTTTTTATTTTATTATAGTTTCTTGCGCTCTTTCATCGGCTGACAATTGATCGGAGCTGTATTATGTTATGAAGCGAAAATTCTTAAAGTTAATATAAGCAAATTCTGTCGCATCAAAGGGCGTTTGCCACCCACCTTACTATTATATCGATTACTATGGTGAAAAAATACTCCGCGCACTCGCAGATGAATCTTCATCGCTCTGATTCCTCTCTATTATCATCTCGTTGTCAACACAACTCTTTATTCTCATATAGAGAGTCCGATAGTTTTTTCATACAAACTATAATCAAAAAACATTTTTTTATGGATTATGAATTTTAATAATATTTATATAGTTTTACTCAGCTTTTTACCGTTTATTAATGCAAGTGGTAAGTTTCTTCAAAGTTTTATTTATATTCTTCATTATTGTTTTTTGGTCCATTAAATTATTGAGTAAAACGCCTTGCTATTTATTTTTCTTCTGACAGTTTTTTTTGGTGATAACCTAAAATTATCAGTCGCCATTTATGACACTGAAGTTGATGGACATTAGAAATTTTTTTAGAATTTTATATCAATTAAATTATTATAAAAAAAAATTAAATTAAAAAATTCCACATCTTAAAATTAATAAAAATTACAAGTGAAAATTTTTAGAAGTATTTTTTTATTGTAATTGATTGTTAAAAAAATTTTTTAAATTGACAGTTGACCGCTAACTTCACAATGATCCCCATTTTTGTTTTTAGTTTCAAAAAATTCAGATGAAAATTAAATTAGCCGACATTTAAAAATTTTTGTAATTTATTTTTTTGGAAAAATAATTTTTAAAAAATTTTCACATGTAGAAAATTTTAAAAATTAGACGTGCAATTTTTTAAAAATATCTTTTTAGTTCAAATTTTAATTTTCATAAAATTAATTGATGTTAAGTGTTAAATGCTGTATAAATTAATGGTAAAAATAAAATTGAGTCATTTCAGGAATATTGCTAGGACCCAAAGTTTATGAAGCAAATCCAGATGCCAAAAGACTGTATGATGATTTATTGTCAAATTACAATCGGCTTATACGGCCTGTTGTCAACAATACCGAAACTCTTACTGTTTGGTTGGGGTTGAAATTGTCACAATTAATAGAAATGAATTTAAAAAATCAAGTTATGACTACTAATGTATGGGTAGAACAAGTATGTATTTATTATTTCTTCTTTAATATATAAAACTAAACAATACTAAAGTTAGCGGACGTTTTTAATTTTTTGATTTTCTTTTAATTATTAAATTAGAACTAAAAAATATTTTTTTTTAATTTCACGCATTGTTTTTCAAGTTTTTTACAATTGAATTTTTTTTTTTTTTTTAATTTTTTTAGTTAAAAAAATTATAAAAATTTTTAGATGTCGGCTAACTTAATTTACATTTTAATTTTTTTTCATTTATTCAATTATAACAAAAAAACATTTTTAAAAAATTGCAAAATAATAAAACCCTTTTTATTTACAGAAATGGTTTGATTATAAATTACAATGGGATCCAATGGAATACGGTGGTGTTGAAATGCTTTATGTCCCTTCAGAAAATATTTGGTTACCAGATATAGTTTTGTACAATAAGTAAGTAACCAATTAAACAAAAACAAATAAATAAATAACCATAATTCATGATTAATGATAATATTTAATTAACTAGTGCTGATGGAAATTATGAAGTAACATTAATGACCAAAGCAACATTAAAATATACGGGTGAAGTCTACTGGAAGCCTCCAGCAATTTACAAATCATCATGTGAAATAAACGTCGAATATTTTCCATTTGATGAACAATCTTGTTTGATGAAATTTGGCTCCTGGACTTACAATGGTGCTCAGGTAGGTTTAATCATATTTAATAGAAATTTTTTAAGCAATAAATTATAGCAAGAAAAATTTATAAGTACAATTTAAAAAAAAAAATTTCTTGATGTAGATTTTTATTAAAAAAATTGACAAGTGTCTGCAAATTTTAACGTTATTTAAATTTTTAGGTGGACTTGAAACATATGCAACAGCAACCAGGTAGTAATTTAGTAGCCACTGGTATCGACTTAAACGAATTTTACCTCTCAGTCGAGTGGGATATTCTTGAAGTACCAGCATCACGCAATGAAGAATATTACCCTTGTTGTATCGAGCCGTACTCAGATATTACATTTAATATAACAATGCGCAGAAAAACACTTTTTTATACAGTTAATCTTATAATACCGTGTGTGGGAATTACCTTTTTAACAGTTTTGGTATTTTATCTACCAAGCGATTCTGGAGAAAAGGTAAAATTTTTAAAAACAATTATTTATTTTACAATTAGCTAATTTTAATTATAAAAAATTATTACAGGTCTCATTGTGTTCATCAATTCTACTGTCATTGACAGTGTTTTTCCTCTTATTAGCAGAAATAATTCCGCCGACATCATTAGCCATACCGTTACTCGGGAAATATTTATTATTTACCATGATATTAGTGACACTGTCAATTTGGATCACTGTCGTCGTATTAAACGTTCATTTTCGGTAATTATCTATATTATGAAGAAACTACAAGATTGCTAGTTTTAAATTAATTATCAAAAAGATTTCGATAAACAATTAAAAATTTTTTTAAAGATCACCAACGACTCATAAAATGTCCAAATGGGTAAGAAAATTATTTCTCCATTGGATGCCACGACTCTTGATGATGCGACGAACTCCTTACGCTACTCCAGAGTATACTGATATGTACATAGAGACTGGATACTCGAATGATTATGATTACAGGTTTAATATTAATTAATTACTAATAAAAATTCATCATAAATTAATTTTTTTAATGATTAAAAATTAAAATTTTAGCTACGGCGATAACGAAAGCGAATACACGACAGACATGAAAGAAAACCCAGATGAAATGGACCGAGTTACACTGGGTTACAAAAATATGGAGGACGAAGATGGACATCCTCATGGCTCTAGCCATGACAGTGATAATATGCTGCTCAAACACTTATCTCCTGACGTAATGTCTGCGCTAAAAGGCGTACGATTTATAGCACAACATATTAAAGATGCTGACAAAGACAACGAAGTAAGCTTAACAATTTTTTTTTTTTAATTAAAATTAAAATTTAATTAATTAATTAATTAATTTATAGGTGATTGAAGATTGGAAGTACGTTGCAATGGTACTAGACAGATTTTTCCTGTGGGTGTTCACGATCGCATGCACAGGTGGAACAGCTGGAATAATATTACAAGCTCCAAGTCTCTACGACACGCGAGTCGCACTAGATCAAAATCGATCCCCGGGAATTCCTATGCGCCAGGGTAAAGACATGCGAACCGTTGGAATTGGAGAAATCGACAGTATTTTGAATAAACAATAATTAATTTAAAAGATAAATATGCTCACTTAATATTAATTACAAATTAATAATTACTTATAACTGTCAAAGAAATAAATTATAAAATTAATAAATGAAAAAATTTTCAAAGTTTTTTTTTGTCATTTTAAAATTTTTTATTTTTTAATTATAGTATTTTACTGTGTTAAAACAGTAAATGGAAAAATTTTTTCAGAAATTTACTTGTCTTCAGGTTTGTTAAAAACTAGTGTGTAACCGCATTTTCCACAGTAATGACGGTCTTCCATGGCAGCCATGAAAACACCAGCACCGCATTGTTCAGAAGGACACTCACGTCTCAAACGATGAATTTTTCCATTCTCATCAACCTGCAGATAATTAAATCAAATAATTAATAATTATTCAAAAACTATTTTTTGAATCATCAAAAAAAAAAAATTATTAACCTTGTAGAACTTGAGGACAGCGAGCTTGACCTTCTTCTTCTTGTGCTTGATCTTCTTGGGGGTGGAGTAATTCTTCTTCTTGCGTTTCTTGGCTCCACCACGAAGTCTCAACACCAGATGTAAAGTTGACTCTTTCTGGATGTTGTAGTCGGACAAGGTTCTTCCATCCTCCAACTGTTTACCAGCGAAGATCAATCTTTGCTGATCTGGTGGGATTCCTAATAATAATAATAATAAAAAATAAAAAAAAAAAAAAAAAAAAAAAACAACCAATTATTAATAATTAATAATTACTCTCAAATTTATTTCAAAAAAATAATTAAAAAAAAAAAATATTTACCCTCTTTGTCTTGGATTTTGGCCTTGACATTTTCGATAGTGTCAGACGCTTCAACCTCAAGGGTGATGGTCTTTCCTGTGAGTGTTTTTACAAAAATCTGCATTTTGACCCCTTAGACTTGCGCCTGAAAAATGAATAAAAAATAAATAAAAATTGCAAAAAAAAAAACATATATAATTGGAAAAGTGGTTTATAATATAATTAAGCTTTAAAAAAAATTAACAAAATAACCTAAAGAAATATTTTATTTATTGATCGATATCAATTGATGAAAACGAGTACAATTAATAAATTACAAAACATTTAAACTAGTAAAACAGCATTGATACATCCATCGTTTTCCGGGTTGTTAGTAACTTGGGCATATTTTCCCCAGACGACTTTACCAGTCTGGGTGACCAATCCAAGCTCTGAAATATTGACTTCGATGATTGTTCCCTTGGTAATGACACCCAGTGTGGTGTACATAACAGAACTGGGGTTCCTCTTGACGCCGATGATCGGTAAATGGAAAGTCGCCTTCAATTCTGGATGTGTGACATGAGCTTTGCGGAACCTAAGTGCCATAGGTCTGATGAATCTCTCGAACTTGGGTGGCTTTCTGGTGAAATTCTCTCCAACGAAAGTGACCTTGGTCACCATTCTCTTCCAAGCCTTCCTGCGGGTTTTTCCACTCTTGACGATTTTGAAAACTTCTGACTCAGATTGAGCCTTTACTTTTGGAATAGGTACGTCCCACTTGCCAGCTTTTTCCTTTCGCTTCTGTTTTATCATGTTGGACAAAACTTTTGACCTCTGCTGGACATCACGGTCCAGCAGATACACGGGCAACGCTCCCTCAGGAGCATTTTCAGATTGCTGTTTGACTTTCTTTTCTTCATGCGCCTTGATCTTCTTCTTCATCTGTATCTTTTCATTGCGACGCTCCTTGTTGAAGATCTTGGCCTTGATACCGCGAAGTGTTCGCGCTCTTTCAGCTCGCTTGTGCGGCTCACGGGCTTCCCGCTTGCGTTTACGCTCTTCATAATCCAATCTCCTACCGTACAACTTCTGATGTCTCTCTACGTACTCGTTCTGCGGCATTTTGTTTTCAAATTAAAATCTGAAAATTAAAAAGTGTCAAAAAATCTTACTCTAAAATAATTAAATTTTATTTTAATTAATTTTTTTTTTTTTTTTTTTTTTTTTACTAAGTCAACTTACCTCATTCATTCACGTAATGCTCGTACTATTTTCTATTTCAATTCCAACAATAAAAGCACCACTGATTTATTTTTATTTAATTTGTTTTTGATTAAAAATAAATTTTTTTATTTTGATAAAATATCAAAATAATTTTAATTTAAAATCGCGCGTCCTCAGTCATTGAATGACGTAAGTTAACTTTGCGATAATTAACTAAAACTAATAGGTAGACAATAGAGAAGCCCCGCCGATGGTTAGAAAATCTAACCTCAAAATTAATTCACGTGAAAATAAAATTTTTTTGACCTCAATAATTGGCATCCATTATTAAAATTGATAAAAATAAAATAAAAAAAAATAAAATATTGACTTAAATTAGCTTAAACTAAATTTTTAACTATTAAATTAATAAAATAAAGTCGCATGGATAATGGACGACAACGTGGTGAAATATTGTCAGCCTTCTGAGGTCATTAAATTGAAAATAAAAAAGCATCGCAGCACAATTAAAAGTTAATTAATGCAACGAGCGAATTTTAAATAAATAAACAACGTATAATAAGTAATAAAATAAGAAGTAGAGTAATAAATAACAATAAAATATTGTTGTAAAAAATAATACGTACCTAGCTTTGGCCGCGAAGAGTTGAAAAAGGTCGATGCGATTCAATAAATTATACACGCAAGATAGTATTGCGGGTATAAAAAAAAGCTTGATAGTTATTTTTTGTGACTATAGACGGCGCTGCGGTAGCAATTGGAAATCGACTTACCCGTGGTCGCCAATGGAAGCGCGGCTTCTACTAGAAAATTTAAAAACTGGGTAAAAGGAGCGACGGGATTGGCGGAAGGCAAAAAAATATTTTTCCATGATGGATTCCCCACCGCTTAACCCAGCAGAAACTGTACGACATCTTTTAACACAAATTCGGACAGTTTGTGACTGGAAGCGCGCCAGTTCACTTCTTAAGTAACTTTGTAGGATTACGTGATTAAACACATGATCGTGTAAGTGTGTGTAAAATAATTACAATACAATGAAATAAAATGTTTGTTCTGCTGGACTCTGGTGCTCCATCAGTCAGAAGATAATATTGAGTAGATTCAAGCTTGAGAAGAAATGGTAAAGTTGAAGGCGGAGCATGCAGCGGTGGTTATTGTCAAAATATCGTGAGAGAGCCTACACCATTTTGTTGGGAGATATGCGGAAGCGTCAATTGACTTGGTAGATAAATATTTTACATGAATGAATTGGACGTAATTGGGAGCGTACAAAGGTCGCAGCCAAGTAATGAAAAAGTTTTATAAACCGTACACGATAATAAATAAATATTGTGTTGCATTGTAGATATAGTGAACGCTAGTGGAGTTGCTGCTGCTGCTGCTGCTGCTGCTGCTGCGGGTGGTGGTGGTGGGTATAAAGCTCTACCCGCATCGTCTACGACGGTGTGTTAGTTGGGAGGTCTCAAGGAAGAGTGTATAGTGAGTAGACTGGTGTGTATGTACGTGAACTGTACTCACTAATATATTTATGTATACATACAAATATATATGTAGATTTAAATATTGTAGAATAAATAGTATGTAATTGTAGAGGAGATATTGGAGGAGAATCACGTGCCGATGGATGATAGAAGGCGATAGAAGGAAGAAATAAAAGAACCACCAGACATCCGCACCAGAAAATAATAAATAAATAAAAATAATAATTAATAATAAGGGGATTGATTATGGTGAGGAGTGGTAAAAAAAGATCGTTGAGTGTGTGAGTGGTCAACGGCGCAATATGGAGGAGAGTCAGCTGTTGATGACCGAACTACCAGCGTTAACAACTGGAGGAACGCGTGGTACTTTGCTCCACAGGTCTGGTCAATTTTATCACCTGTACCAGCCCCACCTGACACTGAAGACACCCCAGCATCAGTCACGGCAAAATTCCGTGAGTATACACAGCTACATGAATGGCGGGGGTGCTACCAATTTGACCAAATACAAGCACGGGAGTGTCGTGAGACGCAAAACTCTCGAGGAAAGAAGTGAGGACGCCGCGCCCACAAGCACTCACATATCGTGTCTTTACCCGGAAATATTGGCCCTTATATTCAGCTACTTGAATGTCAGGGACAAAGGCCGGTCGGCTCAGGTCTGCGTGGCCTGGCGAGATGCTGCTTACCACCGCTCGGTCTGGAGAGGGGTTGAGGCCCGATTGCACCTGAGGAAGCCCTCCCCGGTCGTTTTTGCGAGTCTTGTCAGACGGGGAGTTAAGAAGGTCCAAATACTGTCTCTAAAAAGGGGCCTGGGAGACGTGATCAAGTGCATACCCAATCTTGAGTCGCTGAATCTCTCGGGCTGCTACAATGTCACTGACCAGGGATTGAACAACGCGATCTCCGACACTGTTACCTCGCTCACCAGGCTAGACCTGTCGCTGTGCAAGCAAGTGAGCGACCAGGCGCTCCAAAAAATATCTCAGAAAATACCAAATCTGGAGTGCCTGGAGCTCGGCGGGTGCTGCAACATCACCAACCACGGGCTGATGCTCATCGCCTGGGGACTTAAGAAGCTCAAGTATCTCGACCTGAGGAGCTGCTGGCATGTCTCCGACCAGGGACTCTCCTACTTGGCGGGGTTCAACTCCAACGAAGCTACCCTGGGTAGCAGCTTGATGTTGGAGTACCTCGGACTCCAGGACTGTCAGAGACTGAGTGATGAAGGACTCAGGCACTTGTCCACGGGAATAGTCACCCTCAAGTCGATAAACCTGTCGTTCTGCGTCTCGATCACCGACTCGGGGCTCAAGCACCTCGCGAAGATGACCAGTCTCAGGGATCTGAACCTCAGGTCCTGCGACAACATCTCCGATATTGGTATGGCGTTCCTCGCAGAAGGTGGGAGCAGGATATCCTCGCTGGACGTCTCCTTCTGCGACAAGATCGGCGACCAAGCGCTCGTTTACATCTCACAGGGTCTGTTCAACCTCAAGCTACTCTCGATGTCCGCCTGCTCAGTGAGTGACGAGGGGATTTGCAAAATCGCGGAGACACTTCTCGAGCTGGGCACTCTCAATGTTGGTCAGTGCACCAGAATAACCGACAAGGGAATCTCGGCGGTCGCTAAAAATATGAAAAACCTGACGTGCATTGATCTGTACGGGTGTACAGGTATATCAACAAGTGGATTACAGAAGATTATGAAATTACCACAGATCACAACTATTAATCTGGGATTATGGCACGTAAGGTGATGAGTGCATTAGGTTTTATAGTGTTTATTAAATAATAACTCTCTTTTTTATTAATTATAATTTTAATTGTTTTTTTTTTTTTTTTTACCGGTACATAATAGGTATCGTATACGTTAAAAGTTAATTATGATTATTATTATTGCTATAATAATTAATCCTATTACAATTATTAACTAGTAATTAATTATTAAATATAAATAATTAATAATCGAATTTTTTACACTGGACGAATCAGGCTGAATTATGAAGATATTTAATTGTTTTAATAATTTTTTTGTTTTAAAACATGATTTTTTTTTTTTTTTTTTTTTTTTTTTTTTTCATTTTTATTATCATTATTAATATTATTACTATTATCATTATTCATACTTTTATTATTATTATTGTGTAACTATTAATTCTTTACGTTCTGTGATGTGAAGAAGTTGTTTTTGTTGCAAGTTTGTCGTATATGGTAATGAAAAAATACGATTAAAGCATGTGGAAAAAATTCAAGAAAAATTAATTAAAATTAACAATGACATAAGAGTATGAATATATATGTAAATGATAAGAAGAAAAAAAAAAGTTATTTGTGGTAACTCGAATGTCATAATTTTGAGGTATTTTATTTTTCAGATATGATCGATGATGGACAAAAAAATTGTTGAGTAATTATTGTATTATAGTGTTTGCGAGCGAGGATGTTGAAAATTTTTGTAAACTGATAGCAACAATTAAATTTGAAATCCTGTGGTATTTATTATTGCCAGAGGATCGGTTGTTACTTAATTGATTTATTATTAATGTAATTGCATTTGGCCTCTTTTATAGATGAATTTGTACATTTTATTGATTAAGATTTTAATTGAACAAGGCGATTTTAAAAATAAACAAACTCGAGGACTATTTACTGCTTTTGGGCGTGAGACTTTTTATACTATTAAAAAAATACAAAAAAATGCGAATGCGTGGGTAAGATGACGAGCTGAAGTGAGTAAACGACGATTTTATATTATATATTTATATAAATATAGCTAACATATTAAATTTAATCGTTTCTACCTCGTTTTATAACTGACATGACCGTTATTATTAATGTTTATCATTTATAACTATTATTATTATTATTATTATTATTATTATTATTATTATTTTCTTTTTTTTTATTGAATAAGATTTTAAAATCGTCAGGTGCGAATGAGTTGTGATAATTTATAAATTTAATCAATTTTATTTTCAACCTTTGTAACATAACAATAAGTAATATTTGCGTTTAATTTTCGTTGATAAATTTTTTTGCTCATTTTATTATTATTATTAAAAAGAAAAAGAAAAAAAAATTTTTAATAAATACAATAAAATATGTGATAAGTAGGAGTCGCTTAATTTAAAGTTTTGATAGTTTTTATTGTAAAAAAATTCATTTTATTTTAAATTTAATTTTGGATTCATGTTAATCGTTATTTTCATTAATTTTTGACGATTTTCAATTATTAAAATCGACAATCTTATTGTAATAATGCTCATTGTACAATTGTAGTTTTAAGTATTTTTGGTTTTTATAAATTTTTTTAAAATTTTATTTACACCAGAACAAAATTATAATACATCGATAATTTATTTATTTTTATCAATTTATCAATCAAAACTAAATTGAAGAAACAATTTAATCAAAATTCGAGAACTAAATATTTAAGTAAATTTATTATTTTTTTTTTTTTTTTAATCACCAAAAATACTTGAACTGCAAATCTGCATGGTAAAAGTATATAAAAATTTTGTGTAATTAACCGATAATACCAATAATGTTGATCTCCCAGTCGTTATTAAATTTTTGTTCAATAATTAATTATATAACTAAATAATCGACAGTTTGTAAATAAAATATGTGATCTCCAGTTGTTCAGCACATATCGGAGTAAAACAAAATACTGGTATAATTTAAGTATATATTTACTAGATTTTTTTAAGTTTGCGTAATTGAACGACTAAATTAATTAATTAATTGACAAGTTGATTTAATTACGATTGTATTGTTTAAATGACGAATGTATAAATGTATGGAATTTGATACTGATTAATCAGTATGGTGTGAGTGTTGATTAATTAATTTAAGGTATCTTTAAAAAAGAAAAATCAAACTAATTGTTAGTTAAGTAGAAGTGGATTAGGATAAATACCATAAAAGCAATTTAAATTAAATGAAAAGAACCATAATTAATAAAACATGTACAGAAATGATTGGTCGCATTCCCATAGACTTCTATTTTCAATTCAATTGCATTTTTTTATAACTAGTTAATATCATTATCATTATTATTGTTATTGTCATTATTATTATTAATGTTTTTATTATTATTATTATTATTATTATTATTATTATTATTATTATTACACATGATATATAACAAATATGCACACGATTGACTTTTTAAAACACACACATGAAGTCTGTGGGTTTAGACCTCGTGTGCAATTAAATATCACTCGTCCTTAAAATTTGTTTATCATAAATTTCATAAATTTTCAAGTTATTGCCATAATAAGTAGTTAATTAATTTTAATCATGTATTCATTTTGTACCAACAATAATTTTAATCTTTATATTTAATAATATAACTACGAATAAGTACGTTAAAAGAGTGAATAAAAAAAAAAAGGAAGAAATATTAACAAAGAATAAAATTGAAGAAAAGAAAAATAAAACAATACACTTTACCACAAAAAACGTAATATCATCTAGAAAAGTGGCCTTATCGCATTGAAATCAGCACGCATTTATTTATCGATAACAAATAATTAAAATACATTATTCAAATAATAATAATAATAATAATTGTAATAAAAAAAAAATATTCGGGCGAGCAATAATTGTTTATAAAAATTGTAAGAGAAAAAAATCGAAGTTTATTGTTTTTGTTTATCTGCTTGAACGATTGCCGAAAAATTGTAATTAAATTTTAAAACGAACGACATATTAATAATAATGATAATGATAATTTTAATTGTAATGGTGGTAATTATTACTGTTATTATTAAATGACAAACAAACGAATCGTTAGGAAAATCGCCTTCATTGTACCGCTCGTTTGATATATTTAATAAAATATAAAATTGATTCAGGACAACACTAACACACACACACACACACACACACGCACACACTGTATGTACATGTGAGAAACATAAACGATCAATAATAATATTATGATGATGATATGAGCGGAATTGTATCGAGTGCATCATCAAAAAATGCATTAAAAATCAATCGTGTAATATTTTTTGTGTACAATTTCTTGTTGAAATATATTATTTTTATAAAAGACTATTTATTGTTTACCAGTTCATTCAATATTTATCACACGTTCCTTTTCTTCTTTCAATATTTGATTTTTATCCATCAATTTTTTATAAAACAATTTTTCTTTAATTTTTTAACAAAGAAGAAATAAATAATTATTTTTTTTTGTTTAAATAAATTATTAGTAATTAAATAATGATTATTTTAATCACAAGTATTTTTTCTTCTTTCTATATTTAATTTTTATCCATCAATTTATTTAAAAAAAAAGTTTTTTTTAATATTTTGACAAAAAAGAAATAAATAATTATTTTTTTTGTTTAAAAAAATGATTAAATTATTGATAATTAAATAATAATCATTTTAATGATTATTTTAATCACAATTATTTAATTTTTATCCATAAATTTATTATAAAAAAATTTATTTTTAATATTTTAACAAAGAAGAAATAAAAAATTATTTTTTTTTATTTAAATAAATTATTAATTTATTGATAATTGAATAATAATAATTTTAACAATTATTTTAAACAATTTCTTACCTGGATTGAAAAAATTTTAAATAAATAGTTATAGAAAAATACAATTGAGTAATTCAATAATTATCTAATGCAAAAAAAATGTATTGAATAATTTTTCAATGTGAAAATTTTTTTCCCGGGTAGTACAGCCTGATTCAAAATAATTTCAACTGGCATGAAGTATGTGAAGTTGTCAGTGAATGAAATCAAGACTGACGATTGGTCCGTCGAGTTTACAGTGCATTCAAAACAGACAATAACATTTAATCCATTGTAAATTTTAATCTAGCTGTGGATCACATGCAAGTTATCAGAGACACAAGGCAAGGCAAGAGTAAAAATGTCCCGTTTGTTAGCCTTGAATGTCAAAATAATAAATTTAGTTGTTACGCTAAGTGAGTTTAGTATTAAATAATAACATACTCTGTGTTAATGTAATTAGATAAGTTATACAGTTAAAATATAGTAAATTAAAGCATAATAAAATAAATAATATATTTAAAACGTCAAAAATGGACCAAAGTATGTACAGAGAAATGGAAGAACGTAGGTCTATACGTGATAACAGCAGAAATTTAAAAAAATACGGGAGTACATCAAAGCATGTTGTACGTAATGACAATTTAGTAAAACATATTATTTGCAAGACGGATACACTTCCAGGTATTGCATTGAAATATGGAACTACGGTACGTTATACTTTTCTACTTTCTCAAATATTTATTATTATAATTATTCTTTTATTGGTGTCAAGCACAAGCACGTGACACTTGTGTTGATTATTTGATTATCGGGTAATTAATTATTTTATTTATTTTACAGACTGAACAAATTAGGAGGATAAATAGGTTATGGGCATCTGATAGTTTATTTTTACGTGAATATTTATTAGTTCCTGTTCCTGTACAAAAAAATTCAGCGTCAACGTCATCGTCCTACATTAATAATGATGGAATCGTTGAATCCAATGAAAGTGACAATTGTCAAGACCCAAGTGCTAATACGCTGTCTTCGGACGAAGACAGTTCAATCAATAATTTTTTAGCTAGAATGGATTCCTCGATTGCTAATGTTAAGAAAGATATACAAAAAACCCAGGGTAATAGTGCGTAAGTATTTTTTTTTTTAATTATTCTAAAATTTATTTTTATCTTTAATAATACATTTAAATAAAATTATCTGAAAATTTTCAGAATTTTTTTATGACATTAAAGTTAAATGTCACTTGACCAATTTTTTAATTTTTTTTAACAAATAAATTTGCTCCAAAAAATTATTTTAAAAAATTTCATTTGTAGCTTTTTAAAATTTCTACATGTCAATTTTTTTTTCACATAATTTATTTGTTAACAAAAGTTTTAAAAATGTATTTTTATTTTAAATAATTTTAAATACATTTAAATAAAATTATCTGAAAATTTTTAGAATTTTTTTATGACATTCAAGTTAACTGTTACTTGTCTAATTTTTAATTTTATTTTGCACTTAAATTAATTATAATAAATTATTTCTAAAAAATTTTATTTTTAGCTCGAAAATTTCATAGAAATAAATTTATAATTTAAAAAAAAATTTTTTTAAATAATATCTACGAATTTTAGTATTATAAATAATACTTAAATTATTTGCTTACTTCAATTTAAGTTATTTATAATCTTCTTATCGAATTTTATTTTAAAATTTATTTTCTTTCACATGATTTTTATCAACGGCGTACTTTAAACTTTGTTCTAGATAATTCCAATACCAAAAATATAAGAAAAAAATTTTTTAAATTAATAAATATATTTAAAGAACTAAGAAAATATTTTATTTGTAAAATTTTGAGATAATTTTTTTTTATTTTGACTGACAGATATCTTTGATAAAAAGATATCTGATAAATGATACAATATAAACACTGATAACTGCTAATCAATTTTATTGAAAAATAAAATAAAATTAACAAAAAAATGATGATTTATTAAATTTACAGATTTAGTCCAGAAGAAGAATTATTATTTGTACAAAGAAGAACAGGAAGTCGTTTACGTTATTCGCACCCCCAGCCTTCGCCACTGCATTCTTCATTTTCAACAGCCTCATCTTCATCTTCTCACCTTTCATCAATCGCATGGCCTGTCAGGTCATCGTCAGAAGACAACGTTCACGACTTGCCTTCAGCCGTGGTGATGACTCAAGGAAAAAAATTAAAAAGCTCGCTGCAAAAATTGCAGCAGCAACAAGACGAAATATTTCAATTGTAGCAATTATTAACAAACTACAATAACGAACAACTATTAAAATTAATATTAATATTTAAAGAAAGCTATATTGTAAAATATGTATATGTTAAATTTATATTATATAAGAAACGCGACAAATAGACAGAGTATTACCATGACAATATTTTATTTCTCATCTAAATTAACAACAAATAATTTTAATATTTTAGTTTTTTAAATTTAATATTCTAATTTTTAATTATTTTACTTATTTCCCATCTCCCAGATTTTCTTTATGGATCCACTTACGCCTGGTCCGTTGTAAATTAGAGCTCCAAGGCCAGCCAATGTCGCCACAGAGATAGCGTATAAAGTACCCATCAGTATTTTTGGTAGAACTGGGCCAACAATTGCCGGACGCGCGTAATCAACAATTAATGCTTCCAACCCCCTGTTTAAATTAAAATTTTGGAATAATTGAATTGATAAAAATTTTTGGTAAATATTTCCAAGTGTTTTAATTTTTTTTAACAAATAAATAATAGCAAAAAAAAATTATTAAAAAAATGGACTTGTAGAAATTTGAATAAATTAAAAATGCAATTTTTTAAAAATAACTTTTCAGAACAAATTTTTTTGTAAAAAAAAAATTAAAAAATTGTCAAGTGACAGCTAACTTTAATGTCATTAATTTTGAAGTTTCGAAAAATTTTTAAATGTCGGCTAACTTAATTTTCATTAATTTTTCGCCTAGTTATGGCCCAAAATAAGGTTGACCCCACTTGAAAATAATTACCAAATTTTCTTTCAAGTTTTTAATTGATGATTTAAAATAAGTGATTGAACTCTGTACCAGTGAGTGTGTATCACCAGTAAAGTCGAAAAGAGAACATCAACAAAAGCATTCTGTAGAATAAAACAAGCTGGGAACAAAACAATAAATGCTGCTGAAGCTATTCTCTCCAATTGCCACATACGAACGTGGTCGTGAGTGCTTGATGAACGTATCTGACTAGCAAAAGCACTCACAGTACCTGGAAACTAATTAAAATGCTCCAATTAATTCAATTTTCAAGATTAAATAAATTATTTAAAGCTACTCACTTTTTTTAACTGGTTAATACTTTGCAAGGATAATCTAGCGACATTTTTGGTAAAAGATGTCGAACTATAAACTCTGACAGCAGCTGGAGCGACATTTCTTTGGACAAACGCTGGATTGGATCCAATTAATTCTAAAAAAATTATTTTTAGGTTTTTTGTTATTTTTCAAATACATTTTTGAGGAATGATCAATTAACATGAATGAAATTATAGTTAATAACTTACTCGCTAAAGTTGGAAGAGTCCTTCCAATTTGACACCTTGATAAATAAGCCATTAGAGTAATATTTACAGTAGAAATTAATATTAAATATTGGTTATTATGTAAAATATAACCATCAATTGTCAGGTGGATTGTCCTAGAGAAAAATTCTAGTTTATTTTGGTGAGATGGTATTAAAACTTGTGATTCTACGCGGATATTTTTTACTGTTCTTAAAATTGATTGGATGTTGCCGATGTGACTTGTGCGCTGATTGGCTATTGTCAGTGTTGGAAAACAGTTTTACCAACCATGACAGTGAAAAATATTTACTAAATATGGATTTCAAAGAAAACGTTATCGGAGTGTAATTTATTTATTTATTTATTTATTTATTTATTTATTAGAAAAATTATTTAATAATAAATAAACAAATGAAATGTGTAATAAAAATTTGACCGAGAAATTTTAAATAGTTGAAGGTATGATAAACAATTCATTTTTAACCACATAAATTTATGACATTTAATTTAGCTGTCACTTGACAATTTTTTAATTTTCTTTAACAAAAAAATTTGTTCTAAAAAATTATTTTAAAAAATTTGCATTTTTAATTTATTAAAATTTCTACAAGTCCATTTTTTTAATAATTTTTTTTTTTGACATAATTTATTTGTTAAAAAAAATTCTAAAAATTATTTAATATCTGCTAAATTTATTTTCATTAATTTTTTATATTTTTAGATTATATAATTTCCATTTAAGTAAGTCAAGAAAAGTGAATTAGATGATTATGCAGTTGTGACACACGAAGATTTATGATAAATGAAGTTTATAATTTTTTAATCTTCAAGTAATAATTGAAACAATAATTATTATTGTGATTTACATGAAGTTAGTTGAATAGCAATAACTATCATTGGAAATTACTGATGTAATGTCACAGGTGATTGGTTGGTAGAATTTTTCGATCTGGATTACCAACAGAACTGATGGTTGGTAAACTTTTGGCAAGGACTGTCCAATCGTCACCTGAAGCTGAACGTTTATAAGCACAAAAAGAGTAATTGTCAATATCGCAATGAGTTTCAACAATGGATTGTTAATAACCAGGCTCGGTATTACCGTAACAATTATGAATTTATTATACTAAAGTATTTAAACAAGTGCTTTAAGTTTAATCGCTTGGTATGTAAACCCTACTTTCATAAGTGTATTTTAAATAAGCTATAATTATATACTATCCTAGTTTTTTGGAGTTTAATTTACCAACAAGACGCTATCGAGTTGATAATCCAGCTAGTTTATTTATTGTCATCAAAATTTCTCAGGAATATTTAAATAATGATAATTCAGTGCTTGATAACATGACATTAAAGTTAGCAGTCATTTGACTATTTTTTTATTTTTAACAAACAAATTATTTTTAAAAAATTGCATTTTTAATTTTTAAAAAATTTTACACGTCGATTTTTTTAAAATAATTTATTTGTCACACAAATTCTTAAAATTATTAAGTTAATTTTTATTTTAATAACAAATAATGACACTAAAGTTAGCCGATGTTTTTATTTTTTTTTAATTATTTTTTTTTTTTGTTAAATTAGAACAAAAAAAAATTTTTTAAAAATTGCACATGTAGTTTTTTAAATTTTTTACATGTGAATTTTTTTTTTTTTTTTTTTTTTTTCCAATAATTTAATCAATAAAAAAAAAAATTACAAAAATTTTTAAATGTCGGCTAATTTAATTTTCATTAAAAAATAAATTATTTTATCAGTGATTAAATCTAACCCACTAAATTAAATTGTACAGCAGTCGCTGAAGACCTTGGTTAGTTATATAGTGACTTATAAATAAATTATAATAAATAATAAATAAAAAAATTATTTTACAGAAAGCACCAAGTATGTTCTGCTCTTTGTTGTTAGAAAAAAAATGTATTATGAAAAGGAAACTCTTCATGATCATCCAATTTCAAATATGTGAGTATTTTTTCTGGCTTAAATCAATAATCAATATTTTTTTCTCCGATAAAAAGGACATTGTTGTATATTATTGTCCATCACACTTATATAAAATATTTATTTTCAATACCCATTGTTTCGTTTATCTTTAGGAATAAGTCAGTGGAAAATTTATTGTTATCAAGTCACGACGTTCTAAGTTCTATAAATTCGTCATCTCTGGGAGCATTGAACCCGAATAAATTAGGAAATGAGTACTCCGGTGAAGAATTAAATGATTCGACGTCCAGTAAAAATGATAATGAACGTAATCGGCCCTTGAGTCCAAATTCATCTCCTCAGTCGAGTCCGAAAATTCACAACAGAAAAGAATACTGGAAAACATCCGGCTCTTCCGCGTCTAATTTGTCGCTTAAAGAACATGATAATTGGTCAAAGGCTGATGATCAGTCATTGGTATGTTTACTTTATTCATTAATTAATTAATACATACAATATTATTATTATTTTTTTGTGGATTAGGAACCAGCAAATAGATCATCAGATTCAACAGAAGCTGGTCGCAGTACAACCGAAATTCGCAAAGAAGGAAGAACTGATCGTAGTAAAAAAAAATCATCATGGTACAATGTTCTTTATCCAACATACAAATCACGTTCTGAAGATTTTAAGAGAATTTTCAAAGATGTTCCTGATGATGAAAGATTGGTAGTAGGTTTGTATTAATTTTGTTTAATAATTTTATAAAATAGATTTATTTATTTATTTTATTTTCTTTAAATTGAAAGAAATTCTTTAAAGGAAGCTTATCTTAAACAGTATTACATATAAGTCGTAGAAAGAACAATACATAATAGGCTTATATCATGAATTTTTTATTTTTTAATTTAATTTTATTTTATTTACCGCCAAGCGGCCTATATCCATGAGAATATTAAATTTATCAAATAAATTTAATCAAGTGATATTACATTAAATGATGGTAAACCCTGATAAAGAAATTTAATTTGAAATAATTTAAAATGATTTAGAGGCATCAGATTTGAATACTATATAGATATACAATTAACATGGACGGAGGTAATTATTTCAGATTATTCGTGTGCCTTACAACGGGAAATATTAGTCCATGGGCGACTGTACGTATCTCAAAATTACGTTTGTTTTTATGCAAATATTTTTATGTGGGAAACCTTGGTTTCTCTTCGTTGGAAGGACGTTGAATCAATAACCAAAGAAAAAACAGCTCTCGTAATACCAAATGCTATCTCGATATGCACCAGCAAGGATAAATTTTTTTTAACAACTTTTGGTGCTCGAGATAAAACTTACCTCATGTTATTTCGCGTATGGCAAAATGCGCTTATTGGCCAGGTGAGCAATTATTATTGCTTATTTTATTTTTATTTATTATCATTAAGGCGAATTTTGTTATCTTACTGATATTTACTTGACAGCCAATGAGTACCGCTGAAATGTGGTCGCTTGTCCACGCATGCTATGGAGAAGAATTAGGATTAACTTCTGACGACGAGGATTACATTCCACCTATAGCTGCAGCGGAAGAGGAAAAATTACCGTCGCGATTGTCCACGGAATCCTTTTCAGAGGTATTTTTTTTTGTTTATGAAATTTATTTTTATATTTTATTAATTAATATTGTCTTGTAGGCTGAAGCAGCACCTGCTGACAATGTACAATCAAGAGTTGATCCCATTCCAGAAACTATCGATAAAATTGATTCAAAGCGAGATGTTAATTTAGACCCGACCGATATGAGTGATACGACTGAAAGTGAGGCTGAAAAACAAGCACGTGAGTATTTACATACGAGCAATTTAACCAAAGTCAAAAATTTTGGTAAATATTTACAAGTGGGGGTCAATCATTTTAATTTTCATTTCTTTAACGAAATTTCTATTTAATTTTATTGATATATATATATATATATATATATATATATATATATATATATATATATATATATATGTTTTTTGGAAAAATAAATAAAAAACAATTGATTATCATAATTTGAACAGATTTTACTTTCTGTTTTATTTATAGATTTATAAATTTTTTAGAAAATTGTGATATTTAACTTTTTTTTTTTTTTTTTTTTTAATTGTTCGTTTTTTATGTACTTTTCAAAAAAAAAATATATATATATAAAAAACATCAAAAAAAGATAAATGTGCCATAAAAAGAAGCAGAATAAAAAAAAAATTTGAAAATGTTAATTTTTCACCTAGTTATTGCTCAAAATGAGGTTGACTTGACTTGTAAAAAATAATTATTAAAATTTTTAAAAAATAATTGAGTAATAAATTTTTTTTTCTCAGTGAGATTAGGCATAAGAAACACGACAGTATGTACGGCACTCCACGACGGCCGTCAAATATCAAATGCAGTTTTACCAATCCACATCGATCAATTATTCACTCTACTCTTCACAAGTTCTAAATTTTTCCTGGACTTTCACACGGCTCGAAAAACAACGGACTTGATCCAATCAGCTTGGACGCAAGATCCCGAGACAGGGCAAAAAATGCGAACAGTATCTTTGACAGTGTCTTTGACGCAGCCAGTGGGTCCGCGAACATCTCAGGTAACAGAGACGCAAATAATGCTTCCATGCAGTCGTCCAGGTCACCGTTATTCCATAAACGTCGAGAGCTCGAATGCGGGGATTCCCTACGCAGACTCCTTTAGCGTGTCTACTCATTTCTGCATGGTTGCAGTATCTGAAAACGAAACCACCTTGAATATTTCCTCCGTGATAAAATTTAAAAAGCACGTGTGGGCTGTCATGAAGAGTTTGATCGAGAAAAACGCTTGGGCAGGAATGGAGGAGTACTACGGAAGTTTGACCAAAGCTCTGAGTGTTGAGTGTGAAGACACCGCCAGTGGTAACGGCATCAAAAGAAAAGCCAGAAGACGAAGACGAGCAGTAGGTGTTAGTCCTTCGCTACCAGTTCATCCTCCTGATTTATCCACCACGCTTTCAGCCGCAGTTGCTGACCCACCTCATGTTATTAGCAGTGCTTCTAAAACTCGGGAAGACCCGACTAATTTGATGAACTGGATTCTGCTGATCGCTGTTCTGTGCTTGATGATCATTAATGGATTGCTTTATTACAAGCTCTGGGGACTCGAAGACGCTGCAGCTTACACTGTGATGGACCTCCATGTTCTTCGGAGCACTCCCAAGTCGGAGGAGGACTGGATTAATTTGTTACAGCAGCAGGAAAGTTTGCATAATGTTGAAATGCGGAAATGGCAAAGAGTTTTACATACAGCTGCACAACTACTTAGACAGGTAGATTTTTTTTAGTAGTTTTAATAAAAATCTAACTATTGCAGTTTTATTTGATTTTCATAGAATTTTTTAACAGGACTTTTGTTTGGTCAAATTTTGAAATTTCAGCAAAAAGAAACCTTTTTTTTTTTATTTATAAGCTTAAAAATAGTATTTGCAAAAATTAATTAATATTTGGTTGGATTTCAGACAGAGGATTCATTGATTGAATTGCAAAAAAGTATGCATCCTACGTCGACAGAAAAGGTATTTTCTGTTTTAAAACCAAATTTAAAGGGGTTTTACAACGACAGGGACGATCAACGCCATAATGAAGATATGTAATTTAAAAAAAAAAAAAACAATTATTAATTAATTTAATTATGTAATTATGTAAGTAATCAAAAAGATAAAATATTGAGCCAACAAGGTTAAATATTCCTTCCAATAGCTGCTCGTTAATTGTATATTTTGAATATATTTTTTTTCCGTGTATAAAAAAAAAACAAACAAAATTCTTATGAATTTCCGGTGTTGTCTTTTTTGGCAATACCTTAGAAAAAATTGAATTTATTTTATTTAAAAATAATTAACTGATTTATTATCACGAAAATAGTTTTTAATTTTACATTTCATCAACCCAATATTTATATATATTCAGTAAGCACAATTAAATAGTTTAAACAGAGAAAATGTTTATTAAATTCTTCAATAAATATATTTGGTTGTCAATGATCCGGTTATTAATTAATTTTACCTTAATTATTATTATCAGAAATAAAATACCGTATTTGTACAAAATATAGCTACAGTAATTCGATGAGGTTTGTTTCTTTATTAATAGCTGAAGTTATTGACGACGTGGACCCGGTTAACGACCGAATGTGAGATCTAAAAGTGGTCGTTGAGTTCCAGGCTTCATCTCTGATTACACCACGGTTTCGCGGAAAGATAAGCAGTGGATCTTTACCAGTCTTCTGGCAGAGTTTTTCCTGGAGCATTATCAGCTGCGATCTCCAGTATTCGTAGCTGGCCTGCTTCAGGGCGAACACCCACTGATTTACCTGGTCTTCAGATCTGCCAGTCAGGATGTGACGTTTGTCCAACTCGTCTCTGAACACGATACTGAAGGCAAAAGGCCCTTCTGATACTGAATCCGTGTTTACATTGTAGTTCTCCAGGATTAGTATTCCAGCAGGTTGTTTTTCGTCGATTTGTCCGAGATCAGTGATGTTGAAGTAAAACAACAAGTTGCTTTTTAGTTTAAACCATCGCTCTTTAAATGCTGAAATTAAAATTAAATTAGCAATTAAATTATTATAAAAAAAATTAAATAAAAAATTTCAAATGTGAAAATTAATAAAAATTTTTAGAAGCATTTTTTTATTGTAATTAATTTATTTAAAAATTTCTTTAAATTAACAGCTGACGGCTAACTTCAGTGTTATAAATTTTAAGAATTTTTTTAACAAATAAATTATGGCAAAAAAAATTTTTTTTTAAATTGACTTGTAGAAATTTTAAAAATTAAAAAATGAAATTTTTTGAACAAATTTATTTGTTAAAAAAAATCTAAAAAATAATCAAGTGACTAAGAACTTTAATGTCATAATACTGAAACAAATGTCAATTGTATTGTTGGTTATGACTAATTCTATTATTTTATTCAGAGTATTTATAATTGTGACGTATGAAGAAAATTAAAAAGAAATCTCTCGATACAGTGTAATTTATAAAAAATGACTTTTAGCATTAATTTAATGTTAATAATAAACAAAGAGTAGTTAAAAAAAAAAAAAAAAAAAAATAGATAAACAACAAACCTGATTTGTGAGCACGCTTGTGATTTAAACGTCCTTCCAGTTCGCCGATACCTCGGCTTATTTCAATTAATTCTTTTTCATTGTATTTCATGATTTTTTACGCCACTTAATTATTAAAATAACTTTATACATTTGATTATTGACACATCCTACCGATGACATCGCTCGGAAGTTAGCAGCGCTTGAAATTGGAACATAAGTCCTTTTACCAGGTGAGTCACTGAAAATTATATATAATGATACTAATAAAGTTAGTTGACAGCTGTCAATTTTTTACATTTTAATAAAAAAAAAAATATATGACATTTAATTTAGCTGTCATTTGACAATTTTTTAATTTTCTTTAACAAAAAAATTTGTTCTAAAAAATTATTTTAAAAAAATTGCATTTTTAATTTATTAAAATTTTTACAAGTTAATTTTTTAAATAATTTTTTTTGTCTAAATTTAGTTGTCATAAAATTCTAAAAAAATTTCTAATGTCAGTTAACTTCAGTGTCTTAAAATAATAATAATAATAAATTCTAAACTCTGAAGTTATCCGCCAATGTTTACATAACAGTGCCACGATCTACGACTTAAGTGTTGTTTACTTTTACTTTCACGTTTTCTCAAACGAAATAATATTTTAAAAATCTTACCAAAATAAATGAACAAAAAAATAAACAATGAATACTATTTTAGAAAGTACAGAACTTTATATCGACACATTTACTGAAATAGTGAAAAAACTGTCAGCATCTCTAATGACACTGACACTAAACACATTTGGATTCTCTTCGGAGTTGATAAATATTGTGAAAACCAAAGAAATTTCTTATATGAGTGCATTAGATTATTTTAAATTATTTATAAACTATCTTACGTTTGATAATTTTCAATTGTTATTGCTCAAACTATTTACATGTACATTTGTTTGTATTATTATTATGATCTACGGAGCTTGGTGGATTTATGGATCACGCATATCTGATCGTTTCATGGATCGAGGTAGTTTTTTTTATTTAACATTAAACAATTACATGACATTTAATTTAGTTGTCATTTGACAATTTTTAAATTTTCTTTAACAAAAAAAAAATTATTTTTAAAAAGTTGCATTTTTAATTTATTAAAATTTTTACAAGTCCATTTTTTAAATAAATTTTTTTTTTTTACCATAATTTATTTATTAAAGAAAATAAAAAAAAAAATTGTAAAGTGACAGCTAAATTTAATATCATTCATAACAATTACTTATAAAACAATTACCATAATTAATTATTTCCTAATTAATGAATTTTTTGTTACAGTTATCAATATGGACAATAAACGCGGCAATTTCATCAATAATTAATAGGAAAAAAATGATAAATTATTTATTCTTAAAATAATTATAAAATAAAAACTTAATCTAATCTAATTTTATATAAAATAAAATTTCATATCAATATTAAAATTGTATGGATACAAACTTAGAGCTATTGTTCAGTCGATATCTAAATCATCTCGGTGAGAAGCGATAAGATTTTTAGTAACAACCGAAATCATTTCGGTATCAAGATCAGGCCTTGAGGGAGAATTATTTTGAGCGTCGTCTGTAGATTTAACCATGTAGACCTGAACTTCTGTTTTCCCAGGCTCGTCAGGTGATTCCTTGGAAACAATAACAAGAGACCCGGGTTCCACATTGGTGATGTCGGTGCTGGAGTTTTCATCGCGTACAAGCGACAAAATTTTAGATCCAGGAGCTGAATCAGCGCCAGGCGTGTCAGGTTCTTCTGTAGTAGGAGTTTTCTCACCTAGAATATTATCCAGGATGTGCTTGGAGTTGATCCGGAGTTTTTTAGGTCTTGGAACTCGTCCAGAGCGAGTAGGACGTGGTCTGTAGATTTCAGTGTCGCTTTCACTGCCAGCGTCTGCAGAATCTTCGTCTGAGTGAGCAGAAACCGAACTCGGGCGTTTTAATTTCTTCTTTTTCTTGCTTGGTAGCTCTGGCTTCGGAAGTTTAGCAGCGGATCTTTTTTTCTTTTTATTCTGGTTCGGGTCTTGCTTAAGTTTTTCATCTTCGTGGTCCAATGCAGCGAGACCTAAACTGGTAACAGCTATTCTACGCTTTGCTTTCTTCTCTTTGGCTGGCGCGTTTTTCTCCACGCGCTTTTTGTTAGATTCCATCTGCTCAAAAGTCTCCAGCTCTTCTTTCAGCAAATCAAAGTCAAAGTTTACGCCAGACTTGAGAGCCTTCGACACCAATCTTCCGTTTGCCTTTTCCTCTTTTTTGTACTTGCGTTTTAGGTCACTGCGTGAACGCTTGGGAAACAGAGATTTCATCAGCGAAAAATCTGTCCCAATAGCATTCAGCGCTTTGTAAAATTTTATTGTCTCCCACTTGGGCCATTCTTTCATCCTCGCACGCTGCTTGTAGAATCCGCTGCCGTAGATGTTGTCATCGATAACAGCATCGGTTCTAGCTAATGCTTCACGCTGTTTAATAACTGATGTTCTTTCGATAACAAGACTCTGCTCGTCCAGAATCAACTCTCCGTCGGGCCCGATTTTTACCTGGGGTGCTGGCATACCACCTTCGTCAGGATCCTCAGGATCATCTGCATCATCATTTATTATTTCTTCATCACTTGGTACAGTTCTAAAACATCCAAACAAATTATTTACCAATCATTTTATCAACAATGTAAAACATGATATTGAAATCAGCAGACATCTGATTATTTTTTATTATTTTTGTAATTAGACATTTATTAATTTTTAGATTTTTACAATAAATAAATTATTGTGAAAAAATTTAATTAAAAAATTTCACATGTGAAAATTTTTAAAGCATTTTTTTATTATAATTGATTTATTAAACAATAAAAAAAAAATTTACAGTTGTCAGCTGCTAACTTCAGCCATAATACTGTTAATTTTTTGACTTTATTTTTTTATTAATTATTAAATTAGAAATAAATTATATTTTTAAAAAATTACACTTGTAGTTTTTCAAGTTTTTTACAAATTAAATTTAAAAAAAATTTTTTTTTAATAAAAAAAATTCTAAAAACTTTTAGATGTCGGCTAACTTAATTTTCATACTTCAGCATTATTTAATTTCAGATGACATTAAAGTTAGCAGTCGTTTTACAATTTTTTCATTTTATTTAACAAAAAAATTATTTTTTAAAAATTGCATTTTTAATTTTTTTTGCCATAATTTATTTGCTACAAAAATCATTAAATATCTGCCAAGTAAATTTGAATTAATTTCAGTATCATTATAAAACAATAAATTCATTAAAAAAAAAAAATAAATAAATAAATTACCTAAAAACAGGCTTCTTAGAAGATTCAATCTGTGTCATCGGATTTGTCGAGGGGTTGTAATGAATCAAATCATACATAGTCAATTTAGAGCGATCTGGTTTTCCATCTTTGTGCTCCAACCGAAAACTTCTTTTCTTTTCTGCCAGCTTCCTTGTAGACTCTGAAATAACAAATTTTTTTTTCTGCTTGACATTACTCTTGGTCCCAGCAGTGGACGATTCATTATCAGTGTTGCTGTTGTTATTGTTATTAAAATGAACATTATTACTACTACTATTATTATTATTAACACCGGTACTGTTAGCACTAAAACTAATACTGAGACTACAATGATTGTCCGAGTTTTCTGGTGCAGTTCTGCTAGAATTGCTGATCGGCACAGAAATGACTCTCCGGCTGTCATCTTCAGATTCACTGGCACTGGCCCCGCTTCCTTGAACGCTGTTTTTTCTTACTCTAGGACGAGCGTCTAGCCTCGGCACGGGTCTCATGAAGCATGACCGCGGTAATAATGTCTTCGCTGTTGAAGAAACTGACAAATTATTTTTTTTCGGCTCACTGGAGTTGGCTTCTGCATCAGAAACGTCAGTAGTGACCTGACCATCGGTAATAGGGCCGTTGGTAGACTCAACCGCTGATTCAGGAACAGTAGCATCCGACACAGCTTCAGTAACAGGTACAGGAATATCAGGACTAACAGAATTAATTTTTTTATCAAAATTATTGACAGCATCACTTTTGTCGGCTGACTCTTTGTCAGTTTCACCAAGTATTTTTTTATCAATATCATTATTGGGAATAGCTTCTTCGGATTTAATTAATTTATCACTCACATTCTCCGGTTGTTTGTTTACTTCTTTATCCAACGTTTTTTCGACGTTTGTGTCTGGATCTTTAACCACATTGCGGGGCCTCCGGCTCTGAATATTGGCTGTCACAATCACACGTGAGCGAAACATAATTTAAATTATTATATTACTTTACTATAAATGTATAAAATTATGTTGTTTGTTTTTTATTAATAATAAAAAACTACAACTATCATTATTTTGATCCAGACTTTCACGTGTTTTACCATCAATCATGTTTTATAACTATGGAAATAATAAAATGCCTCACGCTCTTTGTCCAGCTGATTTTTAAATCTCCCGCCAGGCGGCGCTAAATAATTATTCCTAAATACTGAAGTTAGCTAACAGCTGTCAATTTTAAAAAATTTTAGAATAAGTCAGACAATAAAAAAAAAGCTTTAAAAATTTTAACAATTTTTTTTTTTTTATTTTTACAGCTAATTATTTATTTATTTATTTATTTATTATAATAATTTCATTGCTATTATTATTATTAAATTATAAAAAATGTGTTTAATGTCAGTTAACTTCAGTGTCATTCTTAGAATTCTTAATTTCTGATTGGCAACATTGATAATAAAGTTTGAGGTGTCACGAAAATTGGAGCTGGGGGTAAAAAGATGCTGGAGATTGGAGAATTGAAAAAAAAAAAAATGGAGACAGACGTTAAATTGGAATGACAGCTACAAGTGAAACTCTGACCATCGGGCTAATTACATCTATATAACCTCTAGATCAAATGATAAACAACACACTGTTGTCTGGTAATTTAAGTTGTAAAATAATATTTATTAATGAAAAATTATGTAAATATGGACGATGAGATCAGCCAAGTAGATCCCGAGTATTTGATGGGCCAGCTCAATACTGCAAGACGGGAAATATATAATTTAAGGTAATTATTATTTAAAAATTTATTCAGTGTATTATTTATTTATTTATTTATTTTTTTTGGTGTCTTTGATAGGCAGCAGATAAAAAGTCTAAAGTACGTTTTTGAGAAAGATGTTGATAATATTAAGAGACTTATTGGACTGCAAGCATCTGCGGGAATTGTTGAAGTCGCTGAGCCGGCTGTGGAAGCTTCAACGTCGCAGTCCAACAGCTTAAATTTAGAGCCTATTGGTGTTATTAACACTGGGTTTCCTAGCAAGCGCGGGACTCCAAGGCAACCTGGAATTGGCAAAGAGTCGAGGGGAAAAATAACTTTGTTTAATACTGTGTTTACTAATCCTGAACATGCACTCAATGGACTTGAAGATTTTTCCCACATGTGGTAATTTTATTAATTAAATATTATAATTTTGAATAAAATTACACTGAAATTGTCAGAGACTTGATAATTTTTTATGAAAATTAAGTTAGCCGACATTTAAAAATTTTTTGAATTTTTTTTTTTTTTTTTTTAAATTACAAAATAATAAAAAAAAATTTCATTTGTAAAATTATTAAAGATTTATAAGTGCAATTTTAAAATAATATTATTTAAAAGATTATTTACTGCCTAAAAATCATCAGCTGTCTCTCGATTTCAGTGTCATTAAATAATAAAAATTAATTTTTATTATTTACTATGCGTTATTTTCCCCAGGATTTTGTTTCACTTCCATAGAAACGATTCAACACACGTGCGAGCAAAAGTAGCACCACCGCGACTGAATGGTGCTCGAACAGGAGTTTTTTCAACGCGTTCACCACACCGTCCATGTCCAATCGGCCTAAGTCTGGTGAAAATATTAAGTATCGAAGGGAATACTATTTTATTTGAAGGCGTAGACACCGTAGACGGGACTCCAGTGTTGGACATAAAGCCTTACATTCCCCAGTACGATGATCCTCTGCATATGGAGCAGGAGATAAGGCGAGAAAATCTGGACGACAGGTTGGGTCTCTACGACTCTGCGTTTAACGGCGACATCGAAGGATGTCTAGCTGACGAAGAGGGCCAAGATGTGTCGAGAGACGAGGAGTTGGCGATGAGACTGCAAGCGGAGGAGTTCCTGGGTATAGGTAATGACGTAAACTTACCACAAAGATACTCTAGATTCTTAGACCCGTTGACTGACAACGCAAGCAACGCAGAGGCGAGTGAAAATCCTATGCCAGGACCTTCTGGACTAGGGTTGGAAAATTCTCAGACGCGAGAAGGCTTACAAGAGTCTGAAGGAGCGAGGAATTTCCGGCTACTGGATGGCGCTGATGGACCCAGCATCGTTTGCGTGACTGATATGGATTTGATAAACCGGCGGGGGTTGAACCCGCGCCTGGACAACTCTCCAGTTAGGATGGGTGTTCGAGAGGCACCTGATGGAGAAGAAGGATTTGAATCGCAGCCTCTGCGATCGTCTCTCACTGTAGGAAATATTCAGAGCATTCCTGCGGCTGGTACTTTCCAAAGCTTTCCCACGAGATCCAGCGCAGACACTCAAACTCAAGACAATCAATTTCAAGTTCGAGTTCCTGATTGGATCTCCCAACCACTATCACCCTCGCTGTCGGTAGTTTTTAATGAACGCGCTGTGAGACAGCTAGTCGAGATAGCCAAGGACAAAGCTGAGGAGCAAAAACGCGCTATCGTCAATGTACTCCGTGAAGATCCCCGGTCTGTTTACTTACGCCAGCGTTGGGCTAATCAATTTTATACATTTTTAATTAACGACTTACATATTAGTTGTAGATTCGACGATACTAGACATATCGTTACTGTCTTTCAGGTACGACACGCTGGACGTACATGCGAATGCGGTGAGCCTGAATGGCAATGTCTGGGCCACTCGCCTATATCTTAAATAATTATTAATATTTTTTATACTTAAAAATCTCAGTGGCATTTTATAAAATTCATTTTATACGCTTGACTTTAAATGCTTAATTAATTTTTTATAGTTTATAATTATTAAGTTCATTACAGACTATTTATTTCAATTGTATGTGCAATTATTAGGTCAATAATAAGTAAAAATAATAATAATAATTATTAAAAATTATGAATACATTTTTATTGTACTATCTGCACCGGCAGAGAAGACCCAAGGTTGAATTGGATGGAACATTACGTCTATAATTCCGAAGTCTTCGTGTTTCTCGTGGTTTGATAGGTTTTTCAAGGGTACTATCAAAGGGTTTTGAAGAAGGTCGTTGTAAACCATTCCGTGACAGACAACTAACTTGCAGTCGTCAGATCCAGATGCGAACAGCGGGTATCGTTTGTGGAAAGAGACACTTCGGACTCCTGTTCCGTGGAGTCGCAATGTTTGGTAGGGCTTCGTGCTGAAGTCCAAGTCAAACCACAGGACTTTACGGTCGTACGTTCCCACGATAATGTTATCACCGCCTGTTGAATAAATTTTTTTATTAATATTCTTTTTAAATACTTTATTTATATAATATTTATGTAACATTAAAAAATTATTACCTGGATGTATTGACATGCTGGAGATCCATTGGGAGTTTGAGAATAATTTTTTGAAGATTTCTTGTTTAACTAAGTCGTAAATTCTTATGTTTCTTTGCGTCTGTAATAATAAATTCAGTGTTTTATTTTTGAGTAAAAAAAAAAAAAAACGAACAATTAAAAAAAAATTTTGAATATCACAATTTTCTAAAAAATTTATAAGTCAGCTTTTTTTTTTTTTTTTAAATTCATTTTTTATGTATTTTAAAAAAAAAAAAAAAAATACATCAATAAAATCAAATAGAAATTTCGTTAAAAAAAAATTAAAATTAAAATGATTGACTCCACTCGTAAATTTTTATCAAAAAAAAAAAAAAATTAATAATTATAATTAAAATAAAAAACTTACAGCAACAAACAAGAAAGGCCTGATAGGATGGAACAAGACACATTGAATAAGTCCCTTGGACCTCTTGAAAGGAATTTGAGATCTTCTTTTGGACATTTGATGGATCAAAACCGACCTATTTTGACCATCAGGCATCACAGTAGCGAAATAATCACCTTTAGCATGCCAAACAATTTGTTTAACAGTTTTAAAGTGATTCAAAACGACCCTAATCCCCTGATCCCAGTTATCACCAGCAGCCTGTTCCCATTGTACAGCAGACTGGACCCTTTCATTAACAACAACGTCGCTCTGAGGAATAATTTCCATAAGTTTGTCGGTCTTGCTGGTAACGAGATGGTCGCCAACTCCGGGGTTGATCAGCAAGACCTTTTGCCCAGCAGCCACGGCTATGAGCGAGATCGCCTCGTTGGGACACCAAGCAACGCTGCGAATGGTCGCACCACAAGGAACAGTTTTAACACAGCGCCCAGTGGCGACTTCCCAGATCTTGAGATTCCCGTCATCGCCACCGGAGGCTATGTACTGCCCTCTGTTTTGCGCGGTCATTGACCTTACAATGTCAGTGTGACCTTTGAAGACCATCGACAGGGTCGTGGGGAATGGCTGGAGGTCTTGCGGGCTCGGTAACTGAGGAACCAGCTGCTCTGGGTCGATATTCAGCTTCATCTTATAGCCTCTCGGACACATGTAAAGGTCCAGACAACGTTGGAATCTTTCTTTGATAAAATCGGGGTACGCTGGAACTGTCCGAAGGGAATTGTATTTCTGAGGAATGAAATGCAGCTTTCTCTTCCAGGGGGTGTCTTTGAACTTGTTCCACTCCTTGAGCTCCTTTTTGTCGAACAAGTACTCAGGTGGCGGGTTGTAGCTCTCAGCGTGCCCTGGAAGGTGTCTTTTTGGAGCCTGGATGTGCTTGTGAATCCTCCGCATTTCTTCAGCCTGGTCGTCAGTCTCCCAGAGCATGTAGAACGCCGGCATCTTGCTCTTCTCCTTGCGCTCCTTCTCCAGCTCAGCCGAGGACTTCATCCAGCCCATCTTCAATGCGTGAACTATCTTGGAAACTTTCTTGGCTTCGAGCTTGGATGGCAAGAACGAACGCTTGTGCTCGGGGAAGCCTCTCAGTGGCATTTTCTCCACTTTGGAAGTAAACCAGTCGATCCACGGAGTCCAGTCGTTGTAGTTTGGATCCGGGTATTGACCTTTAGCTATCTTCCTGATAATCTCGACGTCTTCGTCGGTCAACACAACCTCCTGGCCAGTCTGTGGGTCTTTGACAGTCTTCCAGAAGTCTGGGTCGTCGGCTCTCTTCAAGAAATTGTCCAGTTCATCTCCTGTTTCAGGTTTTATCAACTTCTTTCCTTCTGTGTCGTAGCCAATGTGATCGTGCTCTTTGTACCACTGCATTGGTATGTTTCCAACTGTATTTCTGATATCTTCTTCATCAGAACTATCGTACTCATCATACTCGCCTGTCAATTCAGTTGATGATGGTTTGTTATTTATGTCAACTGATTTTATTTCTTCAGTTTCTAATTTATTTTTAGTTACTTTTTCTGTTGATTTATTTTTATCATTTTTATTTTTTAATATTTCTTCTTTATTTTTTTTGTTGCTCGAATTTGTTGGAATATTTTTATTTTTTAGTTCTTGTTTTTTTAATTTATTTTTTTCAGGGCTAGATTTTATTGAAGTATTTTTAGTTTTTACTTCGATTTGTTTTTTTAAATTACTATTGCTTTCATTTTTAGATTTTATAAGAATTTTTTTATTTTTTACTTCTTCTTCTTCCTCATCATCATCATCATCATCTTCTTCCTCATCATCAACATCACTTTCAAATTCAAGCGCATCGCTCTCATCCGAATCAAAAACAAGTTGATCTACCTCGCCATCAAAATCCCCAGGCTCCGATTCTTCAACTTCTTCATCAGAACTATCAACCGTATCATTAAATTCAGCATTTAATAAATCTTCACCTTCAGAATCCTGAAAAAAATTAATTAATTATTCATTTCTAAACCACGTGCTAATAAATTACATCAAAATTAGCAGTCACTTGACCATTTTTATGAAAATGAAATTAGCCGACATTTCAAAATTTTTAGGAATTTTTTATTGAAAAAATTTTAATTAAATAATTTAAAAAAAATTTCACCTGTAAAAAACTTGAAAAACTATATAATAATTAATAAAAAAATCAAAAATATTCAGACGTTTGCTAACTTCAGTATCATCTATTTTTTTATTTTTTTTTTAATAAACAAATTTGTTCCAAAAAATGATTTTTTAATTTTTCAAGTTTCTACATATCAATTTTTTCTTTTAATTTTTTTTTGCTATAATTTATTTGTTAAAAAAAAAAATTATTAAATATGTGTTAAATTAATTTTCATTGCTAATAAACAATTTAATTAAAAAAACCAACCTCTTCAGATTCTTCACTCCGTACATCAACATTTTCCTCAATAGCTTTTAATTTCCTTTTTACAGTTTTCTTTGCTGTAGGTGGCATTTTAAATTATAATTACAATTATAATTATTTTATTAAAACATGTAATATTAAAAATAAAAATATAAATTAACAACCCACATCCACTACACGTGTTTACTTGATTAGTCTAGTTTTTATAATTTCCCACATGGACATGCCTTTGGGGTTAGGGAAATAGTTCAAAACTTCCCCGCTAGGGGCCAGCGCGCCATTATTTAAATATTTATTTTTATTTTTTGTCAAATATAAAATAATACTTTTACATCAATATATAAATAATAATAATAATTATATAAATTATTATTATTTTAATCAATTAATTGGCATATATAAATGTAATAAATAATTATGATACTGAAATTTGCAGACATCTGACAATTTTAAAAATTTTTACAACACATCAATTATTATGAAAAAAAAAAACATCTTTCCTTGGAATTTTTTTTTCATTATAATTTAATAGTTAAAAAATCTAAGAAAATAATTAGGTCTACTTAATTCAGTATCTTTAAATAATTAGAGGGTTATAAGATACAAATTTTATAATTCAGAAACCATTTCTGGTGAACCTGGTGGCTTTGAAGGACGGATTGTCGTTGTAACTTTCCATTTACGAAGAATTCCTAATAAGTAATTCATTTTATCCATAACGTCAACAAGTTCACGTGTTGTTTCATAAGATAATAAATGCCTGCAATTTAAAAAAAAAAAAATAATTATTTAAATTCTGAGTACGAATTTTATAAAATTATTTAAAAATAAGGGTAATTATTTACAAGTGGGGTCAAACCTAGATGCAATTCTTATAATTTAATATCTTCATTTATTGTCCAAATTCCCAAGATTAAGTTATGAAAAATTTTATTTTTTTTTTTTATGTTTTTAATTTTTTTTTAAATTAAAAAATTTTTTTGAAAATTTATTAAAATTGTGATAATCAACTTCATTTTTTTTTTAATTGTTAATTTTTTTGATGTATTTAAAAAAAATCAATAAAATCAAATATAAATTTCTTTAAAAAGAATGAAAATTAAAATGCTTGAGCCCACTTGTAAATATTTACCTAAATAAATAAAAAAAAAAAAAAAAAAAAATACAAAATAAATTACTTGACAAGAGTAAATCCCGAATGGCATTCAATCAAGAGACTTGTTTTATCATTAGCGTCAATTTGCCTGAGAGTTTCAATCAACAGAGTTCTTGGTCTCGCGCACATTGACCTAGTGACATGATTTATTTTATCAGAAGCGCAACAATGCAGGTCGATAGTAACCACAGGCGGTTTGTCCTCCTGATCTTCTGGATAATTCCAAAATAGTATATGGCTGCCTTGAATGACACACCATCTGCGGGTCCAGTAAGTCAAGCCATCAAATTCATCCAAATAGTTAACAAAGCCCTTGTGGTCGAGGGAAAAATTGAGAGTGCAATTGATATTTAGATCAATAGTCCCCAAGAGAATGGAGTCTCTGGGGACTCCAGCGAGCGGCCAGGGTGTGCTGATGGTCAGGTCTCTTAAAGAAAGCTCGACATTACCACAAACCGTGAAAGAGGAGGTCAAAAAGACCGGACGGCGTGTTTTAGGTGACAGAGGTCGCTCGACTCTCTTCAGTAGCTTCGTCGGGGACGGACACGAAGTGTTTTTTTCGTCATACTCAATGTGGTACTTCAACTCGTGCTGATAACTGATCCCAGTGGTCAATTTGAGTACATAGACATCCAGTAAAATTTTTAAACTCGGCGACAGATCGTTCATCACACAGCTGAACTCAGGAAAGCTTATCATGAAGCTCTCCACCGGACAACAAACCGCAGAACTCGCGTAAACGTTAGTTCCCTCGGTAATTACAATGACAAACCACTCCTGGATCTCCCCGGGCTCTGATTCGCGGTAAAGACACTCGCGAAGCGTCAATTGAATGTCTCTGATGCTAACAGTCCCGCAGCGGACTGATGGATCCTCTGTTTTGTTAAGCAGCTGCAGGTCCTCTGAAATTCCACTGAGACCCTTGAGCTCCTGGAGCAAGAGCCTCTTGCGAATATCAGCCAGGAGTAACAAGCGCTGGGACTCGATTTCTTCCTGACTCGCATTAAACTCTTTCTTCAGCTGACACATCTCCAGCGCCTTGCTAGCCTGGTTGAGAATAGTAGTTTGAATCTTCACTTCCTGTAAAAGTTTATCGATCTTCTGGCTGTTGATGCTGTCCTTCGGGAGTTGCAAGTAGTCCGGCGACAGCACCGCCGAGTTCTCAGGTTCTTCATTCATAAAACTGCCTCTTAATTTCTTCTTAACCCTCGCAGACAACGACCTGTACAGCTTAGCACTTCTTCCGGGATGGTGCACGGGTCTGAAGTCCTTGGGAGAGATCATCGACTGAGTATTGCTCTTGGCAGTCGAGCGCTGCCGGGTGAAGAAGCTCTTCACTCTTCTGATAAAAGATTTTGAAGGAGTTTGGGACATCAAATCCGAGGCGTTGACGTTAGAATTGTCAACTCCTAAGCCGTAAGTTATTGAGCTGTTGTAGAGTTCGTCTCCCAGAGCGTTCTCCAGGAAGTGTTCAACCTCTTCGGGAAGAATCGGATTTCCTACTTCCAAGTCAGCTTTGTTTTCTTCATCTTCGTCTCGAGGAGGCGGACAGGACAACGGACTGTCAACCAGCTGGATTGTCGAAATTGTACACTCAGTACCCGGCGAGTCGGTTTTGCTGGACGGACCTGACTTAGGAGACACCTTGCGAGTCGACTCCAAGTTTGGCTTACGTCTTGGAGGCTTTATTGGCGTCTTAAAATTGTCCTCGACGATGTTAGCGTTCTTATCGACGTTAATTGGTGATTTTTTGTTGCTGGAATTAGAGTTTGAATGAGAACTAGGGCTCTGATATTTAATGTCGATCAGCGTGGGGTAAATTTTAGCCGAACGATCAGCCGGGATACTAATTGGCAAAGTTTCCTTAATTCCCAAATCTGCGATCTGAGCATCGAGTTCATTGATTTTAGCCGAGAGCGAAGTTATTGTCGAGTCGTTGTTTCCTTCCGTTTGGGTCTTTATCCTGACATTGGATTCCAAATGTGGGGTAGTTGTAGCTGTCGATCCTCCTGCTTCCCACCCACGGGGTACTACACAGTTCCCATTATTTTTCGCTCCTCGTTGGCCTGATTTGTCGTCGATTGGACAATGGTAGCTGTATTTACTCTTCACATACTCGTTTGTGTTATCGTTTATTGTTGTGTTGCGAGATTTTTGATTCTGAGCCCGTCGGATCATGCGCTGGAAAATAATTAATTGATTAGTTAATTAAAATATACAATTTTATCGATTTTTTGTTTAATTAAAAAAATCCTTTATTTAACTTCAATTCAGTATTAAGAAATGAATTTTTTTTTTTAATATTTTGCTTAATTTAATTGGATTGAAATAAATTCAATTAAAACATATAGGTAGATGAATGTAAACGTTTGATCAAATTATTTATTCTTCTCTAGTAATATTATGTAATATTGAATTTTTTTTTTAATTTAATTTATTAGCTCTTAATTAGCGTAATTATTTAAGTAGATGCAATTTAATTAAACTATTTATACATATACATATTTTTGTCATAAAATAAAATGATTTTTTTCTGTTTATATTAAATTATAATAAATTTATTTATTTATTTATTTGTGAGTGAATATTAAAATTTTTAATTTTTTTGATAAAAAATAAAAAATTTTTAATGTTGAAAAAATAAATCTGACATTTTTTTTATCACAATTAAATAAATAAAAAAAAAAATAATAATAATCAAATGTATTTTTTTTTAATTATTGCAATGAAAAAAATATACATTTTGCAATTTTTTAAATTGTTATAAAAAAAATTTAGTAAAAAATTCCACATGTGAAAATGAAAAAAAAAAAAAAAAAAAAAAATATATAAATGCGAGTTTTAAAAAAAATTTTTTTTTTATCGTATTTTATTTGTTAGAAAAATTAAAAAAATTATCAGATGAAATTTTTTTTTTAATTTTTTTCAATAAAAAAACAATTCTTAAAATTTTTAAATGTCGGCTAATTTAATTTTCATATTTTATTAATGAAAAATTAAATTAACTAACATCTAAATATTTTTAGAATTTTTTTTATTAAAAAAAAATAAGAAAAAAAAAAATTTCATTTGTAAAAAACTTAAAAAACTACAAGTGTAATTTTTTAAAAATATTTTTTAGTTCTAATTTAAATAAATTAAAAAATTAAAAACGTCTTCTAACTTTATTATTATATTTTATTATCATAAATAATAATTATATTTATAAAAACAAAAAACAATACTTACAGCAGTAAAAGAATAATTATTATCATTGAGATCCATGTTTTGTTATTATTTAAAAAAAAAAAAAAAAAAAAAAAAAAAAATTAACCAAAAATCCACATGTTTGTGCTTACAAGTCAGGAGCTCTGAAAAATGGAGACTTAGATGGCAGACGACAAATACTATTTAAGCCCTATGAGTAAGTGATAATTGCAGGTCATGAAGAGTTCGGTAATTTACTTCCTATATTAGCTATTCGATATTTACTATATTTATTTTACGCTTCCCGCTACATAACATATTTCGCATATTTCATATTTCAGACAAGTGCTTGAACCCTCTTGTGAGTAACTGAAGAAGCTGAAGATAAATCAACACAAATATATACCGCCAGACGCTGACAACATAACCTCCAGTTTATTTATTGTATTTACTGTCTGTTTACACTTGAGCAACACTAAACCAATAACAATAACTTTAACTCTAAATTAATTTTGTATGAATACTTGATAATTGACAATTGACAATTAATCAGCTGTAAAAATGTTCGAAGCTCACAATTTGTATGCAGAGCACAAGGATTTAATTCATGATATTGCCTACGATTACTATGGACAGCGGATGGCAACGTGTTCTAGTGATCAATTCGTCAAGGTTAGTAATTGTTGTAAATTTTTAAATAATTGTTCACTGTATTGTTGTTTATTTTTTTTTTCTAACAATTCAGGTCTGGGACGAGAATGAGCAAGGTGCCTGGAATTTGAGCTCATCTTGGAAAGCTCACAGCGGTTCTGTTTGGAAAGTTACCTGGGCTCATCCGGAATTCGGACAAGTATTAGCTACATGTTCTTTTGATCGTACTGCTTCTGTTTGGGAAGAAATTGGTATTTATTTATTTTTTTATTTTTAATACTAGTTATTTAAATCACATTCAATTCATCACATTCAAGTCATCAAAAATTAATTTAGCGTATATTTAATAATTTTAAGAATTTTTTTAACAAAGAAATTATGACAAAAAAAAAATTGACATGTAGAAATTTTAAAAAACAAAAATGCAATTTTTTTTTACAAATTATTTAAAAAAAATTGCATTTTTCATTTTTTTAAAATTGCAATTTTTTTACAAATTGTTTTTAAAAAATTTCATTTTTTTAAAAATACAATTTTTTTAGAAATTATTTTTAAAAAATTGCATTTTTTATTTTTTTAAATTTCTGTGTGAGTTTTTTTTTTATGCCATCATTTATTTGCTAAAAAAATTCTAAAAATGATTGAATTTCCGGTAAACTAATTTTTATATTATTCAATCAAGTTTAAGAATAATGTAATATAATAAATAAAATCAAATTTCATCCATATAATTGAATTTCAACAAAGCTCATGGTTGGATAAATATAATGAAATTATTTATTTATTCAATATTATTATAAATAACTATTTTAGTTTATAATTACTTTATAACACTTTTAGAACGATCGGAATATTTCAATTTCCTGATGGATGTCAAACGCTGATTATATATTTATAAAAGCGGATAGCATCTGCAAATTGACTTTAATATTTAAAGAAATTCATTAAGCATTGATATAACATGACAAGATATCGGACGGGTATCCATAAATAAAGCGTGCTCTTTTAAAGTCACGAGTTTTTTTATTTAGTTATCAATAACTAAATCATAATTGGCACAATTATTTAACAACTCAAATGTCACAAAAATATCGCTCTAAAATTTAGATATATTTATCTTCAAGTAGAAATTTATTGACCTGATTGAATTAAAAAAAAAATTTAAATACAATTTATTGAGAGGGCAAAAATTTTTGCCGCAATTTAAAAATAAATTTTATTTATATATTAATAAATATTTTGTTCATTAAATAGTTGGCAGAAGCTCTGGACCAAATGAACGCGGAATGCGTCACTGGATCCGTCGTACAAATCTAGTAGACTCTCGAACTTCAGTAACAGACGTTAAATTTGGTCCTAAAACGCTGGGATTACTATTAGCAACATGCAGCGCAGACGGTGTGATCAGGATTTATGAAGCGCCGGATGTGATGAACCTCAGCCAGTGGACTCTGCAGCACGACGTAAATTGCAAACTCGCTTGCAGCTGTATCTCATGGAACCCATCAATGTCCAGGTATTTTCACACCCGATAAATATTAAATGATAATTGAAAGATAGTCAATAATCTGTGTCTTGGAATATTAACGAGCATTAAACTATTTCAGACTCCATCCGCCAATGATCGCTGTCGGTAGCGATGACACCAATGCAGCTGCCGGTGGGAAAGTATTTATTTACGAGTACTCTGACAATAGCCGACGATGGACGAGAACAGAGACTATTTCAAACGTGGTAGAGCCAGTTCACGACATTGCTTTTTCTTCAAACCTCGGCAGGAATTATCATACTCTGGCTATCGCTACTAAAGACGTCAGAATTGTGACATTAAAACCAATGCAGTAAGTTAATAAATTATATTATTATTATTATAGATACATAATTAAGAAATGACATTGTATCTTGTGAGCTATTGACATTTTTGAAGATATAAGCTCATTCTGATGTTACACTCATCGAGACCTTTCATTTGAATACCCACATCAATTTTTCATATATTTTATATATTTATATATATGTATATATGAAAAATATATCAAATATGCATGTGGGTACTCAAATGAAAGCTCTTGACGAGTGTAACATCGAGATGAGCTTATATCTTTAAAAAGGCCAATCGTTAAGAAATTATAGTGCAATTTAACAAAAGTCATAAATCAAAATTTTTGTTTATTTATAATTCACAAGTCACGGCAGTCAAATAGTGACTGCAAGTTTGCTAGTATTTTATTTAATTATATAATTATAAAAATTTTAATTTAAAAGATTTTTATATAAAAAAAAAAATACTCAACATTTAACGAGTAATAAATTATTTAAAAAAATAAATTGATGCAGCAGTGTGAATTTTTAACAAAACAGTTAAAAGCTAAAAGTAGGCGAGTGATGACTAATAAATGTACAATAATATTGATCGCTCACCAGTAATAATTAATTACCATTACGTTAAATAATAAATCTTATTTTGATTGATAGCGACAGCGCTCAAAATGGTCTATCACGGTTCGAAATAACGACAGGCGCCCAATTTGACGATCATTACTGCACCGTTTGGCGTGTGTGCTGGAACACAATGGGGACTATTCTGGCGAGCTCTGGGGATGACGGATGCGTTCGTCTGTGGAAAGATAATTATATTAATAACTGGAAGTGTGTTGCTGTATTAAAAGGCGACGGTACTTCCTCGCTAGGTAACGAGCTATCCCAAAGTGCAACACCGCCTGGACAATCAAATAATACACAGTTACCGCTATCAACAAGGTACTATAAATTGGGATCTATAAGCCATCCAAATCAGGTTCCATGGCACTGATTTTTTATAGCTGTTTATTTTTTATATATATTTTTTATTTGGATTCTTCATTCGCTGGAATTAAAATTCAAAGATTATTAAATCAATAATGTTTTACTGGAGCTGTACACGTTGAAGTTGTAAATTAATGATATTTAAAATAAGGGTGTAATAACAATAAATATTTTTTTTGTTGTTTAATCTTAAGTTTTTTTTTTTTTTTTTATTTTTTTTTTCCACTTCCATTGACCTATTACTCGTCAACAATTGTTGCTGGTGTGTTTTGTTGCATAGTATTAGTTTATAGTGTGGTTTTTCAGTTGTACATCCTCTATGTTTGTTTCAGTTACAGAACAATAGCGATTGCTGAAGCGAGCGGTGAAAAATCAATGATTAATGTCCCCTCGGCAAATAAATGGCAGACACCTGTGATTAAAGGACGTTTTAGTAAGACTGTTTGGCTGGGTAATCCGAGCGAAACGTCATTACCGCCTCCACCGTCGGTCCTCGACTATGCGAGAGGAAAAAAGTAAATATTTAATATGCATACACTCTATTGAGTCTACCGTGACAATTTTTAAATATTTAATATTTTATTATTTAATTAAACTCTTATTTTAAGGGGCATAAACTGTGTGACAGTCTAAAAAAAAAGACAATTTTTGGGAATTAAAATAAAAACAACTCCTAAATAAATTATTTTTAAATTTTGAGGGGATATTAATACATATTTTAAAAATATACAGTCAAATTTTTGAAGAAAAAAATTAAATATTAATACATATTTTTTAAAAAATATAGTCAAATTTTTTAAGAAAAAAATTAATTTTTTTTTTAAGTTACACGCGAAAAAATTTTTTTTAAGTGTAAAATCCAATTAATCTAATTAGATTATCAATAAATGGGGAAGCTAAAAGTTTAAAAATAGGTAAATTTTATTTTTTTGATTTTTTTTTTTAATATATAAAAAAATGAATTAAAAAAAAAAAAAAAAAAAATTTATCACAATTTTAATAATTTTTTTAAAAAATTGTGATATTCAATTTTTTTTAATTGTTCATTTTTTTATTTACTTAAAAAAAAAAATATATCAATTTATTAAAATTTACTTTTTTTTAAATTTCAATTTTGATTTTTCGAAAAATTTCACCCCAATTGTGCCCCTTAAGTAAGGATTTATATTAAATTTTTTACGCAAAATACACTTGTATTTAATTGATAATTTTCGGAGGTATATATAAATACCTAGCAGTTTAAATCTAATTAAATATTCCGAAAGTTTGTTTAGTAAAAGTATGCTAAGTTAATACTAGTTGTTGCGAGTTGGAAGTAAAAAGGTGTAAAATTATATATATAACTACTATCAAGTATTAACTATTAACTATTATAAGACTTTTTTTAGTTTAAGAGAATTTAATTGCTTCTTTAACAAAGCTATTTAATTTATTTATCTCTGATAGTTTGGGAGGCAACAAAACTGCTACCGCTTTATAAACTTTTATTAGAGATTATTTAGTATAACTTTTTCAATCTTATTAATTAATTTGTTTCAAAGAAATTTTTTGCACTTAAATTTACAAAAAAAAAACTAATCCTGTTAATTAAACATGCAAAGTAATTATCCGAATGCACTCGACTAAATCCAAAGTACAAATAAAAGTATGTTATATAGGAATAATTTAGTGTTACAAAACTCGGGTAATATTACTTGAATAAAAACAATTATTTATTTAGAATATTTACAATATAAAAAAAACAACGTTATGCAAGTAAGGATACAGTTTTGTTTTATATAATGCTAAGCTTTAAACAATTACTTAATTATTCATTTATTCATTTATAATTTTAAATATTTTTGACTATCATCGATCCGATTAAACTCATTTAATTTAATTTAATTGTTTATATTTTATCAACTTATTTTTATTTGTTACATTAAATAGGCAGTGAGTCAACAGATTGGTGCTTGTGCACTTTTTATTTTATTAATTTCCATTTTTATCTTGTCTCTAGAAGTTTATCTCCGTCTTGCGGTTATTATCCCCGTGACGCCCTATATTATTTACATATACCATTGACGTCATACGTTCTATTATTATTATCATTTATTTCCGAACAAAACTGACATGACAGCAAAGTTTCTTCATTACTCTGTATATCTTTTTTTATTTATTATTTAATTTATTTTACGTATGGTTTTATTTTTATAGATACTCTTAATCCCTTTTCTCTAGCTCGTGAATTATTATTATTATTATTATTATTATTATTATTATTATTCTTATTATTATTATTTTATTCAAATAGGGAAAATGCTTTATAAAAAGGTGTCTATCTATTATTAGGATAAAGAATTTTTTTTAATTAAAATACATTGTTGTTTCATTTTTAATGTTTTATATAAAATTGTCTCTTATTCGCAGTTTACTTATTCAAATGATAATTTTGTTTTTTTTTTTTTTTTTAATTTTATTATTTTTTCTTTATTACTTAATTCACAAACAGAGCGAAGAGCGAGATTGTGGCTCGTTTTAAAATACTTTATTAAATAAATACTACTTTTTTATGATTAATGACGGAAACATTAAAAATTATTTAATTATACATCTCGGTCTTATTCCCTTTTTTATTTTTGGTAAATTCAATTTTGTCTTCTTTATTTATTTATTTTTTATTGTATTTATTTTTTTTTTAATTTTTTCACTAAATAAACTTCCGAAAAAAAAAAAGAGCAAATATCATGTACAGGATTGATAAATAAATTAAATATGGAAATTTTTATACTGGAATTACATTAAAATATTAATCAGTCCTAAAAATGCTTACTTTAGTATACAGAACATTTATATATTTATATTTATATTTATATTTATTATTATTATTATTATTATTATTATTATTATTATTATTATTATTATTATTATATTAATTTCACACTTTAATCACACATAATTTTCACTTCTATTTCATAGTTGACACTTTTGTTATGTTGTGATTATATTTTATAATTTACTTGGTAATTATTTATGTCAGTTATGCAGCTTTGAATATTTTTGGATTATTCATTTTAATAATTAAGTTTATAATTACAGTTGTGAATAAAAGCTAGGGGTTTTTTTTTATTTTTATTATTGAGGTAATTTTTTTTTTTAGGGAATTTTGTACAAGTAATCGCATTTAATAAATTATAAAATTTATTTATTTAAAATAAAATTTTTTTATTTAGTTTAAAAATATTTTTAGAGTGAATTAAAATAATTAAAAAAATTATCAATGGAAAAATATTAAACTTATGGATTTTATAATTTAAATTATATTTTACATATAAATTGAATAAATAAAAAAATTTATTATTAATAAAATAATTTTAATCTAATAAAATTGTAAGTTGAAGAAAGAATTAATGATTTAAAATAAAAATTTATTTTTTTATTAAAATTTTTATTTAAAAAAAAAAAAAATAATTAAATTTATTCACAAAATTTTGAATAAACAAAAATAAATTTATTATTAATAAAATAATTTTGATTCAATAAAATTGTAAGTTGAAGAAAAAATTAATTACTTTGATTAAAAATTTATTTTTTTATTAAAATTTTTATTTTAAAAAAAATAATTATGAATTTTTTAAATAATTAAATTTAATTACATAAAATTTTAAATAAATAAATAAAAAAAAATTTTATGAGATTTTTACTAATAACTGAAATTAAAAAAAAAAATTTAATAAAGAAGAAATAAAAAAATAGCTTTAAATAATGATAATAATAATAATTCCCAATAAAAATTGATAATTTCAGTCTGCGACATAATTAACAATTAACTAAAATCAATAAGACCAAAAATAGAAGAGCTGCATAATGACCAGAAATAGAATCAGACAAACATGAAAAAAAAGAATGTAAAAAGTAAAATAAATGTACTTAATTCGTTTTAAATAAAAAAATTGATAATAAAATAAAAATATTAATAATTCAATTACAACCCTTCTATCCAGTGGATTGTACAATAATAACGCATCAAAACATTTTAATCGAACCGTAATATAAGCTGCATAATTTACAACGAGAATTGAATTAAAAAAATAAATGGAATTTACGCGCATGTTTTCCCGGCGATAAATAAAAACAAAGCGTTCAATTAATCATACACCCTATGCATATTTAATTCACACAAAGTTAATAATTAAAGGTGATCGTAGCAAAAAAAAAAAATTAATCAAATTAATATACAAAATGAAGTCATTAAAATGGAATGTTGATCAATTCGCGTATCAATTCCATTAACGTTAGACAAAAATGATCAATGAATTTGAATTTTCATTTACATTGATATTACGAAAGTTATTAATTAAAACAATCCAATTTTCTAATGGGCAACTTAATTCCAAGTAAAGTCAAAGGGGAAGTTATGCAAGGATTTAATGAATAAATTGGTCTTAAAGTTTATGTAATCCACCTTTTAATATATAATTTAATTATTTAAATAACTTGAATGATTTAAAATTCATTCCAAATGCTTAACTTTAGTTTTTAAGTCATGTTTATTATATATTATTCATTATTTATGTTATCAATATTAATATTAATATTATTAATTTTTTTTTTTTTTTTTTTTTTTTTGTAGACAAACTGCAAGAGAAATTATTGTTTTATCAGTAATATTTTTATAATACACATTATACAGACTGTTGCGCATCAATTACGCACAACAATATCAACCGGAATAAAGCAGACCGAATAGAAGTATTTGTAATAAAAATCTCGATGTTACGATTCACAGCAACACTTTTATAAGTTTATTATTTATTGAATTTATTCTTTGTATACAAACTCGGTTTCCTTGATGGAAAACTGAACGATATGTTTCGTTAAGAATTTATTATTTTACTTTTTTTATTATTTTATTACTAAATCTTCAATTTTTTCAACGCGTGTCTGCTCCATTCTGGTATTATTTCAAATACACCAAAATTCATTCATTTCTTCACGTTACAATAATATTTATTTATATATTTATATGTTTATTCTTATGTATAACAAATCCGAAATTTCGGTGAAGGTAATTACATCCACAATATCATTTTTTTTTTATGTTTTTATTTATGTATAACTATATTTATATTCATATCAGATTATTTCATTCCCGATTAAATCAATCAGCGAATTTAATGTTTATGTCGTTAATACCGGCAAATATGATTAATGGTTTAATGAATGAAGTGCTAGAAATGTGTATAAAATATTCAATATTTCAAGTTTCGATATTTACAACAACAAATCATTCATTTCATTCACACATTCTTTATTTTTTTATTTATTTATTGTGATTATAAATAATTATATTAATGCTACGCAGTTGGAAAATTTTTGGATTTTTTTTTATACAAGTAAATTATTTTAATTAATGTTTAAGAATTTGTCTTTTCAATCTAAAAAAAAAATTTTTTTTTAATTTTCTTCTTTTGAATAAAAAAAATTTTTTTATTGATTTTATTTTAAAGATAAATTATTTTATAACAATTTCCATAAAAAAAAATTTAATTATTTAACAAAGTAAATTTAATTTTAATTATTGTTATTTTTTATGATATAAAATTTTGCAACTAATTTTTATGTAAATTTATAATTTCATTAATTAACACATTTAAAAATCAATAAAAAAATTTTTAAATGAAAAAATATTAATTTATTTTAAATAAAAAAATTGCAAACGAAAAAAAAAATTTTTTTTCTTTAAAATTTCTTCTTGTAAGTCAAAATAATTTTTCAATTGAAAAATTTAATTTAACAAAAATTAACTCCAAACAATTTTGATTAAACTTTGCATTATCAATTCACTAATAAAACAAAACCCTAAAAAATTTTAATAATAACAACTTTTTAATAAATATTAATTAACTTAAAACAAACAAATTATAAAAGAAGAATTTTTTACTCACTTAAAAAACTTTTCTTCTCAATTTAGAAATTTTTGTTGAAGATTTCTTCTTTTGAGTAAACTTCTTCTTTTGCAGCTTTAAGATACTTTGTTGTATAAAATCTTCACTATAAAAAAAAAAAAAAAAAAAAAAAAGGAAAAAAAAATGAAAGAAGAAATTAATTTCAACTAAAAAAACAAAAATTTTTCAACTGTGTTAGCTTCATCTAATTATCGTCTTCAATCTCATAAAAATTTCTCTCGTCTTGAGTTAATATTACAATTATTTTAAATATTATTATTATTATTTTCATTAATTGATAATAAAAAATGACACGACAAGTGTCCCGACGAAAGTAGTTGATTAAGTCCTTTGTAAATATGTAAAAAGGGCACTTGATCGAACGTAGAGAGGCAAAAAAATAGTTGGTTAGCTAGTTGGTTGATGCTGGGTCTCTTTTGTTGTAATTGTAGTTGGTGTTGGTATTATTATTATTTTAATAGTGGGTGTAAGTATTACTTTGTGTGTCGAGGAGCGGAGTAGGGTGAGGGTGTTTTGTGTACGTGTACGTGTATGGCGAAATAAATCGATCGTCGCAGTTTTGTACAGTCTGAACAGTTGATGAGGTGGCGATTAAAAACTTGTGCCAGCAATAAAATAAATAATTCTGGATAAATGTAAGGCTGACGAGCGAGAGATTTCAATCCTGTTAAGGTTTAAATTAAATTTTAAATTAAAATTAAGGGTAGTAGGTCACACGGAGCTCTCCCTCTTGGTGACCGGGCCCTGGGCCATTGGCATGCCAGAGGAGTCCTTCGAAGAGGCTGAGGAAGTTTGCACGCACCTCTGCTGAGGAACCATCACACGCGATGCTGGCGCTTCGTGGTCCTTGGTCAGGATCGTTGCACTCGGGCAGGTCCTTAGAACCCCGAGACCGGTGTACAACACTGGCGGATTCATTGTCATCGTCATAGACTGGTGATGCGAGATCCGCGGACTTGGCCAGTGCTGTCGAGGCAGGGTACACATTCCGGTTTCGTACACTTGGTTGTTCATCATCGGCTGAAACTAGTTCCTTTTTATTAGTGATGAAAATAAATTTTATTAAAAATTAAATTAAAAGAAAAAATTTGACGTGGAAAATTTTTTTAATTTTAAGTTCAATATTTTTTTACTTATATTTTTTATAGATTTAAAAAATCAAAATTTTTTTGGTAATTATTTACAAGTAGGATCAACCCTATTTTGAGGTATAACTAGGTAGAAAATTAATATTTTCAATTTTTTTTTATTCTGCTTGTTTTTAGCTGTAAAAATTTTTTTTCGGGATATTTTAAAATTTTTTATAACTTCAAATAAACAATTTGATATTTTATCCTTAAAAATTTTTGATAAAAAATGTCGTAAAATAAAAAAATAAAGATTTCGATAGCTTTTTTTGCCTTCGAAAGTTGAAAAAAATTTTAGCTCTCATGTTTTTGAATAAAATTTATATTTTATCTTTTTTTGATATATATTTAAAAAATTAAAATTAAAATGATTGACCCCATTTGTAAATATTTACCAATTTTTTAATGTCTGATAATTTTAGCATCAATTATCCATGAAAAATAAAATTAGCTGACATCTGAAAATTTTTTATTGAAAAAAATTAAAAAAAAAAATTTGACATGTGAAAAATTTTAAGTGCAATTTTTTTAAGTATTTTTTTACTTATAATTTTTATTGATTCAAAAAATCAAAAGTTTATAAACATCTGCTAATTTTAGTATCACTAATTAGCGGCAGTTATTAATTAGTTCAAATTATTATTGAAGTATAAACTAAACAGAGTGATAAAACCCGCTTAGTTAGAAATCATATCCTCTGCATTTAATCAAATTGTTGATACTTTCGGGCGGTATTGATGCATTTTAGAAGGAGTGTCTGGGTATATATCAACTATACCAGAGATAATTCTCCCCGGATTGAGGATTTTATATCATTTTCAGATAGATCTAAGTGTTTGTTACCCCTGGGGTCTTAATGAATTCTCAAATAAATTGGCTAAGTGAAGAAAAATAAATTAATTATACAATACGAAATTTTTAACAAATTAATACTGAATTTAACAGATATATAACAGTTAAAAAAATTTTATAAAAATTAAATTCTAATGAAAAACATTTTTTTTAAATTACTTTGATATAAAAATAAAAAAATAAAATTCATACAAACTTCAACGACTCAATATTTGTTTCGTAGTTTGATGCACAATAAATAAATAAATTTAAAATCAATATAAATTCTTCGGTCCGCACAGAGTTGTTTTAATTATATTATTTACATAATATAAAGTTGAATCTAGAAAAAAATTCAAACTATTTATACAAATTTTCACGTAAATATTTGCTTTTGAAACATTTAATACATATCAGGTAAATAAATATTTTTCTTTATTCGTTGAATAATGCACCTAATTATTAAAGATCGGCTAAGGGACAAAAAATAACAAACTCACATTATAGTTCTCGACAGAGTAACCCGATCTGAATAAATTTAGTGGAAATAGAAATTATGTTCCTAGTATCATAGTTTGCGCTGATAACTTTCCGAGTAAATTAATCCACCAGTTACTCATTTATTTATCGAATTAATAATAAATATTTAAGTTGAACTCGACTGTATAATTTATTGACGCGGAGTTAGAGTTGTAAAAAATTAAATATAAACTAAGCGGACTTTACTTCAATTATTTTTTTTTAAATCTTTTCTATTAAACTGAAAAAAAAAAAAAAAAATAAAAATTATGTCCAGACAAGGATTTTTTGGCTTAAGAATTTTTTTAAATCAACAATTTGATAAAAGAATATAAATATATGTCTCAAATATTTAAATAACAATTATTTTAATCAATTTGACCAATTGTTCAGAGAAAAAAAATTTTTTTCTGACTAAAAAGTACATTATTGTAATTTTTTAAAAAAAGTATTTTTTTTTTTTTTTCAGTGCAAAAATTTCAAATATAAAAAAAAATAAAGTTTGATTTATAAAATAAATTTACCGATAAGCGTCACTGATTTTTAATAATTAAAAAAATTACATGCCCTAAATTGGTCATGTCAATAATTAAAAATATTCAATACTTTATTTTCCCTGACTTAAATTTTTTTTTAAATCTAAATAATATTTTTTATTTTTAAAAAAATCTAAATAGTGATTTTTAAAAAGTATTTTTTTTTTTTATTGTAAAAATGTCAAAGATCAAATGAAAAACAAAGATTAATTTATAAAATAAATTTATCGATGAAACGTCGCAATTTTTTAATGATAAAAAAAATTCTATGCTTTGAATTAGTAATTTTAATTATTAAAAATATATAATATTTTATTATTCCCTGGTTTGAATTTTTTATTTAAGTTTAAATGTTTTTTTTTATAAAAAAAAAAAAAAAAAAAAAAAAATCTAAATTGTAATTCCTAAAAAATATTGTACGAGTAAAATATAAAAGATAGAATTAATAAAGTGTTTATGGAATGTTTAGGCAGCGAAGATAGGAGTGTCAAAAATGTGCTTGAGAATTTGACTTAGCGTGTATCCTTAATATAAGCACAATTAGTTCACATTGATTAACACTTACGCTCTTGTGTTTACTTGACGTTAAGGCGGATAGTTCACGTAATGGCATACCACTTCGTATGGTACAGTAACCGACGTAATTCTCATGGCCTGCGAGAGCTTGTTGCTGGAGCGGAGGCTGCTCCAGAAGACTTCGAGAGGGCGAGGTGTCTATAGTAGATACCGCCTGGAGACGCCTTTTCCTCACGTAATCCGAGGGCTCTTCTGCAGCGGCTTGGCGAGGAAAATCAAGAATAAAAAAAAATAATTAATAAACAAGAGTTGATTAAAAAAGATTGGAGGGCCGTCGAGGCATCGATAAATAAAGAGACTGAGGAGAGATAAATATCTTACTGGCAACTTGTTGGGGGATTATATCAGGATTCTTATCGTCGGTCTCGCTCAGTTCGCCGGCGCTGGCCTCCAGCGATTTTCCAAACGTGCCGGTAGTGTGTTTCTCGTCGACAAGTAAATTACATCCCTCACGGAATCTAAGTTCTCGTTGGATTGGTATTACTTTTGTATTCTTGTCAAGATCTTCCAGATGCGGCTTTCCCTGGTCGTCTGGGTTCCCGTTTTGTATTCTCAGTACGATCATTACGATTACTGCTACTATTACCAGGGCAGCGACCACCCCGATCATCACACTCAGCATTGGAGTCAATTTTACGTGATGACGCGGTCGTTCTGGGTTATTACACATGCAAAATTACAATAAAATGTTATATTAGTAATTATTATTTTATTACTCTACAGTTTTTATGAGGCTAAAAATTGCTTTGGGAAATTTAATGCTTTTTTTTTTTTTTTTTTAATTAGTTATATTAATGATACTGAGGATTTTTTTTTTAATGAGTAAATTTTTAAGAGCAAAATTTATAATTCTTTTTGATTAAATTTAAAAAATTGAGAAAAAGTTTTTAGTTCAAAATTTTGGATTAATTCAAGTTGATTTCTTAAATTCTATTAGAATCAAACAAAAATTTTATTCAGTTAATTTTTTCAGTCAAGAATTACAGAAAATATTGTCCTCATTTTTTTTTTTAATTAAGTAACATATTAAAAATAAATTAGGTAATTATTTACAAATGGGAAAAAATTTGAAAAGTGGAAAAAAATTATTTAGAAGTGGAAAAAAATTTGAGCTGCATGTTTTTTGATAAAATTTCTATTTTATCTTTTTTTTAATGTTTTTGATATATATATATATATATATATATATATATATATATATATATATATATATATATATATATATATATATATATATATTTTTTTTAAAGTACATAAAAAAAAAAAATTAAAGATAACAATTTTATAAATTTTTTTGAAAATTTGTTAAAATTGTAATAAATCAATTTTTTTTTATTTATTAAAAAAAAAAAATTTTTCAAAAAAAATTTTGTTCAAAAAAATGAAAATTAAAATAGTAGACCCCACTTGTAAATAATTACCATAAAGGTAATTATAGTTTAGCATAATTAAAAAATAAAGTTTAATAAAAAACAAAACTAGCAAATAGAAAATAATTTTTAATAATTGAAAAAATTTATTTCGTTATAAAAAAACGAGGGTACTTTTTGAAATATTTTTATAATATACAACTCCAAGTTTACAAAAATATCTCCCACTAAAATATTTACTAAAATCAATATTAAGCAGCTTATGATTATTTGATAATAAATTAAATTAATCTATTATTATTTAGAACTCATCGAAAATCAATAAAAATTATTTACTATTTTAAAATATTTTTTTTTTTTTTCAATAATAAATTAAAAAAAAAAATTCTTTATCAATTATTAAAAAATTTTTTCTTATTTTTAATTGACATAAATAATATTTTATTTAAAAACGAAAAATATATATACCAGGAAAAAAGTTATTTCTAGCAAAATAATAAATAAAATCTATCTAAAACGAAAATCGTCCTTCTGTCCGATATTTCTTTATGACAAATATATTTGTACCAGCTATGTATAAAACATGGTAACAGGTTAAGTGGATTGTCGATAGAACGCCTGGAACTTGAGCAGTTAATTTTGTCAAAATAGCGGTTGAAAGCAGGACAACGTGATGTATATGCAATTATAGTTAATATATTCAATCGTACAGTTAACGTAACTAATATCTGTGTGTTATGCGACGATGATATCATTATGTTGTTATAATAATCTTTTAAAATCACCGAGTATCCGCTTTTTGTTTACCCAAATCATCACGCATAATTATTGACAAAATCCCTCGAATAAATATTGTTCGCTGTCCCGATTTTAATCATATGTTTTCGAGTTTTTGTGCTATTGAATTGTAAATAAATAAACGGATAAATAGATCTGGACATTTGGAATAGTTAATCTTTGAAACGCATTTTTCAATCATGAATTTAAAATTCATTTATCGATTTAAAGATTGGAAAACAGTGATTTAATGAGTCTTTTTTTATAACGATATTAATGATAAAACATATGAACCAGTTTCAGTACATATTGCTGTAATTAACAAAGTAATTTAATAACCTTTTTAATACGAGTAAATCGACTGTTTTATTTCCAACACACAGTAGCTGTTAAATTTTTTTTTCTTGGGATTTTTTAATTTTTTATTACTTCAAATTAATAATTTGATATTTTTTCTTTAAAAATTTTTTTAGGGCTAATTTTTTTTTTTTTAATAAAATGAAAAATTATGGTAATTATTTACAAGTTATTTAAAAGTTGGAAAAAATTTTGGCTCTTATGTTTTTGGATAAAATTTCTATTTTATCTTTTTTTAATATTTTTTTTTTAAATACATAAAAAAAAAAATAAAAAAACAATTTAAAAAAAAATTGACCCCACTTGTAAATAATTACTAAAATTATTCTATAAAAATTGAATAATAAATAATTAAAAATTAATTGGTTAAAAAAAAAATTTTTTAAATATCAATTCCTTTTTTTTTTTTAAATGTACATAATATTTTTTAGTATTTCCCAAACAAAAATAATTTTCATCAACTATTTTTCCCGAAACCACAGATATTACGGCTCATGAATCACAAGATATTCATAAAAACTGCAGTTTCATCAAAAAAGTATCTCCAATTTTTCGACACGTGTTCACTTTTGACATAAGAAAAAAAAAATGTCAAATAAATTTCCATAAAAAAACATATTCGAATATTTACACACATTACACCCTTGAAATTAACTAAACCGCGTGAAGCGTTTGGAAATAATTCGAAAATGCATTAAATTTAGTATTTAATGGGAACTAACAACCTATATGATAATTATATTTCCGCAATAAATTGATCCCGCAGTTGCTTTGAAATACTTAAAAACGCGGACAATATTAATTTACACGATAAATATCCCGAGTAAAAGAAATAACAACCCGTAAAAATAATAAAAAACAATGATTAGCATCTTTAACGTTAAATAGAGTGAAGTATATATAATGGGAAAGAAAAAAAGGAACTGGAAGCATTTAAAATTAGCATAAATTTAAAATTCAAACTAGCAACACTTAAAAAGTTATTTAATTACTCACCTCTTGATTTTCCGGCTGTTTCAGAAGTCAACTGCTTTTCGGGTAGCCTGAGGGTGCCGGCTTGTACGACCGCGGGCTCGCTGCGGCCCTTTTCGTTGAACGCGTAGACGCAGGCATGATAGAGTAGCCCGGGCTCGAGATGGTTGACACTGAACTGAGGAGTGCTGGAGGTCAAGTTAGCGCGGATTTCCTGGGAGTTGCTCTCCCGAACCTCCAGGAGGAAGGACTGCTGGAGGCCGCCGTTGAAGCCCTCGGTGCACCTGAGAGAGAAGGAGCTGGTGGAGGCGTTGTGGGTGGTGCAGTTGTGGACCATGTCCGGGTGTCCGGCGGGTATTATGTGGTAGACGCAGGGCACCAGCTGGTTCCCGATGGCGTTGTTCGCCCAGCAGAGGAGGGTGCCGTAATCCAACTCGGTCATGGGCGTGTACGAAACGACGGAAGAGGTGCCGGACTTGATGATGTGACCAGCGGCGACATCGATGCTCTCCGCCGAGTTGTTGAACGTCCACCGAAATTCTACGACCGGAGGATTAGCGTCGACCTGGCAGGAAATGTTCGCCTTCTCCTGCTTGGCCACTCCGTGGATTTTTGTCTGGTTGGGCTTGCACGTCGGCGCGAACATCACGTTTAGGTGGAAGGGCTTGCTCTCGCCGTCGCCCTCGGTGTTAAACCCGACACAAGTGTAGTTCCCGGCGCTTCTCCTCTCCACGCCCTGGAGAACCAGGCTCTGGTTGCTTATAATTATCCCGAGAGTGGTGTTGTGCTGGAGAGTGCGGTTGTCATGCCGCCACTCGACCTTATAAACCCCCGGCTTGGCGTTTATCAGGCAATCGAAGTAGACGTCGGTGCCTTCGCGAATCGCGTTCCTGTTCAGAGAGGTTCCCAATTGGATTCGCGTCTCCGGTCTGTACTGAATCTCCAGCACCCACTCGTCCTCTATCGGGCCCATTCCTATTATCGAATTTTCCGCTCGGCACGATAAGTGTCTGCCAGCGTCGCTTTTGCTCGGGACAAATGACAGGACGCTAGTTGTCACGTTTCCGTCGTTCGACGTCGTCTCGTTCGAGTCGTTCAGGCGCTGGCCATCCCGCCACCAAGTCACCAGGGCTGGAGGTCGTGAACCCGATGTAGCACACACCAGGTCGTATCTCTTGTCCGCTGATAGAGGCTGGTTTGCGCCGATTATTTTTACATCCAATGGCCCGACTTTTCAAAAAGTTTATTTGTTTTAGTTTTTGAATAGTGAAATTTTTTTTTTTTTTAAATATCGTAAATATTTACAAGTAGGGTCAACCATTTTCATTTTCATTTTTTTCAATGAAATTTTTATTTGATTTTTGAAAAAAAAAAAAAAAAAAAAAAGTTGATTATCACAATTTTAAAAATTTTTTAGAAAATTGTGAAATTCAACATTTATTTTTTTTTTTAATTGTTCGTTTTTATGTACTTTAAAAAAAAAAATAAATAAAATAAAATAGAAATTTTATCGAAAAAAACATGAGGCCAATATTTTTTTTTTTTTACGGAATGCGCCGTAAAAACAAGCCGTATGACCTAAAATGGGGTTGACCCCACTTGTAAATAATTACCAAAAATATTTCTATTTAATGATTTTTTTTTTCAACACTATTTGCTTGAATTTTGAAATTCGTATTTATTAAAAATTATTTTTTTTAATTTTAAATAGATATTAATTCAGCTCATAGAAATATTTCAATGACCCAATATCAATCGAATGCATTTATTTTTAATTTGTAATAATTTTCTCCATGTAAAATCCCGATAATTGCGATATAAAAGTAAATTTATAAAAAAATAAATTAAATGGACATTTATTTGGATCAGACAAATATTCACTCAATTCAATATTAATATTAACCGAATGAATACGGTTACTCTATCCAGAATGTTTTTTTTTTTTTTTTTTTTTTTTTCAATACACAATTTTAATAATCACTTAAAAATTGTTCATTAAATAGATTTACATTTATAAAACAAATGTTCACTTTTAATTTAATAATGTCCATCAATTACATGCGTTAATTTTAATACTCCTTTTTTTTCCTTAATTGCACGATTTTATTGATCGTTAATACCCATGAAAAATGGAAGAAGAAATTTTAAATGAAGCCAATTACCTAATTTAAAAAAAAATAATAATAATAAACACTAGAAACCTTGCAGTCACTATTTATAGTGAACTATAAATAATTAAAATTTTGCTTATTGTTAAAATTTGTTTTTTGTTAAATTTCACTTTACTTTCTTAAATGTTGACGTTTTTGAAGATATAAGCTCATCCTGATGTTACACTCATCAAGAGCTTTCATTTGAGTACCCACATTAATTTTTCATATATTTTTCATATATACATATATGTAATATATATAAATATATGAAAAATTGATGTGGGTACTCAAATGAAAGGTCTTGATGAGTGTAACATCGGATAGAGCTTATATTTTAAAAAATGTCAATATTTCACAAGATACAAGGTCATTTCTTAATTATATAATTTCACTAAAAAAAAAAAAAAAACCGATTTTATCATACGACTATTCTGGAAACAAAATTTTTCTTATTATCTTAATAATATAGATTATAAAAAAAACTTACAGGTCATGTCGATCCGGACGGTAGCAGATAAGGGTATGGATCTATTATTATTGTTTGCGCTACATGTCAGCTCGGACTGGACGTCTCGGCGTCCTAAATTTTTTATTAGAATCGTGCTACGGAGCACACCCTCTCTCATGACCTCTGGTTTGTTGCTGATCAATTTATGACCGCGGTACCAGGTTACCGATGGCGGCGGCTTACCTGTATCGACAGTATTAACTCTTTCATAAATATATTACAAAATATTACATAACCCGATAAATCTATACTTTTATTCTACCATCCGTCCATCTATCTATTATTATTATTATTATTGCTATTATGATTAGGTATATTCTTACATTCTTCTCTTCCCATGATAATACTTCCTTTTATTTCCCAAACAATTCAATGGAAGAAATAAGTAATATAAGTAGCTTACCGCCGTAAACGTCGCAATGTAATTCCAGGTCGTCACCCTCGAGGTACGGTCCGACCTGTTTGTCCCTGGTGATGCCGTTCTCGTCAATAATGACGACCTTTTTTGGCGGAACTGTCGGACATAACGTTAAATATCCCTTTTGTTATTAATTCAATTATACAATTGATTGATATTGATAATTTACCAATAAATCAAATGAATTAATTTCAAGCTAATGAATCAATAACCCAATTAACTAAGTGACAATAAGTTATTTATGTGTAATGTGTAATGGATATTGTCTATATCACTCAAATGGACCAAATAATACACAAATGGAGAGAACGGAATAGTTAGATTTATTATTTATTATAATGGTAATTATTTTTGTGAAAAAATTATCAATTTTCATGAATTTAATCACACTTTAAATTTTATCATTAAAAATATAAATTAAATTAAAATAATTATTTTATTATATTGTTGAAATAAAAATCTAATAGCATTCCAATTGGGCATTTTTTAAAAATTTATAATGAACTTCAATTAATTAATAAATTTAAAAAATGAAAATGTTCATAATTTATTGAATCAGAAGAATTTTTTTTTTCATATTTTAAAAAAATAAATGATCAATTTTTATGAAATTAAATTTAGGAATAAAAAATTTAAAAATGATGTTTGATTATTGAACAATTAAATAATTTCTTATTGAACTTTTAATAATAAATAATTGAATGGAATTGTTGACTTTTATACTATTAAAGAGTAAAAATAAAAAATATAAATTAATGTACCGCAAAATACACGCCAGGACATGAGTTAGCACGGCTAATTTTACAAGCAATTATCGCTATCATATTACTAGCAGATTTCTGGCGATTTTTCACGGGTATTATTATCAAGCTTATAATTATGAGATACGCCCTTTTGGCATTAGTAACGCCATATGTTAAAGTGATAAATACCGACAGAAAAAAATATTAATTACGAATCAAGAAAATAATTTTGAAGAATTTTTCTATCTTGATTTAAATTTCAAAAAATTTTTCAACTACGCGCTATTTCTTTTAAAAAAATTTTTTTTTTCATTCTATAATTCCTCCTATAATGATTAAAAATCCCTTTTTTTTTATTTTTTAATTTTAGACCCATAGAAGAGCCAAAACATCGCGCGCTAACCAGGTTTTTTTTTTTTTTTTTTTGAGGGGACTGATATAACTTTAGCGCCATTTTTAAATTATTTAAAATAATTTTTTTTTTTTTTTTTTAACTATTTATGGATATTTAAATTATAATAAAATAGTTCTTTAAAATTTCAAAAGTTTTGGTTGTTATTTTGAAAGATTTTTCTACTTCTGAAAGTAGAAAAATTTTTTAACTAAGAAATTTTTCTTGATTTAAGTAAATGTAACTTAATTTAATTTAATTTTTTATTTCCTTAATGAATTTAAATCTCATCTCACCTATCACTGTTAGGTTGACTTTGGAGTTACGCGTCTGCCCGAGGCGAAAGTCCACACGACATCGATAAATGCCGGCGTCCTCCTCGCGGATCCTGTCAACCCCCAACTCTGCTGGCTTCTTGTCTGGGCGGAAGTACGCCCGGTTGCTGAAGACCGCGTCGTCGGACCATCGCTCCGCGATGTTAAAGTCCCGGTCCCGGGCGTCGATGCTGTAGACAGAAGCCCCGAGGTCCTCGCGGTACCAAAGCACCAGGTGAACCGAGTCGCCCTCATCGCTCGTGGAGATGTCGCAGGGCAGGTACGTCGGGTCCCCGACGATTGCCACCACGTGAGATATGGGGACTGAAACAGGTTTATTTAAAATTAGTGATCATAAAAAATTTTCATGCAGAAATTTTTCAAGAAAAAAATTTTTTTGAGTTTAATTTTTTTGAATCAAGACTAAAAAAAAATATTTGTATAAAACTGTAATTTAAATAAATTTAATTTAGTTAAAGAATTTTTTTTTTTTTTTTTTTTTTTTTTTTTTTTTCAGAAATAATATTTACAATGTGTAAGAAGCTTCATTGATTTTTTATAATAATTTTTCTATTTATAAAACATATGGAATAAAAATAAAAACAAGATTGTCGTGTACTAAATAAATATAAATACTTTTCAAAAATATTGTATAAACAGAATATAAAATCAAAAAGAGCTGATATTTCTTCTCATATAATTGCATAAATATAAATTGCTATTTACAAACATAAATAGTGTCAGATAATCGATAAATTTATCTTGAACAAACATTAAAATTTACGAATATTGACTCAACTTAATTGATTCTTAAACTCAGCTTTAAGTTTATAAAAAATTCATTCTAACTCACGAAAATTTTCTATTAATAATTCCATCAAACTCACATTCAAAATAATACCCAATTAACAAACCCAAATCGCCAATGATAAAGTAACTTACAAAACCTTTTCAGAAACTAACTAATCCTATTTCCAAAAATAAAATCCAAACCGCAAAATCTCCTAATCAGTTCTCTCTGGCCTCGAAAACATCAAAACCCCTCAAAACAAATTTAAACTCCAAAGCGAAATCCAAAAGCTCCTACATCAAACTATTTGTAAGAGTAATTAGCTGCGTTTTGGGCAACAAGTTCGCCAATCCTGAATCTCAGAAAGTTGGAGAGCACAGAGCCATATAATATATAATAATAATAACAATAATAATGATAATAATAGTAACAGTCCAAGTTGCCCGTGAAGAGCATTAGAGATGAGAAATAGAGTTTGGATAACGGATGAGCAGCGAATGGCGAAATAGCGGTCATGCGCTGTGGGGTATCGATCGAACTCCTCCGCGATAGTGTGCACAAGTCCATGCACGCACGCACGCGAGAGTGGAACAGCTTCAGCCTAACACTACCCTGGACACGCACGATAAGCTTTCTATATAGATTTATCCTGAGCGCTGTATACTGGGTATAACACTAAACTTTGATGCTTTTATGGAGGACGAGGATAGTCCTGGGCACAATAGCGGCAGTCATGGCAGCAGTAGTCGTAGAAATCCAGCACAGTCCACCGAATAGCGTTAGAGTAATGAAAATACTGTGCTATAAACGTCATCTGCTGTATGTATTGTTGTGCACAGACTGGCAATGCATCGCGCGTCACTGGGAATCAGTGTACCAGCTTTCACAATCGATTAAGATCAATCATGATACAGTTCCACCCTCAGCCCTCGGCCCTCTTTCTCTTCCACTGGAAACTACAAAGCGCACATGTACGTTCAACCTGAGACTCCAAAGGGAGCTTGCAGTTTCACAAGGGGAAGAGTAAAGGGGGGGGGGGAAATACGCTGCGCTGCGAGGGTGACCAGAAACGCGATAACATTATTGTTCGCGAGATGCTAAAGGTTTACTCGTTGTGATAGTCACGGAAAAGAGAGAAGAGCTTCACTCGGTGTCCATCCCCAATATAATACTGTTGGCCTTTTCATTGTGTAATCAACTCGCGTGCATCGCGGTCTGCTCGCATCAAACCAAAGCTTTTGCGGTATGCTTTTAGGGTATCATGCGGTGCATGGTATCTATCCGCCGGATAAATTTCCCGGATGCTTGCATTCATCAGCATGTCCATCGTAATTAGTCGAGTAATTAATTATTCATTTTTTTTTTTTTCCCCAAAGGGAAACTTTTGATAAAAGCTCAATTCACTTCTGTTCTGAATTTTTTCGACAGATTTCTGCATACGGATATACATCTATATATGCAGCGGGGATAAATTGATGGGACGTATTTTGGTAGTCTATTAAGCCGCGCGAACGAGCAATTTCATCCGCTTAAGCGCCTTCTATTTTTCGATTACATTTATATTTATTTTTTTATATTTATATATCTATATATATACATACGGGTGAATTTGAGCTTTTTCTGCAGAACATTGTGACTATGACAGTTGACCGGATTATCTGTGTCTATTCAATCGTGTCGTTATTGTCTCCATTAAATGGGGATTTTAGGGAGTTACTTACATTCTCTAGTCACCAGTTATGTGATACTTAGGTATTTTTAATACTTTCGGAAAAAAACGTCTCAAGTTTAACAAATTTTTTTTTATTTATTTATTATTATTATTATTATTATTATTTTAAATGAAAGTCAAATTATTTTATACTTTAGAAAAAGTATTATGCACGTCGTGAATCCGCGTGATGCTTGATTGCGCATGAGCTTTCTCTGAGCCTCATTGTGTGCTCGTTTCTTTCCGAGCTTTATATCGTCTGTTGAGAATATATGAGTATACGTGTATGTAGATGCATGGATGATATTTTCGTTGCTCCCATTCTTGAGGAATATCAGATAAGATTACACTCGATGCATTTATACATCTCTATTCATCCTGCCATTCTATAGTCGACGTGCTTTATTGTATATACTTCTTGTACACAATCTTCGATACATAATGTTTTATATTTAGACTTTAGTGATAATGATAATGATAATAATAGTAATAGTAATAGTAATGGATATGGTTATGGCGACGGTAATGTTAAAATTGTTCAGTAGGTGTAGAGACTAACAGAGTTTCAATCGCTGGTTATGGAAAAATCATTACTGGGTATACGAGGTATAAGATAATACGAAAATTGTTATTTTACGAATTCAATTATTGATGTAAACCCTCTAGTTTGTGATTGTGGAGGATATATTGTATAGAGAATTATAAAATTGGCTAGTAATTATTAATTGAAAAAAAAAAAAAAAAAAAAAAAAATTCGAGTTTTTAGTTTTAAAATCATTGAACTAATGATATAGATTAAAAAAAATTTAATCTAAAAAACTTATCTGTCATAGTTTTTAAATTAATCAATCACAAAATCATTTTTTGTCTACGTCCCGACTGTCACAAATTTTTTCTCTAAAAAATATAATTAAATATTAAATTGTAACTAAATTTAATTACATAATAACTGTAAATTAATTTTATAACAAACGAATGAAAAAATTGAGGACTTATTAAAAAAAAAATCCAAAATTTTGTGTTTAAATAATTGTATAATTTTTTTAGTTAAAAATTTAAAAACCTATAAATATCTTTCAGTATATTTAGCTTTGAATAACATCATGATTCAGTAGTTCAATAAGTTACTTGGAGTTTATCTGTCAAATATTGGATAATACACTTCATTTAACACATATGCAGCAATAGGACCTTCTTGAGAGGCGTTAGAGAGCTATTTCAGTTTCCACATTCACCCATACATTTGATATATTGATAGATATAAGAATATACGTCTATTATATTTGAACTTTATAAAAACACATAAGTTTGAATTAATTTAAAAGGGCGTTCAATTTTCTATTTATACAATTTTCTGTAGGAAGAGAAGAAAATGGTAATCCACAATGTAGCGAGATGGTTTTCATGTGCATAGTAACTAGATCTATTTTTAGAGGAAGGGGTAGAGAGTGGAGAACAGGATTTTCTAATTATGCTGCCCGGAGTTACGATAATAAACCATGGTAATACGATAGAACCGATTTTACTATTTTTTTTACTTAAATTTTAATTTATTTTTTTTTTTGTTTTAGAGGTCTTAACATTTATTAATTTTTTTTTTCAAAAACACTGTTACTTTTTTTTCCGTCTTATGGCAAGTCTATAGATTTTACCTCGACGTTAAAGTAGTACTGAAGATACCACAAGTGTCAAATATCCTATACAAAGCCTTATTTGATCTACGTAGTTGATTTTGCTATGCAAAATCGGATTAGAACGAGAGAAACTGAGATAACTTTTGAGTTTCTTTATTAATTATTACTACTACATGCTCTGAATCTGTACTTTTAATTGCGCAAAGTATTCAAAATGTTATTTAGTAAATTACCTAAATTTTTATTGAAATTTATAGATTATTATTTAACTTCTCGTCTGTATTCAAAATATTTCAAATAACTTAATCTTGAAAATTTGGACAATAAATTAAAATGTTATATTATAAGAATTGCACTTCAAATTAGCTAGGAATATTACTTTTGCTACGTAGAGGTCAGCTAAGAACGGATTTTAAGAAATTCTTTCCTCAAAGGGGTTCGCGGGGGCGTTAAAAATAAAAAATTATAATTTTTAAACTACAGCTCCTAAAGACTCCACATTTAATAGGAATCTTCTGTAAGAGATGTAGAAGTAGTCTATGAACGAATTTTACTCGATAAATTTCTCACCGCAGGTACTACCTTCACAATATTATACTAAATATGTATTTAAATATTTTATATTATTTTAAATTCTTAGCAGCTATTTTTACATTGCACGATTTTGTCCGTATTTGTCTCTTGTATTTAGTATGTTTTAAGAACTTTTTACACGGAAAAAAAAAATAATAGGAAAAATTACAATTGCTACATCTTAATTCAAGACCAGAAAGGTTAGCTTGACTCGAGAGAAAAAAATTTTATAATAAGGAAAATAATAAATTTCTTGCGAAAATAAAATTTTTGGTAAAAAAATTTTTTTTCTTGATTCAAGAATTTTTGTCATGCTTTTTTTGATATACTCCGTAATAATTTTGAAATAGATGCAAACGTTCTTATTGGTGGCCTCCTGTGAGGGTGTTAATATTTAATTAAGTTTCTACTGAAAGCACATTCTTTTCGTAAAAAATGATCCAGTAAAGAGGGAATTATCTCGGAGCGTTTCGGTCAGAATCTTTGTGTATGTGTCTTTGAGATTAATAGAAATAGGGGAAGAGAGAATATAGGGTAGCTAAATATGAGTTTTTGGAAAATATAATGGACCTTTTTTTTCGACTAAGTAAACCTGCTTTTAGTTATCACAGAAAACAACCAGAAAATTTGATAAAATTATTTGTGTGGAAATATTATTTTAGAAAATATTGTAATCTTGACTAAAACAAAAAATAAGAATTATTATCTCTAAAACGAAATTCAAATTTAAAAAGTATTTTGTCTTATTTTTTGTTTCATCTTTGTATTCATTAAGAGAAGTAAATCCTTTAGAACACGAGTATCAACTCATATTTTTTTTTTTTTTGCTGCGTATGTCGATGTATGACTAAGATATAAAAAATAAAAGGATGTTACTTGTGTTTTTGCTCGTTTAAAAAAAGATTAAAAGTTCTTTAAAATGAATAGTAAAATAAATTATCGTGAATTTTTTATATAATACAAAAAAATTAATTAGAAGTGTTTCTAAAGAGAAGAAATCTTTGATGAAAATTTAATTTTTTTTGTTTAAAAATAAAAAAAATTAATTTAGTTCAAAAGAAAAAAATTTTTTGGTCTTTAATTAAGCCCAGAAAAATTTTTTGAAGAATTTTTCTGTTTGAATTAATGCACTAGAAAAAAATTTAATCAATCAGAACAATTTTTTTTTTTCAAGAATTTTTCTTTAATAAATTTAATTTTTTTATTATCGTCTAAAAAAATTTCTATAAAAAATTTAATTATGTAAAAAATTTATTCCTTTCCCCAAAAAAATCTTCCGGCTTTAAAAAACTTCCCGGTTCGCCGAACAATAGCCTGTTTTTATCTCAAAAATAAAATCAATCGACTTGTAAATAAAACAAAAATAATATCATTAAAAATAAAACCCAAAAATAGACTTACTATCTTTAACGCAAAAGGATCCGATAATCCAGAGCGATAGAAGAGGAATAACAAGGGCTTCGTCTAGGTGTCTTGGGTTTCTAACGCACCCCGACTTCCTCAGACACAGCTGTAAATTAATCATTATCGTCTGTCGATTTAAGCTCCTGATGCATATTAATCACCCCCTAATATCACTTATTAGCAACTAACAACAACAACAACAGCCGAAAATAACAACAATAATCCCTCCTACAACTATAAATAGGATGAAAAATATAATTCACAAAACCCAGCATATTAATTAATCCTCCATGATTAATCAAGCAAAGCAGTGCTGGTTTTAGGGCTTCGCCGATACCCCAAGGGATTCTCAGAGCCTTCAAGCATCAGGTAGAGAGTATCAGTAGACTGCTTTACTACCCGACGGCTCTATCGAGCGGTTACAGGTGGGAAGCCCTTTTGCGTACGACCATTTATGTTTCCTCAACAGCCTGTATCCGAAAGAGTGCTTCTTCTCCTCCTCTGCCTTCTTATTCACCAATACAAGGCATTAATCAATCACTGATATTTTTTTCACGATTTATTTCAAGGCACTTCCCACTAACAACTATTTTTTTTCCTTTCTTCTCTCTAATAAAATTAAAATAAAAATAAAAATAAAATCACTGCATTTAGATAGAAAATTTTTAGCCGGGCCGAAAAAGTCGCGGCAAGTCCGAGCCTTTCAATTGTCCCCATTAGCTCGAGAATTAATAACTGCTAGCTGTTTTATTTCCATAAAATTGATTACAGCGTTATAATTTAACACGAAAAAGTTGGTGCTAAATTTTTGGGGTGAATTTCTCCCCGCCCGTCGCCCCACACTTGCGTTCTCGTTAGCCCACAAACTAAGGGTTGATTTTTTTTACACATCGACACCTACAGCACACTCACAGCTCCTTTCCTCGTATCACTTTTTCTATCAACAACTCTGGCTCCGATACTTCCGCACTGATATCCACAGATTTGACCTCTCGTAGAAATTTTAGAGGATTTTAAAATTATTTAGACCCTCGGAGTAAAAAATAACTGGAGTGTAAAATAACGAAGACTTTTTATCAAATGCAACTGCTAGGTGGTAGATTTTAAAAAATAATTTTGGAATGAGTACAAGCGAAATGCGCGTTGCGCGGTAGTTAAACCGACTACATCCAGCCGCCATCGGGAGATTTTCTCTCGGGCTCACTTTGGCAGCACCACCGTAAGCAATCTCTCCCTCGCACCCACGCAGATCGGGGCGAATTCACCCTACCGGGGTCCTTCTCTTGTACCCGTGGTCGTCAAGTCGATCGAAAAGTGCCGTCGGGACAGAGTACGCGGGCGCGAAATTCATGCTCTAGATCGCATGCGTTCTGAACCAAAGGCCGGCTGGAGAGTACGAGCCCTCAAAGTTCCAGCTAGAACGGCTACTTCTAGAGCTGGGTAGACACGCTGGAATAATACTACCGAAAATAGGAGATGGAGAATTGTTAATGCTGAAGGGAGGAAAGTATTTGCCTGATAAATGTTTCTTCTGGTGGGGCAGGGCTGTTTTTTCCAACCATCATCAAAATAAGTCCAGTTGTTGCGTGAATGGCTTTTTCGGGTGGAAATTTTTGTTTTACTTGGATTTATGATTGAGCTTTTGGAAATTTTAATAAAATTGTAATTCGAGGAAATTAATTAATTCATTAATTTTATCTGAAGTGAAGAAGACTATTAACACCAAAAATGCTTACTATGTAGCAATTAAATATTACAATAAACTACCGAATGAGTTAAAAACACGGAATGTATCTAAAAAAGTACTAAGAAGAAAAATTTGTCAATATAGTACACAGAAAAAAAAAAATTAACGGAGTAAGAAAAAAATTCTTAAATCAAGAAATTAATTTTTAAGAGTTTCATTGTCTTGGATCAAGACGAAAAATTCTTAAATTGATAAATTGTATACATAATTTTTTCTAGTTTCTATGCACAGGTGTAATGCACCTCTATAAAATTTATATCCAGAAGTAAATAAATAAATAAATAAAAAAATTTTTTGGGTAAAATATAGACATTTTTGTAATAAAAAATTAATTTGTTGGAAATTTTAAAGAATCTTATTTCTTAGCTGAAGAAATAACAATTTTTCTCACAATAATTTTCTTATTGACAAAAAGTTTTCTAGATTTGGATTAAAATCCGCAAGTTGTCTATCTAAAATTTGAGGAAATCAATTTTTAATTAAGAACAAATTATTAAAAATAATTTCCTAAAAAATTCTTGCGCTAAAAAACTATTTTTAGTTGAAATAAATTTTCCTCGATTCAAGTTTCTTTCTTTTGTTCAATGAAAATTTTTTATCACTATAGACCGATAAATCTATAAACATGTCTTCACACCATTCGAGAGACTATACACCTCCCTTATCTATTTATATCTCTCTTATCTATTTATTAAACAATAGACAAATGTTTTATTCAAAGATGTAAATTCATAAGACTATACACCGAATGCATGGAATTTAAATTATTCAAAACTTTGGATGTCCTCCAATTAAACTGTACTTAGGACCGTGTGTTTATTATTCATGTAATTTGTGAGTGTCAATTATTTACTATGTTTCCCTCGATTGGATAAAATTTTGATCGTTCGAGGTTTATCAGGTGGAAAGGTAAACCTCTGAAGGTTACCCACCGAGTGAAGTCGTTGTTGGCAAAATAGGCAGTCGCTGGATAAAAGAGGTGGTTTTTTGCGGACAGTGGATCGCTCTGACGAAGTAAGCTTACCAAGGGAGCTTTGGTTGATCTGATAGCTATGCTAACTGAAACTTGTTAATCTACGTCCGGAATAGACGACCAACTTACCCCGTAAAAAATTTTGCGTCGCAATAAAAAATTTTTTGACGCAAAATTTTTTACTGTGTAATCTACACGGAAAGAACAAGATGACACTGGATGTCATCCCAGATTATACTCAGTGATATCTGTGGTGAAAAAAATTTTCAGATAATAGCTAATATAATCCAGATTATACTAGGTGATATCTGGATTATACTCACTGTAATATGGATTATACTGGGTGATATCTGGATTATACTCATTATAATCTGGATTATATTAGCTACTATCTGAAAATTTTTTTCACTCAGTATAATCTGGGATGATATCCAGTATCATCTTGTTTTTTCCGTGTAGAGTTGAAAACAAAATTTCAAGAAGGTAAGAGATTTCTAGAAAGATTAAATAAATTATCAGCTGAAAAAAAATTTTTTTCCACACATTAGTTTATCCTTATCCTTATAATTAAAAAAGCGAGTAATTAGAAATTTTAGTACATCGTAAATGGTACGATTTTAAGACAAAGCTTCGTACTGAGTATAGAGGATTGAGTATTAAGGATGACGGATTATTGATTCGACTACTGATGGCCAGTAATCATGGATTATTTAGCGCTAGTTGGCGGTGATGCAGTTATTATCGGGTATAAAAGAAATAAAGTTGCTGTGGGGATATTGATTATTCGTACTGCTGGTTTTGGGATTTATCTTTTGGCTAATGGTTAAAAAAAGAAAGGTACAGGGAATGGGTAATAGAGGAGATTATGTTGGTAGATCACGGTGGTTATTAATCAAAATATCGTTGTGGGGCTGGGGTACTATCGAAGGGTGTAAAGTGAATTTTATTTGTTATTTATAAGGATTTGCATTTATTTAGAATTTTTTAAAAATATTTTTATCTATAATTACACATATATGCACAAAAAAAAAAAATTTTTTTTTAATCTAGACGAAAATCCAATTCTTTTAAAACTCCACCACAAATTTATAATCAATTAACTGCACAGTAAAAAATTTTGCGTCAATGAGTCAAAAAATTTTTATGTTAAATATTTAACACTTTTTTGTGTTTATTTAACTTCTTATAAATCTTAAAAATAATTGATAAAATCAGCTATTAGTATTTTAACTCACAGTTTGTAACTTTATCAAATTTCCAAAGACACTTTATAAAATTTGACCAGTCCGATTGACATCTTGAATGCAAGTGAGGCCATGACACCTCACCTTAGCAATCGAACACTGCCCCCGCTTTCTTCAGAAGCTTATAATACACCAAAATAAAAATTCGCGTAATATTTCAAGTTTTGCGCGCTGTTCGAAGTAAATTTTGTTTGCGACGCAAACTTCTCAAGAAAGTGGATGAATAATGAAGAGCTTTGCATCACGCATCAAGTTTCAAACTTTTGTTATTGTTTCTATGTTCAGGCGATGGACAATGGACAAAAGACAATAGACAAACATGAACTTTGTCAACAATAATCGATTCTTTCTGATACTTTGTATTTAAAAAATTTTTCTGCGAAACATTTACCTACAAAGCAAACTCATAGAGGCTCGCGTGATTTAAAAGTTTTCTATTTGCTTAGAAACAGGAAACTTTCTTCTATATGGAACGTAGAAAAGCACGTTGACGATGACGTGGTCTGTAAATTAATTCGCAGGTTGACAAAGAACAACATTGTAGCTATTGCAGATATACAATAAGGCGTTGCGTGATTTCTAAGGCAAGACACTCGTAACTTTATTGTTTATCGTCTATAGAAATTATATATTCATCGCTCGCGTGTACTTGGGGGATCATGCTTCATGTTTGTAGGTTTCTTTATGCCCACTGAGCTTTTTGTTATTTCTGTTAATTATTTTTTGGAGAAGTGACGAGCGATCAAGAAGAATAATCGTCGGACAAGAACGTTTTATTCTTTACACGCAACGGTGGAATGAACTTTTTCAGCCGAAGATAAACGACATTAAAAAATAATGTTTTTTAGGTCAATGATACGGAGAAAGAAAATTCCTGACTCGAGGATAAATTTCTTGGTTTAAAAAAGAGTAAAAATTTTTTGAATAAAGTCTAATTTTTTTAAGCTAAGAAAATTTTTTCTCGCTCTAAAATAATATTTTTTTTTTTTTTTTGAAAAATGAGGCAGAAATTAGCCGCTAATTAATTTTTTTAATAAATACAATGAATTAGTAAAATTTCACATTTTTCGGGTGATTTTGGATAGTTTAATAAATCAAAAATAATATTTATGAGTTTTTGAAAAAATTAAAAAAATTACGCTAGCCAAAATCGTAAAATTGTCATACGATTAAGTAATTTTAAAAATTAAGTAATTTTAAAAATTAAATAATTTTAAAAATTAAATAATTTTAAAATCCAAGGATATGCGAAATTAATACAAGATTCTTTTGCTATGCATGATTTATTTATTTATTTATTTATTCAATTTTTAGAGTATAAAAAATTCACTATAGGTCTATTTTGTTTTCTTTAATAATATTAATTAATTTAAAGAATTAAAATACCTATTGTAATTTTTTAAAAAAATTGAATTGAAAAATTTTGAAGTAATACTCATGTATACATCTATAGATGTTTCTGTTTTCTACATGACTAATATTTTAAAATATTTTAAATTACTTTTTCAGTTACTGAAAATTCCTACTGAGTAAAGGTCCTCCCCTTCCCCCCTTATCCTTTATTTCCCTAATTCCCAAATTTGTCTTTAATGACAAATTTAGCTATTATATATGGCTAAATATTTAAAATATTTAAATATTGGAGAACAAAAAATTATTTCATTAAAATAAAGACAAGACATAAAAAGTAACTCAAATTTTGTTGAAATAAACACAAAAGTTTGATGTAGTACATACCATTGTTTTTTTTTATCAATGAACGCATTGAAACTTCAGACGATTAATAATAAATTCCGTTATGTCATTAGTCAAAAACAATATTTTATCTGCTTCAAAACAATATCCAAGCGATCCTTCGTCAATCATTTTGAGCACTATCAATTCATCATTTTTCGAGTCCATTATTCATTCAAAATTTGGATTAAAATTTTTTTTCTGCTTTTTCTTATTAAAAAAAATATATTTTGTTCACAATAAATGTTAAATTCCCACATAAAAGTGTTAAATATTTAACACAAAATTTTTTTGACGCAAAATTTTTTACTGTGTATTATCAATTAACATTCATTATTTAAAAAATTTATTAAATTGTAAATGTTGTCAATAAAACATTCGAAAAATTTATATTTTAACGTAGTAATTTATTTCTCTAATGCAACTAAGCTTTGACATAAGTCGATACCCGACTGATTGGGAGCTAAAAAAAAAAATTCGCGGACCTCCTCGCGGACCTCCTCGCGGTCTTACTTCGCGTGTTAAAAGTAACATTGCAAAAAATTAAAGTTGATGAATAAAAGCTATGCTATGAATATTTAATAAGTCCTATCGTGTTATAATTTTACACCTTCGTACAATTCCCTTCAATCATTACATTCTCGATATTGGTTCTAACAACTTATAATAAAATTTCCTTGTTAATTCTACACAATGGATTCCAGTGTAACGCAAATAAAATTAATAAAATAAATTAGTAATTAAAATAAAAATTAACGAATCTTATTATCTTCAGGAAAAATTATCAGAAGACAAAATTTTATTGAACAAAATAATTTGGGTGATCGAATTATTGGGAGGTTGGCCTCTGAACAAAACAATTAAACAGACAGTGTTATTTATCGGAGCTATTACTTACTACGTGATTCATCTGTCTATTTCGTGCACTGCCTTGATAAATGTTCTGGGAAACCTTCAATTAATGACAGCCAATCTGATGGAGACCACGGTGCAAATTATATCATTGATTCGGTTGATATATTTAAAGCTCTCTCCGCGTGTTAAAGAATCGATTATTAGCATTCAGCAAACTCTAGACACTCAAAAGTGTGATAATGCTTCAGAGGAAGAAATTTACGTTTACTATTTGTCTATTGCTAAAAGGTATTACTCGGTGCTGATGACTTTTTCGGCAACTACGTCTTTTATGTTCTATTTGAGGCCTCTTCCTGAATGTTTTTTAGCTTGTAAGTAATAATTATTATTAATTATTTTTTTTGGGTTACCGTCTGTTTTTTCTCATGCAAAAATTTCTCGCCAAAAAAATTCTCGGCTATAATTTTTTGTACAAAATTTTTTTTCTCATTGCCAAAATTTATTCGGTATTATTTTCTTATACAAAAATTTATTTAAATATTTATAGCTTATGTGTCGGCCTATTTTTAAATAAATACACACAAAAACCATGATAAAATTTTTATTTTGAAAAATTTTTGTACTTGAGATATTTTTGCTGAGAAATTTTGACGCTGGTAACTTTTGCGGACTAATAAAGGCATTAAGCCTTTTTATTGAACAGCTTAATTTTTTTTAATTATTTATAAAGATAAAAAATTAAAATATTATTTTAAAGTTTATATTTTTCTTGTAATTAACAAAATATTGAAAAAATTTTTTTGTCAAAACAATTAACTAAAAAAATCTTTTTCTTTAAAAATGTTGTTTATTTTTGTAGATTTTAAACTGTTTGGTTTAAAAAAAAACTCTTCAAAAAAATTAATTGCGTAAAAATTTTTTCTCTTAAAACAATTTAAAATTTTAAATCAGTAAATTCAATTTTAAAAATATCTTTCTGTCTAAAATCAAAAGGGCTGAACAATCAACCAGTTATTTTAAAACCACCGTACGAAATAATTTACGTTTGCTTCAACCTAACTTCTATCGAACAAGTAATTATCGTCTACATTTACCAAGCACCGATGTCTTTTCTCCCATTGGGCTACATCGCGATAATCAATCTAAAATTGCTCATTATTACAAATATTTGCTCGCAACTGGGCGTACTTTCTCACAGGATCAGAAATTTGAGAACTATCGGAAATGATAAAATATTCGGTAGCATCGTACGGAATCACTTGAAACTTTGGAGGTGAATTTTTTTCGTTTAATTTTTATAACTAATCTATCCTTTTTTTTTTTTTTACTAAGAGGATTCTTAGTAATTAATCTTGATTGTAAATAATCATTGCAATCACAATTAGGTTGGTAAAAAATATTGACAACGCTTGGACATTGGTTTTTTGTTTTGAACTGATGTTGTCAACTCTTTTATGTTCCTTTGTTTTCTATGGTGCATTATTGGTATGTTTTTAAAATTTTAATCTTAGATCCGAATTTAATATTTTTGAAAAATATTTCCTAGGCGATTTCCGTCGGGGAATCAGTAGTGGCGGTGAGCTTAATCACTTATGTTATATCATCGCTGTTAATTTTATTTTCAAATTGTCTGATGGGGGAAATGCTCAAGTATGAAGTAAGTTTTCTATTCAACATTCATCACATATGTTAAAAATTTTTTATCCAATAAAATTATTCTTAAAGCAAAATATTTTGAAGCAAAAGCAAAATTTTTTAGAAAATGTTTTTTTTTTTGAATAAATAAATTTTTTTTTTTTTTTCTAAGTGTTATTCTATAATAATTTGTGTTGTTTTTTAAGAGTGAAAATTTTGAAAATGCACTTTATTGTCTCGAATGGTACGACATGTCTATTAGTAACAAACGCGCATTATTAATTTGTATGACGAGGGCTTTGTTTCCACTGCAATTGACCGCTGGAAAATTTTATATTTACTCATTCAACGTCTACACTCAGGTAATTTTTTTTTAACGAAAAAAAAAAAAAAAAAAAAAAAATTATTAATTTGTGAATATTGTTTTCAGATCGTAAAATTTGCAATGGGAGTTGTTTCTTTGTTCCGAACATTATCAGTATAAAGTCTGAAACAAATACTAAATCATCCATGTAGTGAGAATAAAAAAAATATTTAGTTGTCAAAATTATGGTTACCTTTTTTTTTTTAACAAAAGTAATAATTTTCAACACAACAGTAATTGTGATAGATAATTATTTACAAGCTAAAGCACTGTACTAAATTTTAAATTCATCAAAAATGATAATTATCATAAATATAAGAAGATATGTAAATATTTGAATCGTCCGCTTTTGACAAATGTATTAAAAGGACTGAATGTCTTTTTTCAAGAAGTATCAACCGACCCCCCCCTTTTTTCTTCGAAGTAAAACATAGAGCTCAAATTTCTAATAATCGATCCCCCGAACTTTTACACAAGCAATTTTAAGTTTGGAAATCAATAAAAACGCACGCATTATTTATGTGCGTACTCATATGGGGAAAAAAGTATCAGGAGCTGACATTAGCTTTGAAACTTTTCAGGAATAAAGAAGAAGCTACAAACGATGGATTCGAGGGTTGAAGTATGTTCTTATTGAACTTGCGATAAAAATTTAATAAATATGATTTTTGCTTCAGGAAAAATTTGGAGAAGTAAAAGTTTTAGTTGACAAAATCGCGTGGTTCATAAATATTTTGGGAGGTTGGCCAGTCCAGCCCTCGCTACAACACCAATTATTATTCTATCTTTATTTGGTGTACCATAATATTTATTTATCAATGTCGTACAACGACTTGCTGATGATTTTTGGCAGTTTGGATCTTATGACGGCAAATTTGACTACTACTGCCATCCAGACGATTGTTTTGATTCGTATGATTTATGTTAAGTATTCAAAAAATATAAGCAAAATAATAACGACGGTTAATGATAAAATAGTTGAGAAAAATGACTACGATTTAGAGGAAAAAAAAATTTTTCTCGGGTATCAATTGCAAGAAAGTACCACGTAATAACAATTGTTTTTGCGTCTGTTGCGGGTTTCAGTTGGTGGCTATTGCCTCTACAAACTTACTTACTTGCTCGTAAGTATTTTAATTATTAATTTATTTGTAACTGATTATTAGTAACATAATTTTATTAGCAATGTTGGCTTTGTTTATTTTTTTTTTGGTTTGTTTTAAAAAGTTTCATTGGGTAAGCCGGCTTTTTTGATGTATCCGTACAGAGTAAAAATTTTTTTTTTCAACTCTACGTCATTTAGAAGTACAGTGATAATATACCTCCTTGAATCACCCCTGCCGCTACCTCCAATTTGCTACGTTGCTATTATTAATTTACAAGTGGTGCTTGTCATTTATATTTGCGCTCACATGGCCATTCTTTCAAATAGAATTTGTAATTTGAGATTTGAGAAACGATCTTCTTATCGATTATTTGGTCAACTTATTGACAAATATTTGGAAGTTATAAAGTGAGTTGATTTTTTTATTAAACAATTTTTCAGCGAGTGAATCCGGATTAAAAATCCGGAAAACATCCGAGTGCGGAGTTCTTATACTAAAATCAAATTTTTATTCAACTAAAACAAGTTTTTTTTTTCGTAGGTACACAGAAAAAAAAAAATTTCTTGAATCAAGAAAATTGTAAGGAAGACCGAAGTTATTTTGGAGCAAGAAAAAATTTTCTTGGCTTAAAAAAATTTAACTTCATTCAAAAAATGTTCAATCTTCCTTAAAAGATTTTCTTGATTTAAGAAAATTTACGCTTGACTCAAGGCTTTTTTTCTTTCTGTATATAAAATAAATTTAATTTAAAAAAAAAATTTTTTTTATTTGTTTAAAAAAATTTTTCAAATTCGAATTTTTACAGAAATTAAAAAAACGATTTATAAATTATAAGTTTTTGAAATGTCTAAATACGCATTTTATAATTTTTAAACGCCTCAAAACTATTTTAAAAATTTTTAATTTTTTAAAACACTTCAAAATTTTTTTACAGTTTATTATTATTATTATTATTATTATTAATAAATTATTATTTAGATTAGTGAAAATGATTGAAAATACATGGACGCCAGTTTATTTTTTTGAAATTTTACTCTTAACTCCCATAGTCGCTTTAGTGATGTACTTTGGACTTTTGGTAAGTAAATTAAAATAAAAAATTATTTATAATTTAAAGATTAAAAATTATTCAGGCGTTTGATGCCGGTGAAAACGTGGCATTCATATCTCTGTGTATTTATGTCTGTGCAGCAATGTCATGTTTATTTGCTAATTGTTTGATGGGAGAAATGTTGAAAACTGAAGTAAGTAATAATTGTTTCATCATTTTTTTTTTTCAATTAGAATTTTTAAAAAAATTTATTTAAAACTATTAATTCTACCTAAAGTGTGACCGTCTTCTGGATGCTTATTATCAGTGCGATTGGTATGTTATGCCACTGAAGTACCGGGGAATTGTTTTAATTTGTATGATCTACACGAGAAACCCGTTTAAAATAACAGCTGGTAAAGTTTATGAGTTCTCGTTTAACGCCTTCGCTGGGATCGTCAAAAACTCATTGGCTTACGTTTCTATTCTACGAACGCTTTTGGTGTAAATAATTGTCATAGAAGATCATTATTATTATGCTAATGATCTGATTGTCAACACGCGTGTATATTTATAGAATTAAACATACAATGCTTTTTTTTTAGAGCATTTCTTTTTAATAGTTTAATTTTTTGGTTTCTGTTTTTTTTCAGCGAGTTTAATTTTTTTTAAAATTGAAAATAAAAATAAAAGAAGTAAAAAATTAGCAACTAAAATCAAACTAACTTAAAAAATATTGAACTAACACAAAATTTTTAATTACTGACAATACTAATTATAATTTTTAATTTAAAAAAAAAAAATTTTATAAAATAATATTTTATTTGATTTTTTTTCAAATTGATAAAATTGTACCTCATCGTCCTTTTACGAGCTTTCTATTTGTGTTATAAAAGACTGACAGTAAAACTGCTGATAGACAGCCACATACCAAGACGCATAAAAAAAAAAAAACGCAATGCACAAGTAAGGAAAATAGAACTGACTCTGTTGAGCTTTTGGAAATAACTGATCAGCGATATCTATAAGAAGTATTCCGACCCAGGACGACAATTAAAAATTAATATAAAAACACAATCAATACTTGAATGCATTGTCATAAATACATTACTCGAGCACGCATATCATGAAGGAATCATGATGCGTTTATATTATTCATTTTTCGATAAAAGTTTCAAACTTGAACTTTGTTCTTTGTTAATTTACCGGTAGTATTTTTATTAACGTATCATCGCAGATTATTGTGAAATAAACCATCACCATGGATTCAGAAATTGAGATGTGGAAAAATGAACTTAAATTTAATCAAATTATTAAATGCTTCACTGAAAAAAAAAAAAAAAAAAAAAAATTATAAAATTGATTTAAGAAAAAAATTCTAATCCAAGAAAATCATTTTAGAGAATTTCATCGTGTTGATTTGACTAGAAAAATTCTTGAATTAAAAATCAAGCCAATAAAATTCTTAAAAATAATTTTCTTGAAGCAAAATTATTTTTCTTGAATCAAGATAAATTTTTTTTCAGTGTACTGATAAATATTTTTACACAGAAACAATTAAAGGAAGCTAAATCTATGCTGGGAAAAGTGTCTTGGTTAATGAGTTGGTTTGGAATTTGGCCAGTTGAAAAAACGCGCTTTCAGCGGATAAAGTTCAAAGTTTACGTGATTTATGTAACTCTTCATCTCGTGATGACAGTAAATAACTTGGTCGCTAATTTTAAGAACATAAAACTAATAACTATTATTCTTCAACAACTGATGGGTCTCGGTATGACATTCAACCGCTTACTATTTATCAATTACTCCTCTAATGTCAGTGAAATAATAAAAACTACCAAGGAAGAAATCGCATGTGTAGCTTTGACCGATATTACGGAAAAAAAAATTTTTGTAAAGATTCACAAAGGAGCTTTACTCTACTATACTTTAACTATCAAGTTCATGTTTTTCGCATCATCGTATTTTTACTTGATGCCTCTGTATAGGTTCATTTCTGCTTGTGAGTAAAAAATTTTCCTTTTTAAATTTTATTTGTTTACTAGAGCGATAATTATCAATTTTTTTAATTTTTAAAGGGTTCGCGGACGAACCGCTAGTGCTGATACCGCCGTACAAGATCAAAGTATTTTTTCTCAATGTTTCATCCCTTAAAAGAAGCTTCTTGTTACACATTTACGAACTTCCCGCGCTATCCATACAACTAAACTTCTGTTTTTCGGTAAATATGCAAGTGATAATTGTCATGAACCTCGTGGCGCAAATGGCAATACTTGCGGAAAAAATTACACATTTGGATTTAAAAGAATATTCTAAGGCGTCAAAGGTGATGATTCAAAAAATAGTCCTCAGGCACATGGAATTGATCAAGTAAGTCTTTTAAAAATATAATTTTTCAACGCGTTTTAATAATTGAAAAACCCCAAAGTATTAATTTATCAAAGACACTAAATTATGTCACAAACAGCTATGAATATTTTTTTATTGTTTCAACTATCCGCCTGTGGAAAGATCTGCCAACTGAAGTTATAAATTCTCAGAGTCTAGAAATTTTTAAAAACAAAATGTTTGAATATTTGCTAAAATTTTAGTATTTGCCTTGGCATATATTTTCAAATAAATAATAAATAACAAAGAGCCTTAATTTAAATTATCTATTTTCCAGATTGGCTAAGAAAATTGAAAATACTTGGACCCCTATTTATTGCATAGAGCTTGGATTTTACATGCCTCTCGCATCATTGGTTATTTATAATGCTATGGCTGTGAGTTTATTTTCATCAAAGTACACTGAAAAAAAAAAAAAAAAAAAAAAAAAAAAATTAACTTGAATTCAGAGAAAATTTTCTGAACCAAAAAAATAATTTTGAAAAGTTCCATTGTCTTGTATCAAGATGAAAAATTCTTGAATTAAGTAAAATTTACTTAAACCAAAAAAAATTTGTTAATTTAAGAATTTTTCTACTCAAATCAAGAAGATTAAATTCTTCAAAATTATTTACTTGATTGAAGTTAATTTTTTTTTCTGCATACACGGAAAGAACAAAATGACACTGGATATCATCCCAGATTATACTCAGTGATATTTGTGGTGAAAAAAAATTTCAGATAGTAGCTAGAAAAATCTGGATTATACTGTGTGATATCTGGATTATACTCATTATAATCCGGATTATACTAGTTACTATCTAAAAATTTTTTTTACTCAGCAAAAAATATATATACTTTTGAATTTCTGACTTGAAAAATATTTTATTCAACATTAGCTGTTTAATAATAACCAAACATTGTCGGCCGTGCCTTACTACATATATATCATCATAACGATGTCAAGTCTTTTTGGACACTGTTTCATGGGAGAGTTAGTGAAAATTCAAGTTTGTATACCAAAAAAATAACTAATTGTTGAATTTTAACAAGTAACTAATTTTTTTAATTTTTTTAATGAAAAGAGCGAAAACCTTATGGACGCCTACTACAATTCCAATTGGTACGAAATGCCAATAAAATACAAAAAAAGTATTGTAATTTGTATGACCTACACCAAAATTGCGCTAAATATAACCGCTGGTAAATTTTTCGTGTACTCATTGAAGGCATTTACAGGCGTGAGTATATTTATTTTTTTAATTAATGTTATTGTAATTACAATTATTTTTTTTATTAGATGCTCAAGTCAATCATGGCATATGTGTCTCTTTTACGAGAAGTAATGTAATCGAGAATATTATAAAAATCTGCAGTAGGCAATATAGTAGTATTTTTTTTTTTTGATTACCCAAAAATGAGCGTAGAATTTTTCATAAAAAAATATTCAATTTTTTCTAGAGAATAATTTTGAAAATTAATCCACATTTTTTCTTTAAAAAATTTATATGAGAAATTGTTATATGAGATTTAATAAAAGTAATCGCAACTTATGTTTTTTTTTTTTTAAATAAAATTTTTTTTGAACTTATAAATATTAAATTAATTTTTTTAAAGAAAATAATTCATAGATTTAAAAAAATTTTTTTTTTCAACCTATTCATATTTTGTTTAAAAAATTATTTCATATATTCCAAAATCAATTTTCACATTTGCGAGAAAGTTAAATTTTAACTATTTAAAATTTTTAGCATTTTTAGTAAATTCATAAAAATTTAATTATTTTTTTTTTTTAATTATCCCATCACATGGTATATGATATATGATTAGGGCGAACGATATAAAGTTACTAAATATCTACTTGCGGCAGTAACTTCCCGAACCCCCGGAAAGTCCAAGCGAATCGCGCATGTGGGAATAAATTTTATTATTCATGCAATAATAATTAATAGAAGATAAAGGAAACTTACCGAAAGGTTGATATATTATTCATGAAATGAATTTGATCCCCTCTTGATCGCGATAAGTTTGCAAGCGATGGTCAGTTGTAGTTTTTCTGCTGTCCTGAAACAGTTTTCTGAAAAAAACAAACATTGAGAGTTATGAACACAAATGTTGAGGTAATCTTGTCTTAAATTAATACAATGATTGAATTGTGAAAATAATACATTTTAAACTGATTTTTTAGAGTAAATTTGAGCAAACTAAGTATATGTTTGACAAAGTCAGGTGGATCATAGAATTTTTGAATGTTTGGCCAATCAATCCGACTAAAAAAAAATTAATATTTTTTTTAGTATATTTAATTCACGAGAATGTTTATCTCGCAATGGCTTATTACGATTTATTTTCAATATTTGGCGATCTCCAACTGATGACTACTAATCTGATAGGGACTCTGGTGCAAATGATGATGATGATGCGGTTGATATTTGTTAAGTTTTCGTCAAGACTTAAAAATATTATTATTGAGATTAAAGAAGATGTTTGCGATAAAAATTATCAGAGAACTAATGAAAAAATAATTTATATTAAATACAGCGAAATGGCGACTAATTTTTATAAAATAACAATGGGAATTGGTACTGGCGCTGGATTGAGTTTTTATATTTTGCCTGCACAGAATTATTTTATAGCATGTAATTTTTTTTGTTTTTGTTAATTTTTTATGTTTACAACTGAAGTGAGTTTTTTTTTTTTGACAAAAAAAATTTTTTTTTTAATTTCAATTATTTTAAATAGAAAAAAATTTTTTTTTTCAAAATTTCAATTTTTTTGAACCGAAAAAAATTTTTTTCAAATACAATAAATACAAAAATTAATTTGACTCCGTCAGTGTAAATAAATAAATTAATAAAAAATGTTTATGCATAATCAAACATTTTTTATTTAACATTGATGGCGAAAGGACCTCCTCAATGATCATTTGATAATTATTAATCAAATATTTAAAAATTATTTACTCAAATAAATTTCAAAAAGATTTTTATCTTTTAACTATCATTATTTTTAAATAAATTGAGATAATGTGTTTAGAAAAAAATTCTTAAGACATATATTATAAATATTTTCAAAAATACCTACTTAAAAAGTAGATTAATATTTTTTATACACAATGTTAATCATTATCAGCAGTAATTATAACAGTTGATAATAATTAATATAATTCTGAGATAGTAATAATTACCTTAGAATAATTAAATTACTATCTAAACAGATAATCATTAAAAATGAACGATAGTGATTATCACCATAAATTTCTGAGCGTGTATCAGAATTATCTTCAGTTGTAAACATAGAATAATGTTTTACTAAATTTAATTAAATTGTAAAATTATTAAAAAAGGGCTTCTGCATCAACCGGCACCTCTAGAGCTTCCTTACAGAGCAAAATTATTCAACACAAATGAGACGACACTTAAGCAATCAATTTTCCTTTATATTTATCAAGCGCCGCTACTGATTACCGCATTATGTTACTTTGCGACTATTAACATGCAATTTATAATAATATCTAACGTATGTGCTCGGATCGCCATTCTGGGAGGTAGGATCAATCAAATTAACAATAGCATGGCTACAAAAACTGATAGTCTTATCGAAGATATCGTGCTCAAACATTTGGAGCTGATCAGGTATGTAATTATTTAAATATTCCCGATTAAAAAAATCTGTTGAATAACAATCCATTTTTAGATTAACGAAAAGAGTAGATGAAACTTGGACTCCAGTATTTCTTTTTGAAATAATTATTTTTATTCCACTTCTTGCGCTGGTACTATTCAGCGCAATTTTGGTAATTTTTAAAAAGCTTTAACTTGATTATAAAATAGTGTTTTAATTGCAATAATTGGAATTTAATGACAGGCGTTGGAAGCCAGTGAAATAGTAGCGTTCTTAATGTTATTTACTTATATCGGCGCAATATTGTCGTGTTTGTTCGCCTATTGCTTAATGGGTGAACTTTTGTTGACAGAAGTAAGTATCGAATGCACTAAAATAACCAGACATCTGATAATTTTTAGATTTACTTCAAAAATAAATACTCCAAAAATAATTCACAAAAATTAATTTCTAAAATTTTTACGAGGAATTTTTTTACAATTAAATGTTGGGTGAAATTGTAAAAATTTCCAGATGTCTGGAAATAATATATAAAATATGTAATGTTTTTTTTTTCTGATTTAAAAATAATTCTGACACTTCGTACCAAGCACGAGAATTTACTAAAGAGGTTCTACATTTGCAATTGGGAAGGAATGTCTCGAAAATCGAAAAAATCCTGGCTTATCTGCATGGTGAGTGGCGAGAAAATTCCGATGCGAATGACTGCTGGGAAAATATATATTTTTTCATTTAATGGTTTCACGGGAGTAAGTATTAATCTATTACCAAGTTTAGTAATTTATTTATTTATCATCCAATTTATTTAAGCTAGATACTACGAAGTTCAATGGCTTACGTTTCATTGCTGAGAACACTGATAGCTTGAAATTTTTAAATTATATATATAGCCTGTTGTATCAACATTTGTGTATTTTACTGCAAGTTTAATGTTATACTACTTATACTTGTTATGGATAAATAAACCTTTTTATTTTCAACATTTAATAATTACTTATTTTGTATTTTAATTGTTTGTTTAATTTATTACTATAATAATAATTTTATTCCAATGGCTATTTTGTGAATCAAAATAAAAAATATTTCAATGATTGAAGCTATCAGGAATTTTTTTTAATCATTCTAAATTGTGTCGGATATAAATAATAATTAACGACAAAAAATTTTCACTATAAAATTGTAAAAGTGACATTTTAAAACACCAAAATTATTTAAAAGGCTAAGTGCGCTTTTAAAATTTTTAAATAATAATGATTAACTTCACAAAAGTGATATTCATTAAAATAATATTGATTTATCTAAAATAGAATTATTATTATATTAAGAAAAAAAATAGGTTACTCACGTGAAAAATATCTCAGCATAACCGCAAGCATATCCATGACGTAAGTTCGTGTTTATTAAAGCACAGGTACAAAAAATGAATGTCACTTCTTCACAGGGTACAAAGTAACTAAAGCTGCTGTCCGCTTTAGAAATTGTGCAAGCCCTCTGAAAGCGAAAAAAAATCATGTATGTGAGAACAAACTTTATTATTCACATGCGATAGAATCAATAATAACTGCCGAAAATTTCATTATTAATTATTCCTAAATGTTTGCTTCCTGAAAGACAATACTTTACGGAACAAAGCTTCATAAGGTAAAAAAATATTTACATTTTCGAGGCTGTCATTTGACATCTTCACATCGACATTACCAGTTATGGAAAAAACTGTCGAGGTAAGCAATATTAGCTGTGGGTACAAAACGTACTGGAAATAATAAAATTTGAAATGATATAATTAAATTGAGAAACATGTAATAATTTTTAAAAATTTTTTTATCAAATAAATTGTGGCAAGAAAAACTAATTTTGAAATTTCCATCTTTAGAAGCTCTAAAAAATTATAAATGCAATTTATTTTTTTTTAATTTCTTGCTCTGGTTTATCTTCGAAGAAAAATAAAAATTGTCAAGTGTCTGCTAATTTCAGTGTCATAATTTAAATTAAAATTATTTTTTTTTCTTTTAAAATTGAATTTATTAATCTAGTGTCAAGTGTTTAGAAATGATAAAATTAAAAAACGTAAAATAAATATTTCAGAAAAAATTCGAAAAAAGTAAATTGATGATAAAAAAAATTGGAGGGCTAATCGAAATATTGAACGCATGGCCAATCAATCAGTCGAGAAAAAAAACTGACAATGTTTATAATTTACCTGAGTTATGAAACTATTTACCTGTCGATGGCTTTCAATGATGTAGTTTCAATTTTCGGAAATCTCCAGCTCATGACCGCAAATCTTTTGGGAACACTGGTGCAACTGGTGATGGTGCTTCGGTTGATATTTATCAGATTTTCAGTTAAAATAAAGGAAATAATTGAAGAAACATTCGACAATTGTGACGCTAAAAATTATCCAAGTAAAAGTGAAAAAGAAATTTATATTAAGTACAGCTTGAAAGCAAAAAAATTTTACCTTGTCACAATGACTTCTATTATTTCTGCTGCGTTTTATTTTTGTTTGCTACCTTTACAAAAATGTTTAATATATTATAAGTAATATGAGTATGCCTTGGTAAATTTTTATTTATTGTTTAATATACATACACACATGGAGAGAAAAGAATAGAACTTATTCCTATGTAGAATGGTAACCATTAATAAAATTTTTCTTGGCAAATTTACACAAAAATTTTCGTAACTTACCATTCTACATTGGAATCAGTTCTATTCTTTTCTCTTCGTGTAGGTGTATATATTATTTGATATACTTGAAAAATTGAAATAAGGGCTTCTGAATTATCCTGCAACTCTGGAACTTCCATACAGAGTTAAATTATTCAACTCCAACGACACATCTTACAGACAAACAATTCTGCTTTATATTTTTGAAATGCCACTACCTGTAACCGCAATATGTTACATTGCGTCAATTAATTTGCAGTATGTAATAATATCAAACATATGTGCGCGGATTGCCATTCTTGCAAATAAAATTAAAAATATTAATTGTAATAAAGACAATAAAACTGAAAGTCTTATTAAACATATTGTTCTTAAACATGTGGAGTTGATAAAGTATGTAATAATTTATGAAAAAAAAATTAGCCGACATTTTAAAATTTTTAGAAATTTTTTTTTTTCAATTTCACTTCAATAATTAATAGAAAAAAATTTCACATGTAAAAAACTTGAAAAACTATAAGTGCAATTTTTTAGAAATATCTTTTTAGTTGTAATTTAATTAATAAAAAAAATTAAAAATTTTTAGACGTCAAACAATTTTTTTTGCAGACTTACTTGTAAAAAAAATTAAAAAAAAAAAATGTCAGCTGACTTGAGTATCACAAATATATTTTACAGTTAAACAATCAGACATTGAACAATAATTATTAATTTTTAGATTAATCCACAGGATAAATCAAACTTGTACTCCAATGCTTTTTGTTGAACTACTAATTTGGATCCCACTGCTGGCTTTGGTAATGTTCAGTGCAATTGTGGTAATTTAGTCAAAACTTTTAACAATTAAATTAAATAAATTGCAATATTTTTTATTTTACAATAAAATAAATGTAAATAAAATTGGACAGGCGTTAGAAGCCAGTGAAACAATAGCGTTCTTAATGTTATTTACTTACATTTGCGCAGCACTGGCGTGTTTGTTCGCGAATTGTTTGATGGGCGAAATTTTGTTGACAGAAGTAAGTATTAAATATACTAAAATCACCAAATATCTGATAATTTTTTTTTTTTTCGCATCAAGCACAAAAATTTACAGGAAACATTTTATGTTTGCAATTGGGAAGAAATGTCTGTAAAATCAAAACAATCTTGGCTTATTTGCATGGTGAGTGGCGCAACCATTCCGATGCAAATAACTGCCGGCAAAATATATATTTTGTCATTCAACGGTTTCACAGGGGTGAGTATTAATTTTACTTTTTTTTTTTTTTTACCTCTTACCTTATTCTGTAATTAAATTATTTAACAACTGGATTTATTCATGTAGATATTACGAAGTTCAATGGCTTACGTTTCATTACTCCGGACACTGACAGTTTGAAGTTTTAGATATTCGTGTGCTCTATTTAGCTTCATATCGTCTACAATATAATTATTTTTCAATGAAATATTTTATTTTCAACATTGAATTATTATTCTATATTTAATAATTTAATTTTTTGATTAATAACATTAATCCTTAATATAAAATTAAGATGAAATGTATGTAGCATGAATTTATTCGTGATTTGATTGGTCAAATATATTATACGTATGAAAATATATTCAAACTGTATATTCAGGCGCGCGCGCTTGCGCGCGCAAATTCAAATTCTGGTTATTTCAAAAAAACTGATTGAAAAAAATTGTCTTATTTTATAATTTATATTGAGAGAATTTAGAAGAATTTTGTGTCCAGGATAGTCATATATTTCATATATTTTATATATTTATATATGAAAAATATATCAAAAATGCATGTGAGTACTTAAATAAAAGCTCTGAATTAGTGTGACATCGGGAAGAGCTTATATCTTTAAAAACGTCAATATTTAAAAAAGTCCAGTGTAATTTAACAAAATAAAATAATGAAAAAAAAAAAGAAGGTAACTTTATAAAACAATTAAAAAAAATCAGTAGTTTATTAATATAATGTTATACTATTTTTTATTGCATTAACATCTGCTTTTAATAATTACAATTACACTTAAAATCTCGAGTATAAAAATACGTGTATGATTACTTAATAACTAACTAACTAAAAAAAAAAAAAAAAAAAAAAATTATTTATTGTTTGCACGCTACAAATGTAAGTATTGACGACCATTTAACATATTATGCGTACATTATTAATCATTCAAATAATACTACATTGTTTTCATAGTTTTAATAATCTTCAATTATAATTAAAGAAAAAATTTATAATAAAATAATGGTATTAATTTTGTGACAATATTTGAGCAAATAACAGCGTCGTAAGTTATTATTTTTTCTTTAATTAATTAACAATCAATCATACGTTCTACCGCGGTCATACTGCATACCATTTACTTTAATTACAAGGAGTGTTATTAATTAAAATACTAATATTAATAATAATAAAATTAAAAATAATGATCGATAATTATAATAAAAAAAAAAAAAAAAAAAAAAACTTAAAATTTAATTAATAATAAATTTAACGACGAGCGCAATGTATAAAATGAAATAAAATAAAACTAATAAAGTACAACGCGGAAGACGTTTTTATAAAAATATTTATATTTATATTATTATTAATAATAATATTAACTAATATTATAATTAAAAAATGAAACGACGCTGACTGGGAATGTTTTATGTTTTATTTTAATATAAAATTTTCTTTCTGTTATAAATGGCACCCTGAGTTGAAGAAGCACGGTCTGTTTTCTTTTTATTATTATGTAATTTGTATTTTAAATAATATTTTATCTGAATATAAAATGAAATCACGAGTGTGATGCTCTCGTGGGGTCTTTTTTCCCCGGGGAGGAGGAAACTTTAGTAAGCGGTGAATTAATCATGTAGGAATTTCCTTTTATTTCAGAGGGATGTCTGTGAGTACTGGCTGACAGTTTCCTCGGGGGCTTGGCAATCTGCGTGGTGGACAGTCCACTGACGGGGTACTTGTTCCTGCTGGAAATGGAACTGGTGGTGGTGTCCCGGGACAGACCTATTGAGTTCTTGCTGGAAGAAGCTGTAGTTGTCGTGATTGAATTCGACGACGCTGCCGCTGGAGATGACGAACTCTCTGCGGGATGCTTCGGCAGTACGAACGCCTTGGTTTGCTTCAGTAAATACCGGTCGTTGCAGAGCGCGGATATCAGTGGCAAATCCAGGTTTCTACTCTTCTCGCGAAGAGTTCGTATGTCGAGCATTCCGTCTTCTTTGCTACCTTCGTTCTCAGCTATGCTTGTCGTGGTCGTTGTTGAAGAACAAGTTGCTGATGATGCCGAAGGAAGGGGCTGGTTTTTCTCCAGGTTCTGAAATTATTAACAGATATTTTTATAATAATTTATTGTGAAAAAAATTTAATTGAAAAATTTCATATTTTTTTAAATAATTTCAAGTCTGAATTTAAAAAAAAAATATTTTTTTTATCATAATTGATTTATTTTAATAATTTTAAAAATTGTCAAATGTCTGCTGTTTTTAGTATTCAATTTTTAATAATTAAATTGATTTTATTTAAAATAAAATCAATTTTTTAATCAAGTATTCAGCTTTTCATACTTTCAAAATCTGTTAAAATTTTATTAAAATCTATCCGACTTTAAAAATATATTTTTGAGAGTAAAAAATTTTAATTTTTAGTTCAAGCAAAGATTATGACTATTGGTAATTATTTACTTTACTTTTTTGTATAATTTTAAAAAAATTATAAATTTTCTAAGAATAATTTTTCTTTAAAAATTACCTAAATTATTAAAAAAATTTTTTTTTCAAACTAAAAAAATTTTAATAAAATATCTTCAAAAATATCATAAAACAAGCTCCAAAACTCAATTTAAAAAAAAATCCAACTACACCTACTTCAACTTAAAAAAAAAAAAAAAATAATAATAATAATAATAATAATAATAATAATAATAAAAAAAAATTACCTGAATCTCATAAGGAGGTGGTGGAGGCGGCGGCGGTAATCGTCGATGCTTAGTCTGAGGCAAGGACTGCAACTTAGCCTTAGCCGGTGCTTCAAAGCACTTGAGAATATTTTCATCGCTCCTGGTCCTCGAGAAAGTATTATGATTATAAGTATTAGCCGGACCAGAGGGTTCCCTCCTCAAACTATGGCTTCCAACCGAAGAAGAGCAAGTAGCGCCACTGTACAACGAGCTAGTACTAGCGGCATAATGACTGCTAAGATTCCCATGAACCGGATAATTAGAGCTAGTATCGCTAAGATTCAAGTTACTCGCATACTTGGTGCTGGAAGAAAATGATGACCCAGGCAAATAAGGCGTGCTCCGGTACACCACGGAGGATTTGTTGCCGCCAAAACTGGGATACGGCGGAGGAGGATAGGCAGCGAGGCCAGAGAGAAGCGAGCCTTGCTTGACATCAATGTACTCCTGCTTAGAAATGGCAGGATCCTTGAGCGGGAACATTACATAGTCAACATCGGAGTAAAGCTGCTGCCTGTACTGTTCAATCTGGGACCTGGCGATCTGGCTGGTGTAGACAGTGGCCAAGCTGGGCGGCGGCGGAGGAGGTTGTCTCATGTGGATCATCGGCGGCGGAGGAGGTGGAGGCGGCTGAGGCGTCGGAGATCCCAAGTACGGCAACAAAACCGGGCCGCTTCTTGAAGCATGAACATCCAGATAATTATTCGGGCCAACCACCAGCGCCGCCACCGGAGCATGAACCGGAGTGGGCTTCATTTTATCCCCGGGGTAAGTTGGAGGCTGGATCCTGGGCGGCGGCTTCGGAGCTAGCGCGGGTGGCGCCTCGGAGGCTTTGTTCTTCACCGAAGCTTTTGCAGGTAAGGGCAAGGAATTGATGCTCATGTTCTTCATCAAATTCATGCTGATGTTGCTCATGCCCGACAGGTTATTTTTGACTCCAGGCATCCTGGAAGGATGCTGCTCCTCCACGAGATTATTGGGGTACAACTTGGAAATGGCCTCCGTGATCTGAGGGTACGGCGGAGGAGGCGGAGGCTCTCGAGGAGTGACAGCGTCGTTTCTAGGCGGCGTAGGCGGAGGAATCTGGATCCTCTCCCTCGGAGAAGTGTACGGCGGCGGCGGAGGAGGCTCGGTTCTTCTCGGAGGCAGCGGAACAAAGTCAACCCTTAAAGTGTTGTACGGCGGCGGAGGAGGCGGCTCTCTTTCTCCCGAAGGAATCACCCGAGAAGAATTCAGAGACTTGGACAAAAAGTCTATGTTCGACGGATACGGCGGAGGAGTTGGCTGTTCGTTGCTGTCGATCCTCGGCGGAGGAGCCGGCGGAGGAGGCATGGTCACGTAGTCGCAGTCAGAGTCCATCGAAGTGCTGATGGTCTTCCTGGGAGGATACCTTCCGACGATTAAATCAGAAAGCTCGTCGGCGGACAGCAAGGGTCCGATTCCCGGAGGATCACTTCCGTCGCCGCGGAAGCTGCCCGTGCTGAGAATGCTGTTGCTGCGGGATCGAAGATCATCAAGGTCCAGGTGCTGCTCGGGAGGCCCGGAGAGCTCCTCGTCGTCCCCCTTGCAGATGCTGTAGATAGGCTCCTGGTCCTGGTTCGCGTCCTCGGTGTAGACGTCGCTGTTCTCGGACCTGAGTTCGCTGTGGATGGTGTAGAACCCGGAGGTCACTGAGGCTTCGTCGGTGGTCGATTGGACTGAACTGAGCGCGCAGACGTCGCTGTTCGCAATGGACTCGTTCGCGTCACCAGAAGGCGAGTACAGCTCGGTGATTCTCTCGTCCTGGATCCCGGAACTTCGCATGGTGTAGACGCCGCTGGTCTCGCTGGCTATGTCCGTCCCTGTGAACCCTTCGTCGACTAAAGTCGAGGCACTGTTCGTGTCTGTGAAGGACTTGTTTGACTTCTTGCACCGGTCGTAGATCACTCCCGGGAAGCTCGTCGATTCTGAAGACACTGCTGAGTTCTGCGCGGTGTGCGAGTACCCGAGCTCGAGGCTTGAGCTCCCGGAGGGGCGGCGGGGGCGGGAGGATACCGGGTTGTTCGTTAGGGGGTTTATTACTACTGTGCTGCAGCTGCTGCTGCATTGCGAACCCTCGGTGCAAGGGTTTGTTGCCGAACGGCGGGTCGCGGTTGCTGTGAAGGTATCTGTACCGTCAACCTCGTCTCCGGCTGATGCTATTGGTGAAGAAGAACGGGACGGCTCTTCGCTGGTCAGCGAAACTGAAAAATTAATTTTTTTGTTAGGTCTGATGGATAAATTTTGGTGAAAAAATTGGTTAGATCCGGCGGTACTGTTTTTTTTTTTTTTTTTTTTATATAAAATTAAAAATTTGTATTATTCTTCAATTGGATTTATTGTAGTAAGTTTACAATATTGTATATTTTTATTTTTTTTTTAATTTGTTAATTACAGAAAAAAAAATTGAACTAAAATCATCAGTTCAAAAACAGTTTAATAATCTTAAAAATTGTACATTAACTAATAAATTATTTTTGGAGTAAATAAAATATTTTAAAAAATTTGATAATTTTGAAACACGCCGAAGAATTGTGACCTTGTATCTTGTGAACTATGGACATTTTTAAAGATATAAGCTCACTCCGACATTACACACTTTGAGACCTTTCATTTGAGTACCCACATCAATTTTTCATATATTTATATATATTACATATATGTATATATGAAAAATATATCAAAAATGCATGTGGGTACTCAAATGAAAGCTCTTGATGAGTGTAACATCGGAATGAGCTTATATCTTTAAAAACATCGATAGTTAAAAAAGTACAGTCCAATTTAACAAAATTTATTATTTAATAAAGCAAACCAAGTGAAATTTTTGTATGAATGGAGATCTAACCAATCAGGTACCACGTAGTAAAAACCAAAAAAAACTTACCTTTCTTCTTGACAACAGGACTTGAGTTTTCGGTCAACCGGGCGAGACACTCAGTGGAAGCAGGCGCAGTGTCAGGTTCATCTTCGCTGTGAACGCGATCGCTGACAATCCCGGAGGTGGTGTTGGATGAAGTGCTGGAGATAACGGAGATCCTCTGGTCCCTCCTGGAGCCACGAGCCGTCATGCTGAGCTTGCACCTGGCAGGATACATGTAGCAGTCTCTGAGGACTTTCCGCTCCTCTTCCTCCCTTCTGAGAGCCTCGGTGACGCGAGGCGCTATGGCCATCGAGAACTGGTGGGTGTCGCGACAGAGCCCCAGGAGAAGTTTGCTCTTGTCGTCGCAGCCGCTGTAGAGGGTGAGTTTGTCGGGGTGATCCACCGCCCGGATCTCGAACTTCTTGCGGTCGAAGCAGAGCTTGCCGATGTTGTTCCAGGCGAAGATCCTGGGCGTCTCCTGCTCGGTGTAAATGGTGACTCCGCGAGCGCAGATCGCCAAGAGAATCCTCCCGGGGCCGACCTCACCCTTAGTTCGTCGCAGCCGGTACAGGTGGGCGTTGAGCGGAGCCTCCAGGAGGACAGCCTCGCGTATGTACTGGAGCTCGGCTTCCTCGCGGGAGAGCCCGCAGTTTTCCCGGTGCTGGGAGGCCAGGACACCGAGGATGTTCGCCTCCAGGCACATGTGGGGCGGGAGGTAGTCCGTCGGCTTACAGTACCCGACTGTACCCGCGTGGGGACGGTGTCGCTCCTCGCTGTAGTCCCCCATGTCCGCTTGCAGCGCCAGCCCCGCCAGGGCCAGCAGCGGGCTGACGATCTCTGGAGTGTGAAGGGGGTGGTGAGGGTGGAGACTCTCCACTCCGCCTCCATGACGGACGACATTGTCGCGCAGTTGCAGGTAATAATGGTGCCGCGTTGTTTCATCGCTAAAAAAATTTTTTTCAATATTAATTTTTTATTTTTTTTTTTATTTAAAAAAAAATTTTTTTTTATTAAATTAATAAATAATTAATAAACATTTTATTTAAAATTAATGATAAATTATTATGGACATAAGATGATTCAATTGCGATGTTTATTACTTGAATAAAATTATTAATAGAGAAGAATAGAATAAAAGTAAGTTATGGTGTACTGTAGCATTGTTTTATAATTAGTAAATAATAAATAAACTAGGTAAGCGAATAATAATCGTATTTATATTTCAGGAAGTAAGAGGTACTATTACCGGGTATTATTTGATAGCGATCATTGTTTAGAATATCAAATATAAATAATGAAAATGTATTAATACTGAGAAATTAAATTGAAGACAATTAATAAGTATGATTATTTTTTAATAATAGTTATAAATATTTTTACCTTAATAATAATGGAGTATCAATATAATATCTAACACGAAAGTAGAGGACAAATGCTGGTCTTCCACTGCTATCCAAGCCCTGAAATTATAAAATAATTTAAATATAAATTTTTTTTTATTTATATCTAATATTTATTTAAATTATTTCAATATTAAATATTAAATAATAATAATAATAATAATAATAATAATAATAATATTTTAAGGAATTATTATTATTATTATTATTATTATTATTAAAATATTTGAAATCAATAAAAAATGTATTTTTCTGTTATGTTATAAATTGATTAAAATATATTTAAAAATTTTAATTATAAAAAAAAAAAAAATAATTTCTCAAGATGATGTCCAATGGGGACTGATAAATAATGATTGTAACGATAATGATGAAATAGAAGGTATGAGAGTAAAAAAAAAAGTAAAGTAAAAAATTATTTCCCGGAAGCTAAACAATCGATCATCGACGATGATCGATTTTAAGATCAGATATCGATGCTCCATCATTGAGGAACGAAAATTGGGTGGACTACTCTTAAATGAATCCAATTTAGCTTTTTGAATGGCCAAGAAGACGCAACCGGTGCACGCATGCCTCTAGGCTGAGAATCAACTTGCCAATCGCTGGATGTTGTGTTATGGTATATTATTTATATTTATAAATATTAAATATCCTTTTACTTATACTTTCTTGATCTTTACATCATGTGAATAATTATCAAGACTCTTTTCAGATACTTAAACTTTATGTTTTTTTTTTTTAAACCTGCTGTACTGGTAATCACATTAAAGTAGACAATCATTGATTGATTTCATTGTTTCTTTATTTATTTATTTACTTTTGTCCAATTTTTTAGGTGGATTAAGAGCGATCGCGTGCGGATGCCAATCGCCCACATGTCCTGCCCACGTGGGCCCAAATGTAGAAGCCAAGTCAATAAACTCAGTTAATAAAAAATTTATAATGATAATGGTATTGGTAATAATAATAATGATGATGAAGATATTAACTAAAGATCGTTAATAAAAAACAAAATACCAAATGATGACGAAATTATAATGTAATGCCTAGAGTCATTTTTTTTTATTTTGATGTTAATTTGTTGTGTAAACTTTTTTAGTTTTTTTTTTATATTTAATTTGAGGACAAGGAAATTTTTAATTCGACCTTAGGTAATTTTTAAAAACTGAAAGTTACTTTTACATGTTTAATATCTAGTACAATTTTCTGTTTTCTCATTACAATTTAAAAAAAATAAAAAATTTTATTATAACTAGAAGAATTTTTTATCTACTCTAAAAAAAAGTAATCAATTATTTTTATATTATTTTAAAAGATAAAATTCTTAAATATTTTTATTTAAACTCAGAAATTTATTGAAAAATAAAATTCAAGAATTGTAATATTAAATATAATAGTGAGAATAATTTAAGATGAATGTATAAAGTAACAGTGATTTGTATTATTATATATTAAAAGGAGAATTGAAAATACAAGAGTGTCTAGTTTACTATAAAGTGTACCGGAAGCAACGATTTGATGGTTATAGATAGAAATTTAAAAACGGCAATAAAATATAAATTAATTATCGAGTATGACTGAACTACCGTTTAAATTCCTGAGGAGTGAATATAATAGCACAGATAAGAAATATCTTAAATAAATTATTTACTGGACACAAAAGCGGCTTTTGATTATAATCCGAGATTTAACGCTCGAGAGCTACCGGTCTTAATTATAATAACAATACCAATAAATATAATAATAATAATGATTATAATTTATTTGAGGTATTTATGTTCATTCATTGAGTTGATTTATAATATTGGATTTAAATTTTGAACTACGGTGTATTGCATAATCAAAGTTTTGGCAAATGTCAAATAATTATTTTTAAATAAATATTTAATAAATTTAAATAAATTTTTAAATAAATATTTTTTAAAATAATAATAATAACAAAATATAAAATGAGAGTATTTTTGCAATAAATTTAAAAAACAATATGACTAAATAGTCAATTAATGATAAGTATTTAGGCTGCATTTAAAAATGCTCTATCTCTAAATATATAATTAAGAAATGACCTAGTATCTTGTGAACTATGGACATTTTTAAAGATATAAGCTCACTCCAGCATTACACTCATCGAGACCTTTCATTTGAGTACCCACATGAATTTTTCATATATTTTATATATTTATATATATTATATATATGTATGTATGAAAAATATATCAAAAATGCATGTGGGTACTCAAATGAAAGCTCTTGATGAGTGTAACATCGGGATGAGCTTATATCTTTAAAATATATATATTATATATATGTAAATATGAAAAATATATGAAAAATTGATGTGGGTACTCAAATGAAAGTTCTCGATGAGTGTAACATCGAGATGAGCTTATATTTTTAAAAACGTCAATATTTAAAAAAGTACAGTGCAATTTAACAAAAGTCATTATTTAATAAAGTAAAATTTTATTTTCATCTAAATAATAATAATAAATTAGTAGAACTAGAAATATGTAATAAAAAATGGAATTAAAAAAGGTTGTGTAACAGTTTTAAAAAAAAATAATGATGATGTTGATGATGATGATGATGATAATAAAAATGATGAATTTTTTAACGTCGGCTCGGATAGATTTAGCCTGAAATTTCATTATAGGACAAATTGAAGAGGTCCCGAGTGAGGAATGCGCACCAGGCCATTGTGAAAGGTTGATAAATTATCCCCGGTCCTCTCTCTCTCTTAATCTTTCTCTGTTTGATTCTTCAGCTCCTGCTCTTCCAACCGCGAGCGGTATAGAGCCTCTACTTCCAGTCAATAACGAATTCCAGTCCAAATTCGGTAGCACGAAAATTTGACTTGGAGGCATCGAGCGGGAAAGAGACCCAGAGTTCGTGTTTGGGTCCATTCTATCAGCAGAATAAGAGAAAGACGAGAGAAGAGGGTCCACTACCTATACGACTAAAATAAACAAGTCTCGCTGCATCGCCTTGAGAGTAAGTGAGAGTAAGAGTGAGACCCCAGTATTCTCTCTATATCTATATACTCTGTACGCCAGATAAAATAACCAGGCAAACCGCGAGCGAGCCTGCCGAGGATAAGGATAGGAGCAAAAGAACCACCGAGTCGTGTCTAGACCTAAACCCTCCGGTCAAATCGCGGCAAATTACCGTCCCGGATCCCCATTCTCATATTTTACCAACCATAAATATTAATTCGCCTTCCCCGCGCCCTTCCAGCCCCAAACCCGTACAGTCGAGCCCAGAACTTTTATCTCGCGTGGTTCGAGCTTTGACAGCCTTTGCTTGACATCGAACTCTTTGCAGGTCTTCAAAAAATTATTTTTAATCAAGAAGAATTTTAATTTATTTTTTTTTTATTTTTAATCAGTGTTATTAATTTAGAAAAAAAATTATTTTTTAACATCAGATACTTTTATTTAAATAATTAAGATGGTAAAAAAAATTTTTTCATGGAGATATTTTTATTTTAACAAGAATTTTTATGGTTAAATAATTTAATACCAAAAAAAAATTTTTTTTTATGAATTTAGAAGTGTAAAAGTTTGATAAAAAATTTTTTTAATTTACGTCTTTTTGGTGTTAAGGACAAAAAATTTTAAAATCAAAAGAGCGGAATATAAAAAAAATTTTTATGGTTATTTTCTAACTTTTCTTTTAAAGCTATGAACTATAAGAAGTGAAACTTAAAAAAAAATTAGAGAAGTTATTAACTTTAGTTAAAATTTTTAAAAGTAAAGCTTTTATTTATTTTCAATATTTTGGAGTCTTAAAAGTCTTTTTTCAAAATTTAACCATGAAAAAAAAATTCTTGACTGAAGTGTAATCTTAATTGTCTAGATTAATTAACAATAAATAATTAAACATTAGTAATTAAAATAAATGATAAATAAATTAAAATAAAGTTGTACTGAAGGAGGATAAATGAATTTAATAAGTCTGGAGACTAAAGATAATATAATAGTAGAGAAGTAAAAGCCAATGTCCTGCCGTAAGACGAGTAGTTGGTAGCGTACAACACATTGACCGATATCTCTAAATAATCTACCACATACGTCTCAGTCTGAGTCTCTCCATAGGATATAATACCACGGGATCGGGCATTCTATCGGTGGCTGCTGTCCGTACAGTAGTATTTAAACATTTATTTATTTTTATTTTTATTCTCTCTTACACTCGGGCCCACTAATGATGGCCCGGCAATAACCAATAAATACTCGCCTGGTAAAACAGGCTACCGGACTACGTCTTTATCTCTTCTGGTACATCTCCTCCAGTTAAGCTGCACCTAAACCCTGTCCAGTATGTAGCTCCGATTAAAACGCCCAAATAAATTCAAATAAAATTACATTTTACAGTATGAAAAATCTTTAATCTTTTAGTTTTTTATTTTTAATCTTATCTAAAGATTTTTTTCTTGCTAGTAATTTTTTATAGAATAATAATAATAAGATAGTAATTGCTCTATTTTTAGATAGATAATCAACGAATGACCTAATATCTCGTGAACTATAAACATTTTTAAAGATATAAGCTCACTCCGACATTACACTCATCGAGACCTTTCATTTGAGTACCCACATCAATTTTTCATATATTTTATATATTTATATATATGTATATATGAAAAATATATCAAAAATGCATGTGGGTACTCAAATGAAAGCTCTTGACCAGTGTAACATCGAGATGAGCTTATATCTTTAAAAACGTCAATATTCAAGAACGTACAGTGCAATTTAACAAAAGTCATTATTTTTAATAAAACAAAATTTTATTTAATATTAATTAAACTTACGTAGGTATGTGAACTTCGCCAATTTTTAGGAGCGTATTTGCTGAGTTTACTCTCGGGATCTACGAATAGGTATTCGCCGTCTGTAACAAACAATATCAATAATCATAAAAACAATTATAATTGTAGTATAATTATCAGTAAGAATAATTAAAATATGCTTAAAATACATTCCTCATGATTAATGAATGATAAATAATAATTGATGAGTGATTTACGTTTACCTAGTTATTTAATTATGTGGAAATACTTGAGTGTTTCAAGGTATCGCTTCAGTAATTGATACCACTATCGTGAGTAATTAGTAATTAATATTGAGTGATTAGTAATGAGAGCATTGCCCGAAAGGTACAAGATTATTCGTATGGGATTGGAGTAATGATATAAATTTCCTTATTATTAATTAACTATTAATAAATACTTTATATTTTTTAAAGCTATTAAATTCTTTTATTTCTAAATATTGAATAAAAAAATTAACATTTTAGACTATTAAATAAATTAATAATTATTAATTCTTTTTTGAAGCAATGTTAGGACACAAAAATTTTCAAGATATTAAAAAAAAATATTTTATCTTAAATCAAGATTAAAAATAATTGAATTAATTAATATTTAATTAGAATAATAAACATTTTTGAGTTGAAAAATTTTTTTGACTTAAATTACGATCAAATTCTTCAAAATAATTTTTTTTGGTGTAAATTTATTTATTTTTTTTTTTTTCAATGTGACTTCTTCAATTACACAAATATAAATTCAACGATTGAAAACTGAAGCGAATTCGTGCCATGGCAACAGCCCTAATATTTTTTTATTTCAAAGTTTCAGCCTCGGACCCGCACACCTGCTCCGAAACCGGGATATTTATAGAATATAGAATGCAGAGGCATTTAGCGATAATGTTTCTGGATTTTGGCTGGAGGGCTATTTGCTGGTAAAGTTGGCCAGAGATCTTTCCGGACTGTAATCGCTTGCTAGTAGTCTAAATATTAAATAATAAATAATAAAACAAGGGCATATTTTGTAAGAAGTAATAAAAATAGGATTTTTAAGCAAAGCAACTTCGTGACAAGAGGACAAGAAGGAGGCCGTAAGGAAGAACGGTTTCATAAACCGAGCGCCTTTCCCAGAAAGAAACAATGGCTCACCGGTCCCGGTGGTACAGCAATGCGCCGTAACCGTAATTACGACCATAATCACCCCTCTGATTGCCGGGAAGGCGTAGCGATCGCTCGAGAGAGAAAACAAGACACCAGATACCAGACACACTAGTCAACCGAGTGAAGTTAAGTGAAGTGTAGCCAGCGGTTAAGCAACAGCCAAGTTCACCAGCAGAAGATAGGAGGATAGAGCTACGGGAGAAGGATCATCTCACACGTTACCTGGGCTGAGAGAATAACTTTTGCTGATGGGCGCTGCTCAACTCCCATCAGCATTCTCCTTCAATGTTTTTACCTTAAAACAGTTTTCTGTCTTTTAAAATTCTAATGATCAAGATCATCGGCTCGAGCTTAATAGAGGAAGCTTGCAAGCTTTTAGGATTTTATTTCTTCTACAGGTTATGGGCCCAGAATAAATTTTTTTTCCTTTAGTAGGCTTCTAATAAGCCTTTTTTAATGAAATTTTTTGTAAATTATAAAACAAAAATATCATTTTAAAATTTTAGCTTTTTTTTGTTTGTACTTATTGTAATTATTTACAAGTAGGGCGCGCCCTATTTTTGACCATAAAAAAGAAATGAATTGATGGATCATCATAATTTTTTTTTTTAATTCTTTGTTTTTACCGAGGATTAAAAAATTAAAATTTAAATTAAAAAATAAACTTTGAAAGTTCAAAAAATCATTATTTTTGCAAATAATCTTAAAAAACTGTAATTTTTTCCTTTTTTTCCTCTCAGAGTATTTTTTATCATAAATGCGCCTTAAAAACAAGCCGAATAAAAAAAAAATTAAAAAATGTTAATTTCTCTCCTAGATATGGCCAAAAATAGGGTGGAGCCCAATTACAAATAATTACCCAAAATTTCTTTACTTTTCACTTTGATCATAGATTTTTTATTAATGCGGTAATAAAAAAATTAAGTTCATAATTTTTAATTAAATCAAGGAGAAAAATTCTTTATTTAAGTAGAAATTTTTTAACGAGTCAAGTAAAATAATTCAAAAGACGTGAAAAATTTATCAAGCCTAAAAGTTGATAAAAATTTTGAACTGATCCTGATTGGGGGTTTCGAAATGGGTCAGTAGTAAAAAAAACTCGATAAATTTCTATTTTTTATAGAATTTGATCATTTTTTCCCTGAAAAACGCGAAAAATTTCAAACTTTAACCAAAAAAAATTTTTTTTACCAAGAATATAAAATTTTTATTTACAAATATTAAAAAATTCCTGGCCTTAGCATCAGGAATTCGAGGCCCGCTATTCTTATCGGCATCGGTATACGGTCAGTAAAGTCAAGACGAGACGAGACGAGACCCGAGGAACTAAACGGGGAATGTTAAGGCATTCCACATTAGTCGCGCCACCCCGCGAGCGAGTGGCTTCAGGCGGGAGTAGTGTGTCGCGTCATGAGGAGAGGGTGATGGGTCGCATACCTGAAGATCCCGAGCTCGGTCACTGAACGCGAATATGCATTCGTTCTTCCTATTCGCGGTTTCTCAATTTTTGTTTATCGATATTTATATTTATATTTACATTTATATTTATGGTTATAAATAAATACGACATGAAGTGTGTGTTTATCGTAAAAGTCGACTCCACGTGCAGAATAAGAGTCCGCTCTTCGGAAAAAGAGAAAGGGGTAGAGTAGAGAGACTCGGGTCATCTTCCTGAAGCTTGGGGGATCCCCGGGGGGTCCTAGTATCTCAAGTCTCGTCGCATATTTCTTCAGCTCGATCAAATTATTCCGAGGAACAAAACACGCCGAGTAAATACACTGAGTCTTAGTCTTATATTGTAGATATATTTATATATAAGTATAAGTATGAGTATAAGGCTCTCCTCAGAGTTGTTTTGCGGTCCCGAGATGGCCGCCGAGCGAAGGGACCACAAGAACCCGGGAAGAAAGACAAGGAAAGAAGAAAGAAGCACCAAGGGCCAAGGACAGATAGGAGCGAGATGAGGATGAAGGACAGCCAAAGAGGACTGCTGGTGGAGGAATTCGAAAGAAGCGAAAATGCTAAATGAAAAAAAAGGTACAAAATAAAATGCCAAAACTGATGGCTATGGAGAAAAGAAGAAGAAGAAGAAGTTGGAATGGCCCTCGCCAGCTGCTACTTGCTGTATCGCTAAAATCTCAAACTTCCTCTCCTTTTATTCCTAACACGGCTCATTTATGTATTCTCTTTTCTTCGTTGTTGTATCCTTCGTCCACCTACACTTGACATAAATTAACAGACTTCTCCACAAACGTCCCTTTTGATATTTTAAATAATTCTATAAACAATTTATGTTTATTGGTTATTTTAACCAAAGGTTATTTATGAATGACTCATTCAGAATTAACCTCAACCTCTTATTCGAATAAATTCCCTCTTTCATGGGCAAACCATTAAAACACCGACCTATCACGCGTCAAGGATATACTAATATTATTATTTTTATTGATCATTATTACCCCAAGTTGCTAAATAATTGGTACTTATTACTTGTTTACTCAAATTATTGGAGCAAGGGCAGAGTTGTTTTTTTTTTTTTTTTTTTTTTGCGACCAAAGGGTGAGAGATACAGTAAAAACAACAGAGACCTTTTTTATAGAAAATTGAATTTCCTACAAAAAAGGTCTCTTGTAATTTTTCTCTATCTCCAATATTTACCTCACAATCTAAATAAATATTTTAATTTCTAAGAAACCAAATTATTTTCCGAGATAAGTTACGCCTTTCGATTGGATTTAAATTGTGGCTCAAGGAGTTGAGATACGGCAAAATTAATAAGGATCTTTTTGATAGAGAATTTAATACCCTACAAAAAAGGTCTCTTATGATTTTCTCGCATCTCCAATATTTACCCCAAAATCTTGAATCAAACTTTTTTTTGTACCAATCTAACGTCTGTTGAAGATAATCACACTTGAAGATACTCACAACAATAAAAGAAAATAAAATAACAATTGCGTTTACAGTGGCTAGTAAACTTATGTATTGTATGGGCCTTAAGCTAATAGCAAGAACGTATGTACTCTGTACCCGAGAGATTTATTAACGCGGGAATATTACGGCATAAATCTGGCGTAGTGGTGTGGGGCTTGGATCTAAGACTCGTACGCTCTAAAGGTACTAGAGAAAATAAGGAAGAAGAAAAAGGAAGTAAAACAAGATGGCGGATCAGCTGGTACTGTTGGGCCCGATGTTGCTGGTGCATAGCGGGGAAAGGTGTTGTTTATGAGCGTCGGGGTGAAAAAAACAACAAAGTTGGAACCTGGTGCCCAGTCCTGAATAAGGATTCACTACTACATACCATAACTACATACTACATACTTCCCAGTTTCGTTTTCCGAAGAAGAGATTGCGTGTTGCGTATGTTGTCGCGATACGGCCCGTTTTCGCGGGCATCAGCCGATATAATCCGAGAAGAGCCACAGTACAGTCTTTTGCTTTTATTGTGTGCTACAGTGTGTGTATCTCGGCTCGGTGATGGGAGATGTGAGTGTGAATGTGAGTGTAAGGGCCCGTTCACCCTCCCTCCCACATTCCAGGGGCCGAAGCGGTCGTGCGGCCAAGCTGAGCCGGATCGGGGCCCGCCATGCCAAGTCGGGACTCACTCAAGGTGGTGGGACGTGGAATACAAGGCACCCTATACAAATCACCGGGCTACCGTCTTACCCGCGAGCGCTTTCTCTTTCTCTCTTCCTCCTCATACTCGCTCCACACTCTCCTCTTTACTCTTTTTTATTTTTATTTTGGCCTTTCAGCTCCCGTTTTTTTCCTCTCACCGTCGCAAAGCCTTTCTAAATCTCAATACTATTTTTTACACGAGTAAATAATTTTTTGGGGGGTAATTTTGCTAAAATAATTCTTATTGTTGCGAATTTTAGGATTCAATTCGCGGGTTTTATTGGGATTTATCCCAAGTTCGCTTGATCAAGGCCGGGATCAAGGCCCAAGGGCTCGAAATAATTCCCGAGAGCCCTTGTTCACGGAAAGCAAGTCACGCGAATCGCTTCAAGGGTCCAACGGGCCTGCTGGTATGTATAATACCAGTTCCGCACAAGCTGGTTCTATTTTTAGCAACGGGCCTTACTGGGCCCGCCGGCAAGGAGATGGAACTCCAGAAATGACATCCCACTTCCAAATTATATTGTGAAGTCGACTTTTTAAAGTAGAAGACGAAAGAAAGTTGGTGGAATTAATTTTGGCATTTTTTTTTTTTTTTTTGAATTAGAGGAATTTAAAACAAGGATTGGGATGTGTTACTTTATTATCAATTGTGATAAATTGTTTTTAGAGATTCTCAGACTTTTCGGATCATGGGACAATTTTTTGAAGCTAGTGGCCTTGATACTATAATAATCAATTAAATCGTAAGAAGATTTTTTTTTAAGTAAATCATTGAAAATTTAAATTTTCATTATTGTTGAATTTTTTTGTATTTTATTCAAGCAATTTGATGTATTTTTTTTATTACAAATTTTTTTGTTAAAATATTTACTCTGTCTAAATCAAGTTTTTTTTCAATTTAAAGTGTTATTTTTTTTTTGTAAGAAAAATTTTTAAAAATCTTATAAATGTCAGTTACTGTGTTTTAAATTTGGGCAGCCTTACTACACTCATAAAAAATTAACTGAATCGAAAAAATAGTTTGGAATAATTTTTTGAACTTCAAAAATTCTAAATTAAGAGATATATTTTTTTGGTTCGTGAATTTTATTTTTATCAGTTAAAATATAAAATATTACAAAGATAAAAAGAAAAATTATTGTCGAAAAATAAATTAAGTGGCTCAAAAATTAATTTTTTGCAAAAAAAAAAAAATAATCAACATCTTTGAGCTTAATCAAAATTATTATCAATATCAGAATTATTCAGTAGATTCTCAATACTTGTCAAGAATAAATTTTCTGTATCAATAAAATTATCTTAACAGTATAATTTTTTTTTTCAATGTCCTATTTTATTTACTCGGCGTGTAATTGCAAGTACAAGTTATTAAAAGTGCTTGAAGATTGATAATAATCTAAATAGTGTAATGTATTAATGTATCAAAAGAAAAATTCAAAGAGAGAGAGAGAGAGAGAGAGAGAGTAATCGTCAATATTATATCTAGTTGTTCTGGTTTTTAAGTTGGATTATTATTTTTAGTTGGCGTGTTGTGGCTCGCGCGTTTTATTTGAAACCCCGGCGTGTATAGTACCTTGCACACACATAGAGAGAGAATGGGCCCCGGTGATGGAGATGGGGGTCCCTGGAATGCGGGACCGCGAGTGTAGTGGGAGAAGATGGTGTTGAGGAGGCACAAAGAGGGAGAAAGGACATTCTGAGGAGAAGGAGAGAAGTTGTTGTAGAGCCACCACTACCACACTGAGAAAAGTTATCTCGCTGGTCCATTCCGAAGCATTCTGGCCACAACACATCCACACTACTGAACATTTCGTATGTGTAGGATGTTAAATGTGGAGACGCGGAATAAGAACCTGGAGGAAGGCCCAATACCAAGTGGCGCGTCAGTAGCGGCTGAACAAGTCCGACCGGCTCCAGCTCTACTCAGCTCATCCCCATCCTCATCCTAGCCACATATGTGTGTATGTATCAACACACTTACATTTAGAAGGGCACCTCCACATGCATGTCGAGCTAAAGATGCGGTAGGGCAACGTTTGGTATGCAAAAAGCTTTCAAGATTAAGTCAAGATGTTCGTCAGCATATTCAAATAAATTTATACCATACTCTGTACGCTCTTTAGAGGATTTTATTATACACACTTTTCGTAGGTCGTTCATCATTCTTTCCCATCAAAGGATCTCGTATCGCGGACTTTTAGAAATGGAAGATATTGCTAGTATTTGTTGCATAATTGTTTTGTTTAGTTTATTACGTACCTGATAGTATTGCCAGGCCAAAAAGTTCGCAATCTCGCATGCCCTGTTGCCCAAGCAGTACGCATGTTTGCGCATATACTTCTTTTACTCGAGACTTAGCCTGTAATCAAATATAGACATTATTATTACTTTTAATTTCTATTTATATTGAAAAATTATATTTCTTTTGGTTTAAAAATTTATTTAATTGCTTTAAAAGTTTGATTATTTTGTTAAATAATTTTTAATAAATAATTTGAGGTACTTTTATTTAAATTTGAGCTTAATAAGGTTTAATTGATAGTTCAAAATTATTATTATTTTTGATTCTCAAAAAAAAATAGTTTAAAGATTAATTTTTATCCCCAATAATATTAATAATAATAATAATAATAATAATAAATTTTTATAGATTATAATTACTATTATTAAAAATGTAATTTTTATGATTTAATTGTTAACAATTATAGTGATTTAATAATTAACAATTATAGTAACAATCTCGAAATAAAAAAATCTTAATTAAAATAATTAAGAGGTGTACAAGTACAAGTACAAATAAAATAATAAATGAAAAACCTCGGAGACTTAATAAATGTTAAATAGCGTAATTAACAATTAATATATCTAAGATTTAAAAAGTCAGTATGTACATGCAGAAAGTCGATAACTCTAGAAGAGAGAAAGAGAGAGGAAGAAATAGAGGAGTGACTTGATTATTTTTCTGGTATGTGGGCTACGCTTTCACCGTTTGAAATATTCATACACTCGTGTACGTTGTACTCTTGTGCATTGCATCCTTATTGCGCATTATTATTGTAATGTACTATGATCTATTATATTATATGTGGTGGGCTACACTGCAATGTTACAATGTATTCAAGTTTACCCTACACCACCTCAATATTTACTGTTTTTCTTTATTTACGTAAAGATGTACTGGATCAATTATAATTACTATTACTGTTACTAGAACACATCTCCAGTACTTACTCCAGTTCTTGCCGATCCTCGATACGAAGTATTAATGCAAGTATAAGGTACATAAGCTTCTTTGATGTTGATGGTTCATGTAATGTTATGGATAAGAGGTTTATTATTATATGTTGTTATATGTGTACATTTATTTAACCGGTTGCCGATCTTTCCCCTCGGGGACACTTTGGGAATTGACGTTCAATTCGATATATCAATTCATCGACAACTCTCTGGTATACTCGATACTGAATTACTTGCGTTTCTTATTTAATTGCAATTACAATTATTTATATTATTATAAAAAAAGGAATCAGTTCTCTTTTTCAATTTTTTTTAATAAATTAAATTATTTTTTAAATGGATCAAAAATTTTTCTTAAAATTTTAGTAATTAATTAAAAATCTTTTCTTCATATTGATTATTTTAACAAAAAAATTATTTGAACGTTGATTAGACTAAATAATAATTAAAAAAAAAAAAAATTATAATACTCTACTAAATTATTTTATTTCACAATCCTGTCAAGCAGAAATTCTGTGAGCAATGTTTAGCATTAACCATTAACCAGATAGCAGTTTTTATTTAAAAAGTTTAATTAATCACGCCGTGAGAATTTATCGTTAAATAAAAATGCATTTAACATGAATAAGATTTATAAATACATTAAGAGTCACTCTTGATTGAATTTTTATTATTTATTAAGAATTATAATTATCTATCCACCTGAAATTAATCACAGCATGCGTACGTACTTGTACTAATATTTGTGTTTGATTAACTTAAGTGCGCAAGTTTTTAAATAAACCAGTATTTTTATTTCCGTGTCGCGAAAATATTATTTGTTATTTCAACGGAATTTAAATTTACATATGACAGCTAAATCAATAATAATAATAATAATAATAATAATAATAATAATAATAATAATAATAATAATAATAAAAATAATAATTGTAAGGAAATTAATGTGTTGCAAGAATTCATTTTTTTTTTCTTTTTAAATAAAGCTAATAATAATTTTTAAATAAATGTCTAATGTCTTAAAAATTTGAATTTGAAGAGGTGGAAAAATGATCAAAGCCCAATTCGATCGGATTTATCGGTTTTGATCGGACATTCGGGACAGCCGCGTCGCATTCCTTAGCGCGTTTGGTTGTCCCGGGCCAAAATCTTAAAGCCCCACAGACCATAAAACATCCAGCCCCGAAGAACCTGCTGTCTTGGATTTACAACCGATCTAATCTCAGTCTCAGTCTCACTCTTTTCCCCTTTCTCTTGATCTTAGTCTGCTGGCTGATAACATTACTTGCAAGTTGCGCGTACGTATCCACATAATACATAATAGCGACCCTAAGGAAGATGGATCCGAGGTATGGCCTCTCTCTGCTTATTCTTTTTATATATAAATAAATACATACATAGATAATATCCTTTACAGTATTGAGTTGAGTAGTGAGCTGATTTATCATGTTCGACCGTCCGAGGAATGCCTTGTTCATCCACAAGATTGAACAAGTATTTAAAAAGCCTCTAGATATTTCTTCTAATCGTTTCCTCTCAAATTAAATAACGATTAGTCTATTAAAACTCCCTACATATATATATATATATATATATATATATATATATATATATATATATATATATATATATTTTTCTTCTTCCACTTTGTACTTATACTTTGCAAGTCTTCTATTCGTTTAACGAGCCTCTAATAAATTCCTAGCTCAATACTTGTACATAATAATAATTTTTTTTAATTACTAATCAATTTTTGAATACCTTCACTGAGAAATTTCAGCTTGAGTAACTTTTATCACTGATATAATTTTTAAAAATGTTTGTAAAGAAAATTATTGAAGTTTTAATTGAAATTGAAGTTATTTAATTAGAATCTTTGACTAAAGTTTCAATAAAAAAAAGAAAAAAAATAGTCATGGAAAAAAACTAAATCCCACAGGGTGAGGACAGATAGACCAGGATTTAATAAAATATTATGTGAGAAGTACGAGTCGTTTCCTTGCAGAGCGTAGGCCAAGCACGTTAACGAAGTAATTAATGGCTCAATTAAATCCATTTTTTACTCTTTATCATGATCATGAGGGAAATCTAAGCCTAATGAATAAATGTATATATGAATAAATATAAAGTTACTATCAATAAATGAATAATTATTACCTCAACGACGAAGTAGAGAGGATCACCGGGAAGGGCGTGCACGGCGAGGTAGCGACTGGCGGACACCAGGGGTTGAAGGCAGGACCGCGCAGCCGTGACACCGCTACCACGCATGCTGCATGCTTCATTTCGTCGCCGATACGCCCAGCGTCTTTACTGAAAAATAAATAAATAATATTTTTTATTAAAAATTATTTCAATTTTTTAATTTTTTTTTTTCTTTTTTTTTTTTTTAATTTTTTTGAAGGTAATAATAATGACAATAAATTAAAAAAAATCTATTTTTTCATTATTATTATTATTATTATTATTATTATTATTATTATTATTATTATTATTCAATGGTTGACAAAAATAACAATAATAATAATAATAATAATAATAATAAAAATGTATAATATACAAAGAAGATGAAAAAAAAATATAAGCGTAATGCCGGGAGCGATTCTGGTGATTTATTGGTTTAAAAAAGTAAAAATAAATAAAATAAAGGGACAGGCAGCCGATAGTACTGGTGATTGGTGATGCAGTTTTATCTTTACTGGTATGTATAATGTATAATGTATAATACGTATGTGTATGTGGGAAGTCGAGCCATACTGTGTGTGGTGACCAGGATGGAAGATCGAGGATCGAGGATCGAGGATAGTGTTTGCATCTGCGAGCTCTTGGTGGAAGGAGTAAGAGCACGCGCGCGCCCACTTTCTCCATCCACGTTGAGATTTACCCTGAAATGCCACGGTGATTTGTGTGACCAGTTACCGTTGGCATTTGCATAGCATAGGCCCTACCCTTCCTACATACTGCACACTACATATACGGAGACCAGGGACCAGGGACCAGAATTATACACACTTGGCCATGCATCTCATGCATCTCCATGTCTCCATTTGATCCCAGTACCAGAGAGCGGCCTACCGAGTATAGAGTATAGAGTTAAGAGCATTGTTATCTTTATACCCTCCCACTTCCTACTCTTGTGTACACACGATACCCGATCGCCCGATACTCGCTCAAAAAGTCACTTTGAGTAGGTCATGGACCTTATTCATTACTAGTCTTATTTATTATTATGCTAAACAACTTTCTGATAAAAAGAACTTTTTCCTTTTTAAAGGAATTATTTTTCATATTTATTTGATTAAAAAATTAATTTTTCAATTTTTTATTCTACTATTTAAAATTTATTTTGAAACTTTTTTTTTCCACCATTTTTAATATTAATTAATTTTTTTAATCTTTAATTCCAAAGTGATTTTTTTTTATTATTAATGTCCAAATTTAAAAAGTAGCTTTGAAGATTTTTATTCCAACATTTAAATTGTAAAATAATTTTTTAATTTTTTACTTCAACAAAAAAAAGGAAAAATAATATTTTTAATTATTAATCCCAAAATTCCGATTAAAATTCTTTTATCCCAACATTTAGATAAGAATCTATTTTCTTAACATTATTCCGCGCATTTAATTAAATAATTGAATTTTTAAACTATAATTTCCTCTATTTAGATAAAAAATTAATTTTTTATCTGAATAATAGATTGAAATTGTATTAATTAATTGTATTTAATACCAGGAAAGCCCAAATGTCTATTTTCAACTCCATTACATTACCAGAATGACTTTCAAGATAAGCCCGAGATAAGAAAACAATAAAAAAGAATTCTAACGCGCCCTAATGTGTTTCAGTAATTTAAAAACAGTGCAGAGTACACATAATCCATGTAATGTAATAAGTATAGTACAGATACATATATACATTTCCATACATAATAGGAATACTCGGGAGCAAAAGAAGAAGAAGAAGAAGAGGAACCTATTAAGGAATTCATGCTGGGAGAATCCCACGGCCAGATCGATGCCACCGACTTTTCCATCCGGTATCCGGGGCAATCGGTGTAATAACCCGGTCGTTAGCCGTACGTTCGCACGCACCAGGCACCACTCAGTCCTTGGTCTGTTAAAATACTCGTAGATTATCCTCAGATATTCTTCGCAAATTACATTTTAAATATCCATCCTCGCTCATAATGTAATACACTTGTATACACGCGGTAAATAATGGTGATTATAATAATAATAATATTTATAATACGCATATATATATATATATATATATATATATATATATATATATATATATATATATATGTACTGGTGCAAATGAGTATTGCTCTCGTAGGCGGATCGCACGCGTCCTACGGTAATGGATCCCATCGATCATTTGCTCCCCCAGCTCTGCAAACGACGTGCTTCGATATATGTTCCTTTACTTTACTTCTTCCGTTACTGTACTGCATATACATATTTTATTTTATTTATATATAAAATATAATAGCTTGAGTATGTATACATGAGAGATATTTACTCCGAGACCATTAGCCTCCAACAAACTGCAAAAAATACATCCCCGTTGGTTTTGTTCTTTAATCTTGAATAACAAATATTAAATTGTGTTATAAGTGACTTCTCGTGGTTATAAATTATAATTATAATAATAAGATCACTGGGATTATTTTGCATTTAAGGAATACAATGCCAGTTTTTTTGATGAGAGTAAAAATTTCATTTATTCAAGAGGAAAAATCTGAAAAGCAGACGGAAGCTTTTGCTTAAAAATTTATTGAAATTTATCGAATGAATTTTTTGGATAAATAATATTAATATTCAGTTGTACACAGCAAAAAAAATTTACTTGAATCAAGTAAATAATTTTGAAGAATTTCATTTTCTTGATTTGAGTAAAAATTCTTAAACTAAGAAATTTTTCTTGGTTTAAGTAAATTTTACTTAGTTCATGAATTTTTCTCTTGATTTAAGTTAATTTTTTTTTCAGTGTACTTAAGAACAATTTTATTTGAATTAAATTAGAATTATTTTAATCAATTAAAGGAATTTTTAATACACAGTAAAAAATTTTGTATTAAAAATTTTTATGTTAAATATTTAACACAAGATTTTTTGACGCAATTACTCAAAATTTTTTACTGTGTATAAAGAAATTTTTTAATTTATTAATTCAAAAGATTTTTTGCTTAATTCAAAATAATAAAATTATAAAAAATTATTTTGCTGATTTTTTCTCTTAAATCTATGAAATTTTTTCATTTTTCTTACATTATCTTAGTTTTTTTGTGTTAAATTTTAATGCAAAGAAGCAAAACTAGTAAATGGAATGAAGAGCTTAAAAAGTATTAAATTGATTCGTCGAGTATAAGTAATTAGCTTCACGTAGGCGATCGAAACGTGAAAGTTAGTCATGCTTCAAGAATGTAGTTCACATTGTTTTAACATTACATATCACCTCCTACGCCTACGTATTATACATTTTACATTATATATTATATATTATTATATATTGTAGATATCCTAGCCCCTTATAAACATAACACAGCCATTAAAATATTATCCACGTCCATAAAAAGACTGTCATCACTACTCTGACGACACCGAATGCCTCGGTACCGCTGTAATAACCGTAATAACAACAATATTAATGACTTCGCATAAGCATTCGTCTGGCTCCTAAATAACATTAACATTTAAGAATTTCATTATAATACATAACAATATAATCACTACGTAAAATTTTTTTTCTTTTTATAGGCAATCGAGCGTCGATACAAAAAAAAAATTTTTTTTTTTAATTATGAAATCTTTAAAGACAAAATTAAAAAAAAAATGATAAATAATGTGTTTAATTATCAATCTAATTAAAACTTTATTTTCCAGTCTCTAATCTTTTAACTTCATGAGAAGCTTTGGAGTCTAATTAACGTCTAAATCTTCCCAAGTAGTTTGAAGATGAGTCATTGGGATTTCCTCGTTCTATTCATAAAAAATCAGCTCACGTCATATCAGCTAACAATTTTAAAAACTAAGCTATTTTTTTGAAGTTACTAAAACAATGAGTCAATGACAATTTAATTTCAAAAGTTTCTGATAAATATAAAATTACTAGAAAAAAAATTTTTTTTTAACAATAATAATAACTAGCAACGTTGCAGTCACTATGTAACTGCCAGGATTTATGAAATATAAATAAATACAATTCTGCTTTATTAAATAATAAATTTTGTTAAATTGCACTATAATTTATTAAGTATTGAAGTTTTTAAAGATATAAGCTCATCTCGATGTTAGACTGGTCAAGAGCTTTCATTTGAGTACCCACATGCATTTTGATATATTTTTCATATATACATATATATATGAAAAATTGATGTGGGTACTCAAATAAAAGGTCTCGATGAGTGTAATGTTAGGGTGAGCTTATATCTTTAAAAATGTCGATAGTTCACAAGATACAATGTCATTTTTTTAATTATGTATCTAGAAATTTATCATATGACTATCCTGCACATAAATTTTTTCTTATTCTCTTAATAATATAGATAATAATAATGAAAAATTTTTCAGAATAAAAAATCATGAAAATAATAATTAGAAGTGAAATACTATGCTTCGAGGAGTCACACGATCAACACTGACATAAAAAGTAACTTGAATTAAAAAAATAAAATCTAGAGATACTATTATTAAAATCAACTCTTACTATACCAGTTAATAATCTAATAAACTCGATAATTTTTTCGATCAACTAAAACTACGAATCACTGGCTTGAAATAAAATTCCTAGACTCATATTAATAAAGTATAAAACTACCAGAATAAAATTTCCATTGATTTAACAAACTAAAAAAATAATAATAGTAAATAAATAGTAAATTCAGCGGGTCGCTGTTATGTATCAGAACTGCAATCGTAGTAGTGGGTACATATGGGTGTTGGTATAATATAAGTATAAGGGGTTTACTGAAACGTTCTTAAATCACGATGGAATGTGGTCGGACTGGTTGTATTTTGTATTATATAGTATATAGTATATAGTATATAATATATAGTACTCCAATATATCTACAGTGACATACAGAATGAAATAGAATCGAATGGGCGAGCATAACATGCCAGCATGTATAAATACAAATACATACATGCAAATAATACTCCACAATGGGCAAAGTACAAGTATGTACCGAGATTCTGGCTCAGAGATTCAAGCAGCATTACATTATATCGCAATGTAATATGCAATGACTAAGTTAACAGTAAAGCTGAAGCTGAGCCTCAAGTTTGCTGGAATGACATATCATCGTAATGTTACGTAAGGACGTGTTACGATGACGGCTTAGGTATAATATATAATAGAAACTAAATATCCCCCGAGGCTGTATATTTATCTAATATACAATCTACAGCTCACAATTTCTCCATAAATTTTTAACATGTTTTATTAACGTTTAGTTCGATTCAATATTCAATCACTCGACTGGTTTCTTTAATTTAAATATCTCATTATTCCTATTCCGCAAAATAATCCATTCGATTCGCGATGGCTCTTATCGAACTAGGAATTAAAGCTGAGACTATATTCAAGTTGTGACAAGATATTTTAATGATTATCGTGGGGCATATCGAGGCTGACGTTGATTCGAGATTATTTTAGTTACTTTCATGTAAAGTGATTTTTAAGATTTCTTTTAAGCTGGAGTTCAAATTAAAGCTGTTTTATGAAGAAATAAAACAACAAATTTTTTTTACAATTAAAAAAATTTTTTTCACTCAGTTTTGTGACTATTTTTTATTTAAAATAATTATTTTCTTGATAGTAAACATTTTTATTCAAAAGCCCGTTTTCGGGAAAATTTATCATTATTTTGAGTTTATAAAAAAATTAATATTTAGCAAATGAAATATTTTTTTCCTAAACTGAGAGATTAATTTCTTGATTTAAAAAATTCTGTATTTTTGAATGAAAATATTTTTTACCCAAATTTAAGAATAAATTTTTTTTTTTTAATGTAATTTATTTCTCTAAGTCTTTGGATGGTATTAACTAAAAAAAAAAAATTATTGATTTGAGAAAAAGAGCTTTTTTTATTTGAAAAACAAATTTTTGAAAAATTGAATTTTCTTTTTCTATGGAAATTAAACAGGAAATTAAAATTCCAGCAGAAGGGTTGTTAGCACACGGTTCGAGTAGTAGATCATAAGTACAGAGTGTAATGGGCGATGGTAAATAAAGTGAAGCGAGTAGGAGACTGGAATGCGGGGGAGGTGAAGAAGAACCGTGTGTGGTTAACGGATTCGACGTACGTTTTATAAAATGTACGGCTAATCTCCAGTTCCTCACATTTTTCTCGGTAACTAAGTACATTCTCGGTACTCGCTATTTAGCCGAGCAATTTTTTAATTAATTTAAATGTCAAGATTTATTTTTAAGAATCTTTCACTGATAAAAAGATTTATTTAATTGAAGAAAAATTTTCTTCAACTGAAAAAATTATTTTAAGAATTTGATCAAGCAGAAAATTTTTAACTAAGATTAATTTTTCTGCTCAATTTAAGATGATTAAATTCTTCAAAATTATTTTCTCGATTAAAGATTTTTTTTTTTTAATCAAGTTAATTTGTTTTTCTAATGTAATCTCTGGAATTTTAAACTGATAAAAAAATGTTAATTGTATTAACGTTTTGAAGAAAATTTAATTATCTATCAAAAGTTTTTATCAATTTAATCATATCTCTAATTCTTCGGATAAAATCATTTAAATTCAAACCGAGAAAATTTAGTAAAATAAAATACAACAAAATTCAAAAGTTAACGATTTCGCAACCACGGTAGAGCAATAAATTATTGCAGCGAGTAATTAGTATAGTGACTAATTACTGATATGATAACCCTTGATAGACAGATCTTACTCTTTAGTAAATAAAAGAATCGAGTGTATAGTCATAGTTATAGTTATAGTTATAGTCTTTGGTACTACAGGAGAGAATGAAGGACGCCCGCATTCCTCATTCTTTCGAGCAGAGTAGAGTTTGATGTTGTATTGGATGCTGTGGTCTGTATGAGTATGAGTACTGGATGTATATAGTATAGTATAGAGTCGCGGCTGTAATACAGAGAATCCAGAATCCACCTTAAACCTGAAACCTTACACCGAAAAGCAATATCTCAAGGAACCTTGTCTCGTCCCATCCCTTTGCCCAAAAATTCGCCGGTATTGTACTTTTGCCTCGGAATTTGCCGGTAAAACACGTGGCCATCACTACTGTTTACGCCAACAGTCACTTTCCCTAGTATAGTACTCATTCTTTGTATGGAATTGCGTTTACTCGACAGTAACCACTTTCTCCGTTTATTCAATGCAGCAAAAAATTTTTATTTTAAAATTTTATGTTTCGTTTAAAGACAAAATGTTCAATTTAAATTGCGAAAAATTTTTTATGATGACAATAATAATAAATTACTTCAAATTTTTTTTTCTGAACTTTTACAAAAAAAAAAAAAATATATGAACCGCCATGTAACAGAATTTGAAATTATTTGATTTAAAATTAAAATTTAAGAGTTCAATTTTTAATTAAATTGAGAAAAAAAAATATAAAAATGTATAATTACATTTAAACTTTTAAAATTACTATTCCGATAGGGTAATTATTAAATTTCATAACTTACAAAAATAAATTGAACAAAAGACAGTAAAAACTGGATAATTATACAATTTAAATAAACGGACATTTAATGGTATTTAATGGTATTTAATAAAAGTTATCATTAAAATACTTAAGAATATTTTAAACTTATAATTTACAACTTGTAATTATCGAAAATTGAACCTAAGGTGTAATAATGAACCAATTTTGGTAAAAAAAAACCGGTATGTTTTATGCACCTCACTATTTTGTGTATTACGACATTTGATACTTAAAATTTTCAACATAAATTCATATCACTATTTATTTATTTATAAATTTATTTACGAGCGAAACGAGAAATAAACCGACATGAAGACAAGGTTAGTGTGTCCGGAGATTATTCGTCCAGTCATGGGGTGGTCCCTTGATGCGATTATAATGTGAATATAATAGCATGCTACCGCGCTACGCGGCCCTCAATCCTCCTTCTCTGATACTCATAAATCCCCGGTTCTCCTCTATACTCTTATACTTATCTGCCTCATACGAGGTACGCATATAGTAGGTATAATATAATAATATAATGCTGAAAAATTTATACATAAATGAGCTTGAATCTCTTACAAGTGATTTGTTAACTGTGAAGAAATTATTTTTTAAAAATGTGTTTGGTAAGAATTAACAATTCCTTTTTGATTCTTTAATATTTTTGTTGTAAAAGGCTTGTAATTTTACGAAATCAATCATTGAATTGTCAAGCTTAATCGAGTTGTTTATATTAAATAGAAATAGCCAATAAATTTATCACTTATTTTAAATATGATTTAAATTTTCATTAATTTAGTAATAATTTTAATTATTACACAGAAAAAAAAATGTTCTTGAATCAAATATATAATTTTGAAGAACTTAATCTTCTGGATTTAAGTAGAAAAATTCTTGAATTGGGAAAATTTTTCTTGATTTAAGGAAATTTTACTTAATTCAAGTCAATTACCCTCTTCAAAATTATTTTCTTGGTTCAAGAATTTTTTTCTCGAATCAGGTTAATTTTCTTTTCAGTGTTCACATAAAAAATAATTAAATTGACAAAAAAAAAAAAAGTATTTACTCAAGAAAATTATTTAAATAATTTTCATTATTGCGAATTTTAAAGGATTTTTTTTTTTTTTAAGTACGAAAATTGAGTTTTAATAATTTAAATTGTCTAGAAAAAATATTAAAAATTTTTTCAAATACTGAATATTTATGAAGTTAAAAAAAAAAAAAATTTTTTAAATCAAAATTAGAGTAAAAAATGTTATCACGATAAAATTGAACAGCGAATCTTACGAGCTAAGCAAATGTAAGCTCTTGATAGTTTTCCACCCGATATATACTATCATTATAAATAATATCTATATAGATGCTGGAGAGAACGAGTGGCCTCATTCCATACCGCGATTCCATTCCAATCCAATCCACGTGCACTCACGATTCTGATCGCGTTGCGCAAACTCTCACGATCAATCTCGAAATTCCTCAAAGTTATTTTAGCGCTCAAACACTTATGCTCATTTAATATAAATGCCCAAGTCCAACACAACTTTCAAATTTATTTTTATATTTATATTTATGTTGTCCAAATTGTAAATTTAAGGGTAGGGCCCATACTACAGGTTTCAATGGGATTGTTGAGTAATTTATAGCCCGATTAAAAATTAAATATCTGTGTAGGCGCTAAGAGCTGATAGCAAAGCAATAGATAGGTGTGAAAAAAAATACCCATTATTATAAATGTACATGATATGTAGATGTGTATTTTACTGAAGGATACGCGATATACGGCCTAGTTCTCTATCAATTCCATACTAATGCACGTCATAGGGATTATTATTATATTATAGATATTATATGTGATGGTGAGCTGCTAATACAAGCCACGGGCGATATCGCTAATTGAACAACCTCGTAGGCTGATATACAATTACTTCGGGATAAAACTTAGGTTCTAATGATAATATAATAATAACTCTGGGAAAAATTATAATTTGGATAAATAATGCTCACATTACTTTATCGTGTAATGTTAGTCTTACATCCTTAATTTCTTCAACATCCAGGAATTAAAAAAAAATTTTTTTTTGTTTTTTATAAAATTTTAGTAATTGAAAAAAAAAATTTCTTTTAATAAAAAAAAATAATAATTTCTAACAATTTATCCACGAGCATTAAAAAATCTGAGAATGTTGAATAGTACTGGTATCGGTATAATTACAATTATTTATGAGTAAAAAACACAACATCAACTTATGCTACAACCGTAAACGCCTACATACTTAAAAAAAAAAAAAAAAAATAAGAAACATAGAACATAACTATAAACTCTTAATTGCGTAACAGCCTGGCGCTTGATTATGAAAAATTTTTATTCAATTAATGGGAAGAATTAATAAAACCATTCCTCGATAAAAAAAATGTAGTAGCGTTTACAAATAATTAGTAATTCAATAGACCTTTGCAATTTGAATAAATAAGTAAAACGTCGAATAGAAATAACGAATAATGATTTTTATTTAAAATAAAATCGAGCACAAGGAGACCAAAGACTAAATATTGTTTGATGAAAAACAACGACGTGAGTTGTTTACTAAATTATTATGGACAACCGCTTGTCTATTACGCTACATACTATATACTACACATTATTGTCTCTATTCGCGTCATCATTTAATGGATATGTGTATTTAAACTCGAGTTTACCGAGTACAGAGCATGCGCTCTTTACACACTTGCTACTATTACTATTTTAAATTAAAGTCTCTTTTATTTAAAACAGGCGAGATATAATATATAATGTACGGTTTATCTAATACATAAAAGTAGATACAAGTATTGTTATCTCTGACGGAATTCCGAGCGAAAATAATAATAAGCTTGCTCTTTCGCGTCTTTAAACGACGGCCTACTACTTATACTATTGTATCCATACCAAGATCACTAATTAATTCATTTATTATTTATTGCTGTACTACCAACATACTGTACATAATCATACGGCTATTATATTATTTTTTTAATTAGCTCGACTCGCAGTTATGAGAATACATTCGATAAAAAAAATCTAACATAAATTTAAGATAAATTATAAATTATAATCTCGCTCCGAGCGGTAGTCATCAATGAATTATTTATGGATATTATTTATTAGTTATTATTCAAATCTATCTAAGACATTATTGTTGCTGTTATTATTATTATTGTTCCGCTGATTAGTGGAACAAAAATTCTAATATGAATGAAACGATTTGTAAAGCTTAAAAAATTAATTAATTTTTAGTGAATAAAATTTTGAAATTCAAATTTTGGTAGAAAATTAAATTCTCTATTAAAAAAAAATGTGCTTGTCAATTTTTTCGGATTTCAACTCCTTGATCCAAAATTTGAATTAAATTTAAAGGAGTAATTTATATAATTTAAAAAATTATCCAATTTTTCGTCAATAAAATTTTTAAATTTTAATTATTAAGGTAAATATTGAAGACGAGAAAATTATAAGAGACATTTTTAGTGAAAAATTAAATTTTCTATAAGAAAGATTTTCATCAGTTTTGCTGTTTCTCTCTTCCTTGTTCCAGAATTTGGATCCAATCTAATTGGCTAATTTTTTTGGTAACAATTTTGAGGAAAAAAAAAAATTTTCTTCTACTTTCCTAAAATACTTGAAAATCTGGATTTTAATGAAAGAGAGAATAATGATTAGCTTGAAGATGGAGCGTCCAGCCGGCATCTGCTATCCTGCTAGTTAAATATGTATATAATACTATTTGTTAAAATATGATTAAAAAGAGACGAGAAAGGTCTCGGGTATCTTGATCTCTGTCGGACGACGACGACGGCATTCCTCTGCTCAGCTCAACTCAGCTCAGCTGAACCACCTTCTATTCAAGAATTATAAACGCGTCCGGTAAAGAATCGGGCGTACCATTACATGCCAGCCGACTGAATATGAACAGAGCCTCGGAGGAAGTATATACACTAGGAATTTATAAATTTAATCTGGCTCTCACCTGGTTAAATTTTCCCCGTTTCCTCGCAAGTCACCGTCTTTTCATGTTATTCCGAGGGAGTTTTTTTTTTTTTTTACAATGCCCGTAATTTTCTTCCACGCCTCGAGTTGTGTCGGTGGGAATAAAACTTATCAAGCTATTTCCATCGAATTTGACGATTAGGGACAGAAATAGACTAAAAAAATGTACAGAGATAAGTTTGAGTAAACGAAAAAAGCTGGCGGAAAAGGATGGAGGAGGTCACTTGTGAGGCCAAGTGTGTTTGCTTCGGCACAACGGCCTCCGACGTAGCCTCGCAAGGTATTTTGCACCAGCTATATTTACCCAGAGTAAACTCACGCCTACATACACACTCTTTATACATAATACACATCTACGTACACAAAAATGTGTCTAATGTGTTTTAATGTGAAAGAGTTTTTTTTTTCCATGTGTTTATGGATCTTCAGACAAAAATGAAAGTTTGGGAAAAAATTCCTCAATTTACAATTTACACCTTTGAGATTACATAAAAAAAAAAGTTTACTTGAGCCAAGAAAATTTTAAAGTTATTTTGGAGCAAGGAGAAATTTTCTAGAGACAAAAAAAATTTTTTCTGAAGAAAGTTTTACTCCAAAATAAATTTTTTCTTTAAAAATAATTTACTGAGTCAAGAAATTTTTTTTTTTTTTTGTGTATAAATTATTTTTCATCAAAAGGTTTTGTTGTTTTTATTTTAAAAATAAACAACTAAACCGCACCAGAAAAAAAAAAATTGGAGTGCAGGTATAAAACACGCAAAACTAAATTCCACAATATATATAAAAATACCTCGAGTTGTTCTGACCATAATGGCTGGGTGAGGCCTAATCGAACCCAAACGGAATGCCATAGAAAATAATCTCGGGTTTTCAATGGATTCTCTGCGAACTAATATAAGACTCGGACAACAAGATCCAGCTATTTACTACTAAGCTCATAAAAACAGAACCGATCGCTATATGGCTTCGTTTCCACACGTCATTAATTTACAAACACACATAAATGTATAGACTTTTCTTTATTCTTTAAGATACTGCACTAGACAAGCTCAATTCAGAGATTCAATTTTAATTGTGATCAGATGTGGGAAATTTTTTTTGATTTCACGGTAAGGAACTGCAAAGTCTTAGAAATATTTGTCGATAGTTATTTCCCTTTAAAAAAATATCATTCATTGTGTGCAAGAATATTTTTTAAACTAAATTTCCTGATAATTTTTTCTTGAGTTAATTTTTCTTTGAGCAACGGTGAAAATTTTTTTTTTCTTTAGACCTAACGAGTATTTACAATAAAAAACACTCTATAATTTTTATTTTTCTTTTTGGAGTTTTTTTGAATAATTCTGACGTTAATTTTACCGTGAAAGAATATTTATATTGTGAGGAATATTTTTCGAGAGTTCTTTTAAGAAAACCTGAGGCACTTTTACAGAGAATGTTATTTTTCTTAAACAAATTAAAAATTTTATTTTTTTACTAACTCTAGGATTTTTCTTAAAAATTTTTGTTAAGAGAACAAACACCCGAAATGGAAAAAAATATATTACTTAAAATTTTCAATATCATAAAAGTATTTTTATTCAAAATTTCAATTTTTTCCTCGTTATTTAAAAAAAAAAAAAAAAACTATCCTTACCGAAAATTTTATTTTTCTCCCAAATCTAACTGAAAAATTTCAATTTTTTTTAGCAAATCTCCCTCGCTATTATTAACAAAACCAGCTTACAAGGATTGTCCACTAAAAATTCAATAGCCAGTACAGCGGAGTAAAGCCTACAAATAGTAAATTACCAAGAAGCAAAGTCTAAAAATAAAATACGTAAGGTAAAAGCGTAATAATTTACGCAGAAATAAACAAAAAAGAGAAAGGAACCAGCAGGCTAACCGCAGGATAGCTGTATATCATCTGAGGGCAGTACAGGTATACATAGTATACCTGAGTACGAGGTAAAGCTTCTAACGTTTCCTATTCTCATCCTCATCAGCATTCAACCCGTGCTTTGGCTCCCATTTTTCTATTCTGTTCATCTCATATTAGCTTCTCGTACATCAGCTCTTTTTTCTCGTATCACTCGCTTCTTTTCTCATCTCTCATATCATATATAAATATAAAACATTACTCTCTCGAAGACAACAACTAAAACCAAAAATTATCAATTTGTTACAGCATAAAACAGTTATATACACGATGAGAAAAATTTTTCTTGAATTAAAATTTTTTAGAGCCAAGAAAATTAATTTTTTTTTTTTTAATAATTTTTAATAATTAAATATTCGAAAAAATTATTAAAAAAAAATGGATGATTAATTTTTGCAATTTAATTTTAAAATAAAAAGGTTCTTATTAGTTTCGCCGTTGTTCAAGTCGAAGAAATAATTTATTTAAATGTGAAAATTACTGTTTTTAAAGAATATAATTTTAAAATTTAAATCCTGAGGTAAATATTAGAGATATGAGAAAATTATAAGAGATCTTTTTTGTAGGGAATTAAATTTTCTATAAGAAAGGTTCTTATCAGTTATACTGTAACTCAACTGTTTGAACCAAAATCAAGATTTAAAGGTATAAGTTATGTGATTGTAAAAATTACCAAGTTTTTGGAGAATATAATTTTTAAATTCAAATTCTAAATTATAGGAACCCTTTTTTTTAGCAAATTAAATTCTGTATAATAAAGGTCTTCAAAAATTTTGCCTTATTCTAAAATTTGGAGTCATCAATAATTTTTTAATGAAATAAGTAATGAAATGTCTCTAAATTAACGCATAATTTTTCTTCAAGATTTAAGATGTCTATTTAATTTAATCTTTATCTTAATCTCCATATTGCTCCTCTATCTTCTGTTCAGTACAGCATCCAACAAAGTAACTACTGGAATTACTGGTAAGAGTAATACAAGCACGCTCAAGTATGGCCTCGTGTTAATTGTATTTAAAGTTTATGCTGAAAGCATGTAGTACATTCATATTAATGTTTAAAGAACCGAGTGCATAAGAACATGAAAAAATCTCACACCGCTAAAATACACTGCACCCAGTGGAGTATGCATCGTACAACACACAACACCAGTTAATATAAGTGCAGTACATGCACACACGGTGCGTTGGCGGACACGCGGGATATTAACGCGCATGCGCGGTCATTCTGGAATTTACCCCCGCGGTACTCTTCGACCAACAAGTGGTTTCATTCTATGTAATGGTGGGATTACATGTTATGTATCTGTATTTATATATATATATATGTACCTTGTTCTTAACATGTAAAATGTACCCGCATTCAAACTTATTTCTCATTTTAAACTCTCTGTTAAATATCTTAAACTCTCTCCTGATATTTATTTGTTTTTTATTAATTTTCTTTTATATATAAGTACGTACCTAGAAAATATAAATATACGTTTATATGTATGTATATAAAATAATAATTAGTTGTACAGGTACAGAGTCTCACGCGCGAGACTCCGTTTGCGGTAATGGGATTATTTAACTTTTTGCTCAGTAGAATAAAATAAAATAAAAAACGAGTCTTAGGGAGACAAGGAGGGGTCATTAGCACTTTCGTTGACGAGAGAGTCGAGGCCAATCGAAAGCTGAAGCCTTATGTTACATTTAATAGTATGTAATACGCTAGATATTATATTTTATTATTTTACGGTACGAAATATGTTCTTTAATTATCAACATTGATACCCAATTGTGTTGATAAAATATTTTGAATTAAGTTTGTGTGTAGATGGATTTTTTTTTGTTGAAAATAGACGGCCTAGGCATTGAGTGGAATTTTAAAAATTTCATCAACACTCTAGAAGTCGATAACAATGATAAGAGTTTTTTCGAATGCAGAACAGTAGGTAAAGTGTGTGGTAAAACCAACAAGGTCACGATCGTCAGACTGTATTTGTATATTTGTATATATTTTTATGTTTATATGGATATTTTAATAACAATTAAATGTTAAACAGAATTTTAACGAGATTTAATTTTGATTTACGAAATAACTTTCTTAGAAAGTTTGTGGTAATAGTTAAATAAGCGTGTTTGTATTTAAATAACTATAATGAATAATAAATTTTACTGAATACGGAGAAATTTAAAGAGTTATTTATTGTTATTATTATTGTTGTTGCTGTTGTTATTATTATTATTATTATTTGAGAAAAATAATTATAATACTGAGGACCAAGGACGGCTACGATGATGATAATGATGATGAATAAAATAAGAAATGAATTTGGAATTTATGTACAGGAGCTACATCACTTCATTGTCAGCGGCCTTACGTTTATCCTGGTGGTGGGCATGTAATTCTGCTGGCTGATACTATCGCCAGGTTTTATAAGCACGCATGCAACCGAGCCCGAGCCAAGTGATAGCCGTCGGGCAGAGGAATTTAAAAATTCCTCAACCAACGTGTCATCCTCTCACTTTGGAATTTTTCCCCGTGGTGTTGAATAGCCTTTACCTTGATTGATCGAAAGACGAATTAAAAAACCAGATAAATACAACCCACTAAAAATATTTATAAATATTTTTTAACTTTCAATTTTTTTAGAATTATTGAATTTTTTTTTTTATTTAAAATAAAATTACTCTTTTTTTATTTTTACAATTAAACATTTTTATATGTGTAAATAAAATATTAATAAAAATAAAAAAAAGAGTATTTATGGGCTAAAAAAAATTAACTTTTTCTCAAAATTAAATAATTTCTTCACGGCTATAATCTTAAGAATAAAACTCTCTAACGGCGTAAGATCGGTAATTACTCGGTTATAGTTTACAACAATCGGATAAATAGTGGTCTCGCGCGTGATCGATTGTAAGTTAGCTGGAAGTTGAGTCGGTTGCTAAAAGAATAAAAATAAAAATCTGAGGATAAATAAAATAAAATAAAAAAAAAAAAAAAAAAGTTGGAGAACGATCTCGTGGCGATTGTAAGATTCAGGATTCCGTCACGATCCTGCCAGCAGCAGCAGCATTGCGGCTGTTGCCTGGAACGATAGCTATTACAAGTCTCCGTCGACCTGCTCGATCTCTTACCGGTTTAAATTCCTCGTGGTAGGAACGCCGCCGCCGACTCTCCGTAAATGGAATTAGTATAAACAGATCAGAAAATCCAGGACTACTCGAGTATAATATTTTAAATTCTTACATAACTCATTCTTTCATCATATCGTATTTGTCTTTTATTATAAATTATTATTATTTCTCCCATTATGGTCAATAATAATAACAGCAAAAATATTATCATCAATGATAATGATAATAATAATAATAAAAATAAAAATAATTTCAGCATTGAATTCAACACATTACCTAAATAGAAATAAAAATAACAATTAATTAATAAAATAATAATAAATAAATAAATGTAGTAGCAAATATTGAAACGTTGGAGCTTACCTTTAAGCGTCTCAACCAGAGATTCCTCTTATCTCGGCAAGAACAGCATTCCGTTCTACGCGTATAATAATCTAGTAATCCAAATATATATTTATTTGTAATAATAATAATATTAATGTAAAAAAATGTTTTTTTCTTTTTTTTTATAATAATAACACTAAAAAACTAAACCATCCACTGGGTATGATATTATTTATATTTTGTGGAACAATTCACAGTAATTTAAAATTTTACTCCCGGAGCCAGATTTTTAAAATAATCACATAACAAAAAAAAAATTAAAATCACTGGAGACACTTAAACTCTAGGTCACTGTTCACTGAATAAAACCACTGAACAGGTACTTGGATGCTACAGGTAATTGATAAATCCAACTTTCAACCACTTTTTAAAAACGGTGATAATTATCACGGTAAAAAGCGCTCGATGGATATTATTGTTGAGATTAATATTTATATTTATATTTATGTGATTAATACAAGATGAAACTTGGGATAGATAATAGGCTGAGAAGACAATATTAATTTTAAAATTAATTTTTAATACCTAACTTCACCGGCTGCCGGCGAGTGACTGACGCAGTTTGCTGAGTAGAAGGGGAAACACGCCGCGGTTCCCTCTCCGATGGCGGTCGACCGCCAAATAATTTGAAATGGCCGAGGTTTGAAATTAAGCGGGAAAATTTGAATTTAAAAATTTATAAAATTGTATTAATTGATTTTTTTTTTATTATTATTTGAATAATTGAAAATTTATGATTATTTTTATTATTTTTAATAAAAAAAAATTGAATGTTAATAAGAAAAAAAAAATTTTTTTTTAATTTTACATTTTATTTTTTGACTAACTTGCAATTTATTTAAAATTTTTATTATTTTAATTATGTCATTATTAATTTTTATGATAAAAATATGACATTAAAGTTAGCTGTCACTTGACAATTTTTTAATTTTCTTTAACAAAAAAATTTATTTAAAAAAAATTGCATTTTTAATTTATTTAAATTTCTACAAGTCTATTTTTTTAATAATTTTCTTTTTTGCTATAATTTATTTGTTAAAGAAAATTAAAATAATTGTAAAGTAACAGCTAATTTAAATTAATTAAATTTCCAGAAAACAACTTAGCCGACTGCCGGGAAATTTGAATTAAAAATGCGCGCCACCTGTCAAAATAACAAGAATCATGTCTAGTGGTGCAAATGGCGTTTGCTGAGAGAAAAAGGATACAAATATGGAGATAAAAAGAGAAGGAAACATAACGAAGCGAACAACGAGTGTAAAATCAAATCGAAATTGAGTACGAGTTCTGATTCGGGGTATGTACGGGTAGAGTATGAACTACGAAGACCTAGATGGGAGAAGAAGACGAGAGAGAATGAGTGTACTGTGACGTAAACGATCATCCAAACAAGTATCAGCTGTGTACAGTCATTGTTCGTATTCGTCTTGGCAGTAACACAAGAATTCGACATTTTTTTTTTGTGTTATTTTGTGTTTAACTAAATTGTTGTTGCATTTTGCAGTTAATGGTTTCAGAGTGCTCACTAACAATCTACACACTTACATCCTGAAGATAATTATCACGACATTATAAACAACAACATATAACATCTCCAAGTGTGTTATATACATACACGACACAGTTACATCCATACTTATATACATACCTACATTTTTATATATATGATTATTATTATATTATACATGTACCTATTATAATATGTCTAAGTACAACTTACATAGCACAGATACATGTATAGACATATAATATAATATGTGTATATGTATGGGTGTATTAGAGGAGACGTCATTGTATGCTCAGCGTGTACACGTAAAATTAATCTGAAAAAAATAAAGAAAGTGGGGGAGTTGCTGTTGTGTAGTAGTCAAGTTCTGCCAGCGCATACAATATATAATAATAACAACATACAACACCACAGGAACACGTATTGTGTTTGACAAACCATCCACCAGCGCATTAAATAATAATATTAATTATAAATTGTAATAATTGAAAAGAAGAAAAAAAAAAAAGAAACGTACGAGGACAGGAGTGAGGATTGAGTCAAGCTGAGAGTACATATAGAGCGAGGGCACGAGAGCGAAACGTTTACTATTTTTTTTTTTACATCGTACGTGGTGTAAATTGTGGCCCGTGTATCAGCGGCCCCACCAGCGGACGCACCACCAGGGGACAATAATCGTGTGAAAAACGGGGCGGTACGCGCGTAAGCCTGGCCTCGAGCGGCGAGTCGGACGACGGTGGGCTCGCTCCGCCACCGCGCAAAAGGTCCCGTAGTTCACTTACAACTACCCTAAGACCAGCGGACGAGTACCACACCAGCGCAACTATGGACAATTATCGGTAACTTGTTTTATTTGTTTTGTTGTATTGCTTTGTTTGTTTATTTTATTTTATCCAAAACTTTGCTGTGATGAATTGATGATTTGTCATGGTCATGGTCCATGTTCAGTTATCAGTAATTTCCTTGTTTATATTTTTATTTATTTATTTTGTTAATTGTTGAATAAATTACTAATGTGTTTAACTGCGTATTTTTTTTCAGTTTATATAAATAATTATTGCGAGAGGCTGAGCTGCATGATCTCATTGTAGACTAAATAAATCATCGATGACAGACTGAGTTAAAAAAACACAATATAAATGTAATGGTGGATTTTTTTTTTTAATTTTTTTCGTTATTAAAGTGGGGCGACCTTGAATTGAAGGAGATAAAAATATAAATAAGAATGAGAGTAATAAAAATTTATTATAGAATTTTATTTGTTTGGATTGTCAGGATGATGCAGCAGGCGTCTAATGGGGCAGCGGTTTCCAACGTCCCGCAGCAAAATGGAGCGAATTTAGACAGTAGCGAGTCTCACGCAAACGGCAACGCGGTGCCTCGCTGTGACGGCGATGTCAATGGAGTTAACGGCGAGAGTAATCAAACTCTAGAACCGCCTAAAGTTATGGACAAAACGAATCAAGATATTGTAAGACTCATTGGGCAGCATTTGAAAGCAGTCGGACTCGAGTAAGAATATTTATCATTTCCCGTTAGATTTTTATTGCTTTATAATCGATCATCTACTTACAGTACATGATACATGACGCTTTTATCGATTCAGAGAATTTAATAATATTGTTTTACAGTCGAACTGCTGATTTGTTGATGCAAGAATCGGGATGTCGATTGGATCATCCGTCAGCGGCCAAGTTCCGTCAGCATGTAATGGACGGGGATTGGAGCAAAGCTGACCACGATTTGGACGAGCTCAAGTCCTTTTTAAACAACCCGAACCAGAGTATTGTGGAAATGAAATTTTTATTGCTCGAACAAAAGTACCTGGAGTTTCTCGAAGAAGGCCTTGTTCTGGAGGCGCTGCATGTGCTTCGCAACGAATTGACTCCTTTAGGACACAACACAGGACGTGTCCATCAGCTGTCGGCTTTTATGATGTGCAGTGGGCGAGATGAACTTCAGGTAAACGAATCGTTAGCCTAGATCTAGGTGTCCTACTTAATCAGATTCCACGCTTAGAAATTTTATTTTTTTATCTTTATGATACGAATGTTTATTAAATACCATTAATTTTTTTATAATGTATTTATTTATTTATTTTTTATCAAATTATTTGGTAAATATTTACAAGTGGGGTCAACCATTTCAATTTTCATTTTTTGATAGAAATTTCTATTTGATTTTATTAATATATTTTTTTTTAAATACATAAAAAAAATGAACAATTAAAAAAAAAAAAAAAACAGTTAATTTTCACAATTTTAACAAATTTTCAAACAAATTTATAAATTTTTTAGGAAATTGTGATATTCGATTTTTTTTTTTAATTGTTTGTTTTTTCATATACTTTTAAAAAAATATAAAAAAAAAATGTATTTAAACCCAATAAATTTTTATCAACAGACACGTGCTGGCTGGGACGGCAAAGGCTCAGCATCACGTACAGCTTTGATGGACAGATTACAAAGGTATTTACCACCATCGATAATGCTCCCTCCTAAGCGACTGCAGTCGCTTCTCTGCCAAGCCGTGGAGATGCAAAATCAGCAGTGTACCTATCACATTACATCGAATCAACCGACACTCGAGAGTGTCTCACTGCTGGTCGACCACAGCTGCAGTAAGGAACACTTTCCTTCTTACACAACCCAGGTGCTCAATGACCACTGTGATGAAGTATGGTACTGTAAATTCTCTCCGGATGGATTGAAACTTGCAACTGGCTCTAAAGACATGACCCTCATCATTTGGGACGTCGATCCAGTAAGGAAACGTCCACAATTTCCCCTAAACCCTTCTCAAAACTAATCCTTTAAATTATTTCAGGAGACATTAAAAGTTACGCACAGAAAAACTCTAGAGGGCCATACCTACGGAGTAGCTTTGATTGCTTGGAGTCCAGACAGCAGTCACTTGATAGCTTGCGGACCCGAGGACTGTCCAGAGCTCTGGCTTTGGAATGTCGACACTCCAGACTGTGAATTGAAGTTTAAGCTGACCCACAGCACCGAGGACTCGCTGACTGCGTGTGCTTGGCATCGCGACGCCAACAAATTTGTTACAGGAGGCCTACGCGGACAATTTTACCAGTGTGACATGGACGGAAATATTCTTGACTCGTGGGAAGGCGTCAGAGTTAAGTGTCTGTGGTGTCGCAGCGATGGCAAGACCGTTTTAGCTGCTGACACTCATCATCGTATTCGGGGATACAATTTCGACGAACTTTGCGATTTTACAATGTGGGTCGTCTTTCATTATTTTGTTTATGATTCACTTTCGGGAATTTATAATTATTTTTTTTTTTTTTTTTTATTTTTAATAAACAGTCTTCAAGAGGATCATCCGGTGATGTCATTCAGCGTAAACAAGGCTGATCGGTTGGTGCTGTTAAATGTCGCCAACCAGGGCGTACACTTATGGGACCTGCAGGACAGATGCCTTGTCAGACGTTTCCAAGGCGTCACTCAAGGGCATTTTACAATTCATAGTTGCTTTGGTGGTGTCAACCAGGACTTTATCGCTTCTGGTAGTGAAGGTAGATATATTTTAAGATAGATTTCACTGAAATCTATCTATTGCATTGGTCCTCATGTCAAAATTAAGTCGGAATTTTGCTATAATATCATCTAACTAGTCGAGTATGGCTCAAAAATAGCACCTTTTTATTTTTTTTTATCAAGGTCGTTGCGTATGTACTGGTATTTATGATAATTGTACAACAAAAGAATGCTAATGGACTCCTGCACACGTGTCTGCTGTCAGATTATTTTTTATCGTGTATCAGTTTAATGATAATAGTAATTCAAGTGTGTTATTACTTCCATACATTTAAATTCTTAGAAATTAAAATGATTATAGTTCACTAGCCAAAGCACTTACACTTGACCCATATTTATTTATTTTTACTTGAAACATAATACTTATATTAATAATTTTTGCAGATCATAAAGTGTATGTTTGGCACATTAAACGTGAACTGCCAATTGCTGTTTTAACTGGGCATAGTAGGACTGTTAATTGTGTTTCATGGAATCCGGTGTATCATCAAATGATGGCTTCAGTGTCTGATGATTGTACTGTACGGATATGGGGACCAAGATCAGCATCCCCAGATCGTCCAGACAGTACTAAAACTGGTATATAATTTATAAAAAATTATATAATATTTCTTTTTTATTAGTATTTATCTGATGGGTAAGTTATTAAATACTCATTAATGTTTATAGCCTCGCCAGACAGTAATTCGTCGAATGGAAGTGGCTGGCATGAAATGGTGTCGTAGCGACGTACATTAACGCAGTACTCCCATGACCCCATGGTGTTCAAAAGACTGTTTTGTTAACCGTCACTTATATTGAGTACATTTCAGAGTGTTCTTTATCGTAAAATACGAGCGCAAAATATGTGCTCACGTATAGTGAAAATAAATATTTTCAACACGAGCGTACTCAATCATACAAAACCGTGGAGTTTGATTGATACTAATAATTATATATTCTATATATAATTATGCAATTAATAATTAATTATATTAATGATAATATATTTCAATGAATTTATTCGGCAGTAATTCTCTTATTATGTCGTACTCCACGGGTTGTTTTATAATTTTATTTAAATAAATAAAAAAATTATTTTCCATTTTTTTTTTTTTTTTTTTTTTTTAAATTATTCAGATCACTAGTAAGTGAAATAAATAGTAAAAAGTTTTAAATATTAAATTTAAAATCCGTTCCACGACGTAATAATTAATTGGTTGAATAAATAAAAGCATAATGCTAATTTACTAGCATAGAGTTAAGATTGTATTAGAAAATTGTCCAATTATATTGACATAGTTGGATATGATATATATGATAAGAGTTTAATTAATATTATTATTGATAATAATAATAATAATGAAAAATTATTATTATTATTATTATTGTCATTATTAATAATGATTAATAGTAACAAATAAGCGTTTAACCGAGCGAGTGCATCTTCGAGCTATTTTATTTTTGTTTTTTAATTGAAAAAAAAAAAAATAAATAAATAAATAAACTGATTAATTAAAATTTGCAAAGTAAATTAATTTGTGCCAATTTTACAGCTGAGAAAAAAAAATATTTATGTTGTTATACACGGAAAGAACACAATTACACTGCATATCATCCTATATTATACTCAATGTTATCTAGTAAAAAAAATTTCAGATAATATCAAATATATTTAATTATATTTGATATTATCTGAAATTTTTTTTCATCACAGATAACACTGAATATAATATAGGAGGATATACAGTGTGATTTTGTTTTTTCCGTGTAGTTAATAAATTTATTTTTGATTAATTGTAATTGTACGATTAAAAATTCCTGAAGATGATTAAAATATCTCGTGATATTTAGTGGCAATTTAATGGGACACGTCTACAATACAATTTATCTAACATTGTAATTTTATTTAGCTTTATTGCAAGTAAAGTAACCCGCGCTAATTCGTATAATCAATATCTACGTTTTTATTTATAATTAATTAATTAATTATTAATTCAATTGAAAAAAAATAACAGCGATTTTATATAACGGTAGAAATACTTAACTTTTAAATAATTGAAAAAAAAAAAAAGCTAATTAAACAATTTAAAATTATAAATTAACAAAAAGCAATTTACGAATGTTACCTCTGACTTATTAACTGCCAATTTTTTTTTCTATTATAATTATAATAGTCATTATTATTGTATTATTGTATAATATGAATATTAACAAAGTGTAATCATTTTTTAGCACTCGCTTTATAAACGTGTGTCTCTAATTAATTCTAAGTCGCTTGTGCTAATACATGGCGATAAATAAAAAAACAATTAATAAAGTAATTGTCGATAGATTATTGGGGGTTTATTCTGTAATGGTACGTGGCAGTTAATAACATGAAATTATATCGAAACTAAAATAATAATATAATAAAATTACAAACAGTCTTGAAGATGTTTTCATATGAAAAATAGTAATTATTATAGTTGGGTATTGAAAAATAATTAAAAGGTCTTGTGACATCAAGTGCAGTAAGTTATGTACAGATGAGTTTTCAATAAATCACATTAGAATGAATTCATTTTTATAATTTATATGATTATAATTATTATTACTATTATATTGATGTTCGGTAAACATTATTAATTATTAATGACATTGATATAGATAATATATATTTTTAATAACCACTTACTGCTACTTCAAAACGATCTCAGCAAATTTTTTCTAATATGCATACGTATTATTTTTTTACTAATAGGTCAACTAAACATTTTTATTATTATTATTATTATTATTATTATTATTCATTTTTTTATTATTAATATTTTTAATGTGAATTATGTTGCTTGTTCAACACCATTTTTATTTAACAAATAAACTTTCATTTGTATTAATTTTAACAAAGTTTTGTAAAAATTAATTGCATGTTAATTAATTGCATCTGCTAAATTTAATTTCATCAAATTTTAATATAAAAAAAATCTAGAACTTTTATTTTATATTTATTTTTGATCATTCAAAAATTTAAAGTTTTCCCGCACTGTCATTTTAAAATTATTCGCGCACGCGCAGAGGTATTTAAATTGAAAACTCGCCCGTAAGATTTTAAGATTTCAAATTCGGCAGTTAATCAAAATGGCTTCCCCCCTGCACTTCGTCTCCAAGAATTTTTCCAGGTAACACTCAAATTACTGACAAATTAATATTAATTAATAGAAAAATGAATAAATAAACTATTATTACATACTTATGAACCCGATAAAAGAATAATACTAAAGTTAACCGACATTTTTAATTTTTTTTTCTTTATTTAATCAGCACATGCCATAGAAGTTAACCGACATTTCAAAATTTTTATTGAAAAAATTTCAATTAAATAATTAAAAAAAATAATTTCACCCGTAAAAAACCTAAAAAACTAAAAGTATAATTTTTTAGAAATATCTTTTTAGCTGTAATTGAATTAATAAAAAAGAAATCAAAAATTTTCAGACGTCTGCTAACTTGAGTGTCATGTAACAAAAAAACATTTTAAAAAAATTGCATGTGTAATTTTTAAAATTTTCTACACGTGAAATTTTTTCTTTTAATTTTTTTTTAAATAATTTTTCAATAAAATAAATTATTAAAATTTTTAAATATGAATTAACTTAATTTTCATTAATTTTCATGATAAAAGAAGAAACAAATGAAATCAGCGTATCCAGCATGTGCCGCTACCTGGTGAGTAATTGCATGACAATATTTAATGGGCATTGTCCGTCCGCGCTTACAATAATAAATAGTAATTGTTGATTACAAGATTCCCACCTAACACCGTCTGTAGAATAAGTAACAAACAGAGACAGATATCGAGTGAGTGATGTGCGATTAGTCGCAATCATTCGAGATACAACTTTCTTATTAGTCGTTTTAATGCGGTATTGATGATTTCCATTTAAGGAGATCGCTCTTCTACTAACGTAGTAGTACATGCAATTGTATACATATACATATATCACAATACAATAATATCCGTACCTAAATACATTTAATACAAGTTATAATTGTAAGTGTGAGTGTGTGTTGGATCATTGGGTGGGTATGTATGAGCAATGAAAAAAGAACCCAGTAATTGGTCATTTAAAAAAATAATACAAAAATACGGTAAAAGTTTATTGATAATTGAACTATCATTTATCGGTGGCTCGTATGCGCTTTGGCACAAAACCAACACCTCCTCAGGTAATTATTAACAACTTATCTTCATCATTGAGGTTATTCACGTACTGCATGATTCACTTTATTTTATTATAATTTTTTTTTCTTTGTTAATCCATCAAGATTGTTTATTATTTACAGAGTTTCGCTGGTACTTGCATCGTAACTACCCGTCAGTGCTCGAGGGTTACTACAAGATCGGAGAAAAAATCTCTGAAAAAAATAACATTATTCGGGAGACAGATTTAATGACTTGGGGAAGAATTCCACCTAAGTCTGCATGATCTTTAGTTTTGCTTAATGGCTTTCGCAAAAGTTATATTAGCAGCTATTGCAGGGACTGGAGTTGGATTCTTTTTATTGAAACTCGTTACTCCTGAGGATAGAGAATTTGAAAAGGTATTATTGCAATTACTTTCAGTCAGCATTAATCATCTAGTGTTTAAATCTCAAATCATTTTATTATTTGTTTGGGTATTATACTTTAGTTTTAAAGAAAATTACATTAAAATTAGCAGTCTATTTAAAAATAATTTTTTAAAAAATTGCATTTTTTATTTTTTTAAATTTCTACATGTCAATTTTTTTTTTGCCATAATTTATTTGTTAAAACAATTCTTAGGGCCAGTTTTTTAATTCAGGATAAAAGTATTATTATCATTGCCAGAATATTTATATATATGAAATATATAGATTTATTTTATCATAGGATAAAATTTTATCCCGAATTGAAAAACTGACCCTTAAAATTATCAAATATCTGCTAAATTAATTTTCATTTAAAGAAAATTAATTATTGTGAGCTGTTTAGTATCAGTTCTATCATTTTGAGGTTACTTATTGTGATTACTACATTGGGCGGTTATCAATTTAAAAAAAAAAAAAAAAAAAAAAAAAAAAAAAAAAAGGTTATCAAATTTTAATTTCACAATTGAATACAAAAATTTTTATTTAATGAATAAACTTAACAATATAATATAATTATTATTTTTTTACTCGTGACCTACTTTTTTACATCATTGACATAAATTATTTGATTTTTTTCATTTTTATGATTTATTTCTTCAAAAAAATTTTTTTTTTTAATTAAAGAATAAAGAAGAAAATATATAAAGGTATTATAATTATTTTAATACATACTTGAAATTTGTAGTTAATAGACATTCATTTTTTTTTTTTTTTTTTTTTTGTAATTTGAGTCATAATTGAGTCTGAATAAATACATTAATTGTAAATAATTAAATAAATGTATCAATAAAAATCATAAATAAATGTTGCAGAAATTTCCTAAACCTACAATCGGAGCTTACCAACCATTTTTGAAAAAGTCATCAAAAACTCAAACCGAATTATCAAATTCTATGTCAACTGATTCAGAGCCCTTAAAAAAAGAGTCGTCCGGAAAATAACATTCGGCAATGGAGACCACAGAAGAGACAGAGCTTGGAGGTGTAGGAAATCTCACTGATCGCATATCGAAGCGTGACCGTGAACGCAGGAACGTAATCGAGCGTCGCCGAGAAGAAAAGCAGCAGCTAGCAGTCGAGTCAGAGCAGCTGAGCTTCTTCCAAGACACATTTCACCTTCATTGCGAAAAAGTAAAGGAGCTGCTGGACACAGCGCCAGCAGCGCAGACTTTCACGCTTCCAGGGATCTTCGACAAAGCCAACAAAGAGATTCTGACCCTCTGGAATTACCTGTCCCAGTCAAAGATATTCCTAAAAATGTATGACATCCGCCGTGCTCAGGAAACTCTCCAGCAATTGGAGACCGAAGCCGCTGAGCTAGAGCTAAAGTTGTTGCCCAAAAAGAAGTTTGGGTTCAAGAACCGCAGACCAGCCAAAAAACCCTCGGAAAAGTCTCTGGACGTGACAGACGGGTTGAAGAATCTCAATCTGTCTGAAACGGTGACCACTAATGGAGCTACCAAGCAGCACAATGAACTCATCAGTAAGTACACCGACAATGCAAGCAGTTTAATTGGCAAGTCTGACGGTACATTTGCGTTAGACGCCGAAAATGTAAACAAGAATGACGTTCTGTTGTCCGACTTGACCCGATGTATTGTGCGTATTTACGGCGCTCCTAGCACAGTACACATGATTAATCTAAAACAATGCCAAGTACTAATTGGACCGGTGTCGTCATCTGTATTCGCTAACAATTGTGATTCATGTACCTTTGCATTTGCATGCCAGCAATTACGTTTGCACTCGTCAACAGACTGCACCATCTATCTCCACGTGACCAGCCGTGCTATTATAGAGGACTGCGTTAAGATAAAAGTCGCTCCGTACAACTGGAGCTATGAGGACCAGCAAAGTCACTTTAATCTCTCTGGACTGGATATTAAAACTAACAACTGGGACTCCGTAGACGACTTCAACTGGCTTTCCTACGAAAAACACTCGCCCAACTGGGCCATTTTGAAGCCAGAGCTCAGGGTCAAATTTCGGGATTGAATATCATTTTGATTCTTTTTTTTACTTTACTTATTATTATATTATACATATTTTTGTCGGTTATCTGAGTACACCGATGTGTTGGCTGATTAAATCTTAGATATTTTATTTGAATATATATATTTGTCTAAGACATAGTATCTAATATTTTAATCATGTCAAATTATTAAGTAATAATAAACACGTGTATTTTCGCTTTTACACAATTAATAAATGCACGTTATCTTTATCTGAGTCCTTTTAATTTTATTTTACCCATTTTGTGAATAAATAAATAAAATGTTGCTTTATTAAATAATGACTCTTGTTAAATTGCATTGTACTTTCTTAGCTATTGACGTTTTTGAAGATATAAGCTCATCCTGATGTTACACTCATCAAGAGCTTTCATTTGAGTACTCATATGTATTTTTGATATATTTTTCATATATACATATATATAACATATATATAAATATATGAAAAATTGATGTGGGTACTCAAATGAAAGGTCTCGATGAGTGTAACATCAGGATGAGCTTATATCTTTAAAATTGTCAATAGTTCACAAGATACAAGGTCAAAACCTTTGTAATGACACTAAATTTCATCAAAAAAACCGATTTTATCATATGACTATCCTGGACACAAAATTTTCCTTACTCTCTTAATAATATAGATTATTGAACTTTAAAAACAAGGGAATCTGAAGCGAAGGGTTAACATTAAAATTGTTTCTTTAACAGAATTATTGCATTTATGTAAATGATAAAAAAAATAGGTTGAGTAAAAGGCTATTGAGATGATATTATAAGAGCGAATCTGGATAGAAGAATAACTATGGCAAGCGCCCTCGAGAGAATCACAAAGACTTGTTTTCTTAACCAATATTATTTTTATTGGGTCTCCATCGAGTTGGAATATCTGAATATCAATAGCTGACTTGGAAGCAAGTATTAAAACTCGTACCAATCGCGTAATATATTTTCAAATGCTTCAATAGTTCGCATTTTGCATGGATTCATTTGATTTGTTAAACAGTTACTTGTTATTTTTTATTCTACAGCAACAATAATAATAATAATAATAATAATATAAAACTTTATTTAGCAAAACTAGTGATTTTAATAAAAGACTCAAAGAGAATTTTTAGCGTGACTAAAGAATCGCTTGTTAGATTTTGTCGGTGTATTTTCTTCTTAAATATTCTATCCAACTCGAACGATATTATTATATATTTTTTCTTATATATTCTTGATACACACGTTCCATTCAGTGTCAAGCACCATGAGATGTTCTTTGACATTGCATGAAAGGATGTTTCCAAATGTTTGTATATTCTACCGACAACTGCACCAACTTAGTTATACTGTTATAGTACTCTCAGCCCGTACAAACGTTTACGCAGGTGGACTTTACACAAGATTTGGCAATTATAAAAAAAATAACGCGTACAAAAAAAAACGTAAATCCACCGCTCAAGACAACTAAACCGTCGACTGTCGATTGATACTAGATACTTTAAGTATTTTACTTTATCTTTATTTTTTTATTTCTCCATCCTTCTTATCGATTTGATGATTTTAATTTTTTGATAAAAAAAATTTTAATTTTATTTATTAAAGATTTAAGGTTGCTTTTGTCAGAAGTGTTCTGTATTTTTTTAACTATTAACATTTTTAAAGATATAAGCTCATCCCGATGTTACACTCATCAAGAGCTTTCATTTGAGTACCCACATCAATTTTTCATATATTTATATATATTATATATATGTATATATGAAAAATATATCAAAAATGCATGTGGGTACTCAAATGAAAGGTCTTGATGAGTGTAACATCGAGATGAGCTTATATCTTTCAAATGCTTACTCAGTGCAAATTTTGTGGACAAATTAAAAAAAAAAAAAAAAAAAAAAAAAAATTTAATTCAAGCAAAAATCTAAAAATAAAAAATTCTGGTAAAGATTGATCGAAGAGGATTTAGTAGTCTAAAGGTTAAACAGTCGGTCGTGAGCAAAAGATTGTTGAATTATTGTGAGGTCGTTAGGATGCCAGTGAAACGTATAAGTCGGATTGCACCAACTTATTTATTTTGTTATTTTATTTAATATTTTCGTGCATTATATTATATTATTAAGTATAGACGTATATAAGATCGCTTACTCGACCGAGAGATCTCTCTCTTTCACGATGAGTTATTGTGCGCGAAGGATCAATGGCTTTCGTTGGCTTCCAAACTCTAGATCCTTTCGATCGTCTGCCCCCCGGGGCTCTCACTCTGCACTCTCGCCTTTATTTACATTTCTTTTTTCCGGCTTCGACGAAACGAATCGACAAAACCTTTAAATCGATTCTCCGACTCCGATTCAGCTTAAATATATGAAACCGCTCAATAAAAAACTGTCCAAATTTTAATTCAAGATTTTAGATTAAAAAAAAGCTAAATATAATAATACTAAAAATTTAATTAATAAATTATAATTACAATTTACCAGGTAGGTACTGTTATGCGATAATTAGCGAGGACGGCTCCTTTGGCCCTTCGTTAAGTGACTAGCCAATCGTGAAATGCGACTTCAGAAGGGCTACGCAAATTAGCGAATTGGAAAATAACGAGGTTGTTTCTTTGATATACATAAAAAACAGCAGTAACTGTCACTATAATTTATATTCGTATTTTACTAAATATTTTTTTTTTTCTCTAGCAAAATCTTCTCTTTATACTCTGCAATTACTTCAAGTACCGTCTATTGTTCTCTTCAATTGTTTTTTTTTAATAATACTGCGTTAAATAGACAATTAACTTGCCTTCATATCAGACAAAATAAAAATTTTCTTACACACAAACACTTATTTGAAAAACAACCACCACCAAGATGTCAATTCTATCGAAAGGAACTAGCATCTATATTTCATTGGTTAATAGAATCTAGAAATTTAAATAATCAAAGGAGAGAGTTTAAGTTGTATCCATTCCAGAATGTTTAATTAATATTAGTAATTTCAATAAAGTAAAAAAATTTCTTAAAATAATCTATATCATTAAGAGAATAAGCAAAATTTTGTGGCTAGTATTATTTATATGATAAAAATCATAAAATAGTCAATTTATGATGATAAGTATTTAGGCTGCATTTAAAAATGCTCTATCTCTAGATACATAGTTAAGAAATGACCTCGTATCTTGTGAACTATTCACATTTTTAAAGATATAAACTCATCCCGATGTTACACTCATCAAGACCTTTCATTTGAGTACTCACATCAATTTTTCATATATTTATATATATTATATATGTGTATATATGAAAAATATATCAAAAATGCATGTGGGTACTCAAATGAAAGTTCTTGATGAGTGTAACATCGGGATGAGTTTATATCTTTAAAAATGTCAATAGTTAAAAAAGTACAGTGCAATTTAAAAAATTCATTACTTATTAATAAAAAATGATTACTTACAAAATGACTTGAAAAAAAATCGTGAAGATTTTTTAACTAAATTAACACTAACTAAACGTAAAGTTAATGTTTAATAATTCCAAATAAATAAAAAAAAAAAAAAATCATAAACCTTGACAGAAATTTAGTCTCCCCGAAATGGTTTCTGCTCTTCAGTAGTGTCACATTACAGCTTAAACTCGGAACAAAACAGTAGTCAAATCAAACACTGGGCTATTAACTGGGTCAACATTTAATCGGCAGCAACCGTGCAGTATAAGGGCATGGTATGGTATTTAGGTGCCAATGGACTGTGTCTATCTGTCTAGGTCTACCCTACTCATCTTGAAGCCACTCGATGCAACATTATGTATTTGAATCACCCTCTTACTCATCAGTCGTCAGTCATCACTCCTATCCACCCTTCCCTACCTAAAATAAACATCTGATTCGGGCTTATTGCTCCTATACTAGTACTAGTATTATATACACATATATATACGACTATATATCGTAGCTGATGTTGTTTTAGGCCCTATTACTATCCTCGACGTCTCGCGGTAACTCGATAAATTACCGGACAGCTTGCGCATACAAGTGCCCTAAGAATTTTCTCGATATCAATATTTATTTCCATATTGTTGTAAATATTCCTTTTTCCCAAAAACGGGAAGTCAGGATTGGTTATTATATGAATATACTTCTTGCTTCTGTTCTTCGTTTGAACAACTGCAGACTGTACTCATGTTTCATTTAATCAAACATTGTATTACGAATTACAAAGCTAATAGAGCTAACTTTTAGATTGACAATTCATTTTTATTATTATTTTAGTTATCAAGTTAGTTCGGAAATGAAAATATAATAATGTAATTTACTTTGTAAAGTTATTAATGTCTAGATTTCAAATCTTCTGTCATTTGATTTAATAACGTTATTATTATTATTATTATTATTATTATTATTATTATTATTATAAAAATTTCCATTTTATAATAATAATAGTAACAATTAATGACCCTTTTTAAACTAATATTTTTCTCATTATATTTATTAATATTATTTATTTGTTTATTACTTCCATCGGAATCATCAGTATTGGATATCATCAGCCAAAAAGCAGCGAGCTTATCTGGTTTTAATAAAACTCTTTGCTTTGTCGCTAGATCAAACGAAAATGGATAAGTCGGATAGCATGTCGAATTGAAATTGCAGTGAATTATACTCCTGCACGCGTATACCTTGTTAATATTATCACATCTAACTGAAAAAAGTGGTGGTGTAGATCGCTCGGGGGATGATACATTTGTAAAATTGCCTACAAATGTACTATATTGCGTTATATAGCACGACTATAAGTCGGAATTTATCTCTCTTGATAGCGTGAGTGGATGGGTATTATTTCACCGTACGGTTAGCACTGCTACGATTTATAATTCGAGAGAACGATACCTGTCGAGATGGGGAAATCAAAGGACTGCGGACTCATTGGACCGTGTATCATTTACGTGAAGCTCCAAAGAGTCATATGATGATCATGATAATACAAAGGACGCGTATAACATAATCTGAAAGGACAGATTGACAGATAGATAAAGTGTAGGGTGTGAAGCCGTGTTACTGATTTCATTTTATTGATGTCAATAACATGTGAAGGGTTTTTTTTTTTTTTTTTTTTTTTTTTTTTTTAATACTCTGTGTTTTAATGTAAATTTTGATAATTTACATTAAAGTGAAGAAAAAAAATGTTTTTTTTTCTCAGCTTTGCGGTAGAGCTTGTAGCTTATACAAAAACAAAAGTGTTGAAAAAAAAATTTATTTATTAATTATTTAAAATTTTTTTTGATAAACTTATTCATGGTATCTTATAGAGAATATCGTGTAGTTTTTAAAACCGTCCTTCGATTTTCTATACGATCATTATTTCCAGAGTTATTGATTGTCAAAGTGAAAAAGTACTTTTTTGCTTTGACTGACGATAACTCCGCGGTAAATCATCGTACAGGCTTTTTGATTCCGTCAAATTGAAGGGCATTAAATTTTCTAAAAAAGCTTTTAAGCGAAACGATGAAAAAAAATTTTTTGAAGTCCGTAGAATTTTTTTAAGACGAGTAAAAATTTGGAAAATTTTTCTTTTGTACTTTTCTTAGGATTTCTCCAGATCCGAACATGATAAAAAATTTTCATGGTCATATCTGAAAACTAGACCCTTGGAGCTACAATTTGCTTTTTTTTTTTTTGCTGAACGATCATTTTCCTAGCCAGAAAATTTTGCTTATTTCTCTTAATAATATAAATAATTTAACTTTTTTTTTGGTTTGAAAACAGATTTTTATAATTTATTTAAATTAATAAAAAATAATAAAATAAAGTTTTAATAGTAGTACTCATACAAAGTAAACTAATTATATTATATGATATTACCCGACAATCACTCAGTGACATAAGTTATAAGGCAAAACTTATGTATTAGACTGATGACATTGTGAGTAGATGTAGAGAAGAGATAAAGCAGTAAAGGGAGAATAACGATCCCATTAGCAGGTATTATTTTAGTTATGATCTGGTGTTGTTGGAGATAGAATGGAAGAAAAGTGTGCGAAAGCATCAGTGTGGAAGTTTGTCGCAAGATGTAATGTATTAAATGTGTATGTATATGCGTGTGTCTCTGTAAGAGAGAAGAACAAATAGGGATGATGGGATAGCTCGAGAAGTAACAGTGTGTTCTCTGGCAACGAGGTCGTCATCTCTAATAGTATAGTACTATACTGGAAAAGGGAGTTGGGAGCTCAAGTAAGAGGAGTTGCGGAGTTGAATCGAGCCTCGGGGCTCGTATTACGTCGCTTCTTCCCCTCGGTGCTGGATAAATACCGCAGAGTTGTAATCTAGAGTTAATGGTGCTCTTATGGCGAGAGAAAGCATAGACTGCTTCGATCGATTTTTAGTGACATCTAGAGTTTGAAAGTTTTTTTTCCGATATTTATATACATGTATGTATCCTTACTTTTGTATAGATATATATCTGGTAACTTGTAAGGGTGTAATTTATTTTTGCCCGTGATTTTTTGTTTAAATAAATTTTCTGTATGCAGTTCAGTTTGAATTACTGAACTGAAAGACTATTGGGAAATGAGAATCGGTTTTGTTTTCTCAACGGGGTTCAATTAAAAATTCTATTTAATTTTTGTTTTCTTCGGCTGTATCTTATTCGTCGTTTGTACGATCTTGGTCAAATAATCAATAAATTTTCATTGATTTGAATAAATTTTACTTGATTTAAGTTAATTTTTTTTCAGTGTAGAAAAAGTAAAATTCTTTTGAGTTTTATTGAACAAAAAATTAGTTTTGGCCTAATAAAATTTCGGTAATTATTTACAAATGAGGTCCACTCTATTTTTGGTCATATCTAGGTGAAAAATTAACATTTAAAAAATTTTTTTTCTTATTCTACTTGTTTTTACAGCGCTTTTATGATAAAAAAAAGTCGTGAGAGAAAAAAATAAAGATTTTGATAGCTTCTTTGCCTTCAAAAGTTGGAAAAAATTTTGGCTCTCATGTTTTTGGATAAAATTTATATTTTATCTTTTTTTGAATTATTTTTTTTTTTTTTGAAAAGTACATAAAAAAACGAACAGTATAAAAAAAAATTGAATATCACAATTTTCTAAAAAATTTATAAATTTGTTAAAATTGTAATAATCAAATTTTTTTTCTAAATTATTCATTTTTTTATGTATTTAAAAAGAAATATATATATATCAATAAAATCAAATAGAAATTTTGTTCAAAAAAATAAAAAATAAAAATGATAGATCCCACTGATAAATAATTACCAAAATTTCTTGCTCCAAAATATGTTAAGTCTTCCGAAAAATTATATTGGTTAAAAAAAACTTTTTCTAGTTTATATAAATAAAAAAATGGGGGTTAAAATTATCCAAAATAATAATAATAACAATAAATTAATCAATATGCCGGTAATGTAATTAAAACTAAATAATTACCACATATCCATTCGTCATTTCCAATTACTTGGGACCGTAAGAATTTCCAGTGTTCATACAGATGTGTAATATATATGTTTATGTTTATGTTAAAATAACATATATGTCATATATGTTTATGTTTACGGTAAATTTTAATACAAATTAAAAGTACTCATTGTCGAATTTAAATTATATATTGTAGATGCTCATACGGTTCAATGTTAAATTAACATGTGTAATCGATGAAAAATAATTAAATAAAAATGTAGAGCGTGGATTCGAATTGCATATTATTGTATATACGGGCGGATATATCTATGTATAATACAATATATATATATATGGAGCCTGGAGACAGATATGGTAAATATATAAACGCGAAACGTGTGCCCCTATGAGCCAGAGCAGAATGGAAGCTGATGCCGAGTATACGGCTTGACTTTATTATAAAATAGCTGGGATGATAACGCGGCGTTAACACAAAGGGGTCGGCGTGGAACCGCAGCAAGACGACATAATTGCGTTGTCAGTGACAGTCTCCTCCGGCAGTGTAATGCATATCATCCAGAATGTTCTTTCGCACGTGATTTATTCTGTATAATGAACAGCAAAACACAAGATAATGTCCCGCGTTATGATTTAAACCAAATATTAATTCGAAAGCCTTATATTACCTCGATAATATCAGGAAGTACTGCACGATAATTAATCATTTTATGTTTATCCCTATGTGGGATAATTACCCGAATAAAAAGCTGTATTAATGCTTTGTCTGCTCAAAGCGATCCATTTTAATTAGGTCTGGTAATTAAGCGTAATCCAGGGGGTGCATGCTTTCAAATTGACAATTTTTAATTATTGATTTTTTTTATTTTTTCAACAGCTTAATCGAATTTTTTTATTTTTCGTTTTAAAGTGATTAATAAAATTTAATAAATTGTTTTAATAAGCTCAAAATTTTTCAAAAAAATTTTTTGAGTCCTAAAATTAACAAAATTAATCAGAATAATTTTTTATAGATTTTAATCTAGTAAATTTAATTATTTTGATCAAAAATTTCTTTAAAAAAATTTTTTTAAATAGAGTAAACTATTGGTCCCGGTAAAAATTTTATATCTTGTATCGAAAAAAAAAATTTAATGTGCAAAATTTATTTTTGACGCTATGGAAAATTTTTTAAGCCTTTGAATTTTGAACAAACTCCAAAATGTTGTTTCAATTTTACTAAAAAAATTTCGTATAATTATTTATCTCATTTTTAAACAAAAATTTTTTATTAAAAAATATTTATTTTAATTTTGAAAAAAAAACTTTTAAAAAATAAAAAAAATTAACATTTTATTCTTGGATCAATTTTTTCCACAATAATTAAGCTGTAAAAAAACTTTTCAAGTTTAAATTAATTTTTGTCTTACAAAAATATTATGACTAATTACGGCAAATAAGTTTATCGCTAATTGTCACAGTAAGCAATAATAAAGTAACTAAATTAAAAAATAAAATGGTAAGATCAGATGTTTAAAATTTTTTATTATGAATTATGATTATAAATGACAATGTTGCATTCATAAGGCATCGCCTAGAAGACGCGAGAGTCGTCCAGGTGAAACTTAGGACGTTTTAAAGCGTCAAATTCTCAGCTTACATCACCGTCACCCAATAGCAAAGCCACCCCTCAACAGTGACAGTGAGAGCGCCCGTTTTTGTCGTCTTTGCATCGATTGGTCGCCGCGGAGGGTAGTGGGCGTGGTCCGGGTTTCTCTCGCTCACCCCTCACCAGAAATAGACTTCCACAGTGGGAAGTTGTGCGAATAGGAAGATATATTTTATACATCGGGAGGATTCGTACAGCCGGAATCGTAGATTTTAGAGGGGATAAATTGCCAGTTGCTCTCACTCTCTACTCGTCATTTACCTAGACGACTCGCGGATTCCGATTCCCGGATACACCACCCGGGCTAACGGAGGGGATTTTATTTTATAATTTATAATAAACCCACTGCACTGTTATATTATGTGTTGAGGGATCATTTCTGAGTAAATATATCTCCTGTATATAATACATATATCCCTAGCGATGGATAATCGTGTTTCCTGTTGCTTTATCAGCCTCCTTTTGATATATTACATGTTATATATTAATATATTATGTATTCAATATACAATATTTACAGTCGCCATTATTTTATTCAATATTTAAATCTTTTACATAAATTCATTATCAATGTAATTGTAATTAGAATTAATTTCTCATTAAATCTTCTTTTTTTGGAATTTGCGCTTCTTACTCGCTGAATTCATTTTTAAAATTGATTTTTTTTTGTTTGTAAACAAAAAACATTTTGGTATTATGAATTAAAATATTTTAATACATGATTTTTTATGTATAAAAAGTAAAACATAAATTATTTACAAAAGACTTGACAAAAACTTTATTTAAAATTGCTGTCGGAAATTTTTATAACATGTTCAATTTTCTTTTTACACTTTTAAAGTCAAGAAAATTAATTTTTGTTGCATTCAATCTCATAAAAATTAAAAAATATTTTTCGTTTTATTTTATGTAAAAACAATCATAAAATTGTCACTTTTGGTACCAAAAATATTTTTTACAAATTGCTTGTAACTATAAATTTACATAAATAAAATTTTCTTAATAATTTCTTTTATTTTAAAATATACTAACAATTATTTCATAAAGAATTTTAATAAAATTCTTATTTAATTTTTAAATTATACCTACACAGCTCAAGATGTCTAAATAAAAATTCACAGTTTGCATACCTAAGACTTCACTTTAAAATAAAATAACTTTACTAATTAAAAATATCGACTAATTTAAAAATCGAATAATAAATATTCCATTATATATTTTAAAAAATAAAATACTAACACCAGATCTTTACAAATAATTTTATAATTAACTCTAAAAAAAAAATTCAATTTACAATTTTCCATTCAATTTTCTCCACAATAATATCTAAAGCGCCAAACTAATTAATTGCCATAAAAAAATAATTACCAACCTCGAATCGTTCAATAGAAACGATCACAAAATCTTATAAAAAAATAAAAAACACCTGATACATTTTCTGAAAGAAAAACTATTTACAATATTTTCTCTAGATTAAAATCTCGGATAATTTTTATCCTCTGATTACTCGTTATCTGTTGACCGAAAAATTTACAGAGATAATCTTTTCAAACAACCTGCATCGCCGACAAACTGGACAAACAGATCCAAGGATTTTTTATTACCGTATTTATATATTATATATTACAGCTCTAATTCAATCTCACATAATATAATAGTGCAGCGAGGCTTTTCTATTATCGCCCGCGGGTCGATAAGAGCCGCGTATTGTTTGGACTCTCAAACTCCACTCGACACAGAGTGGATTTAAAATAAAAAGTTTAAACTTTTGTTTGATCATATGTAATTTCCAACAAATCTCTTTCTACCTATTCGACACACAATATATATATATATATATATATATATATATATATATATATATATATATATATATATATATATATATATATATATATATATATATATAAGTCTTACCTCAACTTCATTATCACCCTATCGCTTAATAACGACACTATAACTCAAAATACACAAAACATCCATAAAACTGAACCTGTTTTCTCGCCGGCACAGCATCGGCATTCTTATTTACATCGACATAAAGCATAAAAATGCTGGAAAAACAAATTTTTTATTTATACGTCTACTTCACACTCTCGTATTCACTTTTTTAAAATTTCATATTTATTTTGTATCGATAAAAAAATATAAATATCATACATTGTAAACCTTTTTATTTCTCACACCGGTGGAGCGTTTAAGAACATTAAAATTCACGTACAGAGCAAAATATTTCATCGAAAATCCGCAGTTTGCATGCAAAGTTTCGTTTCTTGATATTTTTAGACTACAATAATTTATCAATATCAATATCAATATCAATGTGTTAATATTCAATATATAATGTAAATTTGTGTTGATATTTTGTGCTTGCAGCTTACCGAGGAGGCAGTTCTGTTGAGCAGTAGCATATAAACATCTTGGAGATCCGACTGTGCAAGCATCAATAAGGGGGAGCAAGCAAACCTACCACCCTGCATGGTACTATCAATCTGTACTCTGTGAGGATTTGTGTTATGTCGATGTGGAAGTGTATGTACAGCTCACGGGGATTTGACGCGTCGAGTCGCATTACCGGATCCTGCATCGTGTTAGATGGATTACCAAATGTTGAGGTAGGACCTTTAACCCTCTACCTATAACTCTGTACTGCTTGCATGTGTTTGCTTACGTGTGTACCTATATGTCTTGTGTGCTTCTAATACTGTGGTTATATCTATCATTTATGGTCTGATAATAATCTACATTCACTGATTGGTGCTCTTGACAATAATCAGACAAGGAATTATTGGTATTAGACACTAATATACAAATTAAATTTATTTATTTGGGCAAAGAAAATTATTTTGGAGAAGTTTATTGTTTTGAAATAAGGAAAAAAATTTTTGAAAAGAAATTTCCTTAGTTAAGAATTATTTGCTTGATTTAACATCAAGCTGTTGATTTTTTGAACTATCAATTTTTTTTTTAAGCAAACGAAATTTAAGTAAAATAAAAAAAAAAACTTATTTTATTTTTTTGATTAAAATAAAAAATTTTTAAATTAAAAAAATTTTACTTGAAGTAAAAAAAAATTTTTAAGTTCTTCAAAAAAATTTTATTTTCTTTAAGGATATTTTTTTTTTAATTGAGCAAATAAATTTTTTAACTAAAGAAAATTTTATTAAGTTGTATTAGTTTCTTAGTTTAATTAAATTTTTCTTGATTCAAGAATTTTTTACTTGATCCAAATTAATTTTTTTTTAATTAAGTATTAAGTTATTGAAAAATAAAATTGCACATTAAATTCAATAATCACTTTTATTAAAAATTACGAATTTTTCATTCTTAATTTTACAAATAAAAAAAAATTTATAAAATAGAATAAAAAATGGATGTGGATATGGATCTGGTGTAAATTCATTGAATCGAGTGGTATGGCGCAAGTAAAGAAAGTGGTGTGCGGTGAAAAGTCGAGGGGTGATATGATAGCGCTGGAGGCTCGTGCTACTGACGGGTCAATTATCTCGAGAGCATGGAGTTCTTAGGAGTGACTAGTGACTACACACCCGCCTATTACCCCGTCGATCTTTAGTCTCTTTAGTCTTTTATTTAGCCGTTGGTTGGTTGGCTTTATTTTAAAATAAGGCCTTTGTCACCTCGACTGGGAGCCGGCAGCCGGGAGCCCACAGCCCTTTCCTTTCCTTTCCTTTGTCCCGGGGCTATTAACCGGCCATCTCATTTCACAGCGACTTTGACTCCTGTCAGTAGCTTCCTCAATCTTTATAGCCCCTTGTATATTATTATATTTGTATATTGTCATGCTAAAATGGTAATCAATTTCGGGTAATTTGAGGACGAGGATGTTTATCAATTAAAATATATGTTATATATTTTTCGTATAGTTTTATGAAGTAGGGCAATTTTTTTTTTTTATATTTTCTCGTATTTTTTTAAACATTTTGTTGAGTAGTCTTTTCACTTATCAAATCAATTTTTTTTTTACCAAACATTAATTTCAATTTATAAACAATAAGTATTAATATTAAAAATTATTAAAATAAATTTATGGAATATAAATTTAAACAAAAAGATGAAATTTTAAGTGACACTGTAAAAAAAAAATTTTATTTTATTCAAGAGAAAAATTCTTTTCACTATTTTTTCATCTTGATTTTTTTTTCTTTAGAATCGAGTTAATTTTTTTTTTAACCATAGTTGAGTTAATTTTTATGCTATTCTTAATAATTTAATATTTTTTACAACAATCAAATATTTTTTTTTATCACAAACATCGGATAAAAAAATCATTGTTGTTAATATTTTAATCAATTAAATAAATTTCAAATAAAATAGGCTCTTTTTAGGACTTAAAAATAAAACAAGCGTAGTTTTAATTTTGATCTGATAAATTTTTGAAAAACGAAAAATGACATAAAATTACTGGGGAAAAGGTGAAACAATGAAGATTAATTTTTAAGCATTAGAAGTTATGACGGAAATAAAAATAATAAATAATATGCAGAAGCGGTGAAGGCACAGTGGATGTGTAAACAACGGCGAGGATGCCGCGGTCGAGCGCGTTGCACTCGCATACATAAAGTCCGGGAGGGTTGATTTTCTCGTGCCCTAGGTTAGAAACCACACTACATACTTCATGCTACATACTACATACTACATATGTGTATCTATATATTTATTATGTATGTATGTATGGATGTTGGATCCAAGAGTAACGTTGAGCAGAGTATAATTGATGGCGATGGCAACTAGGACGTACGCGTGCACCACCCATAGAAATCGGGTAGGTTTCCATCCCCGGCAGCAATATCCCCGGAATCAGCTGCCAGATTATTCTATTACCGCGTATCAACATCGGGTTTGTTTAGTATGAAAACACTGCCGCCGCCACCACTGCCAGCCGCTCATAACCGCATTGTTTCAGACAGATAAAGAATTTAAGACCGGGTAATTAAAAACGCTGCCGGGTACTTTGTAAACTCTCTTTTACTATTTTATTATCTCAGATAAGATTTTATATTATCATAATATTTCACTCAACTTCATCATAAAATTATTATTATTATTATTAATTATGAAACAATAATTAAAATCTAATTTTTATTCGTTTTAAAGAATGTTCTTCATTTTTACTTTAAAAATAATTTAAAAAATTTTTTAAGAAATTCTCTTAGCTGAAATAAAATTTTCTTGTCTAGAAGAAATAAAATTTTTCTTTCATTTCAATCAATTTTTCAGTATAAAAAATTATTTATGGTCTTTAATCTATTTTTTCTTGAAGAAATAAAATAAACCTTACAAATTTTTATTAAAAAAAATGTTATAATATTTATCTTTACTTAATTGCAATTTTTCACGATTTCCAAATGAAAAATTTTTTATTAATTATTTACAATTGTCTTAAATAAAAATAAAAATAAATATTAATATTAATATTAAATTATAAATCCTTATATACTTCTTGATAAATAAAATAAACATAAAAATTATGTAGGGTGTGTATTGAAAAGGATGAAAATACGGGGGTTAAGTATACCAAGTGCGTTTACCTCGCGGCCTGTCGAAACAATAATAATCGGCGCTACGCGTTCACCCAGCCGTTAATTAAAATAAAATTAATTAGATTGTTGTGAGTTGATATACATAAACTCTGCTGGGACTAAATTAACCATTCTTTTATAAGTGCGTATTCATATTTATATTATTTTCACTGAAAAAAAAAATTACTTGATTCAGTGGGAAAAGATTTGAACCAAAATAATTATTTTTAAGATTTACTTTCAAGCCAAGAAAAATTTCTAAGATTAAAAATTTTTTTTTTTTAATCGAGTTAATTTTTTTTAAATGTAAAAAAGAAAACCAATTTCCGACATGATCCTCTAATATTTTTCCACAATCGTTTTTTTTTTGTTTTTTTTTTTTTTAATTATAAATTTAAGTTATTATTATATTTTTTCCACTAACAATTCGGCTCTTGAAAGGCCTCACGTTATTTCCTCGAGAATCTCCGTAATTTTATAAATACCATAAAATCTTGCGTCACACTGTGGCTTCGTCGCTAGCCCGCGAGATTGCCATATAAAACACCCGTAAGGCTTCGCCGTGTACCCGCCGGGAAAATAATTACAAAATCACAAGCCAACTGCGGGGATGCTGGCCTTCTATTCCTCTCTGCCTAATACACTTTCATACTTATAAATATATCACACTGCTTCTGTAATTTAATCAACTTTAACCTCTTTTGTTTTTTTACTCGCTAACCTAATTTGGTTATTATTTTTAAACACATTAAATTATCGAGTTAAGTTATGTCGGTGAAAAGTGATAAAGAAAGTGAGCAAGCCGTGAGAAATCAAGATAAAAAGAAGAAAAAAGATTTAAATCTTTTCAAGAAGAAAAAATGGACGTGCGAGGGCGAACCTCTTTGGAGAATTTACTTCAACTCGTAATTTATTTTACTTATTTTTTTACAGAGAAATATACATCCTTAAATTTATCAAAATTAAAATTCATTATTTTTTACTCTTCAATTAAAAGGAAACTAAAATCAGCGGACAATTTTTAGAAATTTTTTTCAGCGAATAAATTAATGTAAAAAGAAATTTTTTAAATTTTCTTTAAGTGAATTTAAAAAAAAATTTATTGATTAATATTTAATTATTAAAAAAAAAGCTTAAAATTTTAAACTGAATTATAAAAAAATCTGCCTATGAAAATGTGAGCTTAAAATTATGGATAAAAATATAAAATATTTATCGGAATAATTAATCATCAAAAATTTAGTTGAGAAAAATTAAAAATTTGAAACCGCACTGATAACAAAAATTAAATTGTTCAAAAAGAAAAATTCTTATGCAAAAAATATAATTTTGAAAAGTTTGATCATTTGAAATCAAGTCAAAAAATTATTAAGTTAATCAAAATTTATTTGAACTAAAAAATTCTTCAAAATTATATTTTTGCTTTAAGAATTTTTCTCTTGAATCAATTTAATTTTTTTGTTAGTGTATTAGTATTAAGCCCTTTAATTTCTTAAATAACTTAAAAAAAAAAAAATATCGATAAAGTTACATCAAAAAAGAAAAAAAACTGGAGCATGAAGATAAATTGAACAGACGAAAAAAAGCAGATCTCCCTCGCCAGGATTTGGAGCCCAGCCAAGAAATGTATCCGTATGAGTGTTACCCGCTCAATATTTTAAATCGTAGACGAGCGCAGTTGCTGGATCAGATACAGAGCTCTCATTTTAACCCCGGCGATGAGAGAAAAAAAATTCGAATCTGGCGTAATATGAAAGCGGATCCTGAAGTACCTACATACTTAACTTTAAACAAATATATTATTTACCTTCTAATGACTGACAACACCTTTACTTAGATTGACATGAGCAGCTTCCTCAAAACTGAATCATCCCCGGAAGTGGAACTAGCAGCAGCAGAAAGCTGGACCACCGGGAAATGCATTCCGTACCTCGATCAAGTCCTAGGATTGGGAGCTATTGACTTAAATATCGGAGATGTTGACGTTGATGATTATGCTACTTGCAGAGAACTTGGGCATGCACGAGTGCCTGCAGTATGCCAGGCCACTAAAAAAACCCATCATATTGTTGATCGATCCACCGGAGAACGACCGGGCTTAGTGGACGGTGATTACGTAACGTGTGAATTTGAGTCCAAGGGTGATGACCGACTTGTGTACACTCAGGTCTGTTTGAGAGGGACCAAGGGGATGCATCTGATTGAACTGGCTAGGGAACGCACGAAGACCTGGAAGTTTTGCTTTTATCAAGCGCTGGTTGCTTTGTTAGCTAAAACGCAATTGAGGTCTTCATTATTCATTATTTTATTTTTTTCTTTATTAGCTTAAGTTATTATTATTATTTTATACATATAAATAATAATAATAATAATAATAATAATAAAATTTTTTTTTTGTTTATTCCAATATTCTATCGCAAAGATCAAAGATATGAATAAATTGATAAGAACTTTATAGAAAATTAAATTTCTTACAAAAAAGCTATCATTTTTTTGTATCTTTAATATTTTGTCCAAAATAATGATAATAATTTTTTTTTTATATTTTAAAAACATAAATTATGATTATTATTATTTTAATCAATAAATAAACCTAAAGTGCATGAATTTTTCCTTAGATATAAATTTGCAACCAGTAACAATATTGATTACATTTACGACCTCGCCTGGATGTTGTTTCTTCACGTGGGAAGTCTCAGTATCAACCACAAGCTCAGATTGGACGATGTGGTGGTTTATAATTACAATTACTGTGTAGAATTGGAGTTAATACAAGAATTGAAGGATGTTGAGAAAATCTCGGGGCCTGGTTTCAGATATTTGGAAAAGGGAGTAAAGATACGGGCAATGAAAAGGCCGGAATTGATGAAATTGACTGGAGATTTGGGACAAGAAAAGAAGAAATTATTTTTTGACAAGCCGGTTCATGAGGGAACAAAGGAAATAGAGCAGTGGTTTGATAAATTACCTGATAATTGCGGAAATTGTGTGTTCAGGACTGGAAAGTTCGCGCTGACTTTTTGGAAAGACGGTAGCTTTTGGTACCTGTACAATCCTTATCGTTGCGATAAGTTTGGGTTTTGGGATGATAACGGAAAGGCAAGTATCATTAAGTTCTGCTCGAGGGTCGCTTTGAGGAGACATTTGATGATTTTGCTGGTTAGGGCGTATGCTTATGGGGTTAATGGTGGTGATTTGGAGCAAAGGGAAGATAATTTTGGGGATTTAGAAAGCGAAAAAATTGATGTAGGTAATGAAGGTGATGGAAATGTGGAAAGTGAAGAAGTAAATTTAACTAATGGTGAAAAAGAGTTGGAAAATGTTAATGATGGAGTTCAGGAAAATGATGAGGTTAATTTAGAAAATGAAGAAAATAATTTAGAAGGTAATAATTTGGAAAAAAATGAAGATGAAAATAAGGAAAGTGATGAAAAAAAATTGGAAAATGAAAAAAATAATTTAGAAAAAAATGAAGATGATAATCCGGAAAGTGATGAAAAAAATTTGGAAAATGAAGAAAATGTAAACGATCAAAAAGAAATTCAAGATAATGATGAGACAGTTGCAGAAAAGGATTTAGTAGAAGACAATATTTTAGAAAATGTAGAAACAGGTGAAAATCTGGCAAGTGATAAAAAAAAGGAAAAAAATGCCGAAGAAATTCGAAAAAATGATGAAATTAATCCGGAGAATCAAGAAGAAAATACGAGCATTGAAGAAAATTTATATATTAAACAAAGAAATCAAGATAACAATTCAGGAAATGATAAATTAACAATTCAAATCTTTCAATTGAATTATAACTGCGTAAAACTTCACAATCTCAAATTACTCTGTAAAAATTCATCGAATTCAAAAACAAGGCCTATAACCAAAAAAATAGACGAGTACGATTTATCTTCAAGCAATTTAAACAGCGAATTAGTTTCTAGTACCGAGCATATTGAAAAACCGTCATGGCTGTCTGAAAACCGAATTACCTGGTCAAAAGTATCCTCAGCATCACCGTGCAGAAAATCTTGTTGGCACGAATATTTAGTGGAAGAACCGCGAAAATTGTTCAGTCTCTGGGGCGAAATTCATCCGACGGGCAGGATGTTCTCTCCGGAAAACCGTGGGAAGCAGATTTACGCATGTTACCTCGTCTGTTTGGGGATGTCACGAATAATGGCGCCGGAATATTGGAGTTCCAAGACACTGGATACAGTAGTAATGTGCGGTGATCGATATTACGCATCCAGCAGACTTCAAAGTGACGCTGCATTGGGAAATTCCATCGACAATAATAATGATCAGAGGAACAATGCCGATGTCGACAGAGCACGTACGTCCTGGGAGAGCTACTTAACGAGGCATTTTAAAATTGGCGATATGCTCTTTGAAGTCAAAGTACTCTCGGCAATTTATGGAAGACTCTATTCGAGAAATTCTTTATGGAAAATTCTTCAGCAGATGTTCCTCACACACTCTTACGGAGTCTTAACTTGCGAGAGCTCCTGTCTTGCTATTTTTAAATTCTGCGGAGCTTATTACGTCTTTGACACTAATTCTTTCGGTCCGCCGATTTTTGACTACGGCCGGGGAGTTGCTTATCTACTTCGCGCCACAAGTTTCCAAAAATTATTAAAAACTCTTATCTTGATTGTAAATTCTCTGGAGTCCAGCAGATTTTCCGTCAATCCTGTGGAAATTTTAAAAATAATCGACGTCGAGTCTCCTTGTAACAAAATCAAAGAGAAAAAATTGAAGAAAAAATTAAAAAGGACAAAAGGCTGTAAATAAAGTAAATTTTCGTATTGGCTCTAATGTGATTTGATGTAATGGAGCAAACAAGATTCTATTACATCGAATGGCTGCATTTCAATCGTAGAAGCCGCGGAAACTGGATTGAAGTATAGAAACCCTTCTTATATATTGGAGGGTAAAAAATGGTGCATAATAGTAATATTAACAATGATGAGAATATTTGAAATAATAATAATTATGGCCGCAAAACAGAGGAATATTTGGTTAATAAATTTATTAATATAGTTGAGTACAAACAATTAATCTTAGTAACAAGGACAAGCGCATGTCATTTATGAAAAACGGAGAAAATAAATATTGTAGAGCTCGAGTTGAGCCAGAACAAAGAGAAAAAGCGCCGGTGAATTAATTAAGAATTGAAGCCATTCAAACAACCCGCTAATTTAAAATGGTTCTTGTTCTCTCTTTTACTATTTTTATTTTATTTTAATTAACTAGAAAAAATACTACTTAAACTCGTAATGCAGACTTCAAGAGGTTGAGGCTAGGAAATAAATTTGAACCGTTTGAATTGTGGATTTTTTTTATGACAATTGTTCAGGGAGGATTTTTTTTGATATTGAGATGTCAATAAATTATTTTTCAAATATTTATTAATTTTTAGTGAATGATTTATTAAAATAAAATTAATATTTTTTAAGTGTTGGTAAGCAATTATTTGGACGTTCTTAGAAATAATTTAGAAATTTTACACTGTATCTTGTGAACTATTGATATTTTTAAAGATATAAGCTCATCTCGATGTTACACTCATCACGACCTTTCATTTAAATACCCACATCAATTTTTCATATATTTATATATATTATATATATATGTATGTATGAAAAATATATCAAAAATGCGTGTGGGTACTCAAATGAAAGCTCTTGCTTGATGAGTGTAACATCGGAATGAGCTTATATCTTAAAAAATGTCAATAGTTCAAAAGAAAGTACAGTGCAATTTGACAAAAGTCATTATTTAATAAAGCAAAATTTTATTTATTTATATTTCACAAGTCGAGGTAGTCTCATAGAGATTATTATTAGTGTAATATTGCAGGTCAGACACATTGAATTTTGAAAATAATTTTTAGTACTGTTTCTTTTAAGTAATTTATTTATTAAAAAATAAGAAATTCAGATCAAAAATTACTTTTAAAGGTAATTCATGATAATAAAATTGACAAAAAAAAAATTACAAATATTTAAAACAAAAAAAAAAATTGTTTGCCATTTAAAAAAATGAAATGAACTGTAAACGTTGACAATAAAAAATTTTATAGAGCTAAAATCAAGTCAACAGGTTTATTGTCACAGCTCATAGTCGCAAAGCATTGTTGTCATTAATGTATGATCGGGGTGTCAAAGTTTGTTACAGTAAACTTGAGGTACAATAGAGTTGAATAGCTTTTATGCTCATAATGTTAATATAAGACACTCTGAGTAGTCTCACGAGCAGCACTAGGCAGGTCTTTGGTCACCTGAATAATTGAACCCGTTGGATTTGTTGGTCTACTCCAAGCCAAGTACAAGAATGAGCGAGTCTACATAATAAAGTTAGGGGCCACTTAAGTCGAGCGTCTTTAAGACTCAGCGTGATATCAAACCCGAACGAATAAGTAAAGGTAAAGAGTAAAGAGCAGAGGCTGGTTGTCGACGAGCGACGAGGGACCATTAAACTTGCACCGGGAATCGTCTTATAGTTTATTCCGGAGCGAGTTTCCCCGGGGTTGTATACTTACTCCAAGTAAAGTTAGCTCAACGGCGCTCTCCTCATGTCAGATGTCCGTGCGCTAAACTAAGGTGGTGTTATATTGGAGCGAGTTATACCTATAGAGAGCAAGGCTTTTTTTTATTCTAGTTCAGTTTGTTTAATTGTTAGTCCTAGACACACTTTTGCTGCACCAACTGTCATTGTATTTTTTAAGGAGAAAAAATCAATTATTACTCCGACAATTTTTTAACGTTGTTGTATTATTAATGTAATATTAATAAAATTAATAATTGTGACAAAAAGTGAGTTAAAAAAAATTCTTGTCATGATTATTATTATTATTTTTATTATTAGTATTAATTTCATAAATATAAATCTTTAAGAAAAATATAAAATGCAAATTTTTTTGCTAATTTTTTATTACGGAATCATAAAAAAAATTTTCTGAACAACTTAAAAATAATTGTAACTTTACAAAAAAATTTGCACTTAGTTTTTTGTTTAAAAAAAATTTTTATTTTAAACCTTCAAAAATAAAAATTTTTTTAAACAGAAATTTTATTATTATTATCTTAATAATATTAAAAAAAAATAAATTTTACATACTTGAAATAAATTAACAAATAAAAAAATATATTGCAGTCAAACAATAATTTATTTTACACATTGAAGCGTATTTACAGATTTATATTTATAATAACTAAGTATGTACATTATTTTTTAAAATTATTTACATTGATTTTTAATAAATTTTTTATTAATACTAATCAGCTAAGATTCGTTTTGTTAGATAATTTATAATATTCTTAATTTTTTTTATACAAAAAGCCAATATCGTGGCGAGGACTACGCGACCTCTAGGTCTGAACTGTCAGTGTCCTCGTGCTGACCATTGAGACTAAGGTGACCAGGAACTCGAATTGCATTTGTTACACTGTCGTCACTTCGCTGTCGTTGCTCCAATTGGAGCTTTCTCAGACGTTCTTGCTCCTCGCGCTTTTGCTTTCGCCACTTAGCCCGGCGATTTTTGAACCAGACCTGAAAGTAAAAAAAATTTTTTTGAGTACAAAATTAGCAGTGAACATTTTATAAAAAATTTTTTTCCAAGAAAAGATTAAATAATCATATTTAATCTTAATAATGCTAATAACAAATGTTGTGTTTATTATTTTTCATAAAATAATCTAAAAACTAAAACCTAAAAATTTGTTATCGGACAAAAACCTGTCAAAGAATTATGAAAACAATAGATGTTAATATAAACTCTAATTTATTCAGCTTGTTTACAACCATAAACTTGGATTATCACATTTCCACTTTCCGAAAATCTAAGAATAAGAAACTAAAAGATAAAATAATAAACGAACATTTTAAATCAAATTCATCCACTAAGTTATCTAACCACATTGTTTACATAAAAAGCAATCTCCTTTATTCTATTTAATTTAGTAATTCTCGGCAAACAGCGCGAGGCGCGAGTGGAGGCAGGTGTACCCGTACCCGCTTTCCTCAGGTATATGTTATTTTTATTTTAGAATTCTCTACCTTAACTTATTTTTCAAGAGGATTTAATACGGCTATGTGGGTGGTCAAGCTGCTACAATTTTATTTATTCTATATAAAAAAATTTTACTTTACTCTTGAATTTACGAACCGATTCACTTTATATAACAATATCAACTCGCATTTGTCCCTTTGCCAAAAGACGCGTCAAAGAACTTAATCTCTTTTCAATTTTACTATCATCATTATTTTTTATTTTTAAATAATGATCAATATTTATAAATTTGATTAAAAATAATTTTACATTAATTATTTTAAAGTTATTTTTCAAAAATATTATTATGATAATAACAATAATTAAATTTTTAAAACAAATTTATTTTTAAATTAAAATTTTTAAAACAAATTTTTTTTTTAAATATAAATTTTTACATTTTTTAAAATGAAAAAAAAAATTGACTTAAAAATGTTTTTTCTGAGTTATTTTTATTATTACCATTTTTAAAATGAAATTTAAAGGAAGATCTTGATTTAAGATTGACAATTGGAACAAACTGAAAGCGAATAGGTGTTTACCGTGCGAGATATTCTCATACAAGGGGTGTGTTGTTGATGCTTATGAAAAGCAACCGCGCCCTTCTTGTGAATCGTTCGAGCGCGGTGAAACGAAATCACTGAGTTAAGCCACAGAGGGTCTAAAAAAGATCCATCGGAGTTTTTTTTTCTTCAGCGAGAAAAATTTTAAATTTTAAATTGCCGCTCAATATTATAAAAATTACCTAAAACTTGTACACTTTAAAAATAAGTACTGAAAGCCGGATTTCAACAAATTACATAATTAATTAAAAAATCTATCTCGCGAACAATCAAACTATTTTTTCCTCGAATTTATCCTCATGCCTAATTATAATAATACAGTAATACTATTAGCTTCAAATATTATAATTAATCCACCAACGCCGTGTATAATTATGTGAATTATAAATTATGAGCGGCAGTTTTTAATCTTGTGTACATTTAATTTAATGAGATTTCGACATTAACACACACCATAGGCTAATCCACTGTTGAAACTACTGCTCTACTGCATAAAAAAAAAAAAAAAAAAAAAAAAGTATTGTTTCTCAATAAAATAAAAAGATACTTTTAAAAGAAATTGTCCACGAGTAGAGTTCCGTTTGCAGAGCGAAACCCGATACGCGGAGGGTTCCAAACAAAAAACCAATTTGTCAGTTAAAACTCCTAGACAAAGAAAAAGTCTCGATGTGTCGAGGGGTGGGATGGGCAAAGGGTCTACTTTAGGTTTCCCGAGTACGAGGGATAAGAATTGTTTGAGTAGGAATTATTTATTGGCCAAAGACTGAAGAAGAACTTGATCGACTTTGCATTAAATCCAAACTTTGAACTTTTTCTTTCTTATCAATAAATAAACAGATCAATTGCCATTGATTTTACAATTTTTCAATTTATCTGTCTTGAAATGGTCAAATCTGTGCATATATAATTTTTTATATGATCTTATATGCCCTCATATATTTTAATATGACCAGATATGAAAACTATTGAGATCCAGATATATCAGGTCATATCAGAAATTCACATATGATTATATCAGGCCGTATATAATCATATCAGACCATATATGATCAGATAAGGACATATATAGACTGATACCAATATATATCAAGCCTGATGTAGCCTGACATGGTCATATATGGTTATATATATATATATATATATATATATATATATATATATATATATATATATATATATATATATATATATATATATATATATATAGTCATATATGATCATATAAAGCTATATTGCCATATATCAGGATATATAAGGATATATAAAGGCATATATATCTTCACACATTTTAAAATGGCCTGATGTGATCATATATGTTCTAATATGGCTATATATGACCAAATATAATTAAATCTAAATAATTTTTTTATCAACAGAATATATATGGGCATATAAGGATATATCAAGCCTGATCTGGTTATATGTGGCCCTATCAAAAATTTATATATGCACTTGTCAGATTATATATACTCGGAAAAAAGAAAACTGGAGAAATTACACTGATAAAAAAATTAACTTGACTCAATAGCCAAAATCTTGAACCAAGAATAGCATTTTAATGAAAATGATTTTCTTGAGTCAATAGAATAAATTCTTGAATTTAGAAATTATTCTTCGTTTAAGAAAATTTTCTTGTTTCAATAATTTATTCTCTTGACTAAAGAAAATCATTTTCTAATTTTTTAACATTAATATTATTTATTCTTTAATACAATTTAATTATTATTCAATAATTTTTCTATTAACTTGCAATTTTAGTATATTTATTTTTTTTAAATAGATTTCTAAAAATTTCTAAATAAAATCCTTGAAATATTGCAAAAAATAAACAAGATTTATATTGAAGAGTTTTGATTTCTTTTTTTGATTTAATAAAAAATATTTAAATTAAGAGCTAAGAGCCTTAACTAAAATTTTTTTTCTTAAATTAAAATAAAAAATTAAACTTACTTCAATCCTTTCCTCCTTGAGGTCGACCTGCAGCGCGAGTTGTTCCCTCAGCAGAACATCGGGATAATGAGTCTTATCAAAAGTAGCCTCCAGCTGCTCTAATTGCTCCTCTGTAAAAATAGTCCGATGCCTGCGTTTCCTCTTGGTCATTGGACCAACCCCAGGACCGTTTGGGTTCATCTGATAGGGATGCGTCGCGTGGTAAAACGCCGGTTGGCTGTGCAACGACACCCCCGCGGCCGCCATCGCCGCTACATATCCACTCGGGTAAAGTCCTGGATACGCTGCAGCTGTAAATAAATAAATTAATAAATAAATAATTTATATATTTAGTATGATGAATGATAACTTTGACAATTCGTTTCTTCCCCGTGAATTTTTTTTCTTAATACTTCTCGCTTCTAATTCGAAATGACGTTCATTGACGCGTTAAAATTCGCTATACCGGGAAAAAAGTGAATAAATAAAATCCAAAGTAGTACCTACGCTATATATAGTATAAAGTAAGTAAAAATGCGCCTTTACGCTTTTCCGAGTCTGAAAAGATTCTCAGAGCGACGCCCGACCGGGGATTTGCATGAAATATTTTTTTCCCCACGTTCTTAAGGATTAGACCAATCCCACAGGACCAATCTTTGCTTTTGTAAAAAATTTTATCCAACAGATCCAGTCTCAGACTTGGTAATAAAAAGTATTTATTTAATAAAACTTCTTATCTATACGCTTTGAGACAATAAATTTAAAATATCAAAACATTAATAATTGAATATTTTATTTAATTATTATTAAAAAATTTTTTTCAGTAAATTTAATATTTTCTTTACCAACAAAATTTTATTTTTTTTTTTATTCTAATTATTTGCGAATTGAGTAAATATTTTTTTTGGTTAATTTTATTTAACAATAAAATAATAATATAATAACAATCGACTGGATAATTTAAACTAAAATTTTTTTTTAATTATAATGATCAGTATTGATGGAAGTAGACTTTAATAATTTATTCAATTACATTGAATTTTTTATATAAATATTTATGATTTTAATTTAATAATTGAAGCGAAAAAAAAAAGTATGAAGGATAATTTTATATTAATTATATCAAATTAATTTTTTAAAGATATAATATTAATAATAATAATAAAATTAAGATTGATGATACAAGAAGTTTAAAAAATTAATAATTATTATTAATTTTTTTTTTAAGTAAAAAAAAATTGACATTTTACATTTATCTTTAAAAATTCATTTTCACTCTCTTAAAAAAAAAAAAATAAAAACTAAAATACCTAAAAAATCAGCGGGTGTAAAAGCGAGATGATGAAGCTGTTGCTGAAGAGGATGCAAAGTCCTTGGAGGCGAACCGACGGCCTCGGAATTATTTTGCCCACCAATTCCAGAGCTCGTGCTCGTGGAATTGCCTCCCGTAGGTCTGGGTGCTAAAATACTGTCAATAGTAAACAACGAAGTGGGAGAAGTCAGCGCGGAAGATGAACTAGGCCTAGAAGACGACGTGATGATTTCTCTCTGTCGATATCGCGTTTCTTCGCTCATCGGACTGGTCCTCAAAAATCCGCGATCTCGTTCGCGGTTAAAGTGCTCTTTTTGCGTGATTTGCTCGAGGGTTTTTAACTTCTGCTGGACACTTTCCGGGGAGTAACTGTATAGAAACCGCTGGTGGTTCAAAATGTTTATATTCGTCGCGGAAATTCCTGGCGCGTCTTGCAGTGGCGAGGATGGTTCGGTCATTGGGGATCTAGATCGCGGCGAGTCACCAGCGTATGAACTTTCCACCATTATAATTGCAATTTTTTATTTTTATTTTATTTATTGTTATTATTAATATAATAATAATAATTTTTTATCACTTTTTGAACACAAACTTTTTTATTTTATTTAAAAATTATTAAAAATAATAATAATTATTTTTTTTTTTTTAATTTAATAAAACACTGCACTGATTTTCAAGTAAATTAATTCCCATTACTTTTAAAAAAATATAATTTAAATAAAAAAATTTTACATTCGAGCATTTGTAAGTACAAAAGTCCCGACGCTGTCAACATCCGGAGTGATAGTAAAATAGTACAGATGACGGAGGGCCCACCGGCGAGTGACCAAACGGTAATATTTATCGTATAGAGATCGAGGATGTTCAGGCTGAGAGAGAACAGGCCAGAGAACAGCCTTGATTTTACGGCAACCCCCACAATGATGCGCCAACTCAGGGGTGAGTACCCCGGAGAACAAGCGGGCGTGCTTTTTTAGGGCCACGCCCAGCGAGATGCGCCAGACCGCGAGTTCTCTAATATATATCACGATCACATAATACCAAATTGTATATATATCATAGTAACCAAACGGATAGGATCCGAACCTCAACCTCTTACTCTGGCATGCTCTAGCTGCTTTATTTGTGATCTGATTTTAATCGATAGCTTATAATTTATCATATCTAATAGTAATTATAATTTTCATGGACTTTCATTTGATAGAGAAGAATTTTTAATTTTTTTAAGAAGTTAAAATGCCAATTTTTTTTTTCGTTGTTATACATTTTAATTTTAATAATTATTGTTTAGGTTTTAGAGTAAATTTGAGTTTAAATGAATTTATAAAAAGTTATTTGTCATTTTTTATTCATTTTTAAATTTATTTAAAAAATTTGGGAGACTTGAGAGATTAATTCGGGACCAATAGAAGGTAATTTTAAAGAGTTGGTTGTTTTGAAAGAAAAATAATAATTTTTACTTAGATTGACAAAAAAATTATAGAAGAAAAATTTTTAAACCAAGGAATTAATTTAGAAATTTTTTTTTGGCTTCGGTCAATTTTACTTAGTTAAAAAAACTTTTTGGTTTTATTCATAACGATGATATTTTTCAAAATTTTTGTTGATCATATATATTTAACTTTTTACTCAATATTTTAATTTCGTAATTCGATCTAAATTTTTACGGACAAAAAAACTTGAAAAATTAAAATTTAAAGCAATAGGAGCTTAGTCAAATAAAAACATTACTCATAAAAAATTTAAGTTTTTTTAAATTTTGTTAAAAATAAATTAAAAAACTATGAAATTAAATAATTATGATTTATGATATTATTTAACAATAATTTTGTTTTAAAATGTAACTTTTTAACTTTTGCTCGGAGTTTCTCGTAAACATTACAACAAAAGTTGTAACTTTTATTTTTTTTTGTTTGATTTACTATTCAAAGTATTTTTTAACTGTTATAATTGTCAAAAACTTTAATTTGTTGGTGTATAAAATATTAGCTATTTTTAGGCTGATTTTCAAAGCAACTAATAATATGATTTTTTTGTGACTGAAAATATCAGTTAGATAATTTAATAAAAAAAGCTAAAAATCTTGATTAATACTTCGTTAAAAAAAAAAACAACATATTGAAGAATAAAAGTACACTAGTAATATATATTTAACAAGCCAGCCTCGGGGAATTATATTCAAACATCAATATAGGATTTGCGTCTCTGCAAGCTCAATTCTCCTTACATATGTATTATATTATTAAATCCACGAAAAGTAAAATCTAAATAACAATAATAATCTGTAATACAAGTAACTGTTCCTGTATTTACATTTCTATTTTTCCCAGAAAATTAATACAAATAAAATAAACATCAAGGAGGCCCAAAAAATAATTCGCGGTCCCAATCCTCGCGTATCCTTAATCCTAATCCCTGTGACATCGATCCAGCTTTTTTCCATATGTCAGTCGAGTCGATCATCCACCAGCAGAGTCTATAAATAATAAATAACGATAAACCTGATTAGTGAAAATAAAAAATTAATCGGGAAGGTTGTTAGTATCAGCCATGAAGTTTCCGGAGTAAAAAGACTGATCAGATGTCCTCATCGCGATTTAACGCACTGTCAAGCTTAAGAGAGCTAATATGCACGATATACGATTGTAAGAAAACCCCCGTGCAAACACAAATCTGTAATACGGCTCGGGACAGGGACAGGAATAGGGATAGGAGCGATTAACGCCTGGATTAGGATCAACAGCGCGCGTTCCAGATTTTCACGATCAGTATTATAATGCCTTGAGGTCCTGCCTTGTTGTACCATGTGAATCTTGTACACATGCTCATCAAACGATCTTCCATTCTCTTTTATTACTCTCATACTGATACGTACATATATATATGGGGTAAATAGATGTTGTTGTACACATTTAAGGGTACCTGGCCTTTTTACAGAGATTGAAACTCTCCCCATTGGATCACAAACCGTTCTCCATTATCCATTATCGTCCTATAGGATATATACCGACTAGTGTGTAGCATATATACCCCAAACTAGTCCTCAGCTTCTACTCGCTTCTCATTTACGCTTATCCCTTCGCATTACATTAATACCTATTACCAACTGCCTCATTTTTATTTTAATAATATCAAAACCATTTCAAGCTTGTCATTTTTTATTTTATTATTTTATTATTATTATTATTAGAACAAAATAATTTTTAAAAAATGTCAATTTTTTCACTGAAGTAAAGTTTTTTTTTTTTTTTATTTTTAATTTGCCGTTTAGAAATTTATTATCTATATTATTAAGAGAATAAGAAAAATTTTGTATCCAGGATAGTCATTTGATAAAATTGGTTTTTTTTTTTTTGTGAAATTTAGTGTCATTGCAAAGGTCTTGATTTGAATTTGTCATTGATAGTCGATTTATTATGAAAAATATTTAGGTTACATTTGAAAATTTTCTATCTCTAAATCCATAATTATGAAATGACCTTGTATCGCGTGAACTATTGACATTTTTTAAAATATGAGCTCACCCTGACATAACACTCGTCAAGGCCTTTCATTTGAGGACCCACATCAATTTTTCATATATTTTATATATTTATATATATTATATATATAAATATATGAAAAATATATCAAAATGCATGTGGGTACTTAAATGAAAGCTCTTGATGAGTGTAACATCGGGATGAGCTTATATTTTTAGAAACGTCAATATTTAAGAAAGTACAATGCAATTTAACAAAATTTATTATTTAATAAAGCAAAATTTTATTTATATATATTTTACAAGTCACGGCAGTCACACAGTGACTGCAAAGTTGCTAGTTATTATTCAGTAAAAAAAAATCTAAATTTTTTTTAAATGATTGAAATTTAAAAAAAATTATTTTGCTACATAAAATTATTTAAAAAAACTAATTTTAAATATAAATTATCCTTTATAAAAAATTTTTATTACTTTTATTGAATTAAATTCATAAACATTAATTTTTATCTAAAAGTCTAATTTAATTGAAGAAATTGTGAGTAATGAATACTACATGTTATATAAAATAAAAAGTTTCTAAAAGTCACAGACTAATATTTAAAAAATAAATAAATTTATACATGAGCAAGCCTATTGACCAAAAGATAGAAAAAATAAAAAATCATGAAAGAGTAAAATTGACAGGATCGGTTGGTGGCTTTCGCGGCCGGTCTCCTTGTAGTTAAACCTAATCTCCGCTTATTCAAAACTTACTTAAATGCATGCATGTAAGTACTTAAGAGTAGGTAAATAAGGTAAAAAGGCGTACCCAGTCACGTGTAACGCCGACTAATAACTCACAGCTTTGTGCATCTTCGAAATAATCGACTCTCTTTCTCCCGCCTGAGATATATTATTATTATTATTATTATTATTATTATATATCTTAACTAAAATCTCAAGTATCCCGCGGCTCGATTCAATATCCACTTACTACGCGGCTTTAACGTCAAAAAACACTTTTTCATTGTCCTTTATTAATATAGTGTGTTCTCAATTGCCGGAAAATTGCCGCTTTTTAACAAGTGAGTTATTTAAAATTTTTTAAATTAATTTTCTACTAAAATTTGTTACTAAAATTAAAAAAATTAATTTTTTACTTAAAATTTTTTAACAAAATCATTTTGTTATTATTTTTCATTCTAAAAAAAAATTAATATTAATCCTTGATATATTTTCAAAATAAGTATCTCACGCTCAATAAATCCGAAATTTAATGTCTACCTTTTCTTCAAAGTCATCAAATACTCCCAAAGTAAACATGTTAATTAAATCAATTAACAAAAAAAAAAAAAAAAAAAAAAAAAACACAAATACAAATATAAAATCTAAGTCCACAATAATATCCACCAAAACCCCAGAAAAAAAAAAGAATAAAATATCTCGATTATCTGAGAGGTCAATATTTGTCTTTTTAAAAACTTCAAAGTGCTCCGCACCTTTTATAATCCACTATTCTTATTGCCCAGTTTCCTATATTATGAATAAAAAATTACCTAGAGCCTGATTTTTATAAAATGAATTTTTTAAAAATAAATTAAACTCGAACAGAACAATTATTATTTAAAATTAAAAATTAAAACAATAATTAATTTAGTTTCAATATCATTAATTGTTACGCCATGAATTATTTTGCGAGAATTATACGAGCGTGAAAGTTGCTGAACCGATCGTTGGATATGTAATTTATTATTTTATTTATATATATATATATATATATATATATATATATATATATATATATATATATATATATATATATATATATATATATATATATATATATATATATATATGAACAATCGAAACGTTATGCGCTGTACGGTGTATGTTATTGAATGCATTGTACAGGATAATTACTCCAATAATTACATCACTGTGACAGTCTCAGTCTGATCGTAAATATGCAGTATATTGCGAATTGGGAATTGCGTTTCGCGTGCAAAGCATCTCTCTGTATCGCGGTATATATATATGTATATATTTGAGAGGGATGAAACAAAAGATGACAGTGATAGAGGACACAGATCGCGATTCACGCGTTTTAGACCGTTACGCCAATTAATTTTCCATAATTGGAAGTGTGAGCGACATGTTCGTCGGACAATCGGCGATCCTCGCTGTGGCTGGTCCATGTATTTTTGTTGCACCCTCATTCATCACCGCGAGTGGTGAGCACAGAGTATAAAGAGTGCACATTTTATAACAATGCGATATCAGCTCGGAGGGTTACCCCCGGAACTCGTTAGCGGCGGTCGCGTATTTTCGCCAAAAACCAATTAACTGTTTTCGTCTCTCGGCTTTATCTATACATCATATATGCACTCTATCTGTCATCGATGTATTTGTGAGTTTTTTTATAGTATTGTTTTTTGGGCGACGTTCGCCGACGGCATCAAAATCTTCGTGGAAAAAAACGTTATAGTTTTCTGCAAAATTGTTTAATAATAAACTAGTTTTTTTTTTTTTTTTTTTTTTTTTTTAACGAGCGGTAATAACTTTTTTTATTTTGATAATTTTTTTATTTATTAAGAATTTGTCATTGAAAATTTTATTATTAAAAAGTTTACACTGATAGAAAAATTTACTAGTTTACTAAATTTACATGACATTAAATTTAGCTGTCACTTGACAATTTTTTAATTTTTTTTAACAAAAAAATTTGTTCTAAAAAATTATTTAAAAAAAATTGTATTTTTAATTTATTAAAATTTCTTCAAGTCCATTTTTTTAATAATTTTTTTTTTTTGCTATAATTTATTTGTTAAAAAAAATTAAAACAATTGTAAAGTGACAGCTAAATTTAATGTAATTGAAAAAATTTTCAAGAAAATTGAAAATAAATTCTTTAATACCTTATATTAAAAAAGTAAACAATAAATATTTTTTTAAAAAATCACAGTAAGCGATAATATTTTTTTGTAACAACAAACAAAGCATAAAATCTGAAATTAATATCAATTACAGGAAAGTTTATTATATAAATACTTAATAACTAAGTATTTCTAACAAGATAAATATAACATTATCATTGATATTCTTGAGTGTTGAGTCTAGAGTTGAGCGTCGCATCGTCTACTGACTGTGACTACTTACCTCGCTTTGGGGCTGAGTCCAGGTTTGATGTTTATTTACTCAACCGATTTACGGATGGGATTTTCGTGTCTCAAATGTCGGATTACTGTTTTTCTACTGAGATGATAATTAATAAAAAAAACAGTGGGGTTTTTACTTCATTGGAAATAAAGTCTAAAATTTATATTAACACGTTTTTATTATTATTATTATCTTCGCTTGTGTCTACGGATGCAACGGAATCTTTGAACTCAATTTTTGGGAAAAAATTTATTTTATCGTAAAAAATAGTGGAGTACTTGGTGTCAATTATTGTAAATATTTTATTTACAAAAATTGGTTAAAGTAGAGTCATTTTAAAAATATCTTAAAAAGCACTTCACGTTTTTTTTACAATAAAATAAAATTTTTTTTTCTGTTAATCAATCTAATATTATTTTAAAGTAATTAAAAATAACTTTCTACTTTTTCGATTTAATTTTTTAAACTATTTTTATTTTATTTTTTGTTTTTGGCTTTATAATAACAAAATAAGAGTTAGAGAAGAGAAAGTTTGAAATATTTAATCGATTTTCTTTATTCCTGCAATCCGGAGATTATTCTATTACAAGGAGTGTAAACAAAAGTGTGGTCTATCCAGGGGCGAGAGAAAGACGGAGAACGTAGCAAAGAGCTAAAATTGCGGATTGCGGATGAATAAAGAATAGGGAATTCTCCTATACTATATCCGCACTCGATCTTGTTTAGTTTGAAAATACGTCATTGTTTCAGTACGATAAAAAATTCACCGCTCGGGTAATTACACTTGGGATCGATTCCCGCCTACGGCTCCTTCCACTGGGTTACTGACTTAGGGCCGACCTTTCTGTCTATTAATAAAATAAAAAAAAAAAGGATGAAAGATTTAAATAATTAAATAGTTTTCATCGATAAGAAATCTGGTTATATCTATTTAATTTTTGAAAAAATTAAAAAGTCACTGTGTGACTGCTGTGACTTGAGAGTTATAAATAAATAAAATTTTGCTTTATTAAATATTTACTTTTGTTAAATTACACTGTATATTTTTAACAATATAAGCTCATCCCGATGTAATGCTCATCAAGAGCTTTCATTTGAGTACCCACATGCATTATTGACATATTTTTCATATATAGGTATATATAATATATATAAATATATAAAATATATGAAAAATCGATGTGGGTACTCAAATGAAAGGTCTCGATGAGTGTAATGTCAGGGTGAGCTTATATCTTTAAAAATGTCAATAAATCACAAGATATCTGTTAAATAGCATTGTACTTTTTAACTATTGACCTTTTTCAAGATATAAGCTCATTCTGAAGTTACACTCAACAAGAGCTTTCATTTGAGTACCCACAAGCATTTTTGATATATTTTTCATATATACATATATATAATATATATAAATATATGAAAAATTGATGTGGGTACTCAAATAAAAGGTCTCGATGAGTGTAATGTCGGGATGAGCTTACATCTTTAAAAATATAGAAAATAATATTGTCGATCAAGCAATTTTATTAAATTTTCACTTCAAAAAGAAAAAATAACAAAAATTTGCGAAAGTCCTTACGGCCATAATTGCGGGTAAAATTTTTCAAAACAAAAAAAAATATCTTAACTTACAAAAAAAATTTCAACTGAAGGAAGCCCAGCGATAAAAATCTATTAAAGTAATAACCTGATCTGTAAAATTAAAAAGATTTTTAATAGTCTTCTCTCCGAAGCAAGATCCGAGCTGTTTGCCTTTTATTAAACTCTTGTTAAACGCTGGCTTCCATTGTCCAGACAATTGAATCGGCAAAACAGCGGAGATAATGCCGGATTCTCAGCTCACGAGCTCTCTCCTTTCTGTGTAGCCCTGCGAGAATAAGTTGAGTAAAAGTAGAGAAAGATATCCATCCCTTGGAAAAAAAAACCCTCTGTGGTTTCTTCCCTTCTCCATTGTGTCTAATTTTTTTTATCCAAGTCCCGAAATGGACACCGTGTAATCGTCCCTTTATTCGGTCTCTTACCTGCGATAATACCAGCTCCATGTGTACCATAGATCCGTATATTCGTATTCGAAGCACTCGTGGCTGATTCCAAACATCCAACTCCATACCAATTGAATTTTTAAGTCTAATACTTAATATAATACTGAGGTGGTCTTTTCCACGCACTCTTGTTATGCCTCTCATCCTTTACTTTTTGATTCACTCATATATATATATATATATATATATATATATATATATATATATATCACAAAGTATAGTAGCCAATGAAAATATTTATACATTTGAGAATAGACCTCCTCCCACGGCGGATTCACTAAAACGATCTTCATTGTTATCGGCAATAGATACTCTTTTTACTTAAATATAAAAATATTTTTCCTTTTACATTTGTAAAATATATAATACCACTGGGAAAATATAAATGTACATATATGTATCTAAGGAAGATTAACGCATGAATGGCAGCTTTTGAATACATAAATTCAGCAAGATTAAATTATTCATCTCAGTAAATTTTATTCCAACTCTTTATTTTCAATATTCACATCAATACTCAAAAATAAATGCATTGTACACAGAAAGAAAAAAATTACACTGAATATCTTCCTATATTATACTCAGTGTAATCTGTGGTGAAAAAAAATTTAAAATAGTATCAAATATAATCCAGATTATACTGGGTAAAAAAATTTTCAGATAGTAGCTAGTATAATCCAGATTATAATGAGTATAATCCAGATATCACCCAATATAATCTGGATTATACTAGCTACTATCTGAAAATTTTTTTCACCACAGATATCACTGAGTATAATCTGGGATGATATCCACTGTTACCTTGTTCTCTCCGTGTGGGGTCAACCATTTTAATTTTTATTTTTTTGAACGAAATTTCTAATTGATTTTATTGATATATTAAAAAAAAAAAACAATAAAAAAAAATTGAATACTACCATTTTTACAAATTTTAAAAACTTTCAAAAAAAATTATAAATTAAAAAAAAAAGTTATATAGCAATTTTTGAAAAAATTATATAATCCAAGATTGTACTGAGTATAATTTAAATTATACGGGATATTTTTTCGGATTATATTTAATATCATCTGAAATTTTTTTTAGCCACAGATAATATTGAGTATAATATGAGAGGATATGCAGTGCAATTTTGTTCTTTCTGTCTAGTTTTATTTCATTTTATTTTTTATTTTTTTTTTTTTTTGAAGTTACATTAATTATATACAAAACTATATATTTATCAAAGGCAACTGTTTGTTATTTAAATATTTATAAAAATTCAATTGATATATATTTTTAATAGCAAGCTCACATTTGTTTTTAAATTCATAAAAATAACATTTTAAATTTTGATTCTGTTCAAAATACGTTTCTTATATTTGGCTATTTTTAAAACAATTTATATTGTAGCTTAGATTTTTTACATTTATTATTTGTTTTTATTGTCTAGTAGTGATAACTAATGAATAAATAACAAGATAAAATAAACGAGATTACTATTAATTTTATTTTTTCAAATGATGCTGGCTTAAAATACTAATTTGGAATTAATAGAATAAAAAAAAAAATTAGGAATAATATTTTAGATTTTATAATTAATTTCAAATTACTCCTGATCACTCAAAGGCATTGTAAGACTAATTTATAGACTCTAATTCGTATAAAAATACTTAAGTTGAACCTTGACAGGTTCTAAAATCTTTTTAAAATCTTAGCAGTGATAATATTACTTTCTGATTTTTATTATTTTTTAATTAACTTATAAACTTTCGTAGTATACAGATTTTTAAAAAATATGGTATGATATTTTTTTTTTTTTTTATTATTCTTTGAGTCTTGTCTGAAAGCTCAAAAGCTTTGATGATATTTATCAGAATTTAAAAACTCTGGATTGTTTTTAAGTATCTGTCTTTGAGCGATTCAATTAAACCTACGCTTAATAATTATTACAGTAATTTTATTGGTTAACAATTATTAACTTGTAAAATTTTCTGTTTGTAAAAGTCAATTGAATATAAGAAAAGTATTCCAAAAATTTAATAATTATTTTTTCGGTAAAAATTAGTAAGAAAAAATTTAATTTGAAACCGCCAAACAAGGATGCGGTAAAAATGCTTATATTTTTAATTTTTAAAAACAGTCTCTCTGTAGTCGCGACATTAATCTTTATATTTTAACTTACCGATTAAATTCATTCGTTAAACTAAAAAATTAAAGTAAAAATAAATCGGGGGTACTCTGACATAAAAATTCGTATTTTCAAAAAAAAAAAAAAAAAAAAAAATTGTAACAAATAATAATTATGTTAGTTATTGTAAAATATTTTTATTTTTATGAAATTTTGATTATTTTGAAATATATTTAAATGAAAATTGACTTTAATAATAAAAAATAATTAATTATTAAAAATTCACAAGAATGTGGACAAATACAAAAAATTTGATAATACTAAAGTTAGCCGACATTTTTAATTTTTTTTTTCAATAATTAAAGTAGAACAAAAAAATATTTTTTAAAAATTTCACTTACAATTTTTCAATTTTTTGACAAGTGAGAATTTTTAGATGTCGGCAAACTTAATTTTCATAAAAATTTGATTTTTTTTAAGCATCAATTATTAATTTTTGACTTGTTATTAAATAAAATTTACCAAAATTTTAGTTTTAAATTTGTAGCGACATAAATTATTATTTATAATATAATTTTTAGATTTTACTTTTTTAGCGTGTAATTAAAAATTTTTTTTTTATCAATTAAACAAAAATTTATTAAGAAAAAAAAAATTTTCCGTATTTGTCTATTTTTCTGTGAATTTTTTTTTTTTAACTGAACGGCGAATAAAAGTTAAGGTTCCGCCAGAGTACCCTAAAATCGACCTTGTAAGTAGTATTGTAAGGCTACATCTCTAGAGTCTAGAGCTACGCTGACAACCCAAAAAAATGTCGAATGACTATTTTATTTTAAAATTGAAATATTAATGAGCAAGTGAATGCTGAGGTTCGGTGAAGGACATCTCCATGGTGACACCACCGCTGCTGCGTCTAAAGCGGTTTGATATGTCGAGACTGTTGCTGCGGGGCTTACGTCTGCCGAGGTGTCGTTCCACCCACTTCAGCATCGTGAGAACAGAGTCGGTACTGGGTAATCTTCTCTCTGCTGATGTGCGGACAATGTGGGAAGACGTGATGCGGAAGGTAGCGGCCATTCCTTTCAATGCCTGAAAAATTAATTTTTTAAATAAAAAAATACCCCTGATAATTAATCTAATGATAATTACCTTCATAGCGTCTTCATCGGTGGCGTCGTCACCAGCGTAAATGATTCTTATTCTTTCACTCCAATCGAGACCGAAAGCCGTGCGTAGAATGTATATTGAAGCGCGTCCTTTATTCCATTCAACTGGTGGTTTAGCTTCTATAGCGCAATGAGCGCTACAAGCTTTAAAACCAGCTTCTTCTATTAATTTTTTTGCTTGCTGGACTAAATTGCCTCGAATTTCTATCGGGGTTTCGCGGTAGTGGAAGGTTAGCAAGGCTCCTTTATTTTCTACCCAAGCACCATCTCTGCAGAGCTGAAATTAAAATTTGGAATTTTTATTTTGTAATTTATAATTTAAATTATTTAGAGTTTTAAAAAATATCTTTTAATTGGTGATAAAATTTTTTTATAAAAATTTACAAACTTTTTAAATAATCATTTAAATAAATTTTAAGCTTTAAATATTTTTTAACTCTACATTTTAAAAACTTTAAAATTCATTTAATTATTAAACTTTTTGACTGTAGTAACTATTTTAAAAAATTTATGATTTATAAACATTTTAAAATAAATAATGTTTACATACATTAAATATAATAATACACAGTAAAAAATTAAAATCATAAAGAAATTTAAAAAATTAAAAAAAAGTTTGATTTAATTAATTTTTTATAGTTAACATTTTAATTTTATAAATTAATTATTATTTTAATTACTACTTGTATTTTTTATTTTCATGATTTCTATTTTTAATTTATTTACACTCAATAATTAACTAAAAGAAACACTGAGTGATTATATTAGTATTAATAATAAATTTTATTATTGCTAAAATTTAATAATAAAATTATTACATCGCTAATTATTGTAAACCTCAAAAATATCATTTTTAGCATTATATAATACTTATTTTAAGTACTTTTGGCCACAAAATTACAGTCACATTAATAAAATTTTTGAGTGAAGATGAAAAATATAAAAAGCTAAAAATTTACATTAAAATTAAAATTAATAATATAAAAAAAAAAAAAAAAAAAAAACTGACCTGATCCTGAAGAAGTTGCATCAAATTTCCAACCTTTCCCTCAAACTCAACGGGCATAGGATGAACGAATTTACTGCCATCAGGATGAAGAATCTCAAGACCGTGATTACCAGCATAGGTTATTCCGTCAATGCCCACCATCGATTTAACATTATTAACGTTTCTTCCAGAAATAATAGCGATGTATACGTCGGGCATGTTGCTCAGTCGCTGGAGAACATTCTTGGTCTCCAGAGGTAGAATGGCCAAATCAGGGTGGGTCGCTATTGGAGCGAGAGTTCCGTCGTAGTCAAGCAGTAGCGCCAATTTATGATCATCACCAATGTACCTAGGGGACATGTGTGGTCACTGGATTGTTACTTGGCTTTGATTATGAGCCAGGTCGCGACAGCGTGTCCGGGCCCACCGTTTCCAAAAGCATTTATAATGTTACGTTTTTTTTAAAATCCCGTTTCATATAAGCCGATCGCTTTTTAACAATTTATAGCAAATATATTGATAATGATTCCCATTATCATGCAGTTCAATTTTTTTTTACCATTATAATTAAATTAAATAACCCACGCGTTGTCGTACCCAACTCATGCTCGATTTATACTTGCTCTTATTTATTTATTAAAGACTAAACAAATTTCTGTTTAATAAATTATCTGTTTTTGTAAAAAAAATATTATTATTATTTTTTTTATAATAATCAAATGAATAATTTATTTTTTTCGTGCATTGATTTTTATCATTAATAAATTAAAGGTAATTTTTCTCTTTTTTAAACAGTTCAAAATTAAGTACGAATTATATTTTTACTACTTCATCTTTTACTGTTAAAAAAAAGGACTGTATACTTAATTTATTATATGATAAAATAAAAATTATGTAATGTGTGATTATGATTTATGATGATGATAATGCCCCATAGCTGGTCGGGCCCAAATACCCATAAAGGCATTGAGACTTACTTGCTTAAATAATCATCAAAGTCATCCATCGTAACAGGCTGCATTACGGTCGCGCCTACTGAGTCATGTTCCTCCAATGATCCCATTACTTGTAAAAATGATTTCATCCAGTAATTTACGTCGTATATTCTTTCCCGGCGACGTAAATAATTCATACGTAGGGTACGTTCATCTTCCGGCATTGTCAAAGCTCTATAAAAAATATTAATTGGTTTATTATAACATTCACATTATTTTTATATTTTTTTTATATCCATAAAAAATAGAATAATTTTTATAAAATTATTTTTTAGCAAAAAAGTTGGAATAAATTTTGGATCTCTTGTTTTTGGATAAAATTTATATTTTATCTTTTTTTGATGTAATTTTTTATAAGTACATAAAAAAACGAACAATTAAAAAATGAAAAGTTGAATATCACCGTTTTCTAAAAAATTTATAAAATTTGTTAAAATTCTGATAATCAAATTTTTTTTTTTATTGTTCATTTTTTTGTGAATTTTTCAAAAAAAAAAAAAATATATCAATAAAATCAAATAGAAATTTAATTAAAAAATGAAAATTAAAATGGTTGACCTCACTTGTAAATATTTACCTTACTTTTTTGTATAATTTTCAAAAAATTATAAATTTTCTAAGAAAAATTTTTCCTTAAAAATTACCCAAATTAAAAAAAAAAATTTTTTTTTAAACTAATCAAATTTTAATAAAATATTTTAATCAAATTTAATTAAAAAATGAAAATTTTAATGGTTGACCCTTTGTAAATATCTACCAAAAAAGAAAACAATTATTTTTTACCAAAAAAAAAATAAAAAAAAAAAAAAAAAAAAATTAATTTTTCAATTTTTTATGATAAAACACTAGATAAAAAAAAAAAAATTACCATGAAAATAAAAAATTACCTGTTAATAACCTCAGCAGCTTCATCAATTTCATAAGGATTACAAATAAGAGCTTCATGCATCATTTCTCCAGCCCCAGCAAAAGGTGAAACGATCAAAACACCGGGTGGAGTGTTAATTTGACAAGCAACGAATTCTTTGGCCACTAGATTCATTCCGTCTCTAAGCGGAGTAACCAGAGCAACAGCAGAGTCTCTGTAGAACCCAGCGAGCTCATCCTGACTAACACACCCATAAATATATCGAATTGGTGACCAATTGGGCGTAGTGAATCTTCCATTGATGGACCCGATCAACTGCTCCATCTCTAGCTTGAGCTCCTGATACTCTCTAACATCAGTCCTCGAAGGCACAGCGATCTGGAGCATGGTCACCTGCTCGCGATGCTCCGGGTGCTTTTCTAGCAGCATCTCGAAGGCCTTGAGCCGATGGACCAACCCCTTGGTGTAGTCGAGCCGGTCCACCCCGAGGACGATCTTGAGGTTGGTCATGATCACCTTGGGCGCTGCTTCTGCCAAAGAAACGAACCGATCGAAGGGAATTCCAATCGGCAGCGGTCTCACTCTGACTGTCCGGCCTCCGTGGTCCACCAGGAGGTTCTTCCTGTCGACTCGCCCGCCCAGACACCTCTGACAGCAGTCGACGAAGTTCAGACAGTAGTCCTGGATGTGGAAGCCCACCATGTCGCAGCCCAGCATCCCCTGGAGGATTTCGTCTGCCCAAGGGAACAATCTGAAGATGTCCCACGGTGGGAAAGGAATGTGCAGGAAGAAACCAAGTTTTAATTTCAAGTTCTTCTCGTCCGCTGCTTGTCTGATCCAGTTTGCCGCAAGCATCAGGTGGTAGTCGTGGACCCAGACCAAGGGAGTCCCGTTTGGCTTGCTCTTCTGCTCATCGTGGATCTGCTCCAGCGCTTTCACCGTTTTTGCCGCGAATTCTTCATTCACGGCGACGTAGGCGCGCCAATGCTCCGCGTTGAAAGTCGCACGGTCTGGCATCGAGTGGAACAGTGGCCAGAAGGTTCCATTGCAGGATCCGTTGTAGTACGCGTCGAATTTATCGGGTTCTACGTGGACTGCGACTACCTGGAATTTTTTTTTATTAGTGTTTTATCCAAAATTAAAGTATTAAATAATTGGTTTAAAAAAAATTTTTTTTAAATTATATGTAATGTATAATTTAAAATTTTGAATTCTTTCAACATCTGGAGTTAGAAAATTCAACATGCTAATAAATCTAATCTGAAAACTGACTTTAATTCCAAATTAAAATTATCTGCAAACTTAATGTCTTTGCGTAAATGGCTATTATATAACAATATTTCAGAATCTTTAAATCTTAAAATTTTTTAATTTAAAAAAATTTTTTCTTCTCTAATTTCTTTTTCTCTTTTCTCTATATTTTAATTATTTATACGCTATGTTTCTCACTATCATACAAAGACGTAAATTTGTTTCAAAATGTTACTTACGTGTATCTAGTATTGTAATTTCTACCATTTGTCATTCGGCTCTTAGCTTTGGCATTTAAATAAATATAAATAAATAAATAAATAATAATAAAAAGGCGGGAAAAAAAAAATTTTTTTTTTCAAGAGCCTTTTTCAATAATTTATTTAAAAGTAACTTTGAATTTTATTCAAGTCCTTTTTTTTTTTTAAATAATTATTTTTCTAAAAAAATGTCTTGCAACAAACACAATAAATAAAATAAATTTTGCTTTATTAAATAATTTTTGTTAAATTGCACTGAAATTTTTTCTTTAAAAATTTATCTTCATCTAAATAATAATAGTAATAATAATAATAATAAAAATATCAGAATCAAAAAATGATTCAAGGTTTGAAATAATAAAAATCTTAAATTACATATGTGTATATGTAATGTAATATTTTGATATCTCTATCTACTCTAACATGTGGGATATCAAAATATCATTTTTATTGATCTCAAATGCAGTCAGGGGTCAGTCGATCACCTTTTATTCTTGGTATACATTAAAAAAAAAAAAAAAAAAAAAAAAAAAAAAATGCATTTGTTGATTTTAATTAATAATTATGTCGACCTAATTTCGTTTACCAGCGACATATTATTGTAAATATCACACATTCAGTTAAATTGCAAATCTCACTGATAAGTCTCAAATGTATATTGAATTGTTGCAAAATATTTTAATGTATCATCTCAGTGGACGAGATTGTTGTTATCGAGACGAGCCCCATCCAAGTTTCGCCCAATAGCAATAACTCAGTCCAAGATTAAAAGTGAGTTAATAAAAATCAACCGATAAATAACATTTGTGTCCATTAGCTGTCATGGGGGGTAAAAATAAGACGTCAGCACTTTAACTTAAAGTATAAAATGATAATATTAATAATAATAATAATAATCGTCTAATAAGTAGATAAATTGAATCACAAGTTAAAATATCGCTTGTTGTTACGCTGGACTTTATTCACTTCCGATTAGGGGGAGTTTTTGTCTCGATTTTATATTATTTGAAACGCCGCCGACATATTTCTTCTGGTCGTTTTTTGTTAGCCAAGTACTGACTTGACTCCTGATAACCAGACCCTTATTTCGAAAATATGGACCAAATACAATTTTATTTATTTTATTAAATTTCAATCTTCAAGTTATGAGATTTTCATTGCATATGAAAATTTTCAATTTTTTATCAAGGTCTATACTCATTTAATTTGAATACATACTAGAAGTATGTACAATTTAATGACAATCAAACGTTTTTTAAACGTTTTTTTCTCAAAAATAATTTTTTTGGTGAATAAGATTTATCAAAAACGTTTGATAAAATCAAAATCAAATTTTTATTCAATTTTCTGAACTATATTCTTCAACACTTGATCCATCCAACACTTGATTTATTGAAAGAATTTATTTTTGATAAATCCTTCAATTAATTACTAAATAAAATCTCATCTATATTATGAAGAGAATAAGCAAAATTTTGTGGCCAGTGTGTTCATATGATAAAATGGATTTTTTGGATTAAAAAGCATTATGAAAAATATATCAAAATACTTTCTCAACTATTGACGTTTTTCAAGATATAAGCTCATCCCGATGTTACATTCATTAAGAGCTTTCATTTGAGTACCCACATGCATTTTTGATATATTTTTCATATATACATATATATATATAATATATATAAATATATAAAATATATGAAAAATTGATGTGGGTACTCAAATGAAAGGTCTTGATGAGTGTAAAGTCGGGATGAGCTTATATCTTTAAAAATGTCAATAGTTCACGAGATACAAGGTCATTTCTTAATTTATGTATCTAGAGATAATTTTCGAATGCAGGCTAAATACTTATCATGAAAAATTGACTATTAAGGGGTGAGAATGATATAAAACCTTGAAAAGGCACAACTCCAGGTCAAGACTTTTCCAATGATACCAAATTTATCCACAAAATCCTATTTTTACATTTTTCTACAAAATTACATTTTTAATTTATTAAAATTTCTACACTTTAATTTTTTTTTACCATAATTAATTGGCCAAAAAATTTTGCTTATTCTCTTAATAATATAGATAAATAATTTTAATTAAATATTTATAATTATTATTATTATTATTTAGATGAAAATAAATGTTTGAAAAAAAAAAAAGTAAAATGTTAAATTTATTACTTATTTTTTTCTCAGGATAATAATAAAAAAAAAAAAAAAACAATAAATATTTAATTAAAAATTACTTATTATTATTGTTATTAAATTGAATCATGTAACATATTCTTCTTAAAAATTTCCCATCATAAAATGAAAAAAAAAAAGTTCCTATCTAACTCATAGATAAATTTTTTGTTTGAGAATAACCCAACGTAGATTTTAAAATTACAAAAGACTTTTTAAATATTAAAATTCACGATAACGATGAGTGGTTATAAGCTATGGGGAGCTGTATCAATGATAACCCGACCCCGTCGAGCAAACGATCGTGATTTAAACTAAAGTTATTATTATCATTAACATAAAATACACCCATTACTATACAACCGTACTATACAATTTATTAACAGGTCAGAGCATGACTCGAGCACGTGACATTAACGTCTCATCAATTAAATTGTTATTTTAATAAATACTTTTAAATAACCCGATAATGAGTCTCTCCTCTTTATATATTGATAAAAATAATCAATAAAATCAATTATAAGCTAGACATTTGGCGAACTCGACTGAACCGTTTATCACCAGCTTGTTTATTAATTATTGTCTGCACTTTAATAACATAAAATATAATTTTTAAAAAATTTTTATCTTTGTGAGAATGACCCGAGATCATCTGTTAATAATTTACAAGGATAAACGATACCATTTGTTAGTTGTTGTGTATCACTTAATCCTATTATATATAATAATCATATCATTGTTCTCTTATTTTGTTAATACCCACAATAGCACGTGGAAGTAACGTGATAATTATCTGCTATTTGCAAGATATTTATAGTTTCCTTATTAAAAAAAATCAAACATATATTTTTAATATTAGATAAATTAAATTAATTAACACAAGTTTATTTTATTTAATTAACGCTATTGTTGGTCTTAAGACCAATGTTATTGTTTATTGTCATTTTACTAGCTGGTGTGGTCATCGCTTAGCCGACAAAATATAATTCCGCTAATTGTCAAGGTACTGGCATTGCCAAGGCCATTTAATTTTATGATAAATTTTTAACTTGATAATTAAATAATAAATTTAGAAAATTTTCCATTTTTTGGTGATTCTATTTTTTATCTTATCTAAAACATTTAAAACCAGAATATAAATATAAACGCTAATTAAAAACTTAAAAAATAAAGTACTTACGGAATGTTCCAAATTTTTTGATTGACATTAAGACTAGAAACAATAATAATTATCAAAATTGAATCAATCTTACCTTACTCGAGAGTAAACCAGCGGTTGGTGTCTTGTCATTAGGATCAGATTCTGGAATTTGTTCATTTGCATCTTCCATGTGCATACCTGGCCATCCTACCCAGATTCCGTTACCATTTATCACTACTGGTGCTACTGCAGTAACAAGACCTCCAGCGCTGAAATTTAATTTTTTATTATTAATTATTAATTATTTAAAATTAAATTAAAGTATATTTTTAAATAAAAAAAGGGGAATAATAATTTATATTAAATAATTAAGTAATGAAGCAATAACTTATAAAAGTTGATAACCAAATCACCGATATTTTTCTCTATTTATTATTAATTATTTCAACTTTATTTATCAAAAAATACTCGGTACGTATGAGTGCGTTTATCGGAGTATAAATTAAAATTTATCTGAATATTTAAAAATAATAAAAAAAATCAATCTGTATTTACATATTTAGAATATTTTTATAAAAATATTGGTTTTAGTATTATTAAATAAGATAATGAATACAATGAGTAAATCCAACGTGCTTTTCTGATAATAAATTTTTCTTACTGTCAAGGTAAGTCATAAAATGACAATAAAAATATTTTTATCTGATAATAATAAATTTATAAACTTTCTTAAAATTCAAACTTGAGAATTATGTAATTGATAAGAGATCTGTCAATTTAATTATATAATAATAATAGAAACAAAAAAATTTTTATAATTTTAATTTTTTAAAAAATTATTATTATTATTGTTATTGTTATTATTTAAATTGAAAAAAATTTTTAAAGCAAAATATAAAATGCAAATTTTTTTAATAATTTTTTTTTTTACAAAATGATAATAATAATAAATTTTAATTAAGTTATTTTTATTATTATTATTATTTAAATTGAAAAAAATGTTTAAAGAAAAACGTAAAATATAAATTTTCTTACCAAGTATTTTTTCACAAAGTAATAATAATAATAAATAAATAAATAAATTTACCTGCTTTTACGCTCTAATTTTCCAGTTTCTTCATTTCTCTTAAGCACAAACGGCAACCTGTTGCTTACCACAATCATACTCCCATTAGAGCTGAAGCTCCTAGATTCTGTAGGCATGATCGGTATTCAAAATATTAATAAAATTAATTTAAATAAATAACTAAAAAAAAAAAAAAATCACTAATAGACTCTTGATGTTTAAATAGATTCTCTGGCCAGTACGGTCGCCGCAAATCCACTGTACTTATTAGCCTGACTACAAACAATATACTTGACACTCTAGACTACAGACCCATGTCTGCGATAAATATATTAAAAATTTATAATAATACATATAAAATAGCTCGGTAAATAACAATTATGATTCAAGTTTACGAGGCAAGCTGCTGCGATAAATAAAAGTAAATATTAAATAGAAAAAAAAAAAAAAAAAATTATAAATTTAAATTTAAGTGAGGGTTGAGATAATTATTTATTTAATTAATAGAAGTTAAAGTTAATAAGTTGAGAGGTGATATGTTGCAGTCGGAAGTACCAATGTAGTACTGGAGTAACAACGCTCGGGATACGTTAGTTTATTGGTGTCCGTCGTCAACATGAATTAGTCCAAAGTGCGGTTTAGCGGGCGGTATCAATGGAGGCCACGACCCGCAGAGCATCATCGCAGCACCAGCAGCAGCTTCATCAAAGTTATTCCGAAGTCCCTTCTTATCCTCCTCTTATTTCTACAATTTTTTTTTTTTTATTATTATTATTTTAATAATAATAATAATAAATATAATAATGTTGTTAATAATAAAAATAATAATTATAATAGTTACCAGAGCTAGTACAACCCCATTACACGCTTCGACCCCGTGGGTTATCTCGTTATCGCTTAATTTGATGATAGAAAACGTCTTGCGCACGTTTACTGCCTTCTTATTTTTTTCACTCCATCATAATCCAATTTTTATTTATTAAAACCGCGTACAAGCGACATTTAGATTTTCTTCTACTTGGAGGTAAATTTTTTACTGTGTATTAAAAAAATTTTTATGAATGAAATATTTTTATAAATTATTATAAAAAAAATTATTTTTATAAATTAATATCTAAAAATTTTAATTTACTAAAAAATAATTTTATTATTTCTTCACAAATATTAAAAAATTTTTTTTAATTAAAAAAATTCACCTCCAATTTTTAAATTTATTATTTCTTCTGATAAATTTGATAACTTATTTATATATTTTAAAAAAACAATAAAAATTACCAGACGTTTTTAATTGAACTTTTAAAATTCGGCGTATTAAAGATAAAATTAATAGAATTTGCCGTAAAAAATAAATATAAGATGGATTGAGCTGGTACTTATTTATAAATAATTTTACCGGAAGCCAGAGAATCTTCCAAGAAATTTAATTCAATCTATTACCAATAAATTAAAAAAAAAAAAAAAAAAAAAAAAAAAAAAAAAAAAAAGTATAGTAAAATAAAAAAATAAAATAAATATACACAGACATTTAATAAAATATTTGTTAAGATTTTGCAACACAAACTGACAAATTATAAAAAAAAAATATAAGCACTTAAAATATAATGACATTAAAGTTAGAAGTCACTCGATAATTTTTTAATTTTATTTAATAAAATTTAATTGCATTTATAATTTTTTAAAATTTCTACATGTCAATATTTTTTTCTCAATCTTTTTGCCATAACTTTGTTAAAAAAAAATTATTAAAATAACACACAACAAAACTAACGATTAAAAAACAATCTAAAATGATGACACTATTTTTAACTAATAAATTGTTACTAATTTTTTATTTTTACTTAATAAATAATGGCAAGAAAAATTTATTTAAAAAATTACATCTTAAGAGAATCTAAAAAATTCAAAGTGTAATTTTTTAAAAATATTTTTCTCCGCCTAGTTTATTATTAAGAAAATTGTCAAGTGTCTGTTAATTTAAATGTCATTCTAAAATCTAACAATAATTAATAAAATTATTTATGACACTGAAGTTGACAGATAAAAATTTTTTTAGATATTTACAGCAATTAAATGATTATAAAAAAATTAAATTAAAAAGTTTCACATGTAAAAATTAATAAAAATTACAAGTGAAAATTTTTAGAATTTTTTTATTTTAATTAATTTATTAAAAAAATTAAAAAAATTAACACTTCAGTATTATAATTATTTAAAAAGAAGTTGATACAAACTGTTGGTTTTCAGACGCTCACTAAAAGGCCTGAAAGGACTTTTGGATGACATCTCCATGGCACCAAACAATAGCTGATTCAATTACAATTAAATATTTAATTTATTCATCCAGTTTGTCACCGACTGACACAGTTATCAGCTCCCGATTTAATGATTAAGTTATATCAATTTATTCAAGTGCAGCTCATACTATTTATAATTTTATTAGTCAGAATCCTAATAGATATTTGTTCTGCTGAATTAAAATACCGGCTGATTAAATTGTCAGTTATATTTTATTTTTTTATTTTTTTTTTTTTTTTTTTTTTTTTTAATTAAATAAATATTTTTTTTTTTATTAAATTTATGCATAGGTGCTTTCCTAGTATTTTCTAGAAAGAACGACAGTCACTTTGACTGTATCACGTGCGCACTTACAAAACTTACTTTTTTCTGGTTCTTATTTAATCAACAGCAAGTCGTAACACGAGTTATTGCGTTCAACTTGCAATGGCAGATAAAAAGGTACTGTTGTCCATAAAAAATATCCCAACTAGGTTGATGAAAATAATTGTACCGGCTATTTTTCAGGTAGCGCCCTCCAGCCTTACGTATGCACTGCGATTGCGCAATCTTTTATTTATTTATTTTTTATTACTGAGGTGTTAATTTATTTAATAACTCTAATTACAGGTAGATGCTTAAAAATTACGTTTTAAAAAAATTACTCCAATTATCCAGCACTTAGAAATGACAGGCTTAAAATTAAATTAATTATTGGAGTATTATTTAGAATTTTTTTAAATAATAAAAATAAAATTCAATTAGTAAATTAACAAATTTTTAAAAACAATAAACTTACCCGGAAATAAAAGCTTTTTTTTATTAAAAAAGCAGCAGAATTATCAAACAAGTTGACGGTTGTTAACAATTGCTTTAACTAGACTGCTGATGTTCATAAATTTGTTTAATAAAACAAGCTTATTTAGAACAAAAGTATTTATTAAATAATTGAACTTACTGTTGGGTCACAATAAATGTTTCCGATGATAAGTCATCAAGATTCACTGTCAGCTGGCTGGTAAATATTTTAGTTAACATAAATTTTATTTTTTGTATAAATTTTGAAAAGTACTCCCTGTATAATTTCCAGAAAAACTATTTGATTATGATTATAATGATTTAATAGTCAAATTAAGACCTTAAGTCCGATTGAATAAATTTATTGTTAATTATTATTGGTATAAATCATTAAAAGTAATTGTTTATATCAATTGATATCATACGTACTGAAGTTTTAAATTTGATACAAAAATTTAGTTTTATTTAAAAAGTTTTTAGAGACAGGCAGCCATAAGTCCAGCGACATTCTCGAAATCTATTTTCTCGGTGATGTTTTTAGTTTTGATGTTCTCGTCCTGATTGGCGATGAAAATGACATTTTTACTTTGCTCTTGCCAGCCGTATTTCTTCACCCAGTGCTTTAAAGTTCCATCTAAAGAAATTAATTAATTCATCAATTAAATTACCCACAATTACATTTGTAAATATTTAATAAAATTAAAGTTAGGAGTCACTTAACAATTTTTAAATTTTATTTAACAAAAAAATTTGTTATAAAAAATTCTTTTCAAAAAATTGCATTTTTTATTCTTTAAAATTTCTACGTCAATTTTTTTTCTGATTTTTTTTTTTTATCATAATTTATTTGTTAAAAAATTCTTCTTTTTCTTATTATTATTATTATTATTATTATTATTATTATTATTATTATTATTAACATTTATGGTTTTCTATGCAATTTTTTAGATTTTTTTTTACAACCATTAAACTAAAATTAATCTAAAAATTCTCAAAAATTAACTGTCTGCTGAATTCATCTTCATTTATTAATAATTGTGAATTTAGTAGACATCTGATAATTTTTTAATAATTTATAAACAATTTATTTGTTACAGAAAAAACAGCATAAAAAAATGCATATGGAAATTTTTACAATTTTTTTTATATAACCATTAAGTTACAATTAATCTAAAAATTCTCAAAAATTAGCTGCCTCCTGAATTCATCCTCATGATTATTTTTATAATATTATTAAAATTATTAAATGTGCTAAATTAATTTTCATAAATATTTAAGAGACATTCTTACCGTCAATGTCACCAAGCAATTGAGCTAAGAGACCCTTGTCAATAGTCTGGAAGGTGATTCCAACAACGTGACATACAAATTTCCTAATGGAGTCTTTGAATCCCACGATTCGATCGCAAAGTTCGGTCATGGGGATCTGAGACATTCTTTCCCAAAAGTGTTGGAACTCACAACGCTCCAAAATGTCCCCCAAGTAAATAACTTGATTAATAAGGTCTTCTTGCATCTAAACGAATTATTAATCAATAAAATTTTTCCAATAACTAATAATAATAATAATAATAAAAATAGCTCACAATCTTTTCACTCAAAAGACATTTACACAAAACAAAGTCAGTGTGAGGTAAATTGGTGAGAGCTTTTAACAAAATCTGAGCAGCAACATCATTCTTGAAGCTCTGCGGGTTCAATTGGTACAATTTCAGCACAGTTAAGTTAGCTTCTAAATCGTAAGCATTTTCCCGTGCTTGGACATCAACATACTGCTCCAATGTTGGCAAGTGAATAGGATTGTATCTAAAAATTAAATAATTAAATAAGAGTTAATAAATTTGCAATTTTAATGTAAATTATTTTTAAAAATTACCTTTCGATGCCCTTGATCATATCAGCGATGCTTTGTCTCATAGCTTCAACCATTTTGACTTTATTTTATTAAACTAACTAACAAAAATAATCTGTCCGGCTTGGGTTGCAGGAAAAGTGTCAGTTGAGGTTAGGATGATTAAATGAACGCGTGGTGAATACTCAATAGTCGATTACTCTCGATATGTCGTACTAATCGATTATTCAATATGTCTGCCGATCAGTCAATTTCTTCTTTATCCAACTTCAGTAAGTAATTGGCAATTTTTTTAATAATAATGAAGTTAGCGATCAGCTGTCAATTTTAAAAATTTTTATGACAAATTAATTACAATAAAAAAATGCTTCTAAAAATTTTCACTTACAATTTTTATTAATTTTCACATGTGAAACTTTTTGATTAAATTTTTTTTCAGTAATTTAATTGTTATAAAATTCATGAAAATTAATTTAACAGATAGTTGATAATTTTAAGATTTTTTGTAACAAATAAATTATAGCGAAAAAAAAAATTGACATTTAAAAATTTTTAAAAACTACAAATGCAATTTTTTAAAAATAATTTTTCGGGGCAAATTTATTTGTTAAAAAAAAAAATTATCAAGTGACAGCTAACTTTAATGTCACATAAAATTTTAATATCTGTCAACTTCAGTGTTATATAATTTATTTACTTGTTAAATTTATTTTCACGCAATAATTTTATTTATTTTTGGCAAAAAAATTATTAAAAAATATAAAATTGAAAAATTAATCATTTTTAGCAACAAGGAATTTATTTACAAAATAATATCTGTTAACTTCAGTGTTATCATAATTCACCACAAAAACAAAAAATCCGAGCGCTGGAGTAAATATCCAAAAAGCGAAATTAACAGCCAACTTCACTCAACACAAAACTAACGCATGCGTAAAAACAATCCAGCGACGAGGAAAAATTGTTAAACTTGCGACTCGGCGATCTCCAACGCGATGTGCTCAAGATCACTCGCAACCGAGGCAACGTAGAGTAGTTTATTAATTTATTTTTTTACGTTGTGTACTTAGTATAAAGTTTAAGCAACAAACACTAATAAAAGAAAAAAAAAAAAAACAGTTAATCACATAACAACAACCAATCATTCGATGTAACTCGTACATTTATTGAATGTAGCTGGTAGGTCTAGTCGTCAATTAAAAACGTGTAGTTAGTTTACAAATTTGTTAACTGAAAGTATCTATTAAAATTTATAAAAATGACTCGATTAAATCTTCAAGTAAATTACTTGACTCAAGAGCATTTGGCTGGTTTTGAAAATTACAAGGTAAACAAACATTGCTTAATGGCTCCATTAGTTTAATATAATATAATAATAATTATTATTATTATAAACGTGAGTATTATTAAATTAAATAGCTATGAGCGATGAATTATCAATCCGGAATCGCTGATTTTACCGCATTTCATTCTCAGGTCACAAGGTCACATTAGTAATCCTAGTCCTCTCACTTATCGTCTAATTATTTAATCATCGTTTATTATTTTTTTATAAATTGCAATTATTTAAAAAAAAATATGCAACAACTAATTACCCTAGGTAATTTAATATATCCTTGTAACCTAAATGATTAAGCTATCATTAACTAGCGGCAATGACAATTAATAATTTGTGCTCATACTAGTTTACTCTAGAAAATATATTGATATAAATGTATATGTATTTATATTTATATTTACATTTATATTGTACGTATGAAATGGTAATTATGTGTTGAGCGATGATCAGGCGACTGATAACACCAATGATATACCAATGAATACCTCAACTAGACACTAGACTAGTGTAACTACTACTTGTTTATTTATTTTTATATTAATGAAAAATTATTAACGTCTTGAGACTAATTGTTGATATTTACTTACAGTACAGTTGCTTGGATACCAGTCCTCTCAGCATTTATGTTATGCACCCATGGTGGAACAAGGTTATCACTGTAAGTTGTGATAAGTATTTTTTATCTTATTATTTAAGATTAATTATTATTAAATAATTAACGTATCACTTCTATCGCTGTTGAATAGTTTAAATTGTTAATTTATTTTACTTCTCTATCATTAAAATCTTTTTAAGTCCTTGAGAAAATATTTTTATCCATGAATTACTCAAGGTAAATTATTCTCATAATATTTTCCGTGATTTAATAATTTTAATTTAATTTTTTGGAGTTGGATAAAAAATTTTATAATAGAAATATTAAATTTTTTTTTATTATTCTTGAAATACAAACTAGAAAATTATTTTAAAAAATTTATTTAAAATTTTTTAAATAATTTTTTTTTGCTATAATTTATTTGTTGAAAAAATTCTAAAAATTTAATTAGTGTGACAACTTAAAAGGCGATTTTTGGGAATTAAAAAAAAAAAAAAAAAAAAAAAGTTGAATTTTGCCGAAAATTTTGGTCGTTTTTAGCCTCCTCAAATTTTTAAATAAAAAATTTTTTCTATTGAATTTACTCAAAAAAAAAAAAAAAAAAAACTAACTATTTTAATTTTTCAGTGGTGTCCAAAATGGGTAGCTCCAAACTTATTAACCTTCTCAGGATTCCTCTTCACAGTGTTGAACTTCCTGATGTTCGCCTACTACGATTACTATTACTACGCATCGAGTGATGACCACCCGGAATACCCAGCGATCCCACAATTGGTATTTCTGGTAGCTGCATTCAATATCTTCATGGCGTACACCTTGGACGGGATTGACGGTAAGCAGGCGCGACGAACCCAGACCTCAGGTCCCTTGGGAGAGCTGTTCGACCACGGTCTGGACAGCTGGACCGCGATGCTGATAACAGTGTGCATATACTCAGTATTCGGGCGAACCGATCACAGTATCCCGCCTCTGAGGATGTACTTTGTCCTCTGGAACATCATGATAAACTTCTACCTGAGTCACTGGGAGAAGTACAACACCGGAGTATTATTTCTTCCTTGGGGCTACGACGCCTCGATGCTAGCAACAATCCTGCTGTTCATCGTCACCGGCGTACTCGGCCACGGCTTCTGGAAAATGGATCTTCCGGGTGGTTTCAACGCCGGCATGCTTTTCGAGGTAGTTCTCTACGTAAGCGCGATGGTCTCGAACGTCCCAGTCATCATATGGAACATCATAAAGTCCTACCGGGACAAGACCGGGAAAAACCGGACCTTCATCGAAGCCATGAGACCTCTAGTGCCTCTTGTTTTATTAGTTAGCATTTCGACATACTGGGTGACACACTCTCCGACAAACATTATGGAGAAAGACCCGAGGATTATCTACTTCGCAACTGGAACGATATTTTCCAACATCTGCAGTCGTCTGATCGTATCGCAGATGAGCAACACCAGGTGCGAAATTCTGCCCTGGATTCTGCTGCCGCTGGGTGCCGCGGTCATTTTTTCCTACGTAGTGCCCAGCTACGATTTACAGATCATGTACTTGACTGCTCTAGTTGCCCTCGCTGCTCACATACACTACGGGAGCTGTGTCGTGCGCCAGATGTGTCAACACTTCCGTATAAACACATTCCGCATTCGCGAACATTCAGAATGACTACTTGCCGACGATGCGTGCTAGAAATGAAGGATTACACTTTTATAATGGATCAATAGATCTTACACACGTTTATTGCCATTTATTTTAAATACGTATTTATATGTACTTGTGATAATTATTTAAAAGTACGGTCCATTCTATTTTTGGCCATATCTAGGTGAAAAATTAACATTTAAAAATTTTTTTTATTCTGCTTATTTTTACGGCGCATTTATGATAAAAAATGTCGTGAAAAAAAAAATAAAGATAGCTTTTTTGCTTTCGAAAGTTTCAAAAAATTTTGGCTCATATTTTTGGATAAAATTTTTTTTTTAATGTTTTTAAAATATTTTATTTTTTTAAAAGTACACCGAAAGAACAAAATGACAGTGGATATCATCCCAGATTATGCTGAATGAAAAAAAATTTTTTAGATAGTAGCTAGTATAATCCAGATTACAATGAGTATAATCCAGATATCACTGAGTATAATCTGGAATGATATCCAGTGTCATCTTGTTCTTTACGTGAACATAAAAAAACAAACAATTTTAAAAAAAAATTATAAATTTTTTAAAAAATTTGGAAAATTGTAATAGACAATTTTTTTTTTTAATTGTTAATTTTTTATGTAAGCTAATAGACTCAGTTATTGACACTTGCAATTTTATTTTAATAAAATAAAATAAATAATAAAAAATTAATATATGTAATTTTTGAATTACAAATTTTAAGAAAATTAGTTTTTTGAGAAAATTCAATTTTTTTAACTAGAATAAAATTACAAATATCAATAACTGGGTCTTTTATCTTAATTTTTAAAAGAAAAAATATATCAATAAAATCAAATAGGAATTTATTTCAAAAAAATGAAAATTAAAATAATGGACCCACTTGTAAATATTTATCGTACTTGTCAATCAATCAAAATCAACTCTGCTAGTACGTCTATTGATAATCCAATTATCTTTCTTCATTGATTTTTCTTAAATTATTTTTTTGGTAATTTATAAATTTATTCTGTTTGTTTGGCTCGCGTGTGGGTTCATTTTTATGTGTCTTCATTTTTATCATGTATCGTCTCTCGGACGTTATTATAATTATTATTATTTTAGTTAGTAATTTATTTTAATACCCTTGGTCACTTGTGCCATTGAACAATCATTCATTACAAATTATTGTTATTAATAATAATTATTATTAGTTTTAGTTAATCATAATTATGGTAATTGTGCAATTTTTTTAATTAAAAATCGAAAATTTTTTTATTCTAATTAAATATAAAGCAATAATTGAAAATAAAAAATTATTTTAGTTTAAAAAAAATTTTTAAAAATCAAAAATAATAATTGCATAATTATCATAATTAAAATAGTTATTATTATACAATAATGTATTAAAAAATAATCAAGTCATTATTATTAACCAATAATTTATACAAAACGCATGATCTGTTTTTTAGATAAATAATTTTATTAATCATTTACGGTATGATTTTTTTTTACTGTTAGTTAATTTTTTTTTTTTTTTTTTTTTTTAATAATTTAGCCGGCGTTTGTAATTTATTTAATTTTACAAAAAATACATTTATAAGTTATAGAAGTAAAAAAATACACTTAATTGTTACATTATACCAACCAAACATCTGAATAATTTGAGTGTACGCTAGTTTGAGTAATAGTTTATTTATATAATTATTATAAAATAAATATTATTAAAATAAACCTGGGACAGTTTCCGGTGTAATGTAATTAATAATTAATAATTACTAAAATAAACAAAAACGAAATGTACAAACTAGTCCCAAAAATTAAAAATTGTCAGTAATTTAAATGTGTGTATGTATAAATAAATAATATACATAGTAATTATACTGACATAAAAAATCATTAATTGTAAACTAAAATTAAATAATGAATTAACTTATTAGTTTAGACGCTGTATTACCTTTTTGTTAACTTTTGAGGTCGGTGAACAAAATTAAATTATTTTTAGGTTTTTTGAACCGCTGAAACCGAATATTGCAGTTATTTTTTGTTTAAATAATTGTTTAAAAAATAATGTTTTGGAGATTGGTTATTTTTTTTTATATTTTGGGCAATTTGAAGACTTTACAAAAAGGTAATACAGCGCCTAAACTATTTAAAAATACTGATTGATTAACAAATAATTATTATATCACGTTACAGGCGCGATAAGGGCATATAAAAAAAATCCTATTATTTTTTCTGTCCAAAAAAAATTTTTAGTTTTGAAAAAAAATTTTTTTTTGCATTTTTGCACGTTTGATACAAAAAAAAAAAATTATTCTCGAAAAAAATAAACTGATGTATTTTTGTATTAAGTGTTTAGTAATATAAAAAAACATTTTTCTTCAAACTAAAAATTTTTTTTCGACTTAGAAAAATTTTTTTTTTTGTATTTTTCGACATTTAAGGTAAAATTAAATTAGTTTCCAAAAAAAAAAAAAATTTTATACGCCCTTAAGGCTCTCAGGATTTACCTCGGATGCCTTAAGGGTGTAAAAAAAATTTTTTAATTGAAAATTGACGTATTTTTTCGTGAAACGTACAGAAATGGAAAAAAAAAATTTTTTTCAAACTAAAAATTTTTTTTGGACTTAAAAAAAATAAAAGATTTTTTTTATACGCCCTTACGGCATCCGAGGTTGGTCCCGGGAGCCATAGGAGCGTACAAAATTTTTTTTTTTGCATTTCTGCATATTTTGGACGAAAATAAATCAATTCCTGAATAAAAAAAATTTTTATGAGCCCTTATGGTTTTCCACCGGGACCTTTTGTCGGTAAACGCCCTTGTGGGATCTTGTGTGAGACTTTAGAACTCTTCGTAAACTACCAAAGTATATTTAACGAAACTCTGATGATTATACAAAACTTAAAGAGAAAACTACAACATAAATAAATTAATTATTTGTTTTTAAATAAATATTTTTTATTACATTCATTTTATCCTCCAATAAATGTATTTACAATATTTATATATACGTATTTATGTATATACATAGTAAAAATGTACTACAACTAGCAATTACAAAATATATAAATAAATGGTTGAAAGTAATTATTTATTTTTCTTAAATTGACTCAAATAATCACTCTTTATTTTTTCTCTTTCATCCGGGAGCGGTAAATAAGGTCTTAAACCTTGCAGCCTACGTTCAGAAACAACATTACTCTGCAAACAAACAATTAACAAACAGTAATTTAATTTATAAATAGTTTAATTAAAAACTTACCCAGAACTTCTTGCAGGCTTTGTAATTGTCAAAATAAACGGCACATACTTTGTCTTTATCTTTGTAATTATCTGCAATGCATTTCATTGACAGTCTGTGTTCCTAGAGAACAATTTTAATATTTATAAATATGATTTATTGTTAAAAAATAATAATTAATATTATTTAATATTTTTACCTTCAAACAAGGATTGGTTTCTGGAGATTCAAGTCTTAAATCAGGTATATTTTTCCCGGTAGGCATTTTTATACCTCCAGTGTTTTGATAAAACTGTTTTGAGGTTATGTACGCTCAGAACGATTTACAGTATGGAGGGTAGAAATTTAACTCGAAGAAAAAAATTCAAAAAATTACATAAAAATTGTTTGGGATATCCAAAAGTGTACGGTTCATAATGCTCAATATTATTTAATTATCAAATAATATTAGAATAAAAAATATATAAAACAGCTGTAATAGGACGATGATGCGCAGGCGTCTTAAGTGGAATTAATTTTAAAATATGAAAATTAAGGTAAGTGAAAATTAATGTAGCACATATTTAATAATTTAATTACATTAAATTTAGCTGTCGCTTCACAATTGTTTTAATTTTTTTTAACAAAAAAATTATTTAAAAAATGGACTTGTAGAAATTTTAATAAATAAAAAATGCAATTTTTTAAAAATAATTTTCTTGGAACAAATCTTTTTGTTAAATAAAATTAAAAAATTCCCAAGTGACAGCTAACTTGAATGTTAGCTGACATCTGAAAATTTTCAGAATTTTTTTGTATTGAAAAAATTGTTATAAAAAAATTTATTTGTAAAAAATTTGAAAAAACTATAAGTGCAATTTTTTAGTTCTCATTTTATTATTAAAAAATTAAAAACGTCGGTTAACTTTACTATTATTTTTAAAATTACAATTTTATTGCATAGATAAGTACTTTTAATTTTTTTATTCATCGACAACTTTATTTTGAAACGAATTGCTTATCTATGATGTAAACGACCATATCATGTTGAAAAAACCAGTTCTCGTCCGATAGAAATTCCCAACCACAGGTTTTTGCACAAATTTTCCTGTATCAAAGTCAATTACTACTGCTTTTGCGATAATACTGTACTCGAAACTTAAAATACAAAACATTAGATAATAAGATAACAACTTAGTGTAAAATAAAATGTTAGATTAAGCTTAAACTTAAGCAGGAGCTACAAAAATGAATAAATTATAAGTGAAACATTGTAAATATTGTACAAATAATATCTTATTTTTAATAAATAAACTTATACAAAAAAAAAGTTCTCGTCCGATCACTGAAGTTAAACAGCATTGAGCGTGGTTAGTACTTGGATGGGTGACCGCTTGGGAACACCACGTGTTGTTGGCATAATTTTTTTTTAATTTGATAATTGTAAAATTGTTATAAAAAAAATTTTTTTAAAGCATTTTTTTATTGTAATTAATTTGTTGCAAAAATTATTATAAAATAAATCAACTGTTGTCTCTTAATCCAATAAAAAAAAAAAAAAAAAAAGATTTTTCAATAAATTAAAAATTTTATACATGAGAAGATTCTTCTCCAGTGTCAGCAGCCATAGCTTCACGGTTTTCATAAGCCCAGAACCCATGAAATTCTATTAAAATACTAATCATTGTATCACCTTGTCCACTGAAACAACAAAAATTATTTTAACTTCTAATTTTAATTAAAAAAAAAAAAAAAACAAAATACTTACCAGGCTAAAAGATCTTGTAAAGTAATTTTACAGGAATCAGCAGGTTTAACCATGTCAAAAATTTCGTCTTTTACATCTTCAAAACTAACAGGCTCTTGCCCGTGCATCGTCATCTGTTCTTGAATCGCCCGAAAGAAATAATTCAAGCAGAAAGTGTCCAAGTACCCTTTATTGTTGATATCAAGAATACGGAATAAATAATGAAGACTTTGAGGCTCATGTCGGTTTTCCAGAGCCAGTACAAAGTCCAAGTAAGTCTTGTAGTCCATTTCGCCTTCGTAAGTTAAGCATTCTTGAAAAACGCGCTCCAAAAATACTCCTGTAAGTGTCCCAGTTCCATACCTGAATAAAATTAATTGAATTATAATTTTAAAAAAATGAATGGATAATTTTTATTTTATTATAAAATCTTTTTTTCAATAAAAAAAAAAAAAATAATAAATTATTACCCAGATAATTCTTCCTTATTGAGCATTCCATTATGATCGCGGTCTAAGTTGAGATATTGCCCGTAAACTTTCAAAGCCGAAGGAGCTGAAAACCAATTAGCTTCTTGCAAGTCTTTAGGCAAGTCTTCATCTCTCAGTTCCAGAAGATCGTCGAGAAAACTGCACGCCAGGATATCTTGAATTCTAACCCGGCCAGTTCGTAGCGGGTCTAGGAAAAATAAAAATTTTCTGACAGCTGTGCAGACATAAAATGAGTGAAATGATTTTTCCAAGCCTTCCAATTGTGGTAATGTTGGTATCAATTCCAAAATATAATTTTCTAAATCCTAAAAAATATTAATTATTTTTTCAGTGAAAAATGTTCATGAAAATTATTGCAGCAGAGATTTTATAATTTATATTATTAAGAGAATAAATAAAATTTTGTGGATAATGTATAATAAATTATGGCAAAAAAAAATTGACGTAGAAATTTTAATAAATTAAAAATGTAATTTTTTTTCAAGAAATTTTTTCCTATAAATTTATCAATAAATAAATCAATAAACTTACAGATTCACGAAGATACCCTTGACCCGTAACATCATAAAGTGAAAGACCAATTCTGGTCTGATGGACCCAGACTTTTCTCATGACATAATTGAACAGCGCCATGATACTGATTCTTCCATGAGGATCTCCCTGTTGGAGCTTAGCAAACACCACAGCTGTGAAATAAGGAGCACACTTAGCCCCGGCAAGTTTTCCCACTTGCTTAAAGTCTTCGTAGTTGATCATCTGCTCGTCCCCGGAGAGCGGAGGGCTGTGGTGCTTGTCCAGCAAGACCCAGAGAGCTTTCAACTCATTGTTGTCCAGCAATTGACGGGATCTGCGTTGCAGAAATAAGGCACGGGTCTCTTCTCTGAGCTTCTGAGGCAGTATTTCATCTTCTCTCGGCAACTATCAATAAAAATTAATAAGTTTTATACTCCAAAAATATTATAGATTAAAAATTATAAAATACCTTGAAATAAAACTTGGGTATGACTTTGTAGGTCGCATCATTGTCCTCGGCTGTCGTTCCCTTCCATTGACGGTAAAATGACTGGAAATATTTATCCTCTTCTTTTTCTATCTCAGCTGAATCTTTCTCAACTATAAAAATTAAAATTAAGTTAGCTAACATCTAAAAATTTTTAGAATTTTTTTTTACCATAATTTATTTGTTACTAAATTTAAAAAAATCATCAAAAATCTGGTAAATTAATTGTCATTGACTTAATTATTTATTCCATGGCAAGGTTATTTTTTTTACTTACCTTGTTTTGATTGAGAATATTTTAATAACAGTGATTTCAAGTCCATTGCATTATTTCACATTAAAATTTAATAATTAACTTAAAAAAATCTTCTTATTTTATCAAATAAACCGTAAGCACGTTGATTTTTATTTACTTGTAAACAATAACAAAGCCTGTTAGCAATTTTATTACAATTTGCGCTTCTACTGCCTCTAGCGGAATTTTTTAAACTAAAACTTAACCTTAAATTTCATTAATGATCAGTTTATTTACACTCGCGTGGTGATCACATGTTTGGATTTTATAAATAAACACAATTTTTAATTTTAGATAATTGATTAAAAAAAAGTTTATAATAAATTAATAATAATATCAATTTTTTTTAAAGTTTCTTAATTATCAGCTGTAAGTATTTTTTTTTTTTTACTTTTTAATAATATAATACTAAAGTTAGCCGACGTTAAAAAATTTTTCTATCTTTTTTAATAATTAAATTGCAAGTAAAAATATTGCACGTATAATTTTTCAAGTTTATTCTAAAAATAATCAAATATTTACTAAATTAATTTTTCTTCAAGGTCCAAAAATAAGTATCGAAGAAATGAGTCCAGAAAACTCCTCGGAGTCTGACAACGAGCGTGAAGACTCCGAAATTGAGAATAGTGATACAGAAACGTATGTACCAGGTTCAAAGTTCCATGGTAACCCGGGTCTAGCAGACGTGTTTCGAAAAATATTGAAAACAAATAAACCTAAAAAGAAGAAAACTCTGGTATTGTCTCGTGCTAAAAAGCTCAATGAAATAAAACCCAAGGATGAGGCTGGTGCTGAGGATGACAAGAGCGCAGCCAAGAAGCCTGAAATTAAGGAGAAGAAGGAAAAAAAATCTAAAGGTGTCTCCTTGAGAGTCAAACCTTCAGTACTGAGTCGCGGACGCGAGAGAACTCTACAAAAAATAGCAACAAAGTAATTTAATAATTTTATTAAAATTTCTTATTATATATATATATATATTCTTAAATAAACTTTTACCAATATTTTTATCGTAATATCAAACATTTGAACAATTTATTTTATAATTGCGGCAAAAATTTTGAATTTTTTTTATTTTACAGAGGAGTAGTTCAGCTTTTCAATATAGTGTATAAACAACAAATGGAAATAGATCAAAAATTAGAAGAAGCTGGACCATTGATGCGCAAACAAGAAAAAGTACTCGAGAGTATCGACAAAAATACATTTTTAGATCATCTTATGGGTGGGACCAAAAGTGTTAAGGCTTAATCGACAATGTAAATATTAAACTACTTATTTTTAATAAAAATTATTATTAATTTAATTATTTACTTAAATCAAGTATTTTATACAATTTTTTATTTTTAGACATATAAATTAATATTCGTGAAAAAAAAAAAAAAAAAAAAAAAAAATTATTTATAAAAAAAAGTAGGTCGTAATTTGACAAGTTGTTGAAAAATTTGTAGATTGGAGTAAACTAAATGGAATTAGTTTTAAAAATTTCAAGCGACTCAGCAAAATAATTTTCAGTAAGTATTATTACCCAACCGAGGCTTTTAAATTATTATCAGCCGTACTGCTATCAAAAGCAATTTTTATTATTGTACATTACAATTACATTTAAACTTAAAATCAATATAATTATAATTATTTAATACAGCTTAATTATTATAAATCACACGCGGCTCTCACGAATATCAGCAAGTGTTACAAAATTATTATTCTCTTCATCCATATCAATATCACGGTGTCTATCACGTCTCTGATCAGCCCTAGCTTCAGGATCAATATGATTGCGTGGATTTGAATTAGCACTAGCATGAGAATTAGAATTAGAACTGATGATATTAATTGCTCCAACAGCACTAGCTCCATCCCGTTCGGCAGGTCGCCTTTCAGTAGTAGCATTAACATCAACAACTGTCTCTTGTGTGCTCTGAACCCGAGGATCAGAAGTCTCACTGGACGACGTTCCATTAGAATTAGAGTTAGAATTATAATTATCGAAGGTAGTACTTTTATTATTAGTATCACTAAAGTGTCTGTGTAGCTCTTCGTTAGAAATAAATCCACGTGATGCGTTTTGACGGTACAGGCTACCGTTGGTCATTACGTAGAAATTTCTGTGATTGGTCGTCGGGTGATTATTATTTGCATTAACATTTACATTTACATTTGTATTTTGTTGATTGTTGTGATTATGGTTTATGTTGTTGTTGCTGTTTACCGTGTAAATATTATTATATTCATTTTCAATGTAAAAACTGTCGGTCGTTGTGCTTGGTTGATTGTGCCTTGAGTTATTCCTCATCAGATTACGTGAAAAGTTCTGACTTGAAAAGGACGTTATTGTTGCGTAGGGATGATAAGTCACAGTGTTCATTGGATTCGTTATGATATGTGAGCAATTATCAAGACTACGCATTTCTATTTCTTCTTTGTCGTTATAGTAATCTTGTAAATCTATTTCATATGGTAAATTTGCAAATCTGTTGTAAAAAAAAAAATTATTTTAATTAATGATTTATTTATTCATTGAATAATAATAATTAAAAAAAATAATAATAATAATTTTTAAAATAATATTTTTTAACAATTAGAATAAATAAAATTTTTAAGTATGAAAGAAGATATTAAAATAAAAAAATAAATTACTGTCTAATGATTAAAAATAAAAAATAACAATAATAAAATACCTGTGTAAAATAATATCAGAATATGATGGCGGCATGTCACCTTCATCTTTACCATAAATACTTTCATAAGTCGGCGGTGGAAAGCAACCAACCGAACCAATACTATCTTTACTCGGTGTCTCAGCATCCATTTCCAACATGCTTCCTTGGCTATTGTGCGACAAATGGTGTCGATTAACATACCGTGAGTTACGTTGTGCCCTCAGAACATTTTCACCCAATTCCACCAGATCAAGACCTAAAAAAAAAAGAAAAATTAAAAAATACAATTTACAAATCACATAAAAAAAATTATCAATAAATTTTACCTGTAGTATCAGCTTGGAATTGGCTGAAAATATTTCCATCAACTACCAGCATTCTTCCGTGAGGCAGCAGAATAATCGTCGGAGTTGCGACCATGGCCTGATCACTGCTGCCGAATCTTGTGTCAAGCTCTGGATCTTCTAGCCTGCAGCAGCAATGTCTGCGACACAACGATCGGCAGAACGGAGCTCCCCAGCAGCAGTACGCGAATATAAAGCAGAGAACGGCCAGCATCACCAGTAAAGCTGCGACTCCTTGGCCTTGTTGGGCCGCAGCAAGTCCGGAGCCGCTTGCTACTCCAACACCAAGGCCGAATCCCGTATCACCGGTCATTTCTCCTACAATTGTAAAAATTATTGTCATTAAAGTTAGCCGACATTCTAAATTTTTTTTTAATAATTTAATTAAAACAAAAAAATATTTTTAAAAAATTGCACTTAAAGTTTTTCAAGTTTTTTACAATTGTAAAATTAAAAAAAAAAAATTTTTTGTAGTAATTTTTTCAATAAAAAAAATTTATTTTTTACAAAAGAAATAGTATAAAAAAATGCATATGGAAATTTTCACAATTTTTTTCTATGCAATTTTTTAGATTTTTTTTTCAACCAATAAGTTAAAATTAATTTTTTGATTTTTTCTTGATAATTTAATTAAAACAAAACGATTTTAAAAAAATTGCATTTAAATTTTTTTACAAATAAAAAATTATTTATTTTATCAAATCATTATCTTCAAAAATCACAACTTGTGATTACATAGTCTTTAGTAAAAATAAATAAACTTCGGTGTTGTTATTTACAGGTGTTACTCAATGAAATACTTGTGATATAACAAGTAATAAATTAAACGCAACAATTATCATATAAATTGTTATTCAACCAATATTGTCATGTCGGTGCCTCACAAGTCCTTTACTTTATTCTCACATGTATCATACTTGTTAAATCAACGTGCCAATGTAAATGTTTGTGTTTGTTTTTGAAATCCTCCGGATAGGAGAAAGTTTTATTTTATGTATGATTAAAATTGTAATTTTATGTGTTTACATGATGATCATCTCGGAAAGTCCTGAAGCTATTGGAATTTCGTGAAAAATTTATTATTCAATTTTTTAGTGAGTATCATTTTTTGTAATAAAATTTTTTTTTTTAAATGTAAGAATTTTTTTGGAAATTAAAAAAAAATTTTTATTTCTTAGGTGAAGAAATAAAAATTTTTCTCAATAATTTTTTTAGTGAAAAAAAAATGTTTTTTAGATTTAGAAAAAAATAATTCTTTAATGACATTAAAGTTAATAATCACTTGACTATGTTTTAATTTTTTTTAACTAACAAATTTGTTCCAAAAAATTACATTTTTAATTTTTTTTAAATTTCTACATGTCAATTTTTATTTCATTTTTTTTTTTGCACTTAAAAATTTTTCAACAATTTTATTTACTTGTCAAAAGAAATTTTGGATTAAAATTTACAATTTATTAATCTAAAAAAAATTTTTTTCAACAAGAAAATTACTGAGAGAAAAATTTTTATTTCTTCAGCTAAAAAATAAAATTCTTTTAAATTCCCACCAAATAAATTTCTTGTGACAAAACTTCTCATATTTTTCAAAAAAAAAATTTTTTTCTCTTATTGTATTTAATAAATAAAAAAACTTACGCTTTATTTTAGGGTACTGAAAATTATTCGACGGACGAGTCATTCAAAACAATATTTTCCACCACTCACAGTAATTCATCGGGCTACAACGAACATAAATTAACAATAATTAATTAAAAGTACTTCTGTGATTTAATTGAAACATTAAAAAGAAATTATAAAGCCAAGAGTAAGTAAACAGTTAAGTCAAGATAATTTGTAATCGATCCATCAAATGTTTACATAAATTAATTTTTGACAAAGGTAATTTTTTATTATCACATAGTTACTCAATAGAATAGAAATTTTTTGTTGCTCAATAAAATGTTACGTTTTATTTTATTTTATCACTTGATTGGTTCACTTTAAATAAGATTTTTATCACAGATAAAATATTAATTAAAAAATAATTTTTTTAGCTTGATTTAGCTTGAAAAAAAAAATTAATAAATCATTCAAAAATATTCCGCGGGCGAGCGAGTTTATTTGATCCATTTTTAACACATACTCTATATTGATTTTCCTCGCGAGCGAATAAATTTAAAAGATAAACGTACAGTATTAATATATAAGTGGTTATTTTAAGCTTGATATTTTATAAAATAGTTTTGTAGTTAAAAAAAGTTTCCATTAGGGTTTACAAACTTATTATAAAACGATTAAAAATTAATTTCAATAAAATAGACATAAATATTGTGCAAATATCACATACTAAGTTGTTTACAGTTGTCTAAGTCTTTTTGTACAAAGAAACTAACACTCGTTGTCGTTAAATAAATAAATTTTAATTTATCGCGTATCATTTTTTTGAGCTTCATAATTAACAATTAATTATTTATTATTTATAATTTTATTTAATAAAATAAAATTTATTTATTTCTTCAGGCGAAGAAGAAATGAAACAGGTGAATGAAACGACCCGGACTTGGATAAACTTTGATAACGCGAGATCAAAACTGAATGTCGACTGCGAGGGCGCGAGAAAGATAAAAAAAGTGAAAGGTATATCCCCCACGTACTGAGCACGAGGATATGTATGTCGGGGGTGTGTAGAGCTCAACTGCGCCAATGCGCAACGCCAACTATATACGTAATCACTTTGTCTGGGGTCTGGGGTCGTCTTACTTTTACCCTGCCCTGGTATCTGCTCTCTGGTATGGTTTGTATTTGTGGACGGATGCCTCTTTTTTTATTTTTTTTTTTTTTCTTCACAAACGAGACCTCAACTTATTGGGAAGGATTGTCATATATTTTTTAGGATACAAGATCCAAGGATACTACCCCGCTTTGACCATCCGATCCTTACCACTGCCAGATTGATCCACGTGCTGAAATTTACTCGAATTAATGCCTGGAAAAATTTTATATGACTTTAAAGTTAGCAGTTTTGATAATTTTTTAATTATTTTTTTTTTTAACAAACAAATTTGTTTGGAAAAATTATTTTTAAAAAATTGCATTTTTTATTTTTACATATTAATTTTTTTTGCCATAATTTATTTGTTAAAAAAATATTTAATATCTTTTAAATCATTTAAGTTAGTAGTCTTGATCATTTTAAAAATTTTTTTCAACAAACAAATTTATTTTGAAAAATTATTTTTAAAAAATTGTATTTTTTATTTATTTGTATATTTCTATGTCAATTTTTTTTTTTGCCATAATTTATTTGTTAAAAAAATTTAAAAAATTATTGAATATCTACTAAATTAATTTATAACATTAATTAGCAGACGTTCGATCATTTTTTAATTTTATTAAACAAACAAATTTGTTCTAAAAAATTGAATTTTTAATTTTTTTAATTTCTTCGTCATTTTTTTTTGCACCAATTTATTTGATTCAGTAGTTTTCAAAATTGGTTTTTTCAATAGTAATTTTTTCTCTCAGTGTAAATTACTTACACGCTGTACTGTAGTATTTATATATTTTTTATAGACGTATCGTAGTTCTCAACCAAGTTTGACGTCATTGTTTCAAGGAGTTGGATTTCTTGTCACGATCACGGTAAAGTGTGACCCAACACTTAAATATAATTACATTTTAAATTCGCAGTAGATAAGTTGTAGGATGGTGCTATTACCTAAATTGGAGTCCTAAAATAAATTTAATAATTAATCTCTAGTTTATTATTTTATTCAAATTTGCTCCAGATTTTTTTTTTTTAAATCTTCGGTAGTTGCTAAAATTTTATCAGCAAATATAGTTCAAGTATTGCTGGTAAAAAATAATTAATCACGTCCGTGCCAGATTTTGTTTTATTGCGATTGTTTGAATTAGATTTTAGTAATGACAGCCTTTGAAAAATAGTCGGTTGTAAATCATTTTAAAAAGAGTAATTTTTCCTTAAAATTTAAGAACTTAAATTATTTTTTACGAGGTACTTATTAAAGTACTATTTAACTTAAAAATAATAATAATAAATATTTATTTATTTATTTAACCAGAAATATTAAAAAATAAAATTTACTCGGGAAGAATATTTAAAACCCATTCTTTAAATTGATGGATTTCTGATTGAACTATTTCGTGTTCAATGTCAGGAATTGGTATCAATTTAGTATTGACATTTAATTTTTTTAAATTCTCATGAGTTTTCTCTCCCCATGCAAAAGGTACCAGAGAATCATTCAGCCCATGAAATTGCAGTAACGGCGGTGTTTTGATGTTCTTCTTCAAAGTCTGCCGAAAAAAAAATTGAATTAAATATTTTAATTAATTCACTGACTAGATAATAAGCCAATTAAAAATTAAATCAATACCTCATAAACCAAAGAATTATCATTGAGAAAAGACGACATAGTAACACAGCCAGCTAACGACGGGCGATAATTATAGGCGAGGTACGTCGCCATGGTACCACCCATCGAGAACCCGCTGACGACGATCCGGTCTTCAGATATCCCGTCTTTTATTTCGCTGTCTATAAGTTCAGTCGCCGTTTTAGCGATTGCATCGATCGACTCCTTATTTTCGGGAGCTTTAATATTAACGTCGTTGCGGTCAAACCACACGTTGCTCAGCTAAATTTAAATTTACACGGAATTTAATTTTTTAAATATAAATTATCAATACTATTACTTATAAATTGCGATCAATAAATAATATGAAAATTTATTTAATAGATATTTGATCAGTGATCACTTAAAAAAATTTTTTAATAAATAAATTAGTAATACTAAAGTTAGCCGACATATTTAATTTTTTGATTTTTTTTTTTTTTTTTTATTAATTAAATTGGAACAAAAAATTTTTTTTTTTAATTGCACTTCAAGTTTTTCAAATTTTTGCAAATGAAATTTTTATAAATATTTTTTTGTAATAATTTTTTCAATAAAAAAAAAAATTATAAAAATTTTTAGATTTCGGCTAACTTTATTATCATATAAATAATATATACCATTCCTTGCAACGGAGTGTAAGGTTGAGCAGGTGCGGTTGGATAAATTATTTTAATGTGTGGAAATTTAAATTCATCTCTATTTAAAATGTCTATCCACTCTTTTACATCTTTTCCAGTGCTCCCTAAAAAAATTGTTATTAATATTAATATATCCAATAATTTATTTTTATTGATTGAATAATTACCAGATCCATGAAAAATAAATAAACTGGCGGTATGTTTTTTAGTTGGCTGAACATTTATTATTCTCGGCGTTCGCAAGATTCCAGATGCCATTTTTGGATTTATTTTAATTTATTTCATTATATTTTATTTGTCAATTATAAAACAAAACAGCTGATCATTTTTTTTTTTGTTTATTTTTTGACAAAATTAAAGTTTGATATTGTTTTGTTATTTTGTTTAGGTTACAGATTATCTTAAAATGTTAACCTAGAAATTTATCTTACTAACTGTCAGATTGAAACAATTCAAGTTTTCGTTGCAGTCGACAATTTTTATAAAACACCCTGTATGTGTTTTGTTATAAACAAAAAAAAAATTATTACTTTTCATACAAAATTCTTTAATTAAATCTAATTTAATTTTTATTTTAGTAATAATTAATTAAATATATTTTTTCTTATGGAATAAAAAAAAAAAAATTTATGAAAAATATAGACAAATAAATTAGAATTAATACAAGTAAATTAATGATTTACCATTTTAAGCTTGCAATAAAATAAATAAAACATTGCACGAGGAAAAACTATTAGAAAATTAAATAAAATTCATGACATTGAAATTAATCGACGTCTAATAATTTCTTAAAGATTTTCCTTAAATTAATTATTGTAAAAAAATTAAAAAAAAAATTTAAGCTGGCAAAATTAAAAAAAAATAACTTAAAAGGTAATTAGTGAAAAATATTTTTTTAAAAATAAATAAATAACATGAAAATTAATTTAGAAGATATTTAATAATTTTTAGAATTTTTGTAATAATTAAATTATAGCAAAAAAAAAAAAAACGATCGTTTAGAAATTTTAAAAAATTATAAATGTAATTTTTCAGAAAAACTTTTTTATTAAAAAAGATTTATTTTTATTATTTTTTATTGATTTTTTTAATAAAAAAAAAGTTCTAAAAATTTTTAAATGTCTAACTTAATTTTGATAACTTATAAAACTATGCAAATTAGTTTTAAAAAAACGAAAATTCATGAATCCCATTTTCAATTTTGTTTTATTTGTTTACTTTTTTAGATATCCCGAGTGAACGGAAAAATATATATATTTATATGTGAATAAAAAATTGAAGTGTCTATAAAATATTGATATTAATAAAATATCTTTCTAGAAGATTCTAAAAATTGTATATCAAGAATATTTATAAAATAAAATAGAACGCAAAAAATATTATCGAGTTACGTAATAAAAAAAATATATCACTCAGCACAATAAATAATAGATATTTCTTTTAATTATTGAAAATAATGATCTCTTCTTATTATATAATAGCATAAAAACATATATTAAACATCTGGATTCCTGATAATTGCAACAATTAATTGAATGAAACTCAACATAGCGTGAATGATTGTTTTCGCTGCAATACATGAAAATAAAAAAAATCCTTGTATATACTTCCTAGAATTTAAAAAGATAAGTTTGATTTCAATTTTTTTTTTTTTGATATTATTCTTCCTATGAAGATCTATCTTCACGTTACATTTAATTACTATATAGCTTCATATAAAATGAGTGATTCAGAGCAGACAAAATCAACAGTCAAGTAAAAGTCTTCCTTATTGTGACTTGCGTTTCGCAATCATGTCCGAATTATTCGGCATTTTTTGCAGCTTGCTGGTAATTTTTAATCATCTTTATTTCTTAAATTTATAAATAATTATTTTTAATTTTTAGCTTCTCAGCGCTCTGGAATTCACACCATCTGAATCTTTGCCTCACCGTGTAAGTTTCTATTGAATGAAATTAAATTAAATTTGCTTTAATAATTATTAATTAATGACGACAATGACTTACAAATTATAAACTATTTTATTCGTTGCTTAGCAAACTCGTCAGATACCTGATTTGAACAAGGGGATGGATGCTTTTAAAAATATGGCTGGATCCATACCTGGAGCTGATATGTTCGCTAAAGTTCCTGAGATGGCCAACGAGTTCGTAAAAAAAGCCCAAGAAATGGGGGACCAATTTATGAAACCTAGAAGTCGCCGTGATACTCAATCTCAAGAATTAAATTTACACCGTGTTAGTATTTTTTTTTTTTTTTTTTTTTTTTTTTTTTTTTTTGAAAAAAAAAAATGAAATGACACTGGATATTATCCCAGATTATACTCAGTGATATCTGTGGTGAAAAAAAATTTAGATAGTAGCTAGAATAATCTAGATTATACTGCGTGATATCTGGATTATACTCATTATAATCTGGATTATACTCATTGTAATCTGGATTATACTCATTATAATCTGGATTATACTAGCTACTATCTAAAAATTTTTTTTGTTTATAAATTTTACGTGATTCAAAAATTTTTCTTTCTAATTTAAGACAAAAAAATTCTCCAAAATTATTTTCTTGGTTCAAAAAAAAAATTTTTTTTTTTCAAATTAATTCACTAATTAATTAAATTAAATCATCAGGTTGCTCGGCAAATTCCTGGCTTTGATCAAGCAATTTCAGCAATGAAATCTGCAGGTGAATCATTTATTCAAACTGGCTCAGATATAATATCAAAAGCTCCTGAAGTAGCTGGCGAATTTATGAATAAAGCTCAACAAATGGGGTCACAGTTCATGAATCCTAGCGGCTGACGTCGTCGTAGCCCGAAACCTAAATCAGTAAATATTGATAAAAATTTATTTCAAAATTAAATATTTACAAGCTTATTTTTTTATTTTTTTTTTAATCAAGAAGAAATCACCACGGTGGAATGACTACTGTTGCACCTAGATAATTTTTTTTGCAAACAAAAAAAAATAAATTATTTGTTAAGAAAAGATGTATTGGTTCTATTACATAAAATAAATATATATTGTAGACCATCGCTTGTAATTTTTTTGCATCGACAATCGTGATTTATTACAACCATTGATCTATAATCATCTTATTATTAAGTCACCTTCCGCAACTTAATTAATTTAAAAACCAAAGCCTTCAGCTGCATCCTGTCTGGCAAAAAATTATCATATAAAACGTCTGTTATATTAATAGTTTTATAAAAAAAAAAAAAAAAACAGTTTACAGGTCATTCTTCTTACCGCTTGGATCCTTAAGAAGAATATCAACAATTCATAAAATTAATTAAATTATTTAAGCATTAACAGTATATTTAGTAAATAGTATCAAAATTTTTATAACGAATAAACAAAGTATAAAAAAAAAGTTAAAAAAAAATTATAATTTCAAATATAAAATCAATGACGTATACGATGATTTTATGAATATAAAAGATGTATGTATAAGCTAATGAATAATCGAGTACGTCGTCGACCTTTGGCACTTATATATATGAATATTCAATATTCACTGATAAATGTTCAATCGCCAGCATTTAATACGACACACTGCAACAAAGTACAAAATATTAATTAACAAACATGTAATTTTTAGTGGAATTAAGAAAATTTAGAACAAAGTATTAGCTATTAATTGTAGGAATAAATGGTAAGTAGTAAGTAATGTTATTTAAATAATTAGTTACAAGCTGTCAGTATAACAAAGATGGTAAAGTTTGTATTAAAAAACAAGCCATTCAAATATATAACAAGATTTTATTATTATTAAATTAATTAATAGTTAAGTTAATAGTAAAATAGAATAAAACAAATGATAAAATTAAATTAAAATATCACTCAACCGGATTTTCTCGTCTGGATGGTAAATCAGTGATCACTTGTTCACTAGTCTTCTCATCGTGTTTTTTTTTCTTCAATGCTTTACCACGAATATTTAACATCGTCCTTGATACCAGCCAAATAGTACCTTTCTCACAGATACAACGCAACCCATTTATTATACCGATTATTAAACAGTGTGGCGGGTAGCCTGTTGTCCGTGATTCTATGCCGACTGTTTTTAGGCATGTGTCCACAAATTTTTCAGGCGTCGGTGCCATCCATGACGCTTTCCTATTTTTAATAATAAAAATAATTAATATATTATAAATCATTAATAATTTAATGATACTTAAGTTAGCTGATAAATATCAATTTTAAAAATTCTTTTAAATATTTTTCCTTAAAAATTTTTTTTTTAATTTTTATCTGCACGGAAAGAACAAGATTACACTGGATATCATCCTAAATTATACTCAATGATATCTGGATTATACTCATTATAATCTGGATTATACTAATTGTAATCTGGATTATACTAGCTATTATCTAAAAATTTTTTTCACTCAGTATAATCTTCAGTGTCATCTTGTTCTTTCCGTGCATGGAATTTTAAAAAAAAAAATTTTTTTCATAAAAATTAAAACGCTAAAAAATTATAAAAAAAATTTCTGTTCGTCAACTTCAGTGTCTTAAAATTAAATTAATTAAAAAAAAGTTCCATCGAATGAATACTCACTTAATTTTGGACATTTTGGTAGCAACGGGACCTGGAAGGACACACTGAACCGTGACATTGCACGGTGCAGCTTCAACAGCCAAATCAGCGCTCAATTTATCTACAAACGCTTTACTTGCAGCGTAGACCGACAAATAGGGACTGGGAATAGCTGCGGCTGTTGAACTGATATTAATGATGACACCTTTACGGCGTTCCATCATTCCCGGAAGCACGGCTCTCGCGATTCCGGTGGTAGCCGCGACATTCAGCTGGAGAATGTTAGTTATCGTTTCTTCAGTGATGTTTGTGAATATTTCTGGATGGTCGTAACTCATTCCCGCGTTGTTCACTAAAACTCCAACCTGAAAAATTATTCAGCATAAATTTTGACGAAATTAAAGTCAGCAGTCACTTAAAATTTTTTTTTTTATTTTATAAAAAAATTTCATCCAAAAAATTATTTTTAAAAATTGCATTTTTAATTTTTTTAAATTTCTACATGCCCATTTTTTTTTCTAATTTTTTTTTGCAATGATTTTCTTTTTTAAAAAAATTCTAAAAATGATTAAATATCTTCTACTGTAATTTTTATTAAATATTAAATCCAATAAAATTTATTCAAACATTGACATTTAGAAAAAGTTACCTCAAGGCCTTCAATAAGTTTCGCGATCTTGGAATAAACTGGAGGACCTTCCGTTAAATCCGCTTCAAGAACCCGAGTTTCGACTCCGTACGTGGTACGAAGTTCTTTGGCGACTGCTTCCAATTTTACCAGCGACCTGGAAACCAGGACAATGTCCATGCCTTTGGCTGCTAAAGCTTGGACGTAGGCTTTTCCTAAGCCGTCGGTCGCTCCCGTTACTACAGCCCATTTTCCTTGGGTCGCGACGTCTATTCCTCGGCCCAGACCCGGTGCAATTATTTTCTTCCAGGTAAACACTGATAACCACAGTAAAATCCTGAGTCCAATGGCACCTAAGGCCACAAGCGCTAGTTTTTCCCAGCAAGTTAATGCCATTCTGCAGAAAGTTAAATTTATTTATTTATTAATTTATTTTTAAACAGTTTAAATTTATTTATAAATATCTAGAAAATCTAAATTGCTACCTGATGCGTTCTACTATTGCAGAACTTTTATAATGTAATGATAACGATGTTGTAAATTTAAAGTGATATAATGTTTTTCAATTAACTCCCACCACTGTTTATGCTATAATTTAAATATTTAACATTCAGCTTTTATTAATGTAATCAGCAGAAGGGTTTTATAAAACAATACTATTGTTGTGAGTGACTTTATAAGTAGTGAACCGTCACCAGGCAATATCACTGTCTTATGAAATTTTTATTACACACATTTTATGTGTTACAATAAAATAAAACATTTCAAAATTTAATTTTATGTCGGATAATTTTATATTTGTTATATAATAAATAAGCGCGTTACTGAAATTTAATTAGAAAAATTTTTTTTTTGTAAAAATTAATTTTCTAATTTAATTTAAATTTATACTAATCAATTATCAAAATAAAAGTAATGTTAAAAAATGAAAAATAAAACATTTGCATATAAAATTAAATTGTTTCATCAATTATATCACTTGATGAATTAATTATACAAAATAACACAATTATTTTTAAAAATGTCATTGCATACACGTGTTCAAATATATTTTATATATTTCATGGACTATCACTAAAATTAAACTTCTTTTTTAGTCATAATAACATGCAATAATTATAACAATAAACTTAGCAGTCTCGCATGATAATTTTTTTATTTTTTTTTAACAAATTGTTTTTTTTGGAAAAATTATTTTAAAAAATTGCATTTTTAATTTTTTTAAATTTCTACATGTCAATTTTTTTTTGCCATAATTTATTCGTTAAAAAAAATTCTAAAATTTATCAAATATCTGCTAAATAAATTTTCATGCAATAATTTTATTTCTTTTTAGCAAAAAAATTATTAAGAAATATAAAATAAAAAAATTAATTATTTTTAACAATAAAGAATTCATTTACGAAGCAAAAAATTTTAATGAGTAAGCTAAAAATTAAATAAATAATAACTGTACGTTACCTTTTACAGTAGACTCATAACAAAACGATTAAAATAATCGATAAATAAACAATTAACTACTATCACAACATATTATTAACGGGTAACTAAAATAAATAATTAATAAAATTAAATAAAAAGCATCTAAATAAGGAAGACGATGCTCGAACGAGGAAATAAACAGCCGTGGTTGTGCTATCAATACGATGTTTTCACTACTCGTGGAGGAGGTGGATTGCGCGCGCGCAATGTCACGGCCAGCAGCACCAGCAGTAGACGTCAACGGGAAAGGCCCCACCAACGAGCTTGGTATCAACTCCAGCTCAAACTATCTCTGTACAATTTCTCTCCATTCTATCTCGCACTTTCTTTCTTTCTCTTATAATCAGTACCAGGGAGTCACTACTCCATTCACCGATCATACCTCTATCTCTCCATCAACCTCTTTACCTCTTCCTCTATTTCCACCTCGAGTACTTTTACCTCTACCTTCTACCTTATATTATACCGCTCTTTCTTTGGCACACTTATGATATTGCTTTGGGCATAAGCATCTGAACTAGGTTGTTCAATATCTGCTTTTTGCTTTACTTAAAGCTTTATACTGACATACATACTCATTTACATGTTCAACTTTATCGTTAAATTGATAAGATATAGCAACCAATAATTAAAAAATTTTCATATCAATATAAATACCAGTTTAAATATTATTTTTTAGAATTCTACTTATATCTATATTATTAATGACCTTATAACTCGTAAACTATTGACATTTTTAAAGATATAAGCTCATCCCGATGTTACACTCATCAAGAGCTTTCATTTGAGTACCCACATCAATTTTTCATATATTTTATATATTTATATATATTAGGGTGTGCCAAAATGTAACTTCCTTGATGGACCTTATAAAATTGGAATTTTCAGTTCCGCTTTTGAAATCAGCTGTGTTTAATAAGACGATAAATTTGATTTTCATAAAATTTTTTAACTGGAGCTTAGTTAGGGCACTTCCGCTGAAAATTCAAATTTTCGCCGGAAGTGCCCAATTAAACTTCCTGCTAAAAAATTCTATGAAAATAAAATCTATCGTCCTACCCCAAAATATCTTAGGAAAGGCCTAAACACAGCTGATTTCAAAAGCGGAACTGAAAATTCCAATTTTAAAAGGTCCATCAAGGAAGTTACATTTTGGCACACCCTAATATATATTTATATATGAAAAATATATCAAAATGCATGTGGGTACTCAAATGAAAGCTCTTGATGAGTGAAGCATCGAGATAAGCTTATATCTTTAAAAACGTCAATAGTGACTGTAAGGTTTCTAGTTATAATTATCTATTATTATTGACTTTAGACTTTTCATTTCGTTTAAAAATTCCTTTGATTTTATTTATGACCCACTAAGATAAAATTTATAATAATTAATGATGACGATGATAAATATTGTGTATATCATGGTATATCAATATCTTCCGGCAGTAGGAGTAGTTAAGAATAAAATAAAAAAAAATAAATAAAATGATTGTCGCTTTCTCCGTGACATGAAACCAGATATTCCGGTACTTACTATACGGGTTTTTATATTTACGTTTCGTTATAATATAATATGAAATATACCGATATAATGAGGAAATGAGAGCGTGGATACCGCCGCGGAACTGTCAAACCTTCAGTTTATAATGATAATGAATATTGTAAAACTGAAGCTAAAGCTAAAGATTTGAAATGTGCATAACGTAACGTGGTATTAAATAAAATAAAAATAATGAATTTTAATAGACTAGAAAGCAGAATAGATACCGCAACACCAACAAAATTAATAAACTTAATAATTAAAATTATTAGAAAAAATGCGAGAGAAATGATAGCATCGTTTACCGCTTACTACCTGGCAACTTTCACTACATAGAACAAGATCATAAATAATGCCCGGTAGTAATAGACTAGTAAATAAAATAATAAAATAAATTGGTATTATATTGTAGAATGAGTATAGAGCTTATAGCAGATTAGAGTCGGTTGAATATTCATCAATAACATCATCGCTGTCGTCATCATAAACATCATCTTCAGCGGCCTTTTTCCTTTCTTCGCACTCTTCTCTCAGCAGCTGTTCATTATTCTGAGCGACTTCAATGAGAATGCCAGCGATCCAGCAAGCCACTATGTCAGAGATAATACGCATTTGCTGATACACTTTCTCGTCCTTGTCCAAGGCCGAGTGTGACCCGTTAATAATAACGCCTGTTAACCGCTTCAATATTACTTCCGCTATATCTTTGAATTCTTCACGGGGTAATGGACATTCCCATGCGAGAATGCTGCGTACTAATGCTTCCGCTAATTTGTATTGACACAGCACAGCATCTCTATTAAATTCATCAGTTTCTGGTGATGCTTTTATCGCTTTACCACGACATATAATTGTTTTTAATTTCTTTTTTTTCTTCTTCTTTGTGTCGAAGAACAACTCTTCTGCTTGTCTGAAAGTTAATAAGCAAGTCAGCTGATGTAATAAATAATTATTATGTTTATATTCAGTTTGATTTAAAATTAATAAAATACTCGGGGCTTAGAGAATCCTCAAACTCCAATATGTTAATTAAGCGATCGATCAGCGGTGCTGGCAAAATAGTTTTACGATCTCGTAAAGTTGAGACAATGCGATGACGAGGAGGTTCTGCTAATTTATCGCGTATTAATGTCACCCGTTTGTTTTTATCACTTTTTTTATGCGGTGGAGTACGGATGCGTCTGAAAAAAATATTTTTATTTGTCAGTCATCCAAAATAATTGATGAAAATTTATTTACCAGATAATTGATCATTTTTTTACAAATAAATTACGGCAAAAGAAAATTCAAGTGTAGAAATTTTAAAAAATTAAAAATACAATTTTTTTTTAATTTTTTTAGGAAAAAATCTGCTTGTAAAATTAAATAAAATAAAATATTCAACCAACTGGTAACTTTAATGTCATAAATAATTGACAATACTATACCGTGGAGTTGCTAATAAATTAATCCAGTCTTCTTTATCTAAACATTCACGGGGTATGGATTTCTTAGCTCTATTTTTAACTCTTGGGGCGTCAGAGGCTAATTTTGATACTTTATTATTAGATTTTTCATCGATTATTCCTTTTTGTATTTCTTCTTCCAATAATGTTTGCTTTATTTCTGGTGATTCTTCATCGCTGTCATTATCCATTGTACTTGTTAATTTTCATCTAACCTAAAGTAAATATTAATCATTAGTTTTTTGATAAGTTAGTAGGTTAGAAATGTTAAAAATTATTTTTTTAGAACCTGTCAAATTTTTATGACATTAAAATTAGCAATCACGACTATTTTTTAATTTTTTTCTAATAATGCTGAAGTTAGTCGTCAGCTTTCAATTTTAAAAATTTTAATAACAAATCAATTTCAATAAAAAATAGCTTTTAAAAATTTTCACTTGTAATTTTTATTAATTTTCACAGTTGAAACTTTTTTATTAATTTTTTTTTTTATAATTGCATTATTATAAAATTTTTAAAGAATTTTTAATGTCTGCCAACTTCAGTGTCATGTAAACTAATATTAATTTTTTTTTTTTAATTTCAGTTGCCAAAAAAAAAAATAACCAAACAAGCGGGAATTTTTCAAATTAAAAAACACAGGTGCGCCATCTAGCGATGAAACAAAAAACTAACTATTGGTTATTAGTTCCTGACGTCAGACGTTCACACACCTACAAAATTATGATGCGAGTACTGTATGATGAGCTTGTGTAAACAAGACTGGGACACATATATACACACACTCAGTGCAACACAGACGTAAGTAGGATAGAGAATGGAAGGAACAGAAGTAGAGCTGTGCTGGTTCTATTATAATCTGCTGGTGGCTAGCACTCAGCTAGTATAGACTAAAACACATATATTTATCCGCGTTATAAATCGATTATTATTATTCTCAAACACTTATTATTGTTCTACTGTTACAAGAAATTAATACGAAAAAATAATTAACTTGACTGAAAATAATTACTACAATTGCTGTGATTTTTTTTTTCATTCACAGTATCAATGGAGCAAGAGGTATTACATTGAGATTGAGATGAGAAGTTAATGCGTTTTTGATGCTGCTACGAAAACTGTGAATTGATATGTGAACGTGAGCAGTGAATGTTAATCAAGTGTACAAGCTCCAGATCCAGATTCTCTGTTAGAATTCTGATGACCTTCCAGTTAACTTGGGATAATCTACAGCGATTTCAGTATTATTGCCAGAATGACATAAGAATCTTCGCTATAAATAAAATTATTGCCGAGAGGATGATATTTTGATGAAAGTTCATGATTATCATGAGATAACAACGTGAGAATGAGATTTAAAGGTGGTAACCTTTTGGGTTACGCTTTATTTATACTTATTTTACATCTTCATGGTAAATATTATTATAAATATTATGATGTTATGCTTCAAGTATCAGACGTTTGACAGTAGTTTAAAAACAAAAAATATTCTTATGAAAATAAATTTAATAATTTTTAGAATTTTTTTAACAAATCAATTATAATAAAAAAACTCTTCTTAAAATTTTCACTTGTTATTTTTGATTAATTTTCACATGTAGAATTTTTTAATTTAATTTTTTTTGTAATAATTTAATTGCTATAAAATTCTAAAAAAATTTATCATACGTCTGTTACATTAACTGCTATTTAATTTATTATTAATAATATTTAACAATTAAATTGCAGATGAAGTCGAAGGAGGAGGAGGAGTCTGCAAGGATCTGCAGGGCCAGACATACGATAGCGGATTTTATTACATTCCAGAGCCTTGTACACTTTGTGTATGCGATAATGGGAACCCCAAGTGGTGCAAAGCTGTAATTTGTCGGCTGTCGCAGGTATTTAATTAAGTAACCAAACGTAAATAAAACGATTGAGCTCAAAGGTAAACGATACATGTGTAACATGAATATCATGTCAAACAGAAATCGATACCAAAGCAAGATTGTAAGTCATTCAGAATTGGAACACCTTGCTGCGAGTTTATCTGCTTGGATGACACTTTGTCCTCGGTGACGAATGACAAGACGGATGGAATAGAGGGTAATAATGGTGACTCGAGTGCCAGTTATGATCTGGGTTTAAGGCTAGTTGCTAGCTGCATCACGGCTATTCTTTCACTGAGTCTTCTCTTTTTTCTTATCCATCGATTGCGACAAAGAAAAATACGAGGTGAGTTTAGAAAAGATTATAAGAATTTTTCTTTATCGCTCACTTGTGATACCCCGACAAAATATCTCCGACTAAATGGAATACAAACGGTAACAAGTTTTGTCTGGAGATATTTTTTTTCGAATATTTTGTCAGGGGATATTTATTTTGAGGATATTTTGTCAGAGTATCAAGAATCATGAAATCGACCAACACAACCCTAAAATAAAAATTAATATTAGCATTAAGTAATTACTAACAAGTTAATGATGTATTTTTGTCAATAAATAAGTTTGCATAGCAGGCAGACAGAACCGAGAGCTAACGGAAGAGCAGCGTAGCCTTGGAAGCATGGGTTACTTGGAACGCGGAGGTCTTCCCCATGGAATGCAAATGGACGAGATGGCTTGTGGCGGAGGATACTCGCTGTGGAAGCCTCCAGGGAACTATTTTCCTCGAGGAGAAGCTCCACCACCTTACGAGGAAGCTGTAGCAGCAGCAAGGGCAGAGCAAGCTCTGCTGACGATGAATCCAAATGCGTTGTCAAGTTTGAATCTTCCAAACTCGTATCTGACGACTCAGCACCATTCTATGTCAGCAGCGATTCCTGCTGCAAATTTACCCGCGACTGCTCCACCTCCCGCAGCGTACAGTGCGACGAGTCCATCGTCCTCGGTAAACACCAGACAGATTAATTCAAGTCAGCCTCATCCGTGTCACCAGCAATTGCTTCCGCCGACAGAAGAAAATATTTCCGCTGGGTACTACAGCGGTGGAGCGGTTACTAATTTTAGTGTTGAAACTAATATTTACGAGAACACGGTACCAGTACCGGTGCCAGTTTCTATGACCAATCAGCAACGTTCTCCAGAACATTCCAGTGGGACTTACAGCACACACAGCAATCACAATGTTCATAATCATAGTAATCATGAGCAAACGCATCTCCAGAGCTACCGAGAGTCGTTACGTCACACGGCGTTACCTCGACAAGGCAGTGCGTTCACTATTTCAGCAACAGTGCCAAATCCAAATACTATATCAACGCATCGTACTATTCCGCGAACGTTAACGACTAGTACTAACGCTAAATTAAGACGGGATTTTGTTAGCCACCAGCAACCGGGTGTACTGCCGCTGGTAAATGCTTCCACAAAAAATGCCAAATCAACGGAACATATTCCTAGACTTAGTATGTCTTCGTTAATTACTGCTAATGCCAGTGCTAGTGCTAGTGCTAGCACTAGTACCGGTGCCAGTATCAGTATCAATTGTAATGATAATAATTTACCGTTGACAAGTACTGGACATTTAGAAATACGTGGTGATAATCAGCAACGACTCGCTGTTGATCCGCAACCCTCTTCGTCGGAGATTAAAAATAATTTTACTACGCCTGTTCGTGACAAGGCGGTGAGTTTTTTTTTTATTTTTTTAAATAGATTACATAAAATCTATCTATTGCATTAACCCTTTTTTGGCCCAATGGCCTTTTTTTTTTTTTTTTTTTTGTTTTATTAAAATTAAATTATAAATTTTTAATGTTTCAGCCATCATTAATATTTAGCAATAGCGCTGAACAAGACGGTAGTTTTGACTCAGTAACGTGCACATGTAGCACACAAGTCCTTCCAACATTGCACGATGACACTGACGACTATCGTAGTGAGTGTGAGAATTGTAAGAGTGCCACTGGTTCGCGTTATTATCTGGATAATGAGGATGAACTAGTGACATCGCCACATGAAACTATGACACTTCACAGAAGACCTGAAGAAACTGCCGCAAGTATTACACCACAGTATTACAGGACTTCATTGACACTGCCAACGAGTACTCGCCAGCGTACAAGGTAATTTTAGAGCCACTAATTAACTTTATTAAATAGGTAATTAAATCTAATATCTGATGATTGATTTTTAAATCAATGTATTCAACGACTGATTTAATTAATTGATATTTAATGAGCAAAGTAAAGAAGATAGAAGTATTTTTTTTTATAAAACTTGATCCGTTATTAATTTTTTAGGGGTGCTGGCGGCCGAGGTAATTGGTTTAGTTCTATGCCAGAAAGTTCAACAGAATCTTCCGATAATGATTAAAAGTTACAAAAAAGTCTTAATGACAAGCATTTTTTTTTTTTTCTTAAAATAAAAAGTGCGATGTTTTTTGTGAATCTGACTATTGTATTGTAAGTATTAACGAGATATATACATACATATATATGTGGTAAGAATGATAATATATAATAAATAAATAATTAATAATTATGAATAAAATAAAATGAACATTTCATTGACTGCTAAATTGACGGATTTAAAAGACAAATATTAATATTAAAGAAAAAAAAACGTCGGGTAATTTTTTTTTGTTAGTTAAAAATATATTAAAATAAAATTGAAAGCTGAATTATCGAGTGGGTAATTGGAATAATTGTGTTTACGATTGCGACTATTATATTTAAAAGTATATTATAATAATAATCAAACTCGGTATTAAATTTTGCGCACAAAAAGTCGATGAATGTGAATATATTAGATATTTAATTACAACATAATAATCACGGATATAAATTATTGATAATGATTATAATAATTATTATTATAACATTCGAAACAATGAAATAATCGTCTGATAAATAATAAAATATAAAAAAAACCATCAAACCGAATATCATAGATACTTATGGATAATAAATAATTATTAATCATATTTAATATTTAGATATTATTATAATTATTACTGAGGTAGAATTTTAATGATTATTTGATTACTTGGATTTTTCTCTCGATACTTAGAGGCCATTAAAAACACAAACAAGTAATAATTATAAATGAATTAAGTTGTTGATTATTAATTAAATATTTAAGAGCCATTTTTGATTGTAATTATAATGGATAATAATGATAATAACTATCGCCAGTAGTTATCTCAAGTTACCACGACGTGAATCTAATAATAAAATCGTCTTTCCGTAAATTAACTATATTATTTATATTTATTTTATTTTAATAAATAAAAAAAAATTAAATAATATATTATAATAATAATAATGATGACGATATACAATAATCATTTTTAATTAAGTACCGACGAATACCAAATGCAATACAGTATTAATTTATCAATTGTAATCATCGATTTTATTACATGCTTAAATTTTTACTCGAGATTTTTTATTTGATACAAAAAAAATTTTTTTTACTCCATTTATATTTTTTTTTTGTTTTTATAAATCGCGTTACTAATGCCATTAGTAACGCGAAATTTTATCTGTTATTTTTTATTAAAATTAATTTAAATTCTAGACTTCTTTAAAAAAAAAAAAAATAAAAAAAGTTGTTAATTTATTTCGGTATCAAATAATTAATTTAAATAAAAATTTATGCGTGTATAATTATAAAGAACCAAAAAATAATAAATAAATACAATAAAAATAAAAATGTTGATATATATATATATATATATATATATATATATATATATATATATATATATATATATTTGTCACGTACATACTATTTAAACGATAGTGATATCTAATATTTTAATTATATTAAAAATTTTAGTTACTCTTTATTATAATTATCGTTGATCAATTATTATTAAAATAATGTGTGTTTATTTTTGATACTATGCTCTCTGTTTTTTTATCGAACATTTTTATCGATTATTAATAATATATATGTCATGTTATATTTTATTCTCCTTCAGTGTATATCTTTTATAAAACGCGACGAAAAAATTTTAATTCGAAAATTTAAAGTTGTTTAATTAATTCGTTAAGTAATACAGTATCGAAACCAATTGCTTACGAGAAAAAATTAATAATTATATCCAAATAAATGTGTCACGTAAACAGTTTATCATTATATCAATAATGTTTACCTTTAAATAATAAGTTATTATAATTAAATATAACACTAATACTAATAATAACAATAAAATAAATGATAACAATTTTTGATTGTTAATTTTTATCATATAGCAGTACAATATGTTATTTTTTTTTGTTAATTAGTGTGTATGCACTGATATTTTATTTTTTAAAAATTTATTTTTAATATTCTATACTTTGTTTTATTTATAATGTAATGAGTTTTATTTTTTTTTATTGATTTTTATTATTGTAATTGTACAATTATTAAATAAAAATTTAAATTTATATCAGAATTTTTTTTCTTTTTATTTTTTCACCCATAATTTTATTATGACCTATTCCAATTAATTTTTCATTAATAATAATAATAATAATAATAATAATAAAAATTAAATTAGCTGACATCTGAAAAATTTTAGAATAAAAATCATTGAAAGAAAAATTAAAAGAAAAAAATTAGAAAAATTTTAAGTGCAATTTTTTATGAAAACTAATTTAACATATATTTAATAATTTTTAGAACTTTTATCAACAAATAAATCAAGGCAAAAAAATAAGAAAAAAAATTGATATTTAGAAATTTAATAAAAATTAAAAATGCAATTTTTTTTAAATAATTTTTTTAGAATTAATTTAATTGTTAAATAAAATTAAAAATTTGTCAAGTGACAGCTGACTTTAATGTCATAATTTTTTTTTACTTGTAATTTTTATTGATTCAAAAAATTAAAAAATTGTTAAATGTCTCCCAATTTTTATATCATTTTTTAAATTATTAAATTTTGCCGCCAATTTCAGTCGGTCATAATCGGATTTTCCGATTGGAGATGTGCGTGTTTACAAACATCAGCGTGCTTGATAAAATAATATGAAGTAGTTAAATTAAATTTATGGACTTAAATAATTATCTAATAAAATAAATGTCTAAATTTTAAAACTATTAAAAAAAAATTACAAACAAAAATGCCTTTTAATTTTGAAAATGTCAAAATACAATTACGTGCCGAGCATTATTTGATGAATGATTGTTGGTTAAAAGATTGCGTTGGTTATTATACAACAGAAGTGAACCCTCAGGTAATTTATTTATCAATTAAAACTAAAAAATAAATTAAATTAATTTACTTTCAAATAAATTTAAGGTTAACTAACCTCCAAGTAAAATAACAATTTTAATTTTATAAACAGGCAGTCCAAGCTGAAATTGTCAAGTTCGTAAAAGACCAATGGATTTTAAGTGACTTAAGAGAAATAAATGATCAGCGTGGCTGTTTGCCTGAAAATCTTGCTCAGCAAAAGGTGACAACTCTTCCCGGTACTTACATTTTGCAGGTACTGTGTGTTTTATTTAAATTAAGTAGCTTAGACCAAAGAACACCTGGATTTTCATGATTTTTGTAACTGACAGGTTGAAAAAGGATATGACATATCGACATCTAAATACAAGCAAGTAGAGAAGATACGGAATGTTTCTAGTGAAAATATCGAGGCAACTGAAGCTGAAAAAAATCCGACATGGGAGCCCAAGACCAAGAGAATGATGTACCTGTATCTCACTGATGGCAAGCAAGAAGTTACTGCCGTGGAACACAAACCTATACCTTTCTTGAAGGTAGTTTTTTATTATTATTTACTATCTTTTGAGTTTATTAAGAATTTTTTAACAGGATCACTTACTACCAGGGTACAAAATTATGATTAAAGGACCCGTTATTTGTCGAAGATCGGTTATTATGCTAGAAAGTAAAAACTGTTCTCATGTTGGTGGTGAAATAGAAAGTTTGTTGATTAAAAACGCGACTGAAAATGTTTTAGCGCGTGCTTTGTAAGTATTTTTTATTCTTTACATTTTATAATAATAATAATAATAATAATAATAATAATAATTATTATTATTATTATTATTATTTTTTATTATTTAAAATTTTTAAATTCAGAGGGCTTAAAGAAAATCCAGATCCATATAATGATAAAAAATCTGATGATAAAAATGAACAAATATCGTTGGACGAAGGTATGGATATAGACATGGATGCACTTGATAAGATTGAAAAAAACTATGGAGAAAATACTAGTGTAAAACCACCTAAAACTAAATCGATGAGCACTCCAATGAGTAGAACTAAACGAAGAGAAAGTGTTCTGCTTGATAGTCTTCCTGTTTGCTTTGATAGTATCGAACAAGTTGAAAATGAATTTGCTGATGATTTTGATGACATGATAGGAATGATTGATGAAGCTAACTTGAATGTTGTTGGTGGCGGTGACAAGGATATCGAAATAGAAGAAGTTAAAATTGAAGCTGAAAATACCGGAGCTGGAGCTTTTCCTGAAGATGATTTTCCAACTGATTTAGAGTTTAATGAATTCGAATTTGATTCTTTTCCTTATGAAAAAACTTCTAAAACGGTGGAGGAGGACAAAGTTGTAAGTGAAACTTTGAATAATGTTGTGGATGCTAGTAATAATAATAGTACAATTGTCAGTAATGCTACAGCTTCCAGTAGTGTTAGAAGCAACGTGACTATTAGCAATGTTAAGAGCAATGTAACTGGTAGTAATTTTAAAAATAATCCAACTACTAGTACTAAGAGTAACTTCAATTTTAAATCCTCAAGTGATTCGACTTATAAGTCAGTAGAGCAGACTCATGAAACTGGAAATAAAATACCTGAAAAAATTACTCCGCCAGCTTTTTCATTTTCTGGCAGTGAAGTTAGTCGTTCATCTCCGATGAAAAATGATAACAAAATTAGTCCATCCAATAATACAGTCGTTGTAAGTTTTGTTTGAAATTAAGGTAAATATTTGCAAGTGGGGTCAACCATTTTAATTTTCATTTTTTTTTTAACGAAATTTCTATCTGATTTTATTGATTTATTTTTTCTTGAAAAATCCATAAAAAAAATTAACAATTTAAAATAATAAAAATTTGATTATTACATTTTAACAAATTTAAAAAAAAATTTATAAATTTTTTAGAAAATTGTGATATTCAATTTTTTTTGTTCGTTTTTTTTTATGTATTTTCCAAAAAAAAAAAAAAATATATCAAAAACATCAAAAAAAGATAAAATATAAATTATATTCAAAAACTTGAGAGCTAAAATTTTTTCCAATTTTTAAAGGCAAAAAATCTATCAAAATCTTTCACATCTTTTATCATAAATTTGCCGTAAAAATAAGCAAAATAAAAATAAATTTGACAATGTTAATTTTTCACCTAGTTATAGCCCAAAATAGGGTTTGACCCCACTTGTAAATAATTACCAAAATTACTTATTTAAAATAATATTGAATGAAAAATTTTTTTAATCATTTTATTTATAGAATCCATTTGTTACGCCATCAAAAAACCCTCCGAAGACTATTAGAAAGGAGACACCGAAGAAAAATCTGAAAAACGTACAAAAAATAACAGACTTCATGAAAAAAAGTGTGACACTTAAATCTGATGAAAGTAAACCGAGCCCTGGGCCGATAGATAACTATGACTTGATTAAAGACATTGAAAAACTGATACCCGTTTCCAGAGAAATAGATAAAAAAATAAAAGGCACTATTATATCGCTTCAGAATCTTGAGAGAAGAGATCCCAATTGGTACTTGCAGGGAGTTGTTTCTGATAATACTGGAACTATCAATGTATCTTTTTCTCCAGCGGTAAGATATTTAAAAATTTTCTATTTTTTATAAAATTAAAATAAATTTATGACATAGATTTTTTGCAGATACTTAACAGGTTGATAGGATTTAATCTCGCTGAATTTTCTCAGATGAAAAAATTAAAAAAGACTGATCCTGAAGTCGCGAATAAATTAAGACAAGTTAGTTGGTATTTTGTTAAATTTTTTTTTTTTTTCATTTAATTTTAGCTAATGGAATATTTTTTATTTCTTATCAGGGGCTTCGTGGAGCTGAATTCAAACTCAGTCATCTTCATACATTGTTGAGGTGTAAATTATTACCCAACAATCCAGTTTTGTTTGTTGAGTCCATGCTTGATTTAACGGAAGGTCAAAGAAAAGAAGTTTAAACTGGTTCTTATTTGTTGTCATTAATTTTTATAAAGAATAAATTTTCTACTTTTTCAATTGAGTTAAGTTTTTTACGCTAACTCTTTTTATAATAAAATAAATAACAGTTTAAATTTTAATGACGAAAAATTGAATACAAAATTGGTAATATGAAAAATGAAGATTACAAATTATAATTTATTAATTTTTTTGGAAAAATATATTTTTGCATCGGCCAGGAGTCGAACCTGGGTCACCCACAATACTTGCAGTAGAGTATTCTACCACTAAACTACCAATGCATTGCTGAATTAGATATTAAGTTTATATAAACTGAATAGCAGAAAATGACGTCAGTCTAGTCATGACTCATTTTTTTTTTTTATAGTAAAAAGATTTCTTTTATATCAATAGAAGATACAAAGCTAAATTTTATAAAATTAGTTGACTGGATTTATTTTTTTCTATAATAATTTTTAATTATTTATTTTCTATGATTAAGATCCCAATAATGTTCACCGTAGTTTCCTTCATTATTTCCCCACCGTACCTAGAATTCATCAATATAATTTTTTTTTTATTAAAAAAATTATAAATTTAATTACAAACTTACTTTGCCTTGGAATCTTTTATTTTCAATATCATTTTTTCAAATCTCTGCTCCCATTTACTTGGATTTTCAAATACATGTCCAAATTCTAATTCCAGGGGCTTTGAATGCTCCATAAAAATATCTCTATGATTTAAGTAAAAAAAAAAAAAAAAAAATAAAAAAAAAAAAAAAATAAAAAAATTTTTTTAAATATCAATTTAATTAAATTTACTCACTGGAAATAATTTTGATTATTATAAAAGTCATTCGCCGGTTCTTTGCTATTTCTTCGACTCGGATTTTTTAAATCTAAGAATAAATAATTAAAAATACAAATGAATTTTACAAATAAATTTAAATAAAAAAAATTACTTTGTAAAAAATTACTTCGGAGCGTAATCTGAGCACTTGCAAAAACAATAAATCCAAAAATAGTAATCAATAAATACTTTAAGCTCATAATATAATATTTCATGAAGACACTTATATTACAATTGTTTTCAATTGATACTAAGTAAAATAATATTTAAAGTCAATCTTAAATATAACTTCCTGTTACGGTTAAATTAACAGGCTTTCTTAAAGAAAGTTTACAAAAATAAAATAACAAACCATTTTTTTTTTTTTTTTTTAATATTTAACATAATTTATTTACTTTAATTAAATAGTAACACGAGTATCACACGTTGAGAGATATATACATGTTAATAGAAATAAATAATAATTATAATAATGTTAATTAATGGCAATGGATAAATTATTTATCAAAGGAATAGCTATTTTTTGCACATTTCATCATTGATTGCATTAGTTTTACAAATCCAGTGTCTTTAGGTTTTTCCAATCCTCTCAAGACACGATTCTTCATCACTGCTACAAACTCGCGATTACTCAGTTGTCCATCCACTGAAAAACATCCAATAAATTAATCAATAAATATATGTAATATGTAATCTATATTATTATGAGAATAAGTAAAATTTTATGGCTAGTTTATTTAAAAAAATTACTTACAATTTTCATCAAAAATAGTGTATACGACTTGAATTACGTGATCACTCAATTCAACGTGTGCTACTGTACGCGCTACATGTTTCAAGGTAGCTTGATCAATAGACGCGCCGGCAATATGATAGAATGTTAAAGCTGTATCTACATCATTAATGTTATTCAAAAAATGGAAGAATTTTAAATAATCTTCTTTGCTGACTCCTTGAGGATTATCTTTGAACTGTTTCTTTACTCTCTTTATCATTTTAATTCTTTTGTTCTCGGGATAACCCGCGTAGGCTAGCAACAGTTCTGTGAAATCTGTTTCCGTGATTTTACCATCAGCATCAGGATTGCGACGTTCGAACTACAAAATATAATTGAATTAATCAATTAATTCAATTAATTAATTATTAATTCAATTAATAATTGGTACTTTACCTCAAGACTTAAAATTTCTTTTTGGAGCTGTTCTTGAAAGTCGAGAAACTTTTCGATAGTTAATTTCTGATCCATGTTAGATCCGAAGAAGTAAGTGGTCAATGCTGAGTTTACTCCTTTGAAGGTGTTACCAGTGTTAGCATGGTCGCGGTGACGGTTTCCGATACTTGTTTGTTGTCTAATTAATGTTGCGACTTTGCTGAACTCTTCGGAATCAACATCTCCGTCGCCGTTGAAGTCAAACATGCGGAAAGCTATTTCAAAATGTCTTCTTGATGCTAAAATTATAAAAATTAATTAATTACGTTATTGCTTAATTTAAGTAAATAAGTAATAGGTAAATAAAATAATAATAATGGTAATTACTTGAAAGGACTGTCAGTAAGAAAATGTAGTCTGAGAAGCTTATCAATCCAGCGCTACCAAGCTTATAGAAGATACTATTTTCGTCTAATTCTAATTCTAATTTATTATGGACGTTCTGAAATAAATAAATAATTTTTTCATTAATAATCATAATAATAATAAAAAATTTTTTTTTATTACTGAATATAATTTTACCTTTGGATCAAATCGTTTGTACTGATCTAATCCCAGACCTAAAAAAAAAATATATATATATATATATATATATTATTACCTTCAAAAAAAATAAATTTTAATGAATGAAGTAATTATTTAATAAAGTAAAATATAGAAAGTGAGAGTAAAACGGAAACAAAGCAAAAAAAAAATGCATGAAAGATGAAATAAATTGGGTAATATCAAAAATTACCCTCAGGTTGCTTAACACCAGGAGTCATTGATCTCAAGAAGTCATCGGGTGTCATAAAAACCTCATGATGAGTGTCAGTAGTAGACACTTGAAGAGTCGCAAAGTAACGGAATACTTTGTCGGGTGTTGAGTAATGACGTATGCGGTTTTCATATTCAATTATCTTGAAATTTAATTACGAGATCCAATTAAGTTGCATGCAAAAACAAAGTACTAGCAATTATTTATTGGGTCAAAGAGTGGATTAGTCGAGTTACCACACAATTAGCATATAATACACCATATATATGATTTTATTATATATGTAATATGAATAATAATTATAACTATAACTATAATGAATATTTATGATGAAGATGATATAAGAGTTAGTTAAAGATTGCAAGTTTGAGGTAATTGCCGATAGTTTTAGTATTTAATTAAACGTATTAAGCGTTTTTATAATTCTTAGTTATTGTTTTACCGTCTGGTTGCTGCATGCCAGGTGTAATGGCTCGTAAAAAATCGTCTGGTGTCATGAAGATTTCAGTACCTTCCAAACTCGAAATCTTTACTGTCGCAAAATAACGAAAAATTTTATCTGGAGTTGAGTATGAACGCATTCTATTTTCGTACTCAATTATCTGAAAAAAAAAATTCTCACCTCTTCAAATCGATTGTTTATTTCAGTCAATTAATTATTAATTAATCTGTTATTTACCAATTTATTTACAATTTATCAATGGAATAATGGTTAGTTATTAGTGGCAAATGAAAACAAAAGGAATTAAAGGCTTTTATTACCTTGCGGTCACGAAATCCAACTTTTTGCTTCTTCTTTTTTTTCTTGAGTTCGGAGTCAGCCTGTTCTACGGATGTATTATTCTTTTCTTCATTTTCTTCCATCAACATTTCAGCAGCGTCTACTGTGAATTGTTTTTTTATTTGTTGGAAAACCCTAAAATATTTATGAAAATTTAATTTTGTAATTAGCATGAAAATTAAAATATTATCAGGTTACTTGAATATAATTATGCTACTGAAATTAGTATGAAAATTAAATTAGCTGACATCTAAAAAATTTTTAATTTTTTTTTATTGAAAAAATTATTACAAAAAAACAAAAAAAAATTTAATTTTTTTTATTTCTTTTTGCCATAATTTATTTGTTACAAAAATTATTTAAATGATCAAATATCTGCTAAATTAATTTTTATCTGTTAAATTCAGTGTAATGTAGAATATCAAGCTTAATTGCTAAAAACATTGAAAATAATTGCATGAAAAATTTATTATTTATTACAAACCATTTCCAGTTGACGAAAGGTGCCACAACTCCAAATGAAAGAACCCCAAGTATGGTAGTTCTAACTCTAGACAAATTTGCGTTGATTCCATGACCAAAATTACGAAATCCTCGTACTTGAATCACTTGATCTTGACTTTTCAAAGTTTTATTCAGCAGCTTGTGACGGCAATTAGCAGATAATTGAGTAAAAATGATATTTTTACCAATTGTCAAGTATCGACTTTGCACCGACATTTTTTCAACTACTTTTATCGAATCTGAGAAATAAAATCAATCAATTCCTCGTCAAAAATAAGTAAGTGTGAACAAAAAAATACTTACTATTAAATTTTCTATATATATCCAACGCTAATTATTTTTATTCCAGAAGTAACAGCAGTAGGCTAGTTTTAACACACAAGAATAGTTAAAATTTTAAAGTTTTACTAAAAATTTTGTCAATTTTGCTGGCATGGTCTTTTCGGTATCAGACATCAAAAGATTGAGTGCTATTACGCACGTCCTGTTTTAGGTTTTGCTTTATTTATCGTTCCAGAACTTACAATCCCCCAGTCCTTCAACTTGGATGATGAAATTATCACGTGTTCTCTTTTTGTCGATAAGATGTGGATTCAAAGGAAATGCACTATACTAAAATAATTGCACCAAAGTGATACGATGATAATTGTTGATTTATTAATCAACAAAATATATTTAAGTAATTAATTATTATTTAATAGACTTTGATTAGGTTAATTAAGTTATTTGGCTGCCACAGCTGTGGTGGTATATCGCGCGAGAGATTTTCCAGGAAATTTTCCTGTGTCGTGTGTGATCTACAGTACGTTGAGAAGTTCTCGTTGTTGGCGCTTGGCGGTGTTGAGGCGTTTTTGGTTGAGGGTCTACCATTAGAGGCGTGACTGCTCTGCCAGTACCGCCACAAAGATAATACAAGTACAGCCATCTTTTGATAAAACAACAATATTACTGTGACATTAAAGTTAGCAGTTAATTTTTAACAATTAAATTAACTCTAAAAAATTATTTTAAAAAAATGGACTTGTCGAAATTTTAATAAATTAAAAATGTAATTTTTTTTAAATAATTTTTTGGAGCAAATTTTTTTGTTAAAGAAAATTAGAAAATTGTCAAGTGACAGCTAACTTTAGTCAAAATTTAGAATCTTTTTAGTAATTCAATTTTTGTAATTAAAACTTTTTTTTTTTAATTTCACATTAAAAAATTTATAAAAACTATCAGTGTAATTTTTTAAAAATTTTTATAATAATTTATACTTAGTAAAATAAAATTTCTAAAAATTGACAGCTGTCGGCTAACTTCAGTATTATTAAATTTTAATATAATTTTTGCTAAAAGAAACCAATAGTGTCGCCACCACAACAAAAATTGTGTACTAAAAATACAAAGATGGTTGTTTAGAGAACTGTCATCATCATGCAGTTAACTAGCTGACATCAGCAGCTGTTATCATATCAAATCTAGTTTGACCTAAATAGCAAACTGAAATTTTATTCCAACAAATGATGTCTCTTACAAGTAATTTGACAGCTATTTAAACAATATTAATTTACAAAAAAATACTGTTGAAAATAACAATCATAAACATCACCTCCTAACCTGTTGTCAATGATGATGTGTCACCGTCCATCTGCAATTTTTTTTAATTGTTTTTTATTTACTTTTTATTAACAGTAAGCTAATACTTTTATTTGTCGACTAATATATTAAATAAACTTTAAGGTTACTGAGCATGAAATGTCAGCACGTAGGCGACGAGTTACTGGCGACGTAGACGATGTTCCACTGACATCATACAGCGATTCACGTCAATTTGGTGGCACTTTTTACGGACAACCGCAAGGAAATGGAAAGCCAGATAACTGGCAAATAGATAGTGATAGTAAGGAAAATTTAAGTAATTACAACTATATTCCAATCATGACGTCCCGTGACAGGAGTAATGAGTTCGCCAATGCTATTAAGACCATGCAAGGCAGAACTATGATGAGGACGTCTGTCAAAAGTTCAACTCAGGGCAAGCATTTCCAAAGTTACTCACAATTCATGATGATTGCTAAGAATATTGGGAAAAATATTGCCAGTACTTATGCTAAGCTAGAAAAACTCGCGATATGTAAGTCTAGGTTTTAATATTTATAATTTATGCGATGAAAATTAAGTTAGCCGACATCTAAAAATTTTTAGAATTTTTTTTTACTAAAAAAAATGATTAGAAAAAAATAAAAAAAAATTTTTCATTGTAAAAAAGTTGAAAAACAATGCGTTAAATTTTTTAAAAATATTTTGGGCCATAACTAGAAATAACTTTGAAAAATTAACATTTTCAAATTTTATCTTTTTTTGATGTTTTTGATATATATATATATATATATATATATATATATATATATATATATATATATATATATTTTTTTTTTAAATATATAAAAAAACGAACAATTAAAAAAAAAAAAAAAAATGAATATCATAATTTTCTAAAAAATTTATAAATAAAGTAAAAAGTTTGAAAAACTCTAAGTGCAATTTTTTAAAAATATTTTCTACTTGTAATTTAATGAATTAAGTAAAATCAAAAAAATTAAAAATGTTGGCTAAGTTTATTATTATGTGCATACGATATTTTGAATGATAAAATTAATACTAATGTGAAAAATCTTTAATTTTTATAGTGGCAAAGAAAAAGTCTATTTTTGATGACAGACAATTGGAAATAGACGAGCTGACAAATATTATCAAGACTGATTTGAGCAGTCTAAACAAACAAATCGGTCAGCTTCAGGAATTGAGCAAGCAACAGAGAGAATCATCCTCTAAAAGTCATCACATAGCTTCGCATTCCTCTTCTGTGGTGGTTACTCTCCAGTCAAAGCTTGCCAATATGTCTAACCACTTCAAAAACGTACTTGAAGTACGCTCTGAGGTGTGTAATTTTATTTCTGTACATTTTATATTAAAATTTTATTTTTGAACAATTTTATTGATTTAATTGCTGACAGAATATGAGAGAAGAGCAAAACAGGAGGCAGCAGTTCACTCAAGGGCGTGTAAATACTAAATTACCATTAACTGGTGGACAACAAGGCTCATTACTCCTTGAGGAACAAGATACTAGAGGTAATCCTGTTAGTATAAATGTTGAACCCATGGGAGGGCAAATGATGATGCAACAGATGATTCGAGATGACACGGTATTTATTTAAAATTAATATTGAATATTATTTAATTGACTTATTGATTATCATAAATATACTCAGGACTCCTATGTGATGTCTCGAGCAGAAACGATGCAAAATATTGAGTCTACGATAGTTGAACTTGGAGGAATTTTTTCGCAATTAGCTCATATGGTTAAAGAACAAGAAGAAATGGTTGAAAGGTATTGAGAAAAAAATTTTTCTTATTCTCTTAATAATAAAGATTATCACTTTATTTGTCATCTTAATAAATAAATTGATTAATTTTTTCAGGATAGACACAAACATCGAAGATACAGAACTGAACGTCGAGGCGGCTCACACTGAAATCCTAAAATACTTTCAGTCAGTCACCAATAATCGGTGGCTGATGATTAAAATATTCGCAGTCCTTGTATTTTTCTTTATATTTTTCGTTATTTTCTTGGCGTAGTTTTTTTCATAAATCGCCGATATTAGATAATTTTAAATATTTTAACAAATATTGTTAAAGTTTTCAGATAAAATGTAAATTAATTAATTATAATTCGTATAAATATTGTATAAATATACATTTATTGCATTCCTTATACCAAGAAAATTTTTCTAAAATACATGATTACAAAATTGAATTATTTAATATTTTTTTTTTTTTTTTTTTTTAATATATTTTAACAACATATTATTCACTATTATCATATCATATACAAAGGTGTGAATAAATTTTTTTAATTAGATTATAGTTTTATATTAAAAAAAAAAAAAAAAAAAAAAAAAAATTAATAATAATTTTTTGACTTTTAATAAAAGCAATAATTTTTATTTTTTTGATTAATTGCAATGAATACACATAAATTTTGGTATAAGGTTTAACTGATAAACAAAAATGTTTAATATATAGAATTCTCTGAGGATTAAAAAATTTCATATAAATATTATATAAATATACATTTATTGCATTCCTTATACCAAGAAAATTTTTCTAAAGTACATAACTACAAAACTGAATTTCATTTATATATAATACACAAATTATTTATCAACAATAGATTATTTATAAGCACCCGAATACTTATTAATAATTTATTACAAATATTTATTTATTTATCTATAATTTCATTACAATTACCATTTATAAATTGAATATCTTAATTATATACTGGAATTACAATAACAGTTAAAAAACATTTTTTTGATATATCCAGTTGCATCCATCTAGGAACCTACAGCAAATATAAAATAATTAAACATATATAATCCAACAACAACAAATCGACAATTTACAATTAAATCCATTAAATAAATTAATATAATTACAAAATATCAAACTATTAAATTAATGCTACTTAATAAATTAATTATTTTATTAACCTGCTACTCAATTAAATTCTCGTTGTCAATAATAGTATGAATAGCATGAGAGTTGTTATTATGTCCTTCCATAGTACTCCAAAACTGCCGGATTTTAGAAAAACGTTTGCGTCCTTGGCAAGCGGCAGAAATAAAGTCAGAAAAAAAAATCCCAACATAATAATAACATAAATAATAATTAATTAAAATAAACAATGACAATTTTGTAAATTATGAAGATAAATAAAAATTTGAAAATTAAATAAATTCAAGAGAGAATAGAGACGAGGATAAATTTTTATCATGAGTACTTGTCGCGATGTTGATCATAACTTGACTGTCGTTTGTCACTAGTCAAATGTTTGCTACTAAAATCGCGCTGATCACGTTGAAAAGGATGAAAGCTTCCGCCATTGTTGCGGGAGGGCAGTTTTTCGTCACTCCAGGATGAATTGCCGGCTCCAGGTGGTGGTAGCATCGAAGGTAGAGGTACTGGCGGTATACGGTCTCCGGGAAAAGGAACCGGTGGCGGCGGTGGCGGCTGAGTGGGACGATAGTGGCCTGGCCGAGAAGAATGAGGATGAGGCAATGGAAGACCTGGTGAAATTGGTGGCGATGGAGGCGAGGAACTAGCGCGGTTAAACCTACTGTTGCTGGTGTTGGATAATGGTAATGGAGGTGGTGGACCAGCCAGCGGTCCTGGCACTGGAGGAGGTGAGGATAAACGGCCACCCAGCGGTGGAGGTCGTTGCCCTACGTCATATCCTGGCAGCGGGGGCATTGCGTGCATATACGGCGGCAAAGGTCCGTGTAAGTAAGGAGGCGGCGGCATACTCGATGAACCCCCGAACATTATCGGCGAGCTTGATGACTCCGCTAAGAATAATTGAGGTGACGTTGCTGTCTCGCCATTTGATTCCATTCCTGTTTGAGAATCATTTTTAGTAATCTGTTTTGTCTTTTAGCTTTAATACGTACCAGTTTTTTTTTTAAATAAATAAATAAAGTTAAATTTTTCAGGTCATGCATTAATTAATTAAAAATAAATTTTAATATTTTGGTTATTAAAGACCGCCAGATTTAGATATAAATTTATAAAGACCTACAATGGATTATTTTCCAATGCAATATTTATTATTATCGTTGAGATAAATTTGAAATTTTTTTTTTTTTTTTTTTTTTTTTTCACGGATTTAATGACTTAGAATTTTTTTTTATCATCTCAAAGCTAACGGTCTTTAAATAAAATAAAATAAAATTAATTTAAAAACTTACGATGTGTTTTTATATCTGAATCAGTGTCGCTGAAGTTCTTTTCGATAAGAGTTAATCTATTACGTAGCTGGCTAGCTTCAGCTTTTGATTCTTCTAAACGACGTTCATTTTGGCGAGCTCTTACCTAGAATAAAATTATTTAAAAAGTTATTATTATTATTAAAACTTTATATGATTTACTGAATAATTTAAATAATAAATATTAACCCAATTTTCATGAGACTTGGCTTCTAAATCAGCAATTTGCTTCTTGTATTCTTTTTCTTGATCTAATATTTCATGTTTAAGTGTCTCAATTTGTTGCCTGCAAAAAAAGTCATATCAACTATATTTACAGAAAATTATTTAAAAATATTTCAAGTATAAAAAAAAATAATTACTTGTAATTATGGATCTCATTTTGCATCATGTGTAATCTGTCAATAGTAGTTGAAACTTCTCCTTGTTGTTGTAACCACATAGCTTCTTCCTTTTGACGCTCAGCTTCTTTTTCATTGAAAAATTTAGTTAGTACTTCTAGACGAGTTTCAGCCTCGGCTTTTTCTTTAATCGCTATTTTACACTGTTCGCTTAGTGAGACTACTTCTTCGTTAATCATTTTCATGTGTTCTAAATCATAAAATATTTAAAATTAATATTTTTTTCAATCTTCACCTGTACAAACTAACATTTAAAATAATCACAAACCTTCTAGAAGTTGATGAGCGCCTTCAACATCACCTAATTTGGCTTTTAGTTCATCTCGTTCTTCCTTCAGCATATCAGCTTCTGCTTTAATTCGTGATACATCTGCCAGTTTAGAAAAGTCAATATTACTAGAACTTGATTTAACAATCTGTTTCAAATCTTTCAACTCCATTTTCTTTTCTTTCAACTGTTTGTTGATAACTATCTTCTCTGCTGATACCTACAGTAAAAAATTATTTTTTTCACCGTCAATAATAAATAATAAGTAATAAATAACATTTAATATAAGAACCACTTACATCTGCCAGTTGCTTTTCAATTTCTTGTATTTTCTTCGTTAACTTCGCTTCGATATCGCTTTTCGACTTCGTTACTTGCTTCAATTCTTCATCTACTCGCGTAAAATCAATCACCAATTGATCATACTTTTTATTTGTACCAGCAAGCTCAGCAGTCAGTGATTCAATCTACGAAAAAATATTTTATAAGTCTATGTTAGTTAATATAATTAAAAATAATTAATTTATAAATTAAAATATAAAAATAAAACCTATCACCTCCGCTCTACCAATGTCATGCTGCGGTAATTAAAAATAAATTTAAAAAAAATTAATATTTAAGGAGATCCAAGTACCTACTGTTTTTTAATTTTTTTATTAATTATTAGGCTATGTTGATTGAACTTAGAAATGTTCAGAAAGTTTTAAAAATTTCATTACTTCGCGTGGATCTCCTTAAAAAACATAGAAAAAAATTACCTCTTGAGTTTTAAGCAAAAGTGCATTTTTCAAAGAATCATTGATAGTCTGCTGAGCATTCAGACGGCTTTGTAAATCTTCGATGGACTTGGCAAGAGGATTTTCTTGATTATTCGAAGCCAGAATTTCTCGTAACATTCGTTCTAATTCCAGACCAGCTTCAGTTGCGCTTTCTAAATCTTTTTCTAATGTTGCTATTTGATTTTCTAACTCTACCTTTGTTTCCTGTAAAATAATTAATTTAAATTAATTTTTATAAATTGTTTTTAAGTTTATATTTAATTAAATAATTACATTCGCTGCTTCTAACTCGGATTTTAGAGATGTAACCATTTCATTGGAACCAAAAGACTCATCTTCAATTGAATCCAACTGTAATTTTATTTTTATTAATTTTTATTTAAAAAAAGTTATTATTTTTCAAAAAAAAAAAAAAAATATATCAATAAAGTCAAATAGAAATTTCGTTAAAAAAAAATGAAAATTAAAATGATTGACCTCACTTGTAAATATTTACCGAAAAAAAAAAATTATTACTTACTCTAGTTTTAGTCGACTTTAATGAATCATCTAAAACAGAATTTTCTTTGGTAGCTATAAGTAACTCTTTTTCAAGCTTGTTAATTTTCGCAATCAACTGTCCATCACGTCGAGAATTTTCAAAGTAAAAGTATCCCAAGGAGAAGAGCAAGGTAGTAAAAGCCGTCAAAGCTAAGTACGACAAAGTTTCCCAGTAATTTTTAGTCCCAAAGGAGCTAAATATTTGATACTCTTCAGCAGAATCCTAAAAATTATCAACAAAATTAATTAATGATAAAAATAGTCAATTAATCCGGATTATTGTGTTGATAATAGAATACCTCTGACGAAAGGTTTTGATTCTCAAGTTGGTCGCAATCTCCGTTGACATGGCAAACATCTGAAGACATTTCTAAAATTATAATTGAAAGGTAAGTCAACTGTTTGTTTAAAATTCTACCTATTAATTTTCAAACGAGTAATACCTGATTCCAAGCCTTCAATATTTGCCGTGTCTTCGCTTTCTGAATCAGCAGTCGAGTCTGTAAGCTCAGGAATATTTTCAGATTCTTCTGGTGGGCTGGTTGAAGTTATAAATTCCTCGTAAGTTGCAGTAGTCGGTTCAAATTCTTCAGAATTATTTTCTGGGGATTCCGTAAATTCAGTAGAGTCTAAGAAAGTAATGAATGTTAATACTAAATAAAATAGTAATTATTTATATTTTTACTTACGATCGGTTGAAGAAGGATCGTTCTCAACATTCAATAAACTTCTAGGAGCCTGAAGTTCATTGAAGCTTGAGGTCTGATCTATTGAATCGTCGATCGAGCCTGTAAATTCATCCTGTTTAGAGATGTCAGGCTGACCGGTTAACTCCTCTTGGTTTTCAAAAGGATTTTGTGATGTATTTATTTCTTCATTATTGTAATATTCTTTTTTTTCTTCAGAAACATTATTATTATTATTATTGTTATTATTTTCGTTGTTGTTATTGTTATTATTTTCGTTGTTGTTATTGTTATTATCTTTCTCAATATTATTATTGTTGTTATTAAAATTCTCATTATTATTAATATTATTATCAACATTATTAATATTGTTGTTATTGTTGTTGTTGTTGATATTATTATTATCAGAATTTATGGGTTGATAATAATTATTATTATTATTTTCTTCAGCAATTTGTGGGATAGTAGTCGTTGCAGGTAATTCTTGAGCCGTATGAGAAATTTCTGATTGAACTGAATTTTCTTGATTACCTGAAAAATTTTCTGAACTAATCGGATTTTGATGGGTTTCAAAATTATTCAGTAGCTGATTTCCTTGATTTTCTGAAACTTTATTCTCTCCTGAATTTCCTTGATTTCCTGGAGAATTTTCAGAGTTAAATGAAGCTTGTTGATTGTCTGAAAAATTGTTGAAGTCTTCACGACTTTCTTGGTTATTTGGAAAATTGTTAGTGTCTGCTAAATTTTCTTGATTTTGTGAATTAAATGGAACTTGATTTTCTGACTTAATATGTTGATCTTGATTTCCTGAAGAACTTTCAGAATTAAATTGACGATCTTGATTTTCTGCAAAATTATTAAACCCTCCATTATTTCCTTGATTATCCGAATTAACTTGAGCCTGTTGATTCCTTGAAAAGTTATCAGACTGTGCTTGATTTCCAGGCTGATGTTCTGATTGTTGAGATACTCCTGAATCAGCATAATTCATCCTCTCCGTAACAGCAAGTTGTTCCGATTGAGAATTCATATTCTCAACACCATTTTGGGGAGCACCAGTTGGAGGAATTTCTTGAGGCTTTGAATCTGATGATTCAGTAGTTGTAAAGCTGTCAAACAAAGATGAGACTTTGCCAAAAACTTGAGTAAAAGTATTATCAGCCTCTTCATTTTCTTTATTTTCTCTACTTGCATCGTTTGAGCCTTCATTTAATTCTCGAGAATCATTCAAATTGTCATTAATTTTTTGACTATCAGATTCTGTTTCAATATTTTGCTGCCCATCAGCCTGTGATTTATCAGGATTGAAATCTTGTCCTTGAGGTCCTTCAATTTTATTACCATCGAAATTATTATTTTCTACTTTTTTATCTTCACCATTATTATGCAATAATTCTTCTTTAAAATTTTCTGAATCATTTTCTATTTGCATATCATTTCTTTTCATATTATTATTATTATTATTATTATTGAAATTATTATTATTGTTGTTATTATTATTATTAAAATTATTATTATTGTTGTTATCATTATTATTATTGAAATTATTATTATTGTTATTGTTATTATTATTATTATTATTATTATTATTATTATTATTATTATCATAACCAGAATTTTGGTTTCTATTTTCCAAATTACCAGACTCATTAACTCTCTCAATCTCTCTACTATTTTCTCTCATCGCAGTTGCAGAATTATCATCAAATGCCTGAGTAGATATCAAATTAGGATGCACCGTTAACACCGGTTGTTCCTTATCTGCAGATTCAATAATCCTAGTAGCAAAATTATCAGCTTCTCGTCTTTGATCAGGTCGATAATCAATCGTCGTGCCATCGATGACCTCAAACGACGGAGAAACATTTTCAACAACCGGGGAAATCGAGTCCATTGAATTTCTCCCCTCCGGATTACTATTAATCACCGAGTCCTGTGTTTTTTGTCCATTCTGACCCTCGAACTCGGAAGAATTAGAGACTTCTGTCGGGACTTCATGTTCTAAATCCTTCTTCAGTACCTTTTTTTCTCGAATGAAACTCACCGGAGCGTATCCTCTTCGTCCAGCGATCTAGAAATATAAGTAAAATAATTATAATTATTTACTCTGCAATTAATTAATAATAATCTTAATATAAAAAAATTTTAAATATTTACTTCAACACCCCACAAGTCATCGCGACTACCAGCGCTTTTACTAAACACTGTAACATCAACGTTGGGTTCAAAAGACAAGATCTGGGGATCATTGGAATGATATTTCATTACGGTCTTAGCCAGAGAAACTGGAACTGAAAAAAAAAAAAAAAAAAAATAATTAAAATAACATTTTAATTTAAATAGAGATTAAAGTACGGCTTCTTGCATTACCAGAGCACTCAGGGTCGTAGCACAGCCGTTTATCAGATATATTTGACGTACATGGCGATATGGTGTAAAAAATAAATATCACAGAAATCCATAAAAATTGCTCCATTGATAGATTTATGAATTTATTACCTATCATATTATTATTTTTTTTTTTAGTACTAGCATTAACTACGGCTATATCACTACACCACATTGTTCCACATCACTATCTTCTAGACGTCTATCTCAGTCTCACTTGTCTACAAGCAACCCTGCGCTCGCTCGTCGTGTCAACCAACCGTATGACAGCATACTTGTTATTCAATCACTGATGTCAAACTCGTCAGATGTTCCTCTACTGGGATTTTAAGAAAGTTTAAATATTTAATTCTGATTTTTGCCGCCAAATGCGGGAGCGCTAAATGTCAATCAGCTGACCACGAGGTTTTGGAGCTCGCGACTCTGCAGCAGGTTATTTATTAATTTTCAACTGTTTGTTTGTGTTAATTAAATTTATTTAATTTATTTAATACACGTTGAAGCAAAAGAAATAATTAGAGCAAGAATTTTTGAAATATTATTGGACTTTTTTTAATTTTTTGTGTGAAGTTTAAGAAAAAAAAATGGAAGATGATTTCAAAGAGTTTGCTAGTGACATAAATATTATTAAACAAATCAAAAATTTTAATAATTGTATCAGTAGTATTGAAAAATTCTTAAAAATCTCAAATAATCAGGTTTTTTATGATAAATTAAATAATGAACAGAAAATAAAATATAATACACTGATGTCTTTTCATTTAAATAGTTTGTTTTGGATGCATTTAAGAGTTCAAGGTTTGTTTTTATTTTATTGCATTTAATGTTTATAATAATACATATTATTACATTTTTTTTAATGATACTGAAATTAACGATCAACTGTTAATTAAAAAAATTTTTTTAACAAATTAATTACAGTAAAAAAATGCTTCTAAAAATTTTCACTTGTAATTTTTATTAATTTTTACATGTGAAATTTTTTAACCAAATTTTTTTTTTAATAATTTAATTTAATTTAAATTCAGTGCTATTTTTTATATCTGATATTTTTATTTGTAAGAGTTTAATGTAAATTATTATACAATTGTTTATTTATTTTTATAGGAGAAGACCCAGGACTCCATGAAATCAGGAACGAGAATGACAGGTTAAAAAAAGTAATGGCCAGAGCTCAAGAATTATTCAACTCCAAAACACCAGGACCTCGCATTAATGTAAATGCCGCTAAAAGATTTATTAGAAATAGTTTATGGACACCTAATAATATTGATGTCGGTATTGAAAATGAAGAGGAGCCTGTGCAAGACAACTTGATGGACGATGATTTTGAAATTGTCTCTTAATTATTATTTTTAAGACTCAATATCAATTGATATGAATTATTACAAATAAAACATAAAAAAAAAATTTCATTTGTAAAAAACTTGAAAACCTGTAAGTGCATTTTTTTAAAAATATTTTTTTGTTCTAATTTAATTAATGAAAAAAAAAATCAAAAAATTAAAAGCGTCAGCTAACTTTAGTATTATAATTAAAAATGCAATTTTTTTAAAATAATTTTTCGGAACAAATTTGTTTTTTAAATGAAATTAAAAAATTATTAAAAAAAAAATCGTAATTAAAAATTTTTACATGGGAAAATTAATAAAAATTATAGGTAAAAATTTTTAGAAGCATTTTTTTATTGTAATTAATTTGTTAAAAAATTTTTAAAATTAACAGCTGACGGCTAACTTCAGTATTATTAAAATAACTCCCATTACCAGTAGAGCGATATTTCTTAAAGAATTTCGCGGTACAGCCATCTGTAGTTTGAAAGTTTTTGTAAAATAGATCACAGCTGTCATCTTGAAAAAAATTTTTTATGGAGCACAAAATAATGGTCTCCCTTTCCAAAGCGTTTTCCCGCGAATTCTATACAAAGACTGGTCGCTCGCGAATTTAATTACTCTGTCAATTAGCCATTAGTCATGATTAAAGTTTACTATTAATGTTACAAATTAGCGTTATTTATTTATTTTTTTGAACTGTTATGTGATATTTCTATAAATCCAGTAAATACTTACTCAAATTATAGGTAAAATTAAGTAAAAAATTTCATCTGTGATTCAGAGGTTATGCTGAGAGGAGATAGCTTTGCTACTGATCTATTTTTTGTTTCATGTAGACCCAAGGTTCTATAAATTGAGATGAAAATGGATGACAATAAAGAAACATCTGAAGTCTGTACTGTCACAAAAGTCATTCCGGCAAAACCAAAAAAATTAGTCCAAGGTAATGTTTAATGACATTAAAGTTAGCCGTCACTTGACAATTTTTAAATTTTATTTAACAAACAAATTTGTACAAAAAAACTATTTGTAAAAAATTGCATTACTAATTTTTTTAAATTTCTACTTGTCAATTTTTTTTTTTTTAATTTAATTATTACAAAAATTATTTAAATTATCAAATATCTGCTAATTTAATTTCCATTAATGCTTAACAACAATGAAAATAATTGACTTGTGACACTTTTTTATTTTTAAATAAATTAAGTAATTTTTTAGATTTCATTTTATTAAATCATAATTTTCGTTGATATTTTTTTTTTATAATAAAAATATAATTTTAATTAATTACGACTTTATTTTTATAGCACGTCTTCCGTTTCAAATCTTTTCATCACAAGATTCTCCAAATAGTTTAAAATCAAACAATAAAAAGCGTAAATTGTCATCACCATCACCAAGTAGTTGTAAATCTGACAAAGGACCTAAAATAGCTCGAAAAGAAAATGTATTGGCGAAATCAACCAATTGTGAAGCTGACAGTAAAACTAACAGTCACGATGATACCGCTGAAGTAATTGATCTTGATGATTTAGAAGATACTGTTATAAATCCTAAAAAACGAGATGATGATGACAAAGGTGCTATGAAACCAAATACTTTATTAAAGTACCTTCAAAAGACATCAGAAGAGCCTTCGAAAGCTGTTGTGGTGCCAGAGAAGCAGGAAAAACTTAATTCAGAAGTTGTTGTCATGCTGAGCAGGTGCGACGATGTGTTGAAGAGTAAGAGCAGTGAGACCACCTCGGACAAAGAAGTAGAAGCTGATAAATTGAGCGAAAAGGAGGATAAGATTGAAGATTCAAGTGTCGAAGCGATGGAAGTTTCAATTTTTGACGATGAAGATGAGCAGGTGTCTAATTGTTTAAACAAAGACAAAGAAGATGATAAGTCAACAGATAATCTCGATAACAGCGACTCCGATACAACGTCATCTTCGTCTGAGGATGAAGATGACAAAAAATCGGATGACGAGAAGAAGTCCAACGATGACACTGATGACAAAAAGAATGAAGATGATGATGATAAAGGTAATAAGACGCCAACTAATAAATCTGATCAGTTGGTTAAAAAACGCAGAACTTTGACGCCGAAGCAACTGTTTAGGAAAATGGAAAGTGAAAAGAAACGCGAGGAAAGGGAAAAGGCCAAAGCTGAGAAAAAAAAGCTCAGAGCTGAGGCAAAATTGAAGAGACGAGAGATGAAAGAAGCTGAAAAAGAGCTTAAGCGGAAGGAAAAAGAACAGAAGGAGTTGAAGAAACAAATGGAGATCGAGCTCAAGCAGAAGGAGAAGGAACGCAAGGAAAAGGCCAAGGAAGAGGATAGGCGTAAGCGGGAGGAAGCTAAAGAAGAAGAAAAGCGTAAGAAAGAGGAAGAAAAATTGGCTGATGAACGCAAGAAGCAGAAAGCTGCCTCGACATTTGTCAGCTTTTTTGTTCCTAAAAAGCAGGAGGCGAAGGCTGTTGAAGAAACAGACATCGGGGCTTGTAATTTCAAACCTTTTGAAATTAAAGCTTACATGAAAGTTGCTCCTATTTGTCGAAGGACTCTCAGTGATGAGGAAAAAGAATTTATTGATAAGCTGGGAGATTGTACGAGCGTTGGTAAATTGTACTTAGATGAGATCAGAAGTGATAAGAAAAAAATACGTCGTTCTCCTCGAACTTGGCCTTTTGAAGAAAGGGATGACGTTGTAGTTCTGGGTATTGTATTTTATTTTTTTTTATTATGATGTAATTTGTGATGGATGTAAATTTAAAAAATTATTTTTTTGACAGAGGGTGATGATGACAATATCGATATAATTGATCTTGGCGTTCCTTTGGAAAGACACCGAGTCAAGTTACTTTTCTTTAGTGAAAATCGTCGCCCACCTTACTACGGCACCTGGAGGAAGAAAAGCAAGTCGGTGAACCCTCGCAGACCGTTTGGAAAATACGAGGTGAGTGTTATTAAATTTATTTTTTATTTATTTATTAATTATCAAACATCGGTGTATAACAATAGTATTAAAATAGTAAGTATATAAGGCTGAAGTTTTAAGCCAGTATATTTAAGTAATAATTAATTAATAACTAAAACTGAATTATTTAAAAAAAATCAGCTGTCGATTAGTTGCAAAACGTTTAAGAACTTAATCTACTATTATTTTTATTTATAAAATAGTTTCTTATTATTTATCAATCAAAATTATGTCGAAAATGGTAGTTTTTTTGGAGATTTAGATCATGCTTGAACGTTAACTTTGTTCCCTCGGTAACCTCTGCCACCAGGAAAAGCGTAGGCATTTTTCCGGTGGACTTTTCGGTGCTTGGCCAAGTGGTCGCTTCTGGCGAATCTCTTGGAGCACATCTCACAAGGATATGGCTTGACGCCTGAATGAGATCTTCGGTGACGAGCTAACTCGTCTGATCTACTAAATCGCCAGCCGCATCCTGCCCAGGTACAGGCAAATGGCTTTTCGCCTGTGTGACGTCTCAAGTGAGCTTTTAGATGAGAAGCTTTGGCATAAACCTGGAAAATATAATTTCATGACTATTTTAATAATTTTAAATGGTTAAGAAAATTTACCATAAAAATGGAAAAGAAAAAAATCGTAATTATTTAAAATTAAAAAAAAATGTGGACAATTTAAAATTATCAAGAAATTTTATCGAAGAAATGGGAGAAAGAAAAATTTGAAATTATTAAAAAATTGTATAAAAAAAAATGGAACGATTTTTAAATTATCAAGAAATTTTATCAAGAAAAAAAATGGAAAAAAGAAAAATTTTAACAATTTGTAATTATCAATAAAAGAAAAAAAAAAATTAAATTGGACTTACTTTTAAACATCCTTGGTAAGTACATGGAAAACAGCGATCGTCATTATTCTCGAGATTACGATTCGTGTAATCATGAGTCGCCAAAGCTGCATCAGCTGACGCGGAGTACATCGCGTTGCTTTCAAACGAATTGTTATTAAAATCCATGGTGTTCTCCAGGGATCTGAGATCGATCCCCAGCACAAGAAGAGGCTCGTCGTGTTGGAAGGTGGGTACTTCCGCGGCAGCTTTCGGAGGTGGCAAGTGCAGAAATCTTTCGCATCCAGGCGTACACATTGGAGTCCTGTCAGGGAGCCCCGCGTCCCAGGACTTGTCGAGACACCAGTCGAGCTCGCAGTCCAGCTCACTTAGCTCACTGAGACACGGTGAAGCCTCCGAGACATTTAGACAATTAGGATTGTAGTCACTCCAGGACACTTCTGTCGGATAGCTGCTTGGGTTCAAGTCCGTATAGTGCTCAAAATTGTCACTAACTGGACCTGTAAAGTTGCTCAACTCTACGAACTCTGAGTTTTCAAGACTACAAGGGATTTCGTAGTCGCAAGGTAGCGTTGTGGGTGCTATTTCTCCCGTCTCATCCATCTTTAATCCCAGCACTGAGAAAAGTAATTCATCTGTCATCTTCTGCAACATAAATTTATAAAATATCAGCAGTCTGTCATCTGTCAGTGCGAAACATCATATCGAGTGAAGAAACAGTACAACAATAAGCTAAAAATAAATAAATCAGAAGATGAATAATGACTACAGTGTTTGATGTTGATGATAATCTCGTGTCCTTGTCGCACATGCATTACACCTCTCGGCACACCTAAAGATTGTTATCAGCGCCCCAATGCAATTTCAATTTCTCCCGGACGTTTCAATCAGGCATGTTGACAAGGCACGCTAAACAAAAGCATCCCACACGCGACTTTTACTATCTGTCTATATTTGTTGGGTAGAAAATTTAAAGACTGTCTCTGATTGTTGTGCACCCGGGTAGCTTATAAAACTTTGTACTATTTTAAAGTCTCCTATCAAAATTTATTAGTTGATCATCGAACTGTTAAATCTGATAAATTATAAAAATTTTTTAATTTAATTTTATTAGTAAAAAAATTTGGTAATTAAGGTAATTAAGGGAAAAGACTCAGTTATTGACACTTGCAATTTTATTTTAATTAAAATTAAAAAAAAAAAAAACAAATCAACTCTAATGAATTAAAAAATATAAATTTTTAGAAAATTGGTTTGTTGAGAACATTTAATTTTTTTAATTAGAATAAAATTGCAGGTGTCAATAATTGGATCTTTAACCTTATTAACAAGTAAAGTCCAACCCCATTTTGGGCCATAACTAGGTAAAAAATTAAAATAAAAAAATTTTTTTTATTCTGCTTGGAAAAAATTTTGGCTCATGTTTTTTGATGAAATTTCTATTTTTCTTTTTTTGATGTACTTTTTTTTGAAAAGTAAATAAAAAAACGAACAATATAAAAAAAAAATTGAATATCAAAATTTTTTTAATAATTTATAAATTTTTTTGAAAATTTGTAAAAATTGTGATAATTATTTTTTTTTTTTAATTTTTCATTTTTTTATGCATTTTTCAAAAAAAAAAAAAATCTATTAATAGAAATTTCTTTCAAAAAAATGAAAATCAAATGTTTGACCCTACTTGTAAATATTTACCAAAAATTTTTATCAGATTAAAAAAATTTTTTTGACTTCAATAGACCAATTGTACATTAATGAATCAAAGCGATTAAATTAAATCAGTCTTGATAGATTTTCAAGTATGAATATAGCGATATACTACTCGTGCTTAGCATCCTAAATCATTCTATTACCCCCGGCGACTGTTGAGATATATATTTATATGCACCGATGGCAAATTGTTTCTCGTTATTTACAATCTTTCTTAATACATAACTTGTGCCCGTAACTTGTATCTTAAGAGATGACCTCTGGATGGTTTAGTTTAATTTAAATAATCAAATACTACTGCTACTACTACACTACAATCGTTAACAAATAATGTATGTAATAAAAATATCAGTACAAGATAAGACTATTTTATTAACTAGTGACCAAACTTATGTTCGTAATTATAAATCCTTGACCTTCGGTCACGTGTACTCACATCAAACATTGCTGCATCCTCAATCATGACTTACATTCGAAGTTTATCGTATTGAGATTTATAAAATAAAAACTAAAGTTAGAAATAATAATTTTTTTAATCAAAATTTTTAACAAAAGTTTCTTTAAATTTACGGTAAAATTTTTAATGTGATTAATAATGAACAACACCAAACAGTAAAGTGGACAGAGTAAACTGTTATGCACGAATGACTGTCCGGAACTGATCCAGAGCATAGAGCGACATTTAGAAGAAGGTGAAGAGCGAGTGTGAAGTTAATGATAATGATCCCTCCACTGAATTTAAAACTCCAACGCGTGCGAGAGCACTTTTTTGATCTGGCCAGTGGAAAGAGACCAGAGATAAGTGATATGTCATGGATCGATGTGTGAAGAAGAGGACTAGGGCTCCCAGATAAGAGGCAGCGTAGATATTTAAAAATAAATTAAAACATTTATCATCTAGGTTGATGCGAGAGCGGTTTTGGTTGATCGGGACACCAAGTACAAGAGTGGTACGGCGTCGCGAGGCTCTGAAGAGATATCTGAGCTCTGTGCCACTCGGTGATGGCTCGCTGGTGGTTCCCCAGGGATCCATCGATCGTGAGCTATCCTGGCGCCTCGATCATTCTCGCGATCTCTGTACCCATTATATTATTTTTTATTGTGACGGCTGACGGTAAGTCATTTGATGAGCATTAAGCAGATTCATCTGGCTTGATTGAAATTTCTTTATGGATTTTTTATTTTAACTTTCAATAATTCAGCGAAGTTTTAATTAACAGCTGCAACGTTAATTCTGTTGCCGAAGAAGGATATAAAATATTAAAAAATAAACGAGAAACTGACCTCGGACAATATGGTAAACGTTGAGTAGCATTAATGCCGCTGGTGGAGCATCATGTCTGGTAACCATCTCCAAATAATTGGAATAGATTTGTGCGATATTTAAGCACGCGGAAATTGCGTGAGTGCTCTTCAACGTCCGCATTGCTCAATAGAACAGAGTAGAGACAGACTGTTAAGTTCAAGTATCACGAGCTCGAAGCCGGAGGGAAGTTAAATAATCAAACTACCAGAATTCTAAGTCGAAATTATTTTTATCGCATAACTTTTGCAGATAAACTATTTTGATTAAACAGATTGGAATTGTAATTGTAATTATTATATAATTTTCAGGGAAAAATAATTCTATTGAGAGAATTTATTTTATACATGTATTATTGGACTTGTGAAATTGAAACTGATCGCGTTTGCCTCGAGAGTCACTCATTCTAATCTGAGTACGTCATCAGAACAGCGTTAACATGCGATGGATTTTCCATTGCTTTTACGAATCTCGCTTCTATCTTGCTGTTACGTCACTATGAGAGAGTTACAGCGAAAAATAAAACGTGATTTTCAGAGCAGTGGAGACCAAAATTAAACGGAAAAATAAAATAAATAAAAAACATCACTTTGGATTGTTTATAGAGCATTTTATTTTAAATCCGATTGATTGATTAATTAATTATTGTAATTATTTATAATCTCGTTTGTGCTCAATTGATGACGCTTGTGTTGAAGATATTATATATATATATATATATATATATATATATATATATATATATATATATATATATATATATATATCAGGATACACGTGCGTTGAACACTGCGTTTGCACTAAATATCGCTTTGGGATTTTATCACAAGCACATGTTGGTCGCATCATCATCGTATTCATAATAATAATATCAACATTGACAATAATTAAAAGAACTAGCAACCTTGTAGTCACTATGTGACTGCCGTGACTTTCTTAAATATTGACATTTTTAAAGATATAAGCTCATCCCGATGTTACACTCATCAAGAGCTTTCATTTGAGTACCCACATGCATTTTTGATATCTTTTTCATATATACATATATATAATATATTAAATATATAAAATATATGAAAAATTGATGTGGGTACTTAAATGAAAGGTCTTGATGAATGTAACATCGGGATGAGCTTATATCTTTAAAAATGTCAATACTTCACAAGATACAATGTCATTTGTGGACATTGGTCACAGAATTTTGCTTATTCTCTTAATACTATAGATTATAATGAAAAAAACAATAATCATGCGTACTAATACCAATACTTAATAACAAAAGTAACTCGTTGCAATATAATAATATAACTACGCACATTATATTAACATCACACATACCAGACTCACTCGATTATCGATCGATCGTATTTCTACCAGATATAACATGATTGATTAAACATTACAGTATATAACTTTAAGTCACTTATATAAATAATAAAAAATATTATACTCAATAATTTTTCTATTACCAAATGACAAATCATCGTTGGGTTGTAGACTACTCAGGCATCTGAGCAAATATAATCACCGGTATTAATAATACCAGACGTGTGATTGATTCTATCAAATTTATAATCCTAACTTTTTAATATTCATATTAATACTTTGATGTTATTTTAGTTTTAGTTTATTTTGTTACAAACATAGCATAAGCTTGCAGTTAATTAATAATGATTTATATTGAATAAACTTGAGTTTTTGTTTCAATAAAATTAAAGACTGACTGATGAAAAAAATTAATTTGATTTAAGAGAAAAAATTTATCAGCAATTTCATTTATTTGAAGACAATTATTTAATTTATTAAATTTTAATAAATATTTCTATCTCTATCTCTAGATACATAATTAAAAAATGACCTTGTATTTCGTGAACTATTGAAATTTTTTGAAGATATAAGCTCATTTCGATGTTTCACTCATCAAGACCTTTCATTTGAGTACCCACATCAATTTTTCATATATTTATATATATATTATATATATGTATATATGAAAAATATATCAAAATGCATGTGGGTACTCAAATGAAAGCTCTTGATGAGTCTAACATCGGGATGAGCTTAAATCTTTAAAAATGTCAATAGTTAAGAAATATATTTATATATTTATATTTTTAAATATTAAAAACTTTAATTTATTTAATGATTTTAATTATTATTATGTATTCCAGTTACAGGTTATAAAAAGTGTCCAAAAAAAATTGCTTTTTATTTAAAATAATTATTTGTTAACTGTTAACAAATCTTTATTAACATTTAATAAATAATTTATTAATTGTTAATAAATGCTTATTAAATCCTGTGATGTTAAAAAATTAGTTGTTAACAGTTAATAAAACTTATTAAATATAAACAAATCTTTCTATCAGTCTAAAAAATTTTTTTTTATTAAAATTAATTAATTATTTAATTTTATTTAAGAAGTTTTTTTTTTTTAATGAAGTTATTTATTTAACAGCGCTTATATTGAATTACTGAAGATAAATCAAATGATAATTAAACAGAAAAATAGTGAATAATTACAATAAAATACTTTTTATTAAACATAATGATACTGTTGATTAAATCTGGTTAATTAAAATGCAAAGCCGATTAAAAAGTTGTTTATTTAGTTGATAATAATAAATGGTAGGCGGAACTGGATTAGCCCTGCGACTATTATCCATTAGTCGATTGTGCTTTGCCGAGTAATGACGTCCCCAGTACACGCATAGCACTCGAGATTTATCGCGATTGGGGGATAAATTCTGGACGATTAGTCCGAGCGTAATCTTGCGTGCGTGCTGCGGAACTCAATATATCATCTCGATTGGGCATAAAACAGATCATTACACATGGCCCGTCTTCACACTGTGGTTACTATTGCTATTGGTATTGGTATTACACATGTCGTTAATAATTCATCACCTTTAATCGTTAGATTTAACACGGCTTTTTATCAGTATCCTGGTTTGCTTCATTTTAACATTATATCTAATGTATTACAAGTATGTGTGTGCTAAGGGTATGACACTTGTTGTATGACAGATGCTGGTAGTTAGATACGTGGAAGAGAGTGCAAAGAACGAGTGTCTAGCAAGGAAGAATCCTGTCATGAACAGATAAGATAAATTTTTCGAGTACCGGAAAGCCGTAGGCTGTTTTATATGCGTCAATGATTTTAACTAAATTAAACTCATTTACGTTTTTTAGTTGTTGTTTTAATATTTATAAGTTATCTTAGTGTAAGGAAAGTTTTTTTTTTTTTTTTTTTTTTTTATCAAAAACTTGTAGAACTAATTTGTCAAAATTTTAAAATATTTTGAATTATTTATTTTTATTTAAATAAAATTTTATTAATCAATAAAAAAAATTTGTTTAATAAAAAAAAAAAGGTAAATATTTACAAGTTGGATCAACCATTTTTTTAAAAGAAATTTTCATTTGATTTTATTGATATATTTTTTTTAAATATAAAAAAATGAACAGTTTAAAAAAAAAAATTATCACAATTTTAACAAATTTTCAAAATAATTTATAAATTTTTCAGAAAATTGTGATATTTGACTTTTTTTTGAATGGTTTGT